>NC_023756.2:13349984-14077687 GCF_000499845.2 Phaseolus vulgaris
GCCTTCAAACGATGCAAACAACAGTGGTGAATGTCAGTTTGGTGCGAAATCCAATTGAAGCGGTGTGGTGTTGGAAGAGTCAAGAACGCAGGTTTTTGCGTTTCCGACAACCTAAATCGATGAACGAAAGCGGCGTTTCCGGTGAACGAAATTGTTGAAGGGTTTGCGTTTTTCTTCATCTTAAATAGGCGTGTCAGTTTGATGGGAGAACATTGAAATGGTGCGATGAAGGTGTGGCGGTTTCCGGTGACTGTAATCAGAAAGTTGAACGGAGAAGACGACCGGAAACTTAAAATTGATTAAATTCATTAATTGGACGAGGACTCTGACAATTCTCGTACGAGCTAAAATCAAAGCTGAAGCGATTCTCGTGGAGCTATAGTCAGGCTTCACACACGCGATCTCGTCTTCAACTATGAACGACGTAGGAGTTGGATTCAAAACTGCAATTTGAAGTTTGAAAAACAAATAAGTTGATTTCTCAAGATAATCTCCTTGTTCTTCTCAGCTAATTTGATTAACGATTTTAGAATTTTTTTGAGTGAATCATTGGTGATTTAGTGGAAGTGTTGGGGAGAAGCTGTGAAATGATTCATTGACTGAGTTTCTGGTGAAGCAAAGCTACTTTTTTTCTTGCTCTAAATTTGTTATTTGGTAAAAATTAAATGTGAATGTGAATCTGTTTTGAGCTTTGAAAGAACTGCAGAAAAGGTGTTTGGTAAAATTACAAAGTGGAAGTTGGATTCAATTGGTTCTAGGATAATGGTTCAGTGTTCAAGCGAAAATTCAATTTAGAAAGCAAATTCTGGTGGTGGCAATTGACGAAATTTGGTGCGGATTCACAAGAAGTAATTTGGAAATAGCAAAGTATAGGTGGCTGCTGGAAATTCGTAATCATGTTTACTTGATGAATGCACCTTTACTTGATAGCTTAGGGTGTGTGAGTTTTATTTTCTAAATGGAGGGTTTGTATCTATACTTGTATTGTTCATAGTATTTTTAGTTGTAGTTCTTTCAATTTATTGTAGCATAGAAGAAAAATAATTTATTTTTCAGATTTACATTTGTAATTTGTGGTACACGTTTATATGGAAGGTTTTTCATTAAGGAAGTATTTCATCTAATACAACAAATTATGGATATCAAGAAGAACATATATGATCGTTGAAAAATATAATTTAATGTGAAAATGATTTTATTTTTTTTGTACTATTTTGTGTTTTTGTAAACAATGTTAGGTTTTTATTTGTAGTATTTCATAGTAGTATTCGTTTTTATTGATTTTTCGTAACTTTTTAACTTATATTTTGTATTTGAATTTGAATTTCAATGTGTCTATTTGATATATATTTTTGTATAAATTTTAATTTAATTATAGATATAATGTTAATTGATAAATGTTATATCTATTTATTTGTTTTATTTATTGAAAAAGTACTTTAAAAACATAGATAAATAAATAAAATAAATGTAAATAATTGTGGTTTAAAAAATACATGAATGTCTAAATGATAAATGAATGAAAAAAAAAACAAATTTTCATAGTTTTGAAACCTATGGTATTTTTTTACAAGGTTCTATGGTATTTTACAAAAGTTTTAAAATATTTTATGGAGGTTTTGAAACCTATGATATTTTAGGGAGATTTTGAAACCTGTGATATTGTACGAAGATTTTGAAACTCATGGTATTACGAAAGTTATGTAACCCATTATATTTTACGGAGGTTTTAAAACCTGTGGTATTTTACGGAGGTTTTGAAACTCATTGTATTTTATGGAGGTTTTGAAACCCATGGTATTTTACGAAGATTTTGAAATCCATGGTATTTTACGAAGGTTCTTAAACCCATGATATTTAATTGGGGTTCTGAAAGGCTTTTCCTGAAGTTTAAAAAACTCTGGGAAACACCTTCTCCAGGGATGGTTTAGCGGGGAAACTACAGTAAATAACTTAATGGGAGTTTTAACCATAGGTAATATAAAAATAAACACACTTAAAACAATTTTTTCTTGTAGTGTAACTTTCAATGTATATTTACTTCTATTTTAAAATTTAAAAATATTGTTGTTCCTGCTAGGGAGATATGACCTAGAGAACTATTGAAGTCTTCGTCTTCCTTCTTCGGGCAGGTTGCTAGGGCTCTACTGTGATCCTTCCGGTCGTCACGCTACTCCTTCGACTCTCAATCTTGGGTGAATGTCAAATGGGGAGGTACCTGCAGAAGACACTCTGACGCTCAAGTCAGTAAAGAGGGTGTTCGGTACTCGGGTATGTGTACAATGATAATGACGTACCTTGTTTCTTGGAATGTGTGCTATTTATATTATTTTAATGAACTTACCTCATTGGGTCTGATTAGTGGAATGAATCACACTTATGATTGTATTACCAAATTTTTAATGGTAGTTTAACTTCATTAACCTTGATTTGAATGTTAATGGTTGAACGTATCCATTGACTTGGTCGTCCGTGGATGTCTCGGTCAACTCGGTTAGAAAAATCGAATCATGTCAGCGTGTCGATCATACGTATTAGTACCATTGTAATTCTCAACACTAACAAAATTATATTCAACCTTACATAACCCTCTCATTTAATATTTATTCTTTCCATTTTTAATTATTTTTTTCAAAATCATTTTTACCTACAATTTTGTTTTTAAATTTATTTTATTTTATTTCTCCTTTCTTGTTTCTCTTCCACCCTCTACCAAGAAAAAAAAATCACAACCCAAGACACCAAAATTGAAAAATAGAATTTGGAATTCCAATCACTTAGTGGACCACCCTCATTCGTTCTACTTCACTCCAACGCCAATAAAAAGTTCTACAAATTCCTCCCCCTCAAAACTGAATTATTGAAAGATTTTCATTACCAAAAATACAAAAGTCAGGCCATTCGTTTTACATCACTCCAACGTCAAAAAACAAACTCTCTACAAATTACTTCCCTCAACTGAATTATAGAAAGATTTTCATTATCAAAAAGACAGGTGACAATTCAACTTTACCAAAGAACAAATTTCGATTATCCACCTAACAACCCTCCAACAATAAAAATAAAAATCGTCCCAAAATTTTGATCCAGAATCCAATTTTAAAAGGGTTTCGGTGTTAAAAACACATAAAAGAGGTAAAAATTTGGCTTTCCCATAAATGAATTTTCAATTTATATAATAAATAGTTCTATATCCATAATTATCTTCCAACAGATCCATTTGTGGAAATAAGTATCTGATTTAACGTAATTTAAAGTTTCAAAAAAACAATATATATATGTGGGCAGCACCAGGCACGCTGACTCTCCGCCTCAGTGCACACGTTGCTACTCTGTGCTAAAAACTGTTATCTTTGGTTTTTTCTGCCACGTGTAACTCCCGTTCTTCGTGTGCCGCTCCTCGCTTTCCTTCTTTAAACGTTCTTCTCCCCCTAATCTTCACCAATCCTATCAAATAAGCAAAAGAAGAAACAGAAACCCTCTCTGTTTTCACACTAATACTTTTCTGCCTCTCAAAAACCTTCACCAGATTTATCAATGGGGGAAACTTCTGGAAGGAAGCTCATGGTCGAAGTTTGCAACGCCAAGAACCTCATGCCAAAGGACGGTCAAGGAACCGCCAGTGCTTACGCGATTGTGGACTTCGATGGCCAGAGACGGCGAACAAACACGAAAACGAGAGATCTCAATCCTCAATGGGACGAGAGGCTCGAGTTCATTGTCCACGATAAAGACTCCATGGCTTCGGAAACACTAGAGGTGAATCTCTACAACGACAAGAAAACAGGGAAACGAAGCACTTTTCTAGGCAAAGTGAAAATATCTGGAAGCACGTTTGTGAAGTCTGGTTCCGAAACGGTTGAGTACTATCCGTTAGAGAAGAGGAGCGTGTTCTCTCAGATCAAAGGAGAACTCGGTCTCAAAGTTTGGTACGTGGAAGACGATCCACCGGAAGCAGAAAACACAGGTGAGCAGAAAACAGAGTCAGCACCACCGGCGGAGGAGAAGCCGCCGGAGAATCCAGAAGGAGAGATAAAGAAAGATGAAGCAGAGGAAAAGAAGCAGGATGAGAATAAACCGAAAGAAGAACCACAAGAAGAAAAGGCAAAGGAGGAGGCACCAGCGGAAACTGCATCTCCGCAACCGGAGCCGTCGAATCCTCCCATTGTGCAGACAGAGAAGCTGAAGCAAGCGAATGAAAGGCATCACGAAGTTGTGAAGCGTGTGGATCTGAATGTGAGTGATCGTGAACTGTGTTCCCGGAGTGGCGATCGGAGCCGCGGCGCTTACGACCTCGTGGATCGCATGCCATTTTTATTTGTTCGTGTCGTGAAGACCAAGCGAGCCAAAGTGGAAAATGGTTCGAGCGTTTACGCGAATCTTTTGATTGGGACGCACAGCGTTAAGACCAAAAGCGAGAGTGAGAGCAAAGACTGGGATCAGGTTTTCGCCTTCGATAAAGAGGGTCTGAACTCGACGTCGTTAGAGGTTTCCGTTTGGTCAGTGGAGGAAAAAGAAGGGGAAGAAAAGAAAGAGAGTTGTCTCGGGACGGTATCCTTTGATCTGCAAGAGGTGCCTAAGAGAGTTCCTCCGGATAGTCCTCTGGCTCCGCAATGGTACTCAATGGACTCAGAAACCACGCCGGGAAATGAACTCATGCTAGCCGTTTGGATCGGGACTCAGGCCGACGAGGCTTTTCAGGAGGCTTGGCTGTCCGATTCCGGTGGGTTGATAGCTGAGACGCGAGCTAAGGTGTACCTGTCTCCGAAGCTTTGGTATCTGAGGCTAACGGTCATCCAAACCCAGGATTTGCAACTAGGTTCGGGATCCGAGGCTAAGTTTCGGAATCCAGAGCTCTACGTAAAGGCTCAGCTCGGCGCCCAGGTTTTCAAAACAGGTAGAACCTCACCCGGCTCAGCTAACCCAACGTGGAATGAAGAGCTCGTCTTAGTAGCAGCCGAGCCGTTTGAGCCGTTTCTTGTTATAACAGTGGAGGACGTGTCAAATTCCAAAACAGTTGGTCATGCGAAAGTTCACGTGGCAACCATCGAGCGGAGAACTGATGATAAAACGGAGCCCAAGTCCAGATGGTTCAACCTATCCAGCGAAGACCAGAGCCGTTCGTATACAGGCAGGATTCACGTCCGAGTATGCCTGGAAGGTGGGTATCACGTGATCGACGAAGCTGCTCACGTGACCAGCGACGTTCGACCCTCGGCGAAACAACTCGCAAAGCCCCCTATCGGTTTGCTGGAGGTTGGGATTCGCGGCGCGGCCAACCTTCTTCCGGTCAAGACAAATGATGGAACGCAGGGCACCACAGACGCTTTCGTGGTGGCCAAATACGGTCCCAAGTGGGTCCGAACACGAACTATTACGGATCGGTTCAACCCGCGATGGAATGAACAATACACGTGGGATGTTTACGATCCTTGCACGGTTCTCACCATTGGAGTGTTTGATAACGGCAGGTACAAGCGTGGGGAAGATGGAAAGCCTCACAGAGATTGTCGATTGGGGAAAGTTCGTGTGCGGTTGTCCACACTGGAGACAAACAGGGTGTACGTACACTCCTACTCCTTGGTGGTTTTGTTACCAGGTGGTGCGAAGAGAATGGGAGAGTTAGAGATTGCAGTGAGATTTTCATGTTCCTCGTGGTTGAGTCTAATGCAGGCCTACGCAAGCCCAATTTTACCAAGAATGCACTACGTTCGTCCGTTGGGCCCTGCCCAGCAAGACATTTTACGCCAAACGGCCATGAAGATAGTCACGGCGCGGCTGGCCCGGTCTGAACCGGCTTTGGGTCAGGAAGTGGTTCAGTTCATGCTGGACTCTGATACGCACATGTGGGGCATGAGGCGGAGCAAGGCGAACTGGTTCAGAGTGGTGGGATGCCTCTCACGTGCGGCGACGCTACTATGTTGGGTGGACAGGATCCGCACGTGGGTACACCCTCCGACGACGGTTCTGGTCCACATGCTGCTTGCAGCGATCCTGCTGTGCCCATACCTAGTGCTTCCCACTGTCTTCATGTACGCTTTTCTGATTTTACTGTTGAGGTTCCGTTACCGACAGAGGATGCCTGAGAACATGGATCCGAGGATGTCGTACGTGGACATGGTGAGCCTGGACGAGCTGGACGAAGAGTTCGACGGGTTTCCGACCACGCGTCCACCGGAGGTGGTTAAGATCAGGTACGATAGGGTGCGCGCGCTCGCTGGGAGGGTGCAGACGCTGCTGGGTGACGTGGCGGCACAGGGGGAGCGCTTGGAAGCACTGTTTAGCTGGCGGGATCCACGTGCCACGGGGATATTTGCGTTGCTCTGTTTGATGATGTCGTTGGTGTTCTACGCGGTGCCGTTTAGGGGCTTTGTGTTGGTGGCTGGATTCTACTACCTGCGTCACCCAAGGTTCCGCGACGACATGCCGTCTATCCCCGCAAACTTCTTCCGGCGACTTCCGTCCTTTTCTGATCAGATTATGTGATAACAAATATATTTAATATTTTCTAATTATTTTGGTACGTTTCTTTTGTTTATGTTCGTTTTGTAATAATTATTATCGTTTTTTTAGTCATTCATTTATTATTTTGTGTCAATTTGGAAACTGAGGAGAAACTTGTCATTGGCATTCTCTAAAAGAGAACGGAAAAGTTTTAGTTGTGGACTTGTAGTGGAATAAAAAGCAAAAAGGGGATAAAGGACAAAACTGAGTCACCTAAAAATCCCGTTGGTGACTACATTGAATAATTTATTACCGTTGAAGAAGCATACATGAACCCTAAGTAAATGCAACCGATATTGGACAAAAACAGGAAAAACATTAGTGGCTTTTTACGGGGAAGAAAGACACTGTTTAAATAATTGTATGGGTCTAGGTTTTTTAAATGAAGAAACAACTTTTTTATTGAATGTTTTTTTTTATGTTTAATAAGCTATATTTTTTTAACCTTTGGATGTATCTTTTAAAGATAAAATTGTGATTGACCTTAGTGATGTTATTTCAATGGATTAGAGGTGAGAACATTAACGTCGTTTGAAGGAATTGACGAGGTTCCAAAAACAAATCTCTCTTCTCCAAGAAAATGGAAAAGTGATTCCAAAGATTTAGGGTTTAGGGTTTCCTTAGCTCTCGACTAGTTAGCTTGTTCCTATACGTTGAATAGTCTTACATTGCTTAGGAGTCAATGATATATCACCCATTAGACTAAGAATGATGCGAATCAAATAAAGAAGGCTTTTAATAATGAAGGACAAGATCATTCGCCCTCACATTTAAAGTTCTTCTTATTATTCTTTGTAAAAGATGAGGCCCAAAGCCCAAGCCCAAGCCCAAGAAGGCCAAAGCCCAAAAAGCCCAAGTTCATCTCATGAAGGGCAAGGCCAAGTATTAAATAATAAAGAATATTGTTGAAGGTGCTTAGAGGGAAACATTAGAAACCTCTATTGTTAAAGCATCTTTTAGTCTTTAGTTAGGAGTTTTAGGGGGGGGGGGGTGTTAGTAGATAGGTGTAGGAGTAGAATAGGAGGTGCTAAAGTGAAAGCTTTGCAAAATAGGCGCCGATTTCTAGAATGTTTTAGGAGGGAATTTTGAAATTGTTTAGCTTGCATTTTCAGCACCTTAGGCTATAAATAGAGGTGCTCTCTTTGTAAAATTCAGATTGGAATTAATCTAAGAAAACTCTACTCAAATTTTGAGTGAACTTTGGAGAGCTTTGAGCCTTCTTCTCTAGTCTTATCTTGATGGATCAATGGAGTCCTCAAGTGGCGGCATCACTCTCATCTAGGAGCATTCCACACTTCTAGTGGCGAGATCATCCATTCTCCTTCCATCTTCATGAGCATTCTCTTCTCCTTCCTTCCTTCTCTTTCAATTGTTCATGTTGTCTTGTGTTCTTGAGCTTTTTGGTTCGGTTATTTTAATTTTCCAGCAAGTATGTTCTGTTCTTGTCTTTTAATTTTCAATTCTGTTCGGTCCTTTTAATTTTACCTCTCTTTGTTGATTCAATTTGACAATATGTGGAGCATCCAAATGAGTATGGGATTTGGTACTAGTTTTTGGTGAGTTCTTGTCTTAGAACAATGATCCAACTATAAGAAAAGTGCCTCTATAATGTCCAGCTCAAGGTGATTCCTAAGAATGTCAAGAATCATTCTCTATGTGGCTAGTGGAATCACATCAAAGAATCTAAGAGTTTGAGGATAGCAAAACATTATAAGGTGTGTGATATTATAACCAAGCTCACTCATGTACAACACAAAAAGAAATAATACATCAGACCATACATGAGACACACATTGTAGGGAATATAGATACAAGACGTACTAACGGATGAAGATACAATGTGTTCTTGTAAACGGCACTGAGACAGTAAGGGTAATCGGTTGAACAATTGATTCCTCCTCTGCTTCTTCCTTCCTTCGCTCCTAAGTCTCAAGCTTCGGCTCTCGGTAAGGAGTGTACCTACAAAAGGTACTCTAATGCTCAACTAAGTTGTCGAAATTTGGTGTGTAATGAGTATATTAATTATGTACCTTTGCTTTGTCTGATATGTTTATTTATACAATTTATCATGGGCTATATTATTGATGTGTCGTATTTAATGTGTATAGTCATAAAAATGGATATACCTGATTTGTTGTTGTACTGGCATGACCAGACGACTTAGTGAGTCGGTCAACACTCGAACCATCTAACCACACAACCACTATAAGGAGGTCACGCGACGACACGTGGTCGACCGACCCATGACGACGAGCCATGGGTTGACCAAGTCAACAAGGTTAATCCATAATTAAGAGCTATTTAACACAACCATAAACATGAACCAACCTCCTAATTCGGCCCACTAGTGAAGGGCCATTAAGGTAATATAAAATAGCATAGATTCCAAGAATCAGGTACGTCATTATCTATATTACTCTCACACCCGAGTGCCGACACCCTGACTTACTTGAGTGTTGGAGTGCCTTCTGCAGGTACCATCCCAGCCTGTGAGACCAGACGATCGGGAGGAGGAAGGCGAAGCAGGAAGTTAATAGCGACAGCGACCAACCGAAGGGAGTAGAAGAACAATCGTTCTTTAGGCCCTAACACCCGTTCGAGAACAATTAGCGCCCACCGTGGGGCCCAAAGGATAAATGTGAAGAAGCAATAGTATATGGTATCGACCCGAAGCATGGGGAGTGAGAAGATGTCAGAGGCAGACCAAACAACAATGTTGATGGCTCTACAGAAAGAGTTAGCTGAGATGAAGAGGGTGCACGAGGAAGCTACCAGGAAGAACAAAGACGAGATTACGAATCTCCAAAAGGAGAACCAGGTCGGGTTGAACCTAGACCCGACCAATTAGGTTTGTAGGTCCTTCACCACTGCTGTCGGACCTCAGACCGAGAGGGAACCGAAGAACAAGGTCCTGACCTTGGAGATGGATGGCGCGAATCCCATCCCAAAAATCGCTGAACACAACCAGGATGGCAATGATCGGTCGTCGCCACCCTTTCACTGATTTCGTCGTGGAGGTTCCTCTGCCAGACAAGTGGAAGGGGTTCAACAGGGACTGTTATGATGGAACAACCGACCCTGATGAACACATGGATGCGTATACCGCTCATATGAGTTTGTATACCACAGACGACGCAGTCTTATGCCGAGTCTTCCCCACCTCTCTGAAAGGGGCGCTTTGAGTTGGCACCACGAGACGATACCCACGTCAGGAAGAAACGTCAATGAAAAGGGATCACACTCCTCCAAAAGCAAGGGAAGACGATCGACGACATGAACGTCGCACGAGGAGGGACGACCCTCCAAGAGATGACTGAAGGAGGAGCCGCGAGGTCATAAACACCATAGCTGGAGGATTTGCTTGAGGGGGTAGTTCGAACAGCGCCAGGAAGAAGCATTTGCGGGCAATACATCAAGTCAACTTCGTGGCCATCCGAGGATGCCACCTATCACGTTCACAGACAATGACTTCAAAGGGGTAGATCCCTCCCAGGATGACTCGATGGTGATATCGGTCGACATAAACAATTTCACCATCATGAAGACCCTGGTGGACCAGGGAAGTTCGGTCGATATCCTCTATTGGAAGACCTTCAAATCTATGAGGATTTGAATAGAGGAAATGACACCCTACGACGACCATGTGGGCTTCTCGGGGGAGCGAGTAGGTACGAAGGGGTACATTGACCAGTACACCACCTTCAACCTAGATAAAGCTAGCAAGACTTTGAAGATCAGGTACTTGGTTATTGATGCCTGATAAGTGTCTAATTTCAGTAATATTTCATATTAAAATATAGGCACTTATGAGGATTTATTGCTAATTTACATATAAAATAATCCCTAATTTATGAATTTATACCTTTTTACATTTTTTATGATCTTTATTTGAATAAGAGTATTTTATTCCCAAATTTGGTGTTAATTGCAGATTTCTAAGGAAGATTGGAGATTTGGATTAAAGATGAATGATTTGAGCTAAAAAGATAAAGATAAAAGGTCCCAGAATGGAAAAGATGCAAAGAAAGATTGGGCCTTTTTTTATGTTTTATCATTTAGCCCATTAGCGCGACATAGGAAACAACCTAACCCTAGAAAACTAGGATAAATAGAGGGCTAGAGGCTCAACCTTAGTGTGGCAGATTGAGAGGAAAACACCATAGAGTGAATTGTAACCCAATTGGGAGAATGGAAGGTGATAGAAGTATGCGTGGCTAATTCTACCCTTTGGGATTGGGAGTAATCTGCTCAAACTCTTATGTATTGAGGTGATATTTTATATATTAATATTCAGTTCTTGATTGATTATTGGTATTGTTGTTTTACTTTTAATTTTCCGTGACAAATTGAGAATCTTAAATCTGACCGGGAGGTATTTTTAGGGTTCGGACCTAAACAACAATACTTAACATATTTGAGTGCTAGGAATAGACTTGAAATGTTAATTGCTATTAAACGTCCGAGCTTCGTTCTAAGTTGTTCTTATAATTATGCGAGGGATCGATAGTTAGGGAACATTCTTAAGGATTTTATATGCGAGGAATCGATATAAATGATTTTTATACGGGCATCAATTTCAATTAAAAAACTTAATATTGACATGTTAATCAAAATACATACATGAGAGTGAGAGAGATGAAACCTAATCCCTATTTTTCCAATTGAAATAATTAATTCTTTGTCTGTTTTCTTATTGATCATCGCCAACACAACCACTCTCAATACACTTTTAATTGTTTTGTTCTATATTTAGCGATTATTGTACTTGATAATTCACTGTTCCTTGTGGGATCGATATCCGTCCTTAGGGACAATTATTACTTCTGACAAACGCGGTGCACTTGCCGTAAAAAGTCATCAAGTTTTTGGCGCCGTTGCCGGGGAACAGATTTGATTTGTTGAGTATAATTTCCTAAATATTGTAAATATTTTATTTTTATTTTTATTTTTTTGTTTGTTTTGATTTTGTTTATTTTATTAAAATTAGATTTGATTTTATTTTATTATAGATTTGCTGTTTTAAAAAAAAGAAAGTTGTTGATTTTATATTATTTTCTTTTCTTTTCTTTACGTTATTTAATTTAGTTTATTTTTATTTTATTTTGTTTTGATTTTGATTTTGTTTTATTATATTTTATTTTAGTTTTTTTTAGGATTAGTTTACGTAGTTTTATTTAGATTTACGTAACTGTTATTTATTTGTTTTAATTATTATTTTTACTATTCTTAAGTTTTATTTTTACGTAAGTTAGTTAGAAATTTTGTTAGTTGTTTACAATTATATTTTTTAGTTTTATTCTGGTTTAGCTTTATTTTATTTATTATTTTATTCCTAGTATTTATTTTTTATTTTTATGTACGTTATTTTTTGTTTTTATGTTTTCTTTTATTCTGTTTTTAGTTTTGGTTTTATCTGTATATATTGTTTTTAATATTTTTGTTATTTTTCTCTTAACGTCATTTTAGTGTTTTATTTTTATTTTTATTTTATTTTGCAGATTTGTTTTTATTTTATTTTATTTTATTTTTTTAAAAAAAAATACTTTGTTTTTTTTTTTCTCACTAATATGTTTTAGGAAGAAAGCAACATGGCAGAAGAGCAAGCACCACCTCCTAAGAGGACACTTGGAGATTATGTCATGTACCAAGGACCAAGGCATTATTCTAGTATCGCAATACCTGCTACCGCTAAGGCCTTGAAAATAAATCCTAATTTTCTCACTATCATCATTACTCATCAATTCAAAGCAATGGATCATGAGGATCCATGTTCACATTTGTCTACATTTTATGAATTGGTGGGAACAATGGGCTTTCAATCAAGTGATCTTGAAAATGCTTATATGCGTTTGTTTTCTTTGTCATTGGCAGGAAAGGCTAAGGATTGGCTCAGATCACTTCCAAATCAGAGTCTCACTAGTTGGAAGGAGGTAGAGGAAAAATTCCTGCAAAGATTTTTTCCAATTTCTCGCTACATCAAAGCAAAGTCTGAAATTTCTGTGTTCAGACAAGGAGTAGATGAATCATTCTGTGAGACATGGGAAAGATTTAAAATGTTACTTAGAAAATGCCCAAATCATGGGTTTGAAGATATTGCTCAACTGAGCATATTTCTCTCCGGTCTCAGATCTGACACAAAGATGCTCCTAGATGCTGCAGCTGGAGGCACAACGATGACTCTTGATGTAGAACAAGCGACAAGGATTATTGCTGCATTGGCGTCAACTGATTATCAATCCCAACATGATAAACAAAATACTCAGAAGGAAGGTTCGTTAGAAGATGCACTCTTGGCTCAAAATAAAATTCTGACACAACAGATTGAGCAACTAACCGCACAAATGGCTAAATTGTCCCAACAGTTATATGTTGTGCATTCATCTCAAAGCCAGAGTCACTCAATCATGTGTGATTTTTGTGGAGGTGATCATCCTAATGGACACTGTTCTTATCTGAACAATTCACCTGAAGTTGAGGATCCATTCATGCTTGAAAGAATGAGTAAAGTTGAAGAAGCCCTAACAAAGCTTGTCATAATGGAAGAAAATAGCATGGCAACAATCAGGAATATAGAGATCCAAATGGGAAAAGTGGCTAAACAATTTGAAGAAATACAAAGTGGTCAGTTTTTAGTTGACAACCAAACCAACCCAAAAGAGCATTGCAATAAGGTAATAGCTGAAAAAGAAGATGAGACTGAGGAGTTAGAGAGAGAAATGAAAAGAAGTGAGGAAGAAAAAATTAAAAATAAGGAGAGAAGTGTTCTTGAAAAAGATTTATCATATCCTCATCCTCCTTCAAAAACAGAGAAGGACAGAAAATTCTTTGACAAATTGCTCCCTAGGAATTATTTTGCAGGAAATCTGAAGCAAGATTCAACATTTGAGAGATTTCTGAAGAATAGGAGCTATATTGAAGAGAGAAATAGAGAGTTGGAGGCTAGATGCAGTATCATGACTCAAAGGGACTTGCTTCAAAATTCTAAGAACTTAGGAGGTTTTAATCTTCCCGTGTCTATAGGCGTTTTATCTGTGGACAAGGCTGCACTGTATTTAGGCGATTTGGAGGTTCAACCCACCAAGATGCAGTTGGCAAAAAGATCCATCAAAGATCCTTATCGTGTGGTTGAAGATGTTCTTGTAACGAGGAAGAATGCATACAACATGATGCAACAAAGAGAGTTGTCCATCTTGAAATAAACAGGCGTCAAGCTAGATGACGTTAAACGAGCGCTTACTGGGAGGCAACCCAGTCCACATTTTAGTTTTATGTTGTTTTATTACCTTTGCTGATTTTATTTAAAATAAAAAATAAAAAATAAAAGTAAATAAGAATAATAAAAAAAAAATCCTATATGCCTCCTAATCATTTTGTAGGTTATGTATTTTTGACCTGGGGACAGGTTCTATTATTCAGGGGGGCAGATCCAGCAAATGAAGCAAGACTGTAGATAAATTTTTTAACAAAAAGCTGGATGATTTCTTAAGAAGAGAGGATTGAGCAAAAATATGGTTTTATCTTTCTAATTCTCTTTTCTTTTCAGTTATTTGAATTTTTTCTTATTTTATTTATTTTATTTTTCGGTTATTTTGTTTTCTGTTTATTTGCTTATTTGTTTGGTTTGTTTTTATTGCTTATTTTGAATAAATTTCCTGTTTTATTAGTTTGGTAATTTTAAGTCTTGAATTATCTTTCTTGACTAAATTTCAGTTTTAATTTGTTTGTTTTCTAGTTTATTTTTTTTTCAAATTAAAAAGAACTAGAATATTAATTTTGAATTGTGGAAAAAAGAATTTGTGTTTAAATATTAAGTAGTGAGATGAATTAGACACAGGTTAGAAAAGAAAATATGATTGAATCCCTATTTAAATGTAGTTAAAATTATGATACATGAAAATTTAACAGGATAATTGATTAGGACAAAACAGTTTTTGAGAGTTTTACTGATGAATTGACAGTTGTGGTTGCTTAATTTTTATTTTTGTTGCATCATAAAAGAGCATGAAGATGATTGAGGCATTTGTTTGTGTTAAGTAGGAGCCAAGGCCAAAAAGCCAACCTTTATATTAGTATTCCATTTTTTTATCCCCTTTGGGCCAAGAATTTTTTTGTTAATATTGCACCTTAACCTTTATTGATATAATTTCCTACCCTTTAGCATGTCTAAGGAAGGAGAACATAGATGCAATACATATAGAAAAGGGAATGGTTGGTTCTGATTGTGAAAGTTCAAAAAGTTTAAAATAGGAAGAATTTTTTCCTATTATTGAAAAAAAAAGAAAAAAAAACAAGAAACAGAAACATAAGAAGAAAAAGAAATAGAAAAGAAAGATAGAAAAATTTCATGAAAATCATGAAAAAAAAATGAGGAAAAAGGTGATATCAAAAGAAAGTGGTAATTAGATAACATATATGTTCTCTATAATTGAATTGTAGGTATGTTCTTCTTCTTTAAGATGTGCTTTTGTTATCTAAGAAAAACCAATATTTTTTGGAAGCCTAGCCTCATTACAACCCTGGAAAAGACCTCAAGATTCATGTTTCTAATATGTTTGTGATTTGAAGATGAAATGAAAAGCAACTGTGATTTGTTATGATTCAGTGAAAATATAGAGAAACACTTACCCGTGAGCATATGAGAAGATATTCCTTGATGAATTGTCATTTATTTGTTTTGATTTGATCCTGGAAATTGATTGTGTCTATAATTTTCTATATTTGAATTTGGAAGCATCATAAGTTTCTAATTTGATCTGTTGTTTAATGAATTAAGCTGTTTGATATTTAAATTCAAATATATTCATTTACTTTGCTTGAGGACAAGCAAGATTCTAAGTTGGGGAGAGTGATAAGTGTCTAATTTCAGTAATATTTCATATTAAAATATAGGCACTTATGAGGATTTATTGCTAATTTACATATAAAATAATCCCTAATTTATGAATTTATACCTTTTTACATTTTTTATGATCTTTATTTGAATAAGAGTATTTTATTCCCAAATTTGGTGTTAATTGCAGATTTCTAAGGAAGATTGGAGATTTGGATTAAAGATGAATGATTTGAGCTAAAAAGATAAAGATAAAAGGTCCCAGAATGGAAAAGATGCAAAGAAAGATTGGGCCTTTTTTATGTTTTATCATTTAGCCCATTAGCGCGACATAGGAAACAACCTAACCCTAGAAAACTAGGATAAATAGAGGGCTAGAGGCTCAACCTTAGTGTGGCAGATTGAGAGGAAAACACCATAGAGTGAATTGTAACCCAATTGGGAGAATGGAAGGTGATAGAAGTATGCGTGGCTAATTCTACCCTTTGGGATTGGGAGTAATCTGCTCAAACTCTTATGTATTGAGGTGATATTTTATATATTAATATTCAGTTCTTGATTGATTATTGGTATTGTTGTTTTACTTTTAATTTTCCGTGACAAATTGAGAATCTTAAATCTGACCGGGAGGTATTTTTAGGGTTCGGACCTAAACAACAATACTTAACATATTTGAGTGCTAGGAATAGACTTGAAATGTTAATTGCTATTAAACGTCCGAGCTTCGTTCTAAGTTGTTCTTATAATTATGCGAGGGATCGATAGTTAGGGAACATTCTTAAGGATTTTATATGCGAGGAATCGATATAAATGATTTTTATACGGGCATCAATTTCAATTAAAAAACTTAATATTGACATGTTAATCAAAATACATACATGAGAGTGAGAGAGATGAAACCTAATCCCTATTTTTCCAATTGAAATAATTAATTCTTTGTCTGTTTTCTTATTGATCATCGCCAACACAACCACTCTCAATACACTTTTAATTGTTTTGTTCTATATTTAGCGATTATTGTACTTGATAATTCACTGTTCCTTGTGGGATTGATATCCGTCCTTAGGGACAATTATTACTTCTGACAAACGCGGTGCACTTGCCGTAAAAAGTCATCAATGCCAATACCTAGTACAACATCCTGCTCGGGCGGTCGTCTCTCAACAAGCTTGGAGCGACCGTGTCCACCCCGCACCTCACAATGAAGTTCCCGTCTCTATCGGGCGACATCTTGACGATCCATGTGGATTAGGGAGTGCTACGCAGAAAGCCTACGAGTGGAACCCACTCGGCAGAAGGTCGTTGGCAGTCAATCACCAAGGCGAAAAATGCCTGAGCGAGGGAGGTCTCCCCGAAGAAACGTGCAGCCGGTTGAACACGTGGTTGCCATGATCGATCTTGACCCGCAAGAGGTTGAATCGAGGCTAGAGGCGAAGGACGAATTGCGTCCGGTCCCTCTCATCGATGAAGAAAGATACACGAGTATCGGCACGACTATGGCAGCTGTTGACGCTAAGCTCATACACCAGTCTTTGAAGAAAAATGTTGATCTCTTCGCCTGGACCGCCGAGGTGCCAGGTGTGAACCCCAAGATCATAACCCACAGACTCTCAGTCTACAAAGAGGTGCGCCCAGTTGCGCAGAAGAAGAGAAACCACGGGGAAGAAAAAAGGATTGCGACCAGGGTAGAGGTCAACAAGCTCTTAGCAGTCGGGTTCATTCGAGAAGCCCGGTACACCACTTGGTTGGCCAATGTGGTCTTGGTCACCAAGTCCAACAGCAAGTGGCGGATGTGCGTGGACTACAAAGACTTAAACAAAGCCTGCCCGAAGAACTCTTACCCCCTGCCAAACATTGATCGGCTGGTTGATGGGGCAGCCGGGCAGAAGGTATTGAGCTTCCTGGACGCTTACTCTGGCTACAACTAGATAAACATGCATCCCAAAGACAAGGAGAAAATAGCTTTTACGACTGATGGTGCAAACTACTTCTATAAGGTAATGCCATTCGACCTGAAGAATGCGGGGGCAACCTATCAGCGACTGATGGATAAAATCTTCAAGGGGATGATCGTCAGAAGTGTGGAGGTCTACGTGGACGACATTGTGGTCAAATTTGACTCGTGCGACCAACACATCAAAGATTTGGATGAAGTCTTTGATGCTCTGAGGAGGACTAACATGCGCCTCAACCCCGAGAAGTGTGCGTTCGGGGTTGAGGGGTGCAAATTCCTGGGTTTCATGCTGACCCATAGGGGAATCAAGGCCAACCCCGACAAGTGTAAAGCCATAACTGATATGAGAAGCCCAAAGAACTTGAAGGAGGTACAACAGTTGCTCGCCCGGTTAATAGCATTGTCTAGATTTGTTCCTCGGTTAGCCGAACGAATCAGACCGATGGTGCAAATGCTTCGAAAGACAGTAAAGTTCAACTGGAATGAGACACGTGAAAACATCTTCAACCAGCTCAAAGATTTATTGTCATCATCGACCATCATTCAGAAGCCTAGGCAGGATCTGTCGATTGTGGTATACTTGGCGCTATCGGAAGAGGCGGTCAACGCCGCCTTGGTACAAGATATCGACAAAGAAGAACGCCCAGTGTACTTTGTCAGTCGCACGCTCCATGCAGCCGAGACAAGGTGCCATATGATAAAAAAGGTAGCACTAGCACTAGTGCTGACCACGAGAAGGATGGGCTGTACATCCAAAATCACGACATAATGGTAAAGACCAACTACCCTATATATAAAATATTGTCTAAACCCGATCTTGCAGGGCGAATGATAGGGTGAATTTAAGGTTAAGGAGCCCCTACTCCAGCGTTACTATCACACGGTCAGCAACTCAATCGCCAAGTTGGATAAAGTCACTATCGAACACATACGATGGCAGGACAACGAATGAGCGGACGCCCTGTCTCACCTCGCATCAACAAAGAAGCAGAGCCACCATAGGCCAGTCGTTCAGATCCATTTGAAACAACCAAGAGTGGGAGATGCGGAATGCCTAACCATCACTGAAACCGACACTTGGATGAGTCCAATCATCCAATATTTAGAGCATGGAACCTGCAAACCGGGTGATGAGAAAACGATTAGACTGTAATGCGCCTGGTACACCATGATCGGCCAAGATTTATACCGAAGGGGATACTCAACGCCACTCCTGAAGTGCCTTACCAAGGAGCAAGCACAGTATGTGCTGCAAGAAATCCATGATGGAGCGTGCGGTAATCACTCCAGGGCGAGAACCATGGCAGCCAAAGTCATCCGAGCAGGGTACTATTGGTCGACCGTCCAAGGCTCTTGTGCAGAATATGAGAAGAAATGCTTTAAGTGCCAAGAGTTCAGTCCGCTACACCACTCAAAACCAGAAAAGCTCCACAGCATGACATCGTCCTGGCCGTTTGCCATATGGGGAATGGATATTATTGGCCCTTTATCGCCCGACAAAGGTTAGACGAAGCACCTACTGGTCACAGCGGACTATTTTTCAAAGTGGATAGAGGCCGAGCCTCTAGCCTCCAAATCGGCAAAAAATGACCAAAACTTTGTTTGGAAAAATATTGTGTGTCGGTTCGGGCTACCGAACACAATTGTATCGAATAATGGATGACAATTCATTGATCGAGGGCTCCAGACCTTCTACGATGACCTAGGCATCAAATTCGTAACCAGTTCGGTCGAACACCCTCAGAAGAATGGTCAGGCCGATGCAGCTAACAAAGTCCTCTTGAACGAGTTGAAGAAGAGACTTGGCGCGGCAAAGGGAGGATGGGCAGAAGAACTGCTCGAGGTTCTGTGGGCATATCGGTGCACGCCTCAAGCGACGACACAAGAGACGCCATAGAACCTCACGTACGGCACCGAAGCCATGATCCTAGTGGAAGTGGGCGAATCGTCCATAAAGCGACAGTTGTTTGACCTATCCCTCAATCAAGAAAGCTTGGCGGTCGGGCTCGACCTCATCAAGAGCTTCATGATAAGAGAAAGATCTGTGAAGCCGTGTGCAAGCTTCAGGCGACAAGAAGATACAACACGAAGGTTCGGTCAAGGAGCTTCCACAAAGGCGACATCGTTTGGAGGATGTGAAGCGGCGCTAGGAAGTCGAATGACAAGTTCTCGTCAAATTGGGAGGGACCGTTTTGAGTTCGAGAAGTAGGAGAAGGGGGAACATAATACCTAGAATGGTTATCGGAAAAAATTATATCGAGGACGTGGAATGTCACGCACCTCAAATTTTATTTCAGCTGAACGATGAATAAAATCCTCACACTCTTTCCTCGCCCGGCAGCACCAGCGGTCAGAGAGGTTTTAACGAGGCGTTTTCGTCAAACAATGTGCAAACTATAAAATCAACCTAAGAGGCACGACTCGGCCAGAATGAAGCCTTAACTGGCATACTCTCCCGAGACCCAAGCACAAGTGTCAGCTAGGATGAAGCCTTAACCGACATACCCTCCTGACACTTCATACACATGGTTCGGCCAAGATGAAGCCTTAACCGGCATACCCTCCCGAGATCCAAACATAAGTGTTGGTCAGGACGAAGCCTTAAACGACATACCCTCCCAACACTTTGTCTCCACGGTTTGGCTAGGATGTAGCCTTAACCAGAATTTCCTCCCGACACCCACTTGGGCGTATCAGTCCATTCCTGGCCAGGATGTAGCCTTAACTTGTTTATATAAATGCTCATTATCTTATTACGCTTCAACGGCTGACCGCCAATTCGTTAATGACCGAGAGGATTAACTCACACTAGTTCGTTAATGGTTGACTTTTTAAACGATCGAGAGGACTAACTTACACCAGTTTGGTTAATTAGATTGGTTATGTTTAACTCACACTACACAGACCGACTAAAAGAAACAACTTGTGCAAATTTTAAAAGAAGAAACGACCGATTTCATTCATTTGAAACAAAGGAGGAGGCCACACCCCACCTCAAGGGAACAAAACGAACAAGGCTACAAAAGCTAAAAACTTAAGCTACGGTCTTCAACATCCTTGCTCGGTGTAGGCTGGTTGGCACTCTACAAAGTTTGAACCTCTTCCACGGGGACGAGGCTGCTGTCAAAGACATCCATCTCTTGGTCAAATTGACCAGAAGGTGGAGGCCCATCGTATAACACTTCAACCAGCCAGACGGTAAGTTCGAAGCTTTGACTGATCAAGGCCACGGTGTCGTCCATGGTCTTCTCGAGCTCGGCCTCCACTGCCTCTTTCCTTTTCTTAAGGGAAACAACCTCTTCTTCCAGGGACGCCTCCCTGCGGCCAACCTCCTCCATAGCCTTCTTCAACCGCGCGTTCTCGGCAACGGTGTCAGCCTGCAGCCGTTCCAACTCGGTAGCTTGGTCACACAAATTTTTCTCATAAGTTGTGTTAACGACCATAGCTTGCTTCAAGTTGCCTGAAGCCTCAAAGAGCTCATGCTCCAATATGGAGATCTCCTCCACGTGTCGCTCGCGCGCTACCATCCCATGACGGGTCAGTATCAACCCGCAACACATAATCTCGATGCCACCCTCGAGCAGGTCGTCCTCAAGGACTGCTCGGGTCAATTCTTCAGTATTGGGGGGCAAGTTGAAGTTCACCCCCCTTGCAAAACGTAAGTCACCCCCAACATCGAAAGGGGTGACTGTTGGACGGTCGCCACCCGCATAGCCACCGTTGTGGGGATATGTCGGTTGAAGTCGTCGGTTGGCGGGGAGTTGAGATTAATTGACACTCGACTCAGAGGGGGGACGAGCATCTCACCAGGTGAGTGATACGTTCGGGCGGTGTTGCCGCCCTCCCTCGCCCGTTTCTTTGGATTCTTGGAGGATGGACCCGCTCACTCGGTCACGCGAAGGCAAGTGGTCGATCGACCCATGACGACAAGCCATGGGTTGACCAAGTCAGCAAGGTTAATCCATAATTAAGAGCTGTTTAACACAATCCTAAACATGAATCAACCTCCTAATTCGACCCACAACGAAGGCCCATTAAGGTAATATAAATAGCGCATATTCCAAGAATCAGGTACGTCATTATCTACAGTACTCTAACACCCGAGTGTCGACACCCTGACTGACTTGAGCGTTGGAGTGCCTTCTGCAGGTACTATCCCAGCCTGTGAGACCAGATGACCGGGAGGAGGAAGGCGAAGCAGGAAGTTAATAGCGACAACGACCAACCGAAGAGAGTAGAAGAGCAATCGTTCTCTAGGCCCCAACACCCGCTCGAGAACAGTTGCATATTCCTTTTTACCTTGAGGCTTTTATCCTTAGTCAATAGTCCGACCCGACCCCCGACCGATACACTGGCCCCTAATTTCAAGGGAATTAATTCCAATGAGTCTTAATAATACTTGTATGATTCAGTCGAGTCCGGTTGTCTCTATTATGGTTTGTACCAATGTCATGATGGGATTGGACCATACTGTCACCACCTTATCATCTCTGCCATTGGAGTGCTTTTTAGAAGGTTATTTTGGAGGTGAAATTTAAATTTCCTCTTGCATCTATGCATTTCAAATGAAAACCATTAGATATGAAATGATCTAATGATTAAGGTATGTGACACTTCGTATTCTGAGGTTCGACTTCTATAAATAGGTGATCTCTCATTCTTCAGAATTCACTCTTGCTTTCCTCCGACTTCTGAGTTGTTTATTGTGGCAAGGTTTTTTTCCCTTCCTTCCGAAAGGTTAGTCATGACTTCCTCTGGGTCTTATTCTTCTCCTTATTCTTCTTTTTCTAGAGGTTGGTCAGGTGCCAAGGGTACTAGATCCGAGACTAGTTCAGATTGGGTTAACGTCTCAGAAGACGCAACCAATCGATCTGGTGAAATGTCTCCGAGTTAGCTCACCTACCGAGAGGGGTATGAATGGATAGATCATAAGGTAACTAAGTATTGTACTCAATATGGTTGGTTGTCCATGGCCACCACCTTTGTTGATAATGTGACCATTCTGAAACTGGATGTCGAGGATGGCATAATCTCGGTCGGCTGTTGTTCGGGTGTAGAAAATGTCTTTTAAGGTTAGTTGGGCCAAATGCTCCTTTCTTTTATGTATATTCTTGTTTTTTCATCGATTTGCACATAACTTCCTTTTGAAGAGTTTACAATGGGCGTCCTCTAGATGCTCAATGTGTCTCCGACCCAACGTCATCCAAACTTTTGGGTCGCATTGCAGGCCTTCCGGCTTGTTTGTAATTTGTTTCACTTTTGTTCTTCTCCCCAAGCTTTTCTTAATTACTAGAGTTCCCACTTGTCCAAGCCTGTGAGTTGGTTGTCACTCACGAGTCAATCAGGTAACATTCTTTTTCTCCCTTTACCTTCTCTTACAACACTTAGAGGGTAAGTTTTTCAGAGTCCTTGTAGAGTCGGAGGATAGGGAGTATTTTTATGACAGAGAAGGGAACACAAAATTTCTTTTTTATTGAACCAAAACCCTACTCAGTATAAGATTTGGCCTCGTTCTTCCACGAGCACCAATGATATGGATATCTTTGGCGTGTTTGATGAATTGCCAAGAAGACTCCCTAACTGAAAGTTGTTGGCAGTTTATCAGTCGCCCCATCGTTGGGTAGATTTTCCTAGTAGGCTAACATTTACTTTCCTCTCGGTCGGTTTTTACCTTTAATAATTTTTGTTCTTGTTGCAGGCATAATGGTTCAGACTAATCCAAGCACCCTAGGCCAAGCTGTTGACACTGAGACAAGTGGTCGTTGAATGGTCGAGAAATAATTTGGATATGGTAGTTAGGGGCTTGACTTTATTTGCAGCCTCAGCTTTTCAATTGGTCTGCAGACAGTGATCAATTTGATGTCAAATCCATAATGATTGTATGAAGGATGTCAACCCGGTATATAATGTTTCTCTAAACAAAATTCTAAAAATTCTTGGCTGAGATGGAAGCAAGAGGCTCAACCTCGATCTATTTTGTAAAGTAGTCAACCCTTACTAAGAGGAACTTACATTATCCCTTCCATGGACTAAAAGGTTCGATGATGTCCATTTCCCATATGGCGAACGACCATGGAAAGAGAATATTATACAAAGTCTTCAATTTGATGTGAGATAGCGTGCCACGCTCTTAGCACTTGATGCATTTTTTTACGTACTTCGTACAATCACTCTACATGGTTGGCCTATAATAGCTGACTCTGAGGACTTTGAACGCCATGGTACGCGCCCTTGAGTGGTTTTCGTAGATGTCCTCATGGATTTCCTTTAGGACATATTCGACTTGGTTTACTGAAATACATTTAAGTAATGGTTGAGCATGTCCTCTTCAAAAATGATCTTGGTCGATCATAACATACCTTGCACAATGTTGTTTCATTGTCTTTTCATCATTAGCTTCACAAGTCTCATGCTCTAAGAACTTCCTAATGGGGGCTATCCAAGTATCACCCTCGTTTGTGACTAGGCCCTCGGTTTGTGAAATAGTTAGGGTTTTCAACAAGAATTGAATAACCGATTGGTGATGACTTTTCTTTTTGGCCAACCAAGACAATAGGTCGGTTTGAATGTTGTTCTCTCGTTAGATGTGTTTGACGTGCATGCTTTGAATTTTTTAGATCATATAAAAAACTGCATGGTAATACCACTGTAGTAGTGAGTCTTTGAACTAGAATTCACCTTTCACCTGATCGACCACTAGCTGAGAGTCACTTTGCAAATCATCTCTCATGCTCCCATATCATATGCCAGGTTTAGGTCGGCCAAGATGGCCTCATGAGTCCTTGTTTTGAACTTGAAATGTAGGCTTGCTTAAGAAGGAGGTTCCCGGGTCCCTCCAAGACTATGTCGGCTCCAAATGATTTTTTGTTAGAGGACTTCAAATTCAGTCATGCAGAGAAATCTACCAGGCACTATGACTTGATGGCTCCTCTAGACTCGTATTGGATGTTAAATTTTGAAACTGAGGAGAAACTTGTTATTGTTATGCTTTAAAAGAGCATCAGGTCACACCTTTCTCTCTGCCTCATGTCCTTATTTAACCTAATAGAGCTTGGGCTCAGTGAGATCACGCTCAAGCAAGGAATAATTGTTGAATAAAAGAGTCTTTCATAGATTCTTTTTCGTCGACTTTTCCAAGTGGAGGCTTCTAATGAATGTTTGGCTAGGTTTTCCTTTCATATAGAAATAGCCTCACTTTCATCTAGATACCTTGCGAACTTTTTGTGTGTGTGTATACATGACTCCAATCCATGGGTCCTTACCTGGGAACTTTCATTGGCCTTGTTCGTGCTAGCAGTTTGACCTTTTTCAGTTTATGAAAGTTCAAAGCAAGAAGAAGGGGATATAAAATGTTAGGCTTGATTTTGAACATTGTCTGCTCAATGATCTTCATAGTGGGAGGGATGTGGAATACATGGTATGTCATGAAGGGTATTAGCATCATTCTAAATATAATTTTAGTGTCTTTCCTTTTCGGAGAGAACCTGTCCTTTCTTTCTACAAGAGTTCTTGGGATTAGGTCCATTGGCCCAAGCTTCAAAGCTTCCTCTAGTAGATCTTCTTAGTTAACCTAGAGGTTGATGTATGAGGTTTATAGGATTATGGAAGTTTGATAAGGTTATGGGGTAGGTTTGTCTTTGCCATGTTAGACTCCATCATGACAATTACGTATGCTAGAAGGTCTAGGTAGGCTTGGGTTGGTTTATGTGGTTCAGATTGATAACTGGGCCATGTAGGGCCTTCCAGTATTTAGAAAAGACTAGGATGACGAGCTTTTGGTTTTAAGGGTTCAGTCTTGAGCTCTTTTGGTTCATAGTATTTATTTTGTTAAATAGAGAGTAAGGGTCAATTGAAAGGTGGGGACGGAAGATATATGTGTTTTTTGGAAGTTTGATACAACAATGTATTTGTTTAAATTTTTGGATGTGTCAAGTATAATTTTTGGATTTGTCGAGCGGGCTTCTAATCGAGCAAGCCCTCGGGTTTGCATTTAAGGCAAGCAACAATCAATCTGAGTACGAGGCCTTGATAGTTGGGATGTTGTTAGGCTATCTCGAGTTGGGAGCTCGAAGCTCACTGGTAAAAAGTGACTCATTTCTTGTCACCAGGCAAGTCATAAGTGAGCGAGTATCAGGCCAAGGACCCGCAGCTAGCCTCACACCTCAGGTACGTGCAAATCTTGAGATCAACCTTCTCTACGTTTGATCTTGTTCATGTTCCTAGAGAGCAGAACTCTCGGGCAAACCTGTTGTCTAAGCTAACTAGCTCAGGGAAGGGAGGTCGGCAGAGGTCAGTAATCCAGAAGACATTAAAGTCACCCAGGACAGCTGAAGGAGGATTGGCCGAGGTCGATCATGCGGAGGTCTTAGGGGTTAGCTCAGGGAAAGCAAGAAGACATTGGTCGATGATTCAAGAAACCCCGAAAGTCCCAAGAATAACCACCTATGGGTTATTGGGGGATGAATTTCCTGAAGTTTTGCAGGTCGGCACCACGGAGACTTGAATAACACCTTACAAGCGTTACCTCGCTGATGGGTTACTTCATGCCGAGCCCATGGAGGCCAAGATTGTTAAGAGGAATGAAAGGCGGTATACCTTGATAGATGGAAATATTTTTCGTCACGGTTACACCCATCCAATCCTCAGATGTGTAAGCGAAGATCAGTGTGCTCGCATAATGGCCGAGCTCCATGGAGGCATTTGCGGTAGTCACATAGGAAGACGAGCCCTGCCATTGAAGGTCATCCGAGCTGAGTATTATTGGCCGACCATGAAGGAAGATTGCGTGAAATATGCACAACGCTGTGAACAATGTTAGAAGCACGCTTATTGGTGCTACGCACCAGCCGAGGAGCTACGGTCAATTTATTGTCCGTGGCCTTTCCTTACATCGGGAATATACATTTTAGGTCCTTTCCCTTTGGTGATACGTTAGATGAAGTATCTCATTGTGGCCATTGAATATTTTCATCAAGTGGATTGAAGCTGAGCCATTTGCGCAAATAACTACTCACATGGTACAACATTTTGTGTGGAAGAACACTGTGTGTCATTTTGGGATTCTAAGACACCTAATGTCCAACAATGGAACCCAATTTTCCAGCCAACAACTAGGTAAGCTTTGCTCGAAGATCAAAATAAAGCAGGTGTTCGCCTCGGTAGAACATCCTCAGACGAATGGCCAGGTTGAGTCAGCTAACAGAGTCCTATTGAGATGTTTGAAAATGAGGTTATATAAAGCCAAGGGAACTTGGTCAGAAGAAGTTCCCAAAATCCTGTGGGCCTATCACACCACTCCACAATCAACAACTAAAGAGATGTCTTTCAGTTTGGTATATGGTTCAAATGCCATGACACCCGTGGAGATACAAGAGAATTCTCCTAGGTTTCAAAGCTTTGTTGTTGAGGAATCTAAAGAAGGAAGGAAGGTAAACCTAAATTTTTTGGACGAGGTGCGTGAACATGCCCGTATTAACTCGAAGGCTTTAAAGAGAAGGGTGGAGTTAAAGCAAAAAAAACAAGACGAAACCTCAGCAGTTCAAGGTTGCCGACGTGGTGATGCAAAAGGCCCACCCCTACTAGTTGGGAAACAAGTTATCCCCAAAATGGACTAATCTGTTCCGCGTAGTTTAGGTGCTAAAAAATGGGGCGTATAGGTTGGAGACCTTGGAAGGAGGAGCCATCCCACGAACGTGGAATGTGGCAAACCTCAAGTTTAACTTCAGTTAAGATATTTTGTTTTAATGCTTTCTTTTTGAACAATCTGATGTTTAAGGTGATGCTCTTTTTCCCTTGAGGGGTTTAATAACGAGGTCATCTAGTGATAAATTTGTTCTCAGAAGATGGTGCATTAGTTTTGTTGATTTACTTGAGTTAGCACACGGTAAGTCGACCTAGCTCGGTGTAAGTACGTCTGCCCAAGCATAGGCATCCTGTGAGATAAAAATTGTTTGTTGATTTACTCGAGTTAGCACACGGTAAGTCGAGCTAGCTCATCATAAGTACGTCTACCCGAGCATGGGCGCCTTAGGAGACTAGTTTGGCTAGTGGTTCACTTGATTTAGTGTCAGGTAATACGACCTAGCTCGACATAAGTATGACTACCCGGGTATAGGCGTTTTGTGCATAAAGTTGGTATAGATGAAGTATTTGGCAAGGTAAGACGAACTAACATGGTGTAAGTGAGACTAACCGAGTATAGGTGCTCTGCAAATTGGTTTGTTATGGCTAAATCGTTTGATTCGATGTAAGGTAAGACGACCTAACTCGGCGTAAGAGCGACTACCCGAGTATAGACACTCTACGATTTGATTTGTTATGAGTAGAGTCTTTCACACCTGAAAAGACATCCTAGCCCGGAATGAGCCAAGTCATCAGAGTGCAGGCGCCCTGTAGTGGTGAGCTTGTTAGATCTGGTACATGGTAAGTCGGGCTAACTCGGTGTGTGAACGATCACCCGAGTTTAGGTCAGTGAAATGATTAAATACACGTAGTGGAATCATTCTATTATACATAAGGTAAGTTGGGATAGCTCGGTGTACGAGTGGTTATCCGAGTCTAGGTGCCTTGAGAGATGAATAAGTGCTAAAATAGATGAATCATTCTTGGCGTGGGATAAAACGACCGAGCTAGGAACAAGTACGATTATCCGAGTAGGTGCTCTGCGAAGTAAGGCTCAGAAAAGTCATGATAGCTAGCCTTTGGCCAAGTTTGTGAAACAAATCTATACAAGTCGAGATTGAGTATGGGCTCGTTTTAGCTATGGGTTTATGGTTCATCGAAAGGTTAGTTCTCTGTTAAGTGGGAGTCCCACGATTTTTCATGCTTAGCTTCGCCTAAGTCAGATTTTTGTTATACTTATTACTTCATGCTCAAGATGTAGAGATGAATTAGTATAATTGATAAAGTATTCGTGTGTGTATTGATAGTAGTTGTGTAAAGGCATTTGCAATAAGTCAAGTAAGTTGTTATTTTCATACTTAAGCTAACAAAAGCTTGTTATATGATTTGTGTTAAAATAAAGAGAATGAGTTAAGTAACGAGGCATGCATTTGTAAAGGTCTCAAAATCACTATACATAAGAAAGAGCAAAAGTGTTGCTAAACATGAAGTGTTCAAACTGTTAAAGTGTTAAGAAAATTTAACATATTACAAACCATAAAAGTTTAAGTTAATCATCCCTTAATTGGCCATCAACCACGGTTTTACCTGGGCCAAGATCCGAGAAGTCCAGATCGGGATGGAGCTATGATGCTTGTTCAAGAGCTGCCTCGAATCCTACAAGGTAGGATTGGGCAACATCTTGTTTGAAGGATTTTGTGGCCTTGGCAAGGACCTCATCTTTGCGGGTCAGTTCCCCTTTCAGCTTGTCAACTTCGACCAAGAGTTTGTTCCTTTCCTCGGCCAAGCTTGCTGCTTCTTGAGCTCGGTCTGCTGCCTCTTTAGTCTTCTCATTTCAAATTTGTTCAGCTTCTTGCTGTAAACCATTTGAATGTTTGATCTCAGATTGAAGGCAATCTATCTCTTTATGAAGCTCCACATTCTCTTGGACTCTCTGGTCCTCCGCTGTTCTCGTCTTAGCAATGACCAGGCAACCCATGGCAAAGGCTTGCCGAAATTTCTTCATGGCGTCACGAAGCAGATGATCTTCGTCGTGGGCCGTGAGCCTATCTTTATCTTTGCCTGGGCAGGAAAGCCGTTTCACCATATGTGGGAATGTCAAAATCTGGATCCCACAAGCTTTTGCTCTTAGAGCTCTCCACTTTGCGTTATTGAATGACGATTATGTCTTGGTGTGGAGCATGGCCAACTGAGTGAGAGACGTCTTGATGCGAGGCTCGGGCATCTGAATGAGAGTGTTAAGGGGGGGGGGAGCGGTTGCCTTCCATTTTCTCTTAAGAACAAGCCCCGAGGAGGTTTCCTCATCCTGCTCGGTCGGGGCTTGAGTGATTGTGACTGGAGCTTTCTTTTTATGAGTTAAAGAATCCTTGGGCATGTTAACAGCTAGCTTTGTCGTGCTGACAACATCCTCCATGCAAAGAAAATAAGTAAATGATTAATAACGGTAGCAGAGTTATTTTCACCCAGAGGAGGAAATAAGGAATACCAGTATAAGTTTTCAGAGCACCGGGGATGTACTCTTTGGTCAAGAAGAAAGAGGTGTAAAAAAAAACCTTCAAGCTCGTCAGGAACTCGCAGATTCCTTGGTCTTTTGGCGATAGATCTTCCAGGCGTCGGGTACTCTGGAATTTAGGCTCAGGGGTCCAATATAGGGGAAATCCATCCAGAAGAGTTGGATCTCCTGTTGAAGCTCGAACTTTAACAAATTTTCCTTTAAAGTTTTTATATGAAGACTGGAAAAGGGTGAGCAAAGCTCTTTCAGGGGCACGGTTCAAAGATACCCACAACTTACTGCTCGTGTGTTTAGCCTTGAAGAAGTAGAGAAAAACTTCAACAGATGACGAGATGCCGAGCTATGAGCACAAAATGATAAAGGCACAAATAAATGCCCAACTATTAGGGTGTAGTTGGGCAAGGGCAATATTGAGCTCGGTTAATAGCTCTTTTTCAAAAATGGATAAAGGGAGACGCAAGAGAACCTTTATGAAAAACGTGACATAAAAGAAACAAAATGGACCACCAGGATTCAATGACTCGTCACAACACCCGTCTTCTACAATTTTTACATTACCCTCGTGTCTTTTACTCATACTACACCCGTTTTCTCTTAAGTCTCTAAGATGTAAATGGGTGGTGTAATAAGAGACTTCTTTTAGAAGCTCTTTCTTGGCCCAGGGGTACATTGAACTGTAATCCATTGCATAAATAGCTAGAACACAAGCATAAACACAAACAGAGTATGAGTACAATTTAGACCAGGAAGAGTAAACAAATAAAGAGCAAAATAAAAGCATATTCCAATCCATGCAACACAATCAACAAGCTAAAACGATGATCATCGATAGAGAAAGGAATTACCTAGTTGTCATGCTGGAAGTGTGTAACGATGGTGAGAGGGAAAACGTGAGGAAGTTTTTCAGAGCAAGAGAACGAAAGAGTTTGGGAGTGAGGAATCTGCGTAGAGAATATAATTGAGTTTCTCGCAATGCAAATAAGAAATGAATGAATGGTTTTCATTAGTGGAGTTAGGTGGAATACCTGGTGTGACGGCGGTGAACCTGGTGCGACAGTGGTGGGTAGTTGCACAAGAGCAAGATGAAGCATCGAGGAGAGAATTTTAGAAGCAAAGGGAAATGGAAAAGTGTGGCACAAACAGAGGCTCGAGAGGGGATATATTCGAAAAAATGGAAGTTGAAATGTAGGGTTTCTCCACCGTTGATACGCACCACGTGTACGCTTTAGATTCAGTGGGATGAGACATTTCCTCAGAAATGCTTCGGCAATCGCGCCTCACCTACCCTATGGGGAAAACGTCGTGTCAGCCACCAAGTGCTGGAAAGCCTCTTCGCCTAGTCGAGCTCGGCTCGAGCCTGGGGGCTTGTGTATTGGCCAAGAGCTCGACTCGGTCCAAGCATTTAGGTCAGCTCACTTTTTGGGCCAGTATGGACCCAAAGGGTGGCCCATGAGCTCGACCCAGATGCTGGTAGACAGCTCGAAAAAGACAATAAAATAGAAGGAATATTCAGATTGATTATAATATATACGCTAATTAAATACCAATAAAAGTTTTTAAGAATAAAGTAGTTAACACCCGAGAATAAAGGTACATGGGAACAAAATGTTTTATTGTTGTTAAGCACCTGAAGATAAAGGTGCACGTAAGCAATATGTTTTTCTGTTAAGATTATATTCTCCCTGTTGAAATCTTGCTCTGATTGGAGAAAACAGTTGAAGGGATTTCTATAAAAGGGGCTTGAGACCCCTAGTAAAGAGACATTGTTATTGAATACTCTAAATTGAAACTAATTTTATATTTGAATGCTCTCACGAATTGATCGTAAGAATGTGATCAACAGGTAGAGTCCTCTTTGTCCCAGTGAAGTGACACCTTGAAGCAACAATTGAAGACAAAGCAGAAGAGGAGCTTGCCCATTCAGTCCATTCGAAGTCAACCGACAAGAACATTCTCAATATTTTTTTTTTCAGATTGCATTTGTTGTGTAAAACTTCAGTGTTTAATACTTGTATTTATTGCAATGCATGTCTCATGTATCTTTTGATAAATTATTTTTTATTTGTGTTGTATGAGTGAACTTAATTATACATATAACACATCTTATAATCTCTAAGTCAAGTTATGTGATATTTTATACATAATTATTTAGTCGAAAGAAAATTAATTACAACATTTTCGTAAAAAAGAAGTAAAAAAACACTTTAATTAAACGGTAAATAACTAAATAAGAACATGATCCTCATATTTAAGCGTCTAAATTATTTTTATAAGTTCACTTAAGCAAGTTTTAACTATTTCAGGTGGGTTATCATTTAAGCAAATTACCAATTAAGTAATTTATTTTTGTTTTATTTTCCCTTTTTCTTAAAAATAGAGAATACATAAATTTATAATAAAAATAAAAAAGATTATTTTGAACTAAAAGTCACTAAAAATACGTAAAAATAGCTACAAGTACTCAAACATAAACTAATATCAATATTTATAGTTATCAAGTCATCGAAAAGACTAATTAGGCATATTAGTATTTTTTTAAAAATACTATTTCACTTTATGTAACTATTTAAAACTTCTAGAGTAATTTGATGGAAATATTTTAGTTTTCTTTAGCAAGTTCTTAATATAAAAATATGGCTGAACCGATAAAAATTTTAATCTTCATTAGTTGATGGTCGAATGTTTAATAAAAGACACACTAATGAATTCAAATTACAATAGTGTAATTTTTACTAAATGTTAAATCGTTAATAATTATATAAAAATTAAATTCTTTTCAATTCAATTTTTTTGTCATTATAATTCTTTTTGTCACTTTTTTATTTCATTATTTTAAAAGTTCTAAACTCACATCAACTTCCATCTTTATAAATAAAATATCAAATAATTTTATATTAATATATTTTTAAAAATATAATCAATACTACATTGTATATAGGGTACTATATTTTGATCTTTATATATATGTATATATACAGTAGCTATAAACACGTGTTACTTGTCTAACACACGTGTCATGTTATGTGCTACAATTCTGGCACTGTAATCTCCACCGTAACCGTTCTTAATTGTTTCAAGAACACGCGTCCTCTGTACAGATCTGATTGTATATTTCCTTTTGCTGAGTGACGACAACAACAAAGTTCAAGTAAAAAAGAAAACAGAAGGAGGTAATCAAAGTAGTGATCATAATGGGTTCTGAAACTTTTATTGAAGTAATACTAGCAATCCTGCTACCTCCCGTTGGTGTTTTCCTCCGTTATGGCTGTGGTGTATTCACTCTCTCTCTCTCTCTTTCTCTCTCTGCTTCTTCTTTTCTTTTCATATTTGGGATTTGTTGTTAATTCATTGTTGTTGGTGTGATTATGTAATTTTCTTTCTGGTACGATGCAGGTGGAATTCTGGATAGATCTGGTGCTGACGCTACTGGGATACCTCCCCGGGATTATATATGCCATTTATGTATTGGTCGCATGATATCAATATTGTTTCTCTTTCATTCATAATATATCTGCGTTTGTTTTTTATAATATGTCTTTCTCTACCTTCTCATTTTCCGTTTCCAACATCGACGAGGTAGATACATAAGTAATTCGGAGCAATCGTATAATTTACTTCAAACTCACGTATCTTAAACATTTGGGAATTATTTGAAAGTGTTGAATTTAAATTCAAGTTGTCCAGATCGGGTGCTAGAAACTGGAAAATGAGAGGTTTTGTTTAAGGGTTCTGATACATTTAATACAATATTCTTTTTATGTAAATTTATTTTATCTACTACTTGCTTTGTGGGTAAAGCTGTCACTGACAAAAGAAAGAAAAAGTGGGGAAGGGAAACATAAAAGAGATTTACCTACTTTGTGCGTAAAGCTTTCAATGACAAAAGAAAGAAAAAGTGTGGAAGGGAACATAAAGAAGATTTACCTATATAGTGTAGGAAAAGATGAACCAGTTGATAAAACTAGTAATGTATAGATAAAATAATTATTTTTAAAAAATTAAAATAAAAAGATTTATGTTTCAGATTTGTGAAACTACATGTTTAGTATGTTTCAAAAGAACAAACACGTCAAAAGCCTCTAGTCTGAACCATTTCAATTGTTAAGTGTTTGTTGGTGGATTCAGAATTAAAATCTACTGAGGTTGAAATTACTTTTGAAATCAAAGTTGATGAAGCAAAGTTTTAACCCAGGGTTGAAGCTTCTTATACGGTAGATTGGTGGGATGCGAAATGATTTGGCTTATTCGAAAAAAAGAAGATTCTGTTCTTTGAAAGATATATGTCGTGTGGGTTGTATCTGCTCCGTCTCATTCATTACCCTTTTATTTGAGTCTTTATTTTCAAGATGGGAGGTAAGTATCCTATGACAAATGTGTAAAATCTTATTTAAATGATATAGTATGATTTCATACATTCAATTGTAATATAATAATATTTGATTCATACATTTAATACATTTAATTATATTAGAGATAAAAACTTATCTTTATTTATAATGTATGTGAATAGTTTTTCAATTCTCTCTTTTTTTTTAATTTATTTTTTGGTAATTCTTTATTTACCATACTCTTTTTTAATTTTTAAGAGTGTGACGAACTTTCTTTGCAATTTTGAATATATGTTCTTAATATTTTCAATATTTAAGATTATATATATAATCTCTAAATAATGGATCATTTATTTTATTAAATTATATTTAGGTCCAAGGTTCAAAATATATTTTAAGTCTTTTTATAAAATTAATTTATATTATATAATTTTTTAACATTTTTTTATTTGACTCATGGAGAGTTATAATACTTCCTCATTTAATAACTATTGTTCTTACTGGTTGACTTGTTTGCCTGTTGACTCTGTGATAAGTTCTAGTTCCCATAAATCTGTTTTATTTCTTGTTGTTCTGGAACGTAGCTCTGTTGAAACCGAGGGAACCTTACCTATTGATTGCACTCTGATGATCAAGTCGGTAAAGGACTTACTAAAAATCAAGAAATATTTAGTTTCAGTTTCAGAAACAACGTACCTTTACTTGGGATTTTAAGTCCCTTTTATAGCTTAACTTTTGTAATAACTTTCTCTCATGAGAATCTATTTCAACTAAAAGCATACTCAATAGGAAAACATTATGTTTAGGGGCGTCCTCTCTAGGTGCAACAACATAAAAGGAACTTTATTCCTAAGGAGTGCATAAAATAATAACAGAACAATCACCTGCCAGTAGGGCACCAACTCATGTGCCAACATCAGGAGAATATTTTGTTTACGTGGGCACCTTACTCATGGTGCAACGTTATCTTTTGTCATACATGCAACTTAACTACTATGTGTCCTAGAACATATGTACTTAAGCTAAAAGAAACATTTACTTGACCTATGCTTCACATGTATTACACGTACCCCTAGGTAAAAAATATCCTTTACTAGTGGCTGCATAAAAGGTTAAATTATGCCACAATGGGTTTACTAACCAAACTGGGTTCAATCACATGCCCACTATATTGGTCCAACAGTCGAGCTGACCTGCATGTGCCATGCATCGAGATTCGACCACCGAGTAATGAGCCCTAAGCGCTCTGTCCAATACACAAGCCCCTAGGCTCGAGCTGAGCTTGCCTAAGCGAAGAGACTATTCGAGTGCTCTGGCAGCTTACGTGGCAGTCCTACAACCGGCAGGTGTGGCACAACGCACGAAGCATTTCTGAGGTGACATCTCACCATACTTAAACCTAGACGCACACGTGGCATCCTCATCAACGGTGGAAAGGCTTTGTCGCTTGCCATTCTCATATTTGCTTTAGTTAACGTTCGAAAACCTCCTACCATTCATTGCTTCATTTCCCTATTGCTTGCAAACCCTTCGCGCCTTTCTCATTTTCACTACGCCTCCTTCGCAAACATGGGAAACCTCCTCGTTATCAAACGCTCCCTGAAACAAGGTACTTCCTTTTGCTCAACTCATCACTATGTGTTTGCATCATTATCTGATTGAAGCATTTATCACGATCATATTGCCTGAGCTAGGTCTGTTATGGATTTATTCTTTCATGTTTATGTTGATCGCTATTTTTGCTAGTTACATGGTTTTTCTTAAATCTGAAATGTATCGTTGCATGTGGTTTGCCTTGCCTGATTGCTTATGTTTGTTTTTTTAGATACTCTTGCAGTGGATTTCAAAGCTCTATACCCTTAGGCACCCTAGAACCTATTAGAAGAAGTTTCCATATATACCTCTCGTTACCAAATAGTGGCCCTTAAGTAAAACAAATGCCATTTTGGTAGAGAAAACGATATAACCCTTAGGTTAGTTTCATGTAGAGAAGATGAACCTGTCTGTTGTGATGAGTCATCGGACCCTAAGGGTCCCTTTTGCTACTTATGTGCCACTGTATTCAAAAGAATCCTTCTTCGTCTTCCCCTGTTCAATTTTGAGAAAAAGCTTCTAACCGAGATTAACGTGGCCCCTGTCCAGCTACACCCAAATAGTTGGGCATTTGTTTGGGGTTTCTCCATTCTTTGCACACTTTGACCTTTTGCCATTTGTGGAAGTCTTTTTGTATTTCTTTGAGGCCAAACGCCTAGGCCGCCAACTCTGGGTGTCTTTCAATGGGGTGGCTGGGAAAGCATTGTTATCGCTATTCCAACAATCCTATAAGGACTTTAAAGGCAAATTCTTGATGGTACGATGCAATAAGAGGGATTCAACTCTCCTGAATGGGTTTGCTCTGTACTAGACTCAAAAGCCACACTTCCGAGGTGCTTGACGCCTCGAAGACATGCCCTAGCGTGACTAGGAGGTCTTCGTCTCAAGCTTAAAGGTGGTCTTCGACACTATCACTCTCATAAGCAAAGAGTTCTCCCCAAAGGGGCTAAAAGCTTACATCGGTACTTTTCATTCTCTACTCTTAATGGTGTTGACTTTATTATTGTTGCTAATTTCTTCTTATCCTTTTTCACAAATAGCATGCTGGATCAGATTGACAAGAAGGATCTAGCAGAGAGGGCCAAAAGGATGAGGGCGGCTGTTCAGGCACCCCAAAATATCAAACTCAAAGCTCTTGCTATAACAATTTCAGATCTTACCGAGGACGACGAGGAGACCTGGGCCAGTCTTCAAGCCAGCAAAAAGATGACCAAGGATGCAAATTACCATTCACACTCTAAGAAGTCATCTCAACATTCAAGTGAAGACCTCACCAATAATCTAGCTAACCTCACCAAAGGGAGAAATAGACAAAGACCAGAGCATCTAATGTTACTGGTCTTCTTAAGAATAAAAGAAGTTGTAAATAAATTGGGCTCACTTTAGGGGTCCAAATAGCAAGGTAGGTTAGAATAGGTGCCTTTAGCATAAATAGGAATGCTCATAGCGAAATGGGCTTGATTCAAGCCCACTTTTTCATGATAAGACATCTAGGTTTAGGATTTTGACCTAGCTTCTAGAACATTAAGCTTAGGGTGCGGTTTTGACTAAAGTTAATGCCTAAGGCCACCCCTTTTTAGTGCTTCCAATCCTACCCATGCTTCTTGTTTACCAAGGCACCATCTCCTATAAATAGGGTGTCTTACTCCTTGTATTTCTTATGTTGAATTTTATAGAAGAAGGAAAACTCTGCACAAATCGTGTGAGGCTTGGTTACTTTAAGCATTAGGTCTTATTTGAGTGAGTTGAGAGCTCTCAAGTGGCGGCCCTTTACACTCATCTTAGAGGAAACCATACTCCAAGTGGCGTGTCCCTTTTCAATTCACACCATAAGTTTTCATCTTCCATCCTTTTCCCTCATTTCCATTACACCACTTTATTCTTGTGTTCCTATACTTGTTATAATTCAATTTTCCTTTGTGTTCTTGTGTTGCTCTTCCATTTAACATTCGGTCATGGCCATCTTAATTGTTTCCTTTCATGTCTTTCAATTTTCGCAAAGCATCATCACTATCACCTTATCTTGATTTTCCTCTTTGCCTTTGGAAATGAACATTCACACTTACTTAACCACTTGGTCAAGTTCGTGTCCAGTGAGAATCTTCCCTAGGTCTTACCATATACTTGTTAAAAATCCCAATCATAAGTAAAATGTCACCTCTAAAATGGAACAATCTAAAATCAACTTACATCATGTGGTTATCAGAGTTTTGGTTTTTTAGCATATTTGCTTTGAGTTGATTTGACACTTTACTTTTCTTGGACCTTTAAATTTTTGCCTTTACATTCAAGCAAATTTAATTTCAGCCTTTACTTTCTTGCTTTTTCAATTCGGCACTCTTTATTCAATAGCTTTTAATTATCTTTTGAATGTTATTTTGTGTCCAATTTTTGTTCTTACCTCTTTTTGTTTGAGTAATATGTTCTTAGTGTTTCTAGGAGTCCTTATTTTGCTTATACTTATTTTACTTTTAATTGTAAAGGTATAAAAAAAAGTAATTAGAAATTTGTTTAAGTGGAAGTAGATTTAGTTCCAAACATATATTTCAAGTGTTCATTTAATTTGAATCCCAAACTTTTTTGTGACAATTGGAAGTGAATGAAAATATGCATGATAAGAATTATGACATCTTATTTCCATAAACCAAACACAAGGATAAAAAGGGGGGGGGAGGGGGCAAGTTGCATAAATCTTTGGCAAGACCACCATTTCTAAAAGAATGGATTCATTTTATTTAGCAAATTGATTTCAATATTGTGGAATTTGATCTTTTGCTTTTACAATTTCTAACAAGAGTAAAACTTCATTGTTAAAAGTCAAGTAAGTATCTTAGAGTCTTTTTTTGTGCTTTTTCTTACCTGTCTTTCTTTAAAAGTTTTGTCATAATCTCTTTTCCCAACTTGGTTTAGCTTATTTGTTTGAGTTTTTCTTGTTTGTCTTTAAAAAGTATTTAGTTTTGTTGTGGTTCTTTTGAGATCATGTGTTAAGGGCTTTGTCCTTTTTCATTTTGAGTGCTTGTATCTTTTTTCCTCTTTGCTACACAAAAGAGTGACACAAGTGAGGAGAGAGTTATTAACTTTTTCTTTCATTAATTGTTTTTCTTTTTGTGCAATTTTATGGCTCTTCTTTCTTCAGGGGAATCATCAAAACCTCAATCTCCCCAAAAGGCTTTCCTTATGGGAGAGCTTGCCACAACAAAGAGATCTTTATCCCAAAAAGAGGAAGAAATGCGACATTTTGAGGAAAGACTTCAAAGACTTGAAACGGCACATGAAAGACAACCAAGAGGAAAGAGTTGGGAGCAAAGGAGAGCTTCAAGGAGCTACACACATTACGAAAGCCAAGAAGAAGATGAAGATTGGAGAATTCACCAATATGATGAAAGGCGCCACCAACTCCATCCTTCTAAATTTTTTTCCCTATGTAAAATTGCCTAGCTTTAGTGGGGAAAGTGACCCCAATATTTACCTAGGATGGGAGGTTAAGGTTGAGCAAATATTCAATGTGTATGAGGTCCAAGAGGACCAAAAGGTAAAGCTGGCCTCTCTAGAATTCTTAGACTATGTCATGCAATGGTGGTACCAAACTGTAATGGACATTGGGCTAAATAAGAGGTCAGTCGTGGTCTCTTGGTATGATTTGAAAGAATGTATGCGTGCGCGGTTTGTTCTTCCTCATTATAGGAAGGAACTCTTGTTGAAGCTCCAATGACATCAACTAGGACCTAGAAGTGTAGATGACTACTATAAAGATCATGAAACTACTTTGACTAAAATTGACATGCATGAAAATGAGGAGTCAAAGATAGTTGGATTTGTAAGTGACTTAAGAAGAGAAATACAAGATGTGGTAGAACTTTATGAGTATTCTTCTTTGGAAAAAGTTGGTTCACCTAACCATCAAGGTTGAATCACAATTTTTAAAGAAAACTTATTTCAAAACTACTCATAATGATGGCTTCTAAAAAACATCATGCAAGGACAAAAATCAAACTTCTTCAAAAAACCTTTCCTTCCAACTTAGTAAAAGAAACCACTTACAATCCTAGAGTTTCTAAACCCTCACCCTCTATGATGGTAGAGGCCCAAGCCCATGATAGAAGAAGCCCAAACCCAAGTCCAAATACAAGTTCAAGCTTCAACTCAAGCCCAACACATAGAAGATTTGGGCCAACTAAGCATCATTGGATGTCTCTTTTTGTAATTACTTTTGAGTAGTTTTTAGTAGAACATAAAGGGAGGTCAAGATATAGATATAAGAGGTGCAAATGTATAAAGATAAGTCACACCTTCCATGTGACATAAAAAGAAGGTGTAGGTGTAGATTTAGGAGGTGCCAAAGAAAGAAACCAAGTCACACTTCCCTTGTGACTAGGAAATTGGCACCAAATTCAAATGCATTTGAATTTCCCTCCACTTTCATTTGAATTTTCAGCCCTCTAAACACTATAAATAAAAGGGCTTGACTCATGTAATTGGAAGATTAATCATATGAGTGAATTGCTGCCAAATTTGAGTCAATCCCACTCTTGCCTCTTACTCTCTCTAGGATAGGTGTTTGATCTTCATTTTTCACCCTCCAAGTGATTAGGCATCACCTATCACTCACCATACATCTCATGCACCTTCAAGGATACCACACCTCTTAGGAAATCCTTGCACGCCACTTTCATATGCTTCTGCCACCATCATTCAATTTTCGTCACACATGAAGGCACTTCTTCCATCACTCTACACCTAAGTCACCCCACCAAAACCTCAAGTAAAAAATGTTTTAAATGTCTAGGTTTTGTGCCTATAGCAACCAATTGTCCTTCAAAAAGAAACATGATGGTTAAAGGGGGGGCTTGTCATGAGTGACCATAGCTCCCAAAGGTCTAGGTGCCCTACCTCTCCAAGAAGCCAAAGTGAGGAAGAGTGTGAGTTACCATGTGAGGGAGATTTGTTAGTGATAAGGGACATGCTTGGTCACATTCAAAAGCCTTTTGATGAAAGTCAAAAAGGAAAAAAAAAAATTCACACAAGGTGCCTTAAGAACAACAAATTGTGTTCTTTAATCGTGGATGGGGTAGCTGCACCAATGTGGCAAGCACAAGAGTGGTGGAAAAACTTGGGTTACCCACCATGTCTCATGCAAAGCCCTACAAGCTTCAGCGGCTTAGTAAAGAGGGGAAATCTTGGTTAATAAACAAGTCCTCATAGCCGTCTCAATTGAAAAATATAAGGATGAGGTCCACGTATCAAAACTGTATCATCATCAAAATCTTACTCTTTCTTTGTTCTTACTTTTAATTCCAAAGTCATAGTGATTAGTAAAAGTTAATTATAATCAATCTTAAAAAAATTCCCAACAATTTCTTTAATCATTTTACAAAAGAAGTACTTTATACATACATGGATAGGGACATGTGTCAAAATTGATAAAAATACTTGTAATATTTACAATTTGTAGTATATAAAATTTAATTCATGGCAAATTAATTTGTTGTAGGAAAAGTATATATGTGGTTATCTTATTCCTATATAGAATGACATAAGTTATGGATGGTAGAATGATAGTAATGCATTATGTAGTAAATATTTACATGCATTTTTTTTTATCGTGGATTAAGAATTTATTAAAATTAACAAAAGTTAAAAGAAACTAGAACTGAAATTAAAAATAAGATGAGTAAAAAATTATTCAAGTTTTGAAATGTCCTATGAAATGTTATGAAAAATTATATACTATGAAATGTCCTAATCTCTATTCGATGTGGGATCTCCAACAATAATTAAACTTAGTGTGGTCGTTGGGGACACTACGTGAGAAAACAAATGTGAGTAAATTAGGACACTACCTAAAAAATAAATGAGTAAAATGACTTAAGGAGGGTGAAATGGCTACGAAGAAGGTGTCAGGTTTTTAGGAGGAATTTCAGGATTATGAGTTTGATAGAGTGCGACAAAAATGAGAAATTGAAAGTCAGAGAAAATGAAAATGTGAGACAACAATGTTTTAATGTTTTATTTTTTTCTCATTAAATAACTTAGTGTGGGCTAAGGTGATGATAAAGGTCCATGTCATCTTAGTGTCGCTTAGACCAACGCTAATGTAATAAAATATTAACTTGCATCCAATTTGTGTCCCCATTCTCAACACATTATCATTCTACATCTTATTTTTTTATTGCATCTAGTTTGTATCCTCATTTTAGACGTTAACTTATTATTATTATTTTAATAATTTTTAACTTGCATCCACTTTGTGTCTCCATTCTAGACTCAATATTATTATATTATTCTGTCACTTAATTTGTTTCATTACATCTATTTTGTATCCTCATTCTAGACACTAACTTATTATTATTATTTTAATAATTTTTAGTGTGAGTTAAAAGTATTCATTGTGGACACAATATTTCACATTTATTTTTGTGTCCAACTTGAGTAAACTTCACCCATGCTAGTGACTTCTTTTTTATAGTCTCTGCCTTTTGTTGGTAGATAAAATGAATTTTTCTTGTAATATAATTTTGTAAATAATTTTTTTTGATAATTTATATAAGAAAATTTGCATGTATTTCTTGGGAAAAGTCTTTTACCAAAAAATCTTTGCAATAAATATTACACACGAAAACTCACATATATTTTCTGAAAAAAAAATGATAGAAAAATCTACAGGTAAAAAGTAATTTTGTAGTAGCGATGTAAGCAATGTAGGATATAATGATTTAGAATGAATGTTACTTTACCTTATTTTCGTGATGAATAAAGTTCAAAGTCTCAATGCACACGAAACATGTGTTTAGAGATAAAAACTGCGTAATAAGAATATTTTTTCAATATATACAAATAAATTAAGAAAGAAAGGTAGAACTTTAATAAATAAACAAGGCTCTTTAATTTTTATTTATTTTTTTTGAAACTTTTTACTAGGCTTTATCAAATGTTTTCATTCCAATTTCGTCGTTTTGTATTGCTCATTGGCTTGCAACTACAATATTTTCAATTTATAATGAGATATCATTGCACCCTTTACTCAACATGAATGATTATATTGTCTAAAAGGGTAACAGAAACACACAAAATGTCTTGTTACTTATTGTATATGTTAATTACCTTTTTGGCAACTTTCTATGAGACATAGCAAGAATCTCTAATGCCAAATTCCTAAAATCACAGAGATAATGAAAAGAAATAGAAGTGTCCCATTTCCTCCTGGAATGATTGATTGCCTGCAAAGTCAAAAATTACTGTTAGAAGCCAATCATCAAAGCCTTTTCCTCCACAACACTGAAGCATTAGGAAATCAATAAATTTTTCCTCTGGTTCTGAGTTCTTTAGTTTGCTTACTTGTTAGTTCTTATGTGCTTATTAGTTGAGTACCATATTAAAAGTTTCTGTTGTATCCTAGAATAAGTCTTTAAAGACAATCATTATCTATGTCTCAGAAAATCGATCTTATTTGTGTTCTCAGTCAGAGGTTTAGTACATAACTATAACTATATGTATCTTAAAAAGCTTAGGAAAATATAAGTGCTATATCTGTGTGAGTATACAAATATATAGCTTAGCTTTCTTTAGAATGCTCAGTTTTGTTATGTGAAACAATTAACAGCTTTACATACCTGATTTTGTTCTTGGATTGTTGCATGTAAGCCATAACAGGAGGAATGATACCAAACAGAAAGCAATTGGCATAGACCCCAGCAAAATCAAGGGCTGTTGAAAACGTGGAGCGAAAAAATGAAGCTATCAGCACGGAGAAACCAAGGAGGGAGAGTGTTATAAGGACCTTAATTGGATCATATATTTTCTCATTTGATCTCATTTTAGGTCCAACCATATTCTCATTTCTTGAACCTTTGAAGCAAACCTTCCCTGAATTACCAATACAAGAAGACCCTACTGAATAAAAGGCTAATCCAACTCTTCCACTACTGTTATGTTCATTCCAAACTGTGGCCCTTCCAGATACCAACTCCAAAGTGTCAAGAAGCTGTTTGGGCAAGCTCACAACATATCCTATCAAGCTAGTTGCCAGAGCAGAGAAAGCAAAGCCTTGAACAGCTGATAAAGCAGATGGTTTCACAGAAAGCAAAAGGGATATGGGGTCACCAGAAGTGGATGGTGTGGTATTAGTTCCTGCAAGCCCCAACACAATCAAATTCCATGACAGAACCATGACTAAAGGAACTGTCCCACCAATTAGTATTGCTTTCCTAGCCTCATGTAGAGTGTTCCCAGCAACCTTGCATATAAAAGGAGTGATGACATGAAACCCCAATGTGAGTACAGCCACAGGTATAATAGGAAGTATTGATGAAAGATTCCATGAGGCTAAAGCAAATGAGTTCATTATGTTGGCTCTTGCCACAAATATTCCAATAGCAACAAGTCCCGTTATAGAGAAAAGCATAAGGAAGCACAAAAGCCGGTTAGCAACATCAATGGTCTTAAATGGGAAAAAGGCAATCAATGTTCCAACAAGAAGAGGAAACAAGGCATGAGCAACCAAAACATTAACTTCTGAAAACCATGAAGAGAAAAGGGATCCAATACCAGCAACACATGCCACCAGCAAGGAGAAACACAAGCTGGAGTAAACCACAGCAACAAAGGCACCAAAACCACTTCCCAATGTCTTTGTTGCAAGGCTTGTGAAGCTCACCTCTTCAACCCCATCTTCCTCCATGAAATCAAAGCAAAGTTCAGCAACAATCATGATTGAGGAAATGACATAGAGCCAGGAGGCAAGAATTATGATTGTTGAAGGAAGTGGGCCAGATTTAATGGTCAAAGCAGGCAAACCCAGCATTCCAGGCCCCACAGCAGTACCAATGATCAAACCAACAGCACCCCAGAAGCTCTTCCCCTTGGAAGCTCCATCAGAAAGCTCATCCTTAGTGGAGTTGCTAACAATGTTTGCATCTTTTTCAGGTGCTATTGCTTTGCAGGGTGCAAAGTTTGTGGTGTGAGGAGGATTGGATCCATTGCTTATGAACAAAGGAGCAGCAACAATAACTGTTTTATAACTAGTTCGGGGATGAGTTCTCTGTCCAACCAAATACACTGTGGCATTAAATTTTGGACATGTCAAAGGCTTGTAGTTGTATCTGAATAGTGTCTGGGAGAGTACCATGTTGGTGGAATGAGTTGTGTTATTTGATTTTGCAGGCCAAGTGATGGAACAAGTGTTGAATAATGATTATATATGCAGTCTTAAAGGGCTAAACCCTGGTCAACACAATCAACATTAAATAACTATAATAACTTTTAGCAACCATATGTAGTCTTTGATAGGAGAGCTATAACATGGTTAGTGACTCATAACCATGTTTGGTTTTGGAGGATGATAGGGCTAAAAGTCTAAGAACCACTACTTTATAATCTCTTTTAGACAATTACTTTATGCACCCACATTGTTTCTTTTTGCACTCTATGGAAATGATGGAAATATCTAAAATACTCTTGCGTTTCTTTTTGTACTCCATGGAAACGTTGGAAATATCTAAAATACTCATGCTTGGATTGTAAAATTAATTTTTAGATTGTGTAATATTTTAAATTATATAGTACATAATGCATTTTTGGATTAAACGTAGTTTTATAAATTGAAATACGTAGTTTTAACAAATATATCAATGTCATCCAATAAAAAAGAAAGATTCATTGTATTAGAAACACTGTGTACATTTCAGCACTACTATTATTAGTACACAACATGTTTATTCCCAATTCTTGTTTCATCTAGCAGTTTCTCTACTTTTTCTTTTCTTCTTCACTTTCATGAAACTAGTGTCGTGTTTTTCTCTCTTTCCTGTTTGTTCTTCAATTTTCGATAAAAATATATCTTCAAAAAATTCTCGGATACTAAAGTAAGTATTTAATATTTGAATGTGATTCTTATATTAATAAGACATATTTTATTATTATATAACATGTTTATTTATAGAGTTTATAATAGACTTTATTATTGATAAACAATATTTAATGTATATCATAATTTAAATAGAATTACCTTATTTTTATTTTTTATTTTTTTATTTTAGTGTATTCACTCTGATGATCTAGCGACCTCCAATACTGAATATTACTGATTTGTCTGGCCCGACTGGTAGATCATCCTATAAATATTATTTGCCGATCAATTGAAGAATTGGTTTTGTCGTCTGCTTATCAAATGAAGAATTGGTTCTCCATCACTAAGGATTTTATAACCATTGTTTAACCAATCTTAATTGGGTTACTAATTATCGCAGTTTTAACTCTAAACCAATTCTAACTTGATTCATCTGATCCATTTTCAATAAAAATATTCTCTTCATTTTTTAAATAAATTACATCAATATTTATATTTATAGTAAATAAATAATGTATTTATTGAAAAATTAAATTCACTACAGTAAAATTACTTCAATAGTCAAAATACTTATTGTTGTTCTGTGTTAAAATAACCTTTTAGAGCTAAATATTTGCATCTTTGCTTAAATTATTCGTTCTACGGATGGCAATGGTTGAGCGAGGTTGTTATAAGAAAAAAATTTAGTCCAGCCCAACAAATAAACCCAAACTGTACAAAAACTATATTACATCTAACGGGCCTATAAGGTAGAATAATATGGGTATCATTAGGGCAATTGCTTCTTGCACCATATCACTGCACCCAATCACAGGGGAAAAACCGAAAATACCCTTTAAAAAATGGGGTACTTATAAAATTACATTTCGGACCTTCTTTTCCATAACACAATAATCTCTTCCGGATAATTTTTTCCGGAATGGGATTTTGATTTTTTTTCTAGATTTTTATATCCAAAACACAAAAATCTATTCTGGGTTTATTTTTCTGAAATACATTATTTTCAATTCTGGATTTTTATTTTCGAAATAAAGGGTATTTTCGAAATTTTTAAAATTATGTTGGGTGCAGGTTCGAAAGTGTTGGGTGCAGGGAGCATTTGCCTATCATTAGAACCTCACCGCCGTGAGAGAATTGGGCCACAATATGATATGTAGAAGTGATGTTCCATTCCAATAGGGCAATTTCTTCCTACACCATATCAATTTTAACTTGTACCTATCATTTTTTTAAAATTTTCAAAATTACCCTTATTCCGAATTTAAAAATAAAAAATAATAAATAAAATTCAAAAATAAAAAATACATTTTGGATAAAAAAAATCCAGAATACAAAAATAAAAATGCATTCTGGATAAAAATTTATGGAATTCAAAAAATGTGTTCTGGAAATCGAAATCAGAATATTTCTAGATAAAACTCCTAACTTCTCCCACATTATATGGTTTTGACCATTCTTGGATGACTTCTATTTTCTCGAGGTCAACATGGGCTCCATTTTGATTTACTATGAAACCTAAAAAGACAATACTATTAACACAGAAAGTGCACTTATATACATTGGCAAACAAATTATTAGACCCAGGAACTAACAATACTTTCCTAAGATGATCTATAAATAGGAGTCTCTTGTACATGATTTTTAACTTTGATTTGAGTAATGAAATGATATCCAAATTTTGAGACACTTATACTTGTTCAAAGTTCTTTCTAGAGTTGTTTTCTTGCTAGACAATTTTCTAGATTCCTAATAGTGTTGGTCCAACCTCACTCTAGAAACTAAGTTTTGGCCTAACCTCACTTAGATTCTCCGTCATAATTTTCATCTCTTTTAAAATTCTACAATTCTTCAACCTTCTGCTAGCAATCATCTTTCGTTGAAGAAATTCAAATAAAAAACAATGAAGAAGAAGATCTACAAATGAAGATGTAAGCTAGGATTACATTAGTGTATTTCATATATGCCACTTAGAACATTCATATATGCCACTTAGAACATTCATATTTTGAGAAGTGAGCCATATATTGTAAATCCTTTATTGTGTGAAGATAATCCTGTGCATTTCCATTGTTTCTCTCTAATTGAGAATGTTTCTCACTTGTTGAGAGATCTTATTCTCAGGGGAGATTAAGACCGGTTACCTAAAGAGGTGTAGAATACTTATTACCTAGAGAGGTGAAAAATACTTGTTACCTGGAGAGGTATAAAATACTTGTAACTTGGAGAGGTGAAGAATATTTGTGTTAGTAAAGGCCCTTAAGCGGGTTGCTTAAGGGGACTAGACGTATCCCTAGTTATGGGGTGGACCAGTATAAATTTGTGTCTACTTCTCTCTACTCTTACTCTATTAAATGCTAACACTGTTTTGATTATAATTATTTATTTGAGTTCATGCTCCATTCAACCACCCTTCCTGAAGCCCTGAAGCCAACTGCACTTTCAGTTATACATAGCATGTGGTGTGCTTGTAGGTGATTGAGTGTTTTCAATACCTTCAAATTATTCTTAAAGGATGTTTCAAGAAATATTATGTAATTCTAGTTTTGGTTACATAGGTGCTCTTACAATTGAATAATTCAAGAATATAATGGAAAACCCAATTAAGGTTAGATTAAATTGGTTGTAGATTCTTGTAAATTAATCTAGTATAAAAATATGTGTGAATATCTCTTTTCATCTTCTTTTTTTATATGATCTTGATTTTCCTTCATGCATCGTAACCATTGTCATTGCTTATTTTTACCCTCTTTATTAAATTTTTTAACAAGCAATTTTTTTAATAACAAAAGATCAATTTTGTAAACCAATTCACCATCATCTTGTAACATATGAAAAATATAATATAAGATATTATATTATTATTCAATGGCTTTCTTAAATCTATAAATAGAAGAACTTGGTAGTTCATGTTCATAAAATCTTTTATCTCTTTACCATTATTCTTTCTATACTCTCTCTCTAAGAAAAATAGATTGAAACTCTGTCAATTTTTAGATTCAAAGGAAGAAACAAGAAGTTGACGAAGAAAGAAAGAACTCTACACGATCAAATTTGGGAACGAGTAAGTCTTGGTTTGAAATTCCTAAAATAGTTTCTATTGGAAATGTTTTTGGATTCTGAGGACTTTTCTAATTGGATTTAGTATATCGGGGTAATGATGTCTAGGATTTTGAGACAAAAGAGAGTTAAGGTTTGCTCACAACATTTTTGTTTGAGAAAAGAAACTAACATAATCTAGATTGAGGGGTTATCATCCAAAGATAATAATTATAATGTGTTGTATACATTTATTATTATGATTGTAAAATACTCTATTATAAATATTATTTTTTGCACTGCCTTTTGTGCTCAAGTTAATGTTTGGTTGTTTGAGAATGACTTGGGGATGGGAAACTTGCATGTTGGCACAAAAAAGGAGGTTTCCTCCAATGAGAAGGTTTTTTTCCTAAGTATTTTCTCTCAAACAAGGTCTTCTCACTCAAGCAAAAGTCAAGCGGTCTTAATGTGACTCAAAGTGGTTAACTTTTTGCTCAAGTAACAAGGCTCTCGCTTAAGTGAAATGCAAGGTGGTGCATTTCCGCTCAAGCGAGGGATTTTTCACTCAAGTGAAAAAAGCCTAGAAAGGAGAGGTCTGTCTTTGGTTTATTTTTGCCCAAGCAGAAATAACCCAGTATAAAGAAAATGAATTCAAACCGATTTTCGATCAAACAATGAGGTTTCACTTAAGCAAAAATTGATTAGAATCGTTAAGTATTTACATACATCTAACATAATAAAATTGAGAAAAATGAATAATTATGCACTTATAAATTGAAATAAGAGATATAACACTTAGATGAAAGATTGGTTATCATAATCTACTATTTATGTGTTATTTATGTAAGAGACTCAGTATAATCAAATGTTGATATCCATAATACCAAAATGTATTGATAAAATGTTTAGTATTTGAGGATATACAACTACATTTACTACTGTGAGAGTTATATTAAGACGGTGATTTATATTAGGACACATTCCATGAAATCACAGTTTCCAATTCAAACTTATTTAACTTTCTTGTGACACCTTATAGTTTAAAAAAATCACAGTGTTTTGTTTTTTCATATTATTTTTCAGATGAAGTTTTTTGAAAAATAAAATTACGTTCTGGATAGTATAATGTATGATTATAAGTTGGTAATTTCATATTGGGCTATTAAAAAAACAACTCTTTACGATAAATTTCGGACAAGTTGATTTAGAATATGTTTTCTTATTTCAAATTACCTAATTTAGAATAAAAATAAAATTAGATGATAAAAAATAAATTACGGAAGTATCACTCAAAAGCAGGGTGATGCATGAAGAAACAACTTCCAATTGAACTTTCTGAAATATATTTTACATTTTGAGAAGTTCTTTTTCGAAATAAATGGAAGATAGATAGAGAAATTGATGAGGAATATATAAAGAAATAGTTAACAGAAATGCAAATTGAAACAATTCAATGAAACAATTTGATAGGTGTTGTTGACCTTAGGAGGTGGCTATTGGGCCCAAGAGAGATCAATAATTGCATTGTTTTGGGAATAACTTTTTCATTCTAACACCAATGAAAAAAAATTAGATGTGCAATTTATCTCTAGTACAAGTATGATTTGGGTCCTTACAATTTTAATGATTTAGTTGTGACTTACATGTTTTAAAAAATGGAGTGTTTTTAATCTCATTTTTAATTGTTCTATTTTGATCTACAAGTTTAAAAGTTGACAATTTTAATCTCATTCTTAACTTTATTTCTTTAACGATTTTAATATACAATAATATATTTATTCTAATTTATTTAAAAGTGACTTTTTATAATTTTATTTTTTTAATGTATTTCATAATTTATTCGAATTAAACTATTTAATAACATGTGTAGAATTATCACCTTAACCCGAATGTTAAAAGCTACGTAGTACATTAGAAATTAAAAAAAAAAAAACGACTAAACCTTCACGTTAAGAAATATTTAGAATTTTGTTTAAAATTATATATAGTTGTTTAACAAAAAAATATCATAGAATTATAAATGACGTAATATTACTTGTATAAATATTATTATTTAAGAAACGGTATGCTTTGAATAAAATAAATTAACAGAAAAAGTATTTTAAATATTAATATGGGTAAGGTTTGAAAATTAAGTTAAGCACCATTTAATTTTTAAAAAAATTAGCTTTAGAATAATTTTTTTATAAAGCATTTAAATCTAAGATGGTATCGAGGTTTATAAAATTAATATAAAATATTTAAATAAAATTATGTGGTTAAGTCAAACATTGATTTATTTCAATTTTGTTTAGTGCTTTGGGATAAATGGTTGAGAAATTGAAAGAATACAAACACTAGGAAAATTTTCATCAATGGATAATTTGATATTAATCTTATCCTAAAATTTTAAGAAAATAGGTTATTTATTTTATTTATTTATATGTTATTCTCAACAACAAAATTTCTACCTAATATAAAACTCAAACTCTCCCATTAGTCTCAAGATTAAACCCACCATAATTTTGGATAATTTTCATTAGTTTCATAAAGTTTCTTTGCTAACAAATTTTCATTTACTTTCTTAAAACTTTGAAACTCATTTGAGAGATGACTTAGATTATTCCTTTTTTTAGTTACATAGAATGCAAATTACTGTTGATTGAACTTGTCACTCTATATTACTCCTCATTAAGTAACTGATATTGCATAATTTATTATAGGTTGAAACAATTATAGTATCTTTTGTGATAGACAAAACAAAATATTATGCTGAATTTTAACTTAATTTTGTTATAAAAATTCAGATATAAATCATATCCTTTCACAATCAAATTAATTCAAAATTAAATTTATCAATGCTAATTCAAAACACACTTATTGGAATTATTAGATTGCATGTAAGCTAAATTGAGTAGGGGCCTCCAAATATTCTCCAATTGTTTATTGCTTTTAAGAGCAAATTTTTGGAGTGAGATTCCAATAAGAAATATGGGTCCATCACTAGTGTGTATCATTTCTCATTCAAAATATCCCATCTCATACAATGGGCCTTTCTCCCACATCTCACTTTCATGATAGGGATGGACAATTTTAAAAATACAATCCAAAGTCAATATAAATCTAAATAATTAAATTGGAACTAAATTCACATTTAAAGAAGATTAATTAATTTTAATTTTTTATAGATTCAAATATGAATAATTATATTAAATTTTAAATTCAAATTTATATTTATATTTAAAAAATGGTTTGGATATATATAAATTAGTTTAAACTTCATTTTAAAATTATTTTTTTCAAAATCATTTTTAAATTTAAAATAATTTCAAATTACTATATATTTGTTACAAGTGATTTTTTGAATAAAATTTAATATTTATATTTCATAAAATGTGTAATTAATTAATAATTTCAAAAGTAAATTAGATTTTGATATATACTTTATATGAATTACGAACAAACTTTGACACATATCCTTCATTTTAGTTAATTTGAGTGCATATCACTTTCTAATAAGAGTAAATAATATATTTCTTATCTCCCTTTTTCTCTCTAACATTTCTATATGCCTTAGATAAAAGTTCAGAGACCTCGATACATATAATCAATTCACTCGAAACTTTATCTGTTAAGAAGAAAAACAGACTACATTAGCATCGAATTAAGCCATAACATGTCTTACTTTGTTAGGTTAAAAAAGTAATACTAAAAACAATTTATTAATTAAAAGTGATTTCTCTCTCTTTACTATCCACTTTTTATGAAAAAACAGGTTCCTTAAAAATCATAATATAAATTATTATTTTACTATAAGAAGTCATTTTTCTAAAAAAAAAAATTGAGATTCAATATCATAACAATGAGACATCCTAAATTTGTTGATATAATTTTGTAAAAGGATGACAAAAATGTTCGTATATGTTGGGTTTCTTAAATGATATATGTTACTCATAAAACTATATATAAATATTCTTATATTAAGACAATATCATTAAAAAGGAAAAATAGGATATTTTTATTCAACAATTTTTTTTACTTTATACACTTTAGATTTAAAAGTGACCAAATAAAGTTTAAAAATATTGAGAAGTGAGTTTAAATCTCATCCTTATAAAAAGGAAAGAACTTAAAAGGGATTTACAAGAAGCAAAAGTGAAATCTCTCATTTGAAAAACATGTTGCTTAGTTTCTTAAAACTTCTAAAACTTATAAGAAAACATATACGGAGAGGTCTAATTCAAAGATAATCTAATCTTTTAAGACCTTCTCTACACCCAAACTCTCTTTAACCCAAGAAAAAAGTCAAATTTTGTATGCTGCATCGGATTCTACACATTATCATCCTTTCAATTCTTATGATCATGGTTAGGAACACCAAATTCTTGGATGTTCTTCCAATGTAAAATTATCTTTAACAGATCATGATGATAAAAGTTTAATTGATACTCAATCTTCTTCCAATGAAGAAGAAATTTTCAAATCTAAGTTTTAGAATTTGAAGAAGAATAAGACCTAACACAAAATTCTTTGTCTATACCTGAACCATAATTTTCTTCCTTAGAACACTTTTGTGAAAAATTACTTGAAGAAAATCTTCTGTCTAAAGCTAAACTAGATATTTATGCAGAAATTTTTTTTTATGAGGAGTTGATTCTAGAAAAACATTTGTTTGGAGATGAATCATACGTAGGAATAAACTCCTTTAGAATAAAACAAGAAGATCACTCAAATAGGAAAATTCATAAGGTACAAAAACAAGTAAATAAAAATGACAACATACATACTCCTTGGATCCAAAATGTTCTTCTTACTTTTGTTATACATATTTAATTCATTTTACTATTTGATTTTCCACATGTTAATCTTTAACTCTAGAGGACAAATTAAAACACGAACATAAAGGTGGTGGCAGACATGAGCTATAATCTGGATCTGAGGACATATCCTTTTCAAGAGGGAAGGTTTGGTGGAGGACCATCCCAACATATCTAGCCACCACAACTCAGTCTAAGAGCAGAGAGAATTGAGAATTATAAAGCTTTATAGAAGATATTGTTAGGTTTGATGGCTACAACAAGGGGGGGGGGGGGGGGGGGGGGAGGGAGGGGGTGTGAATTGTTTTCAAACTATTTTCACAAATACTTGTTTTAGAATGAAGCTTTAACAAACAAATCAAAAAAGCAACTCAATAGTCAAACAGAAACTGGAATCAAAATATCAATCGGTTAAAATTGCGATTTAACTAGTTGTTTATGACAACGGAAAATACAAACAGTTTAATAACACACATAGATTATATTGGTTCACTCAATCACAGAGCTACATCCAGTCCTCAGTCAAACCACTGAGTTTTCACTATGCAACCAATCACAGATTACACAAACACCAACTTTGAATCCCACAAAGCCTACTCACCTTTCTTGTACATAACACACACCTCAAGCAAGAATCACACTGAATTTACAGGATTTTACACAGATATACAAAATGTTATATGAACAATTACAAGAACTTGAATATGATTAGAAAACACCTGGTTAAACACAATACACCAACACCCTATAGATCAGTTCTTTTCACCACAACAAAGCACAAAGCAATCTTGCTAAAAACTTGGTAGAAACCTTTTCACAAACAGTATTGTAATCTCTCAACTCAGAGTATCATAGGTTTTATGGTTTCATCAAATCTCATCATCCACTAAACGTTGGAATCAAAAACATATTTATAATACTTGAAATGCTAACGTTGAAGCAAATCTAAACAACCAAATCAGTTGAAACAGATTTTAAAAAAGTTGTTACAAGGACATACATTTAATCGGTAAAACCACGATTTGACCGGTTGAATGCTCTTGTCAGTTATAAAACAGTTTCAAAACCTTCTTTTCCAGCTAGGTTACAAACAACCGATTGTTTCGAAACTTTAATCGGTTGTTTCCTTTTGCATGGAAAAACACTTTAATCTTTAAAACTAATTGAAATGAACTTTGTCTGAGATTCAAAACTGATCTTTACAAAGAATCTAAACCCAAACCCAAACCCAAACCTAAACCTAAAACATCACACAACTTCAAGCTTCATTGGATTTGACACATCAAAGCTCCCATCTTCAACATATATTCTATCTCTTAGTGTTGTAAATAGTAGAATTAGGTTTTCCTTTCTTGACCTTGTATTCTGGGTTAATTAGTCTACGATTTTACGCCTTAGGTTTTACAACTTAAGGCCAAGTTAGATGTCCACATGGCCTCTTCTCAAGACTTAACATGGTGTCATTCTAAGTGCTCCAAGTAGGCTCCCGTCTTTCTTCCAAGATGCCTCATAGGTGCCTCCTTCATAACTCTTCAAAGTCCCTTGTACCATTTGTCATCTTCTAATTGTAGAGAAAGATTAGATTCTCTGAGGAGGAAAGATTAAGAAACAATTATTGGTTAGAAGCTGCAGGTGGAAGGTACAAGGGACGAGTGTACGAGGTTGGATGTGTCGATTGTCAGGATGACTGTGTTGATCGTTACTTATAACAAACACAAGCATCTTTTAGTAAGAAAGTTGATTCAAAAGAAATTGTTGAACTTAGACAACAACTATCAATAAGTGAGGAGCAAATTCGATACATGAATTCCCGGTTTCAATTCTTTCATGATCTTATGATTCAATATCTACCGCCTGAAGCAATAGGGGCTACACAACATATTTTTCACCAGCCAAATACTCAACAACCAAATACTCAACAGAATCAGATGCAAGATAATGATCAAGTGCAACAAGATAGTAATCATGATGAGCAACACAATTCACCTACTCAAGATTATAATACTTATTAGTTTCTTAAAAACTTTGTAATGACTTCAATTTCTTTTTATTAGATGTTTTCTTTGGTTTGAATGAATTACATTTGGATATTTTGAACATTTGGAAATAGTATTTGTTCTCGCCGGTTGACTATGGTAAAAAGTTCCACTCTGATATGAGTTGATTTTAGGATTGATCATTAGGTGACACTTTTATATTTATGATTGAGATTTTAAGACAATTAAAGAGTGAAAACCTAAGGAAAATCCCCACTGGACATTAACTTAACCAAGTGGTTAAGTAGATGTGAAGTTTCATTTCACAAAGGCAAAAGGAAAACAATTAAATGGTGATGATGATGACAAATATGGTGCGAAAATTGAACAAACAATATAAGAGCAAAGAATGCACCGAATGTAATTCAAAGAGACAAAACTAAGAACATGTTTATGATAGAATGGAATGGAGGTGAATTAATGGAAGAGATGATGAAAGAAGAACTTATGGATAGTGAATCAAGGATGTATCACGCCACTTGATGGGGTGGAATCACTAAGATGAGTGAAAGGAGGCAGCCACTTGAGAGCTTCATATCTCACAAGATAAGACCAATTTTATAGGAGACTCACTCACTCACTCACAACTCACACAAAAATTGTGCAAAATTTCTTTACTATAATTTCAACTTGTAAAATACACCAAGTAAGCCTCCTATTTATAGGTGAAGGAGCCTTGGAGAACAAGCTAAAGGGGTAGAATGGGAAAAGGGAAAAAATGGGCAACCTTAGGGTTTGACTAAGTCAATCCCGCATCCTAGGCTTGTCCTTTTAGAAACTAGGTCAAAATGCCTTCAAATGGGCTAGGAACAAGCTAAAATGCTACCCAAACCCCTATTATGCTTAAGGTACCTTATTCTAGCCTATATTTGCTATTTGGACCCCCAAAGTGATCCCAATTATTTATAACGTATTCTAAACATTTAAGAAGACTAGCAGGAAGAACTTTAGGTGCTTTGGTTTATAGCTTATTCTTCTGCTAATGCTTTCTCAAGGGTAGGTGGGGCTCGACTTTGTATGTTGAGATGACTGACCCTTTTGGGATTTGCTTGTTGTGGCTTGAGTCATCTGTGGGTTTGTATCATGCTCCCCAGGTGCAAAATAATTCGTCCTCGAATTTAGTACTCTTGCAAATAACATAGTGAGTCTGTTCACATGATGAGTATATGGTAGGTGTGAATCAAACTTACGTTCATTAAGCTTAGGGAGATGACATGTTTGAATTCAAGCTACAGGACATGTTTGGAAAGAATATTTGGGGATGAAATGATTTTTGGAAAATCCTCTTAGAAGGTTCACATGATAACCTTTAGGAGGTTTCAGAATATCATCCCTAAACTTCTTAATCAAATATGTCATGTATTTAGAATGTCTAGGTAATGAAAAAGACAAGGAAGAAAAATACCTTTGAGGTGAAGGGATGAGACCCATGTTATCTTGTCCTTCTTTTTCTCTTTCATTCTCACTTTTGGTTTTTGTTTTAAGTTGGTCTTGTTTTACCTCTTGTAACATTATGGTGAGTTTATTTGGACAATTGACAGCTATGTGCCCAAAACCTAAACATTTAGTTCTTGAAGTTTTGATGGGTGACTTATGGGTAGAGGTAGAAGGATTGTGTTTAGAAACTTTGTGGGGAGAAATGTGTTGATCAAGAGTGATAAAGTACTTTGAAGAATTCAAATTATGCTTTGAAGAATCCAAATCCTTTGTGCTTGATGCAAGGATGTGTTGCTGCTGTGTTTTGGGAGGGATCTGGGTAGTTTTATATGTAATCCACTCCTTTGTTGAATCTAAAGCTAATGTATTTTAAATCATTTTTAAAATAAAGTGTTTTTCAAACTAAGTGAAAAACAACCTGTTGTTTTGTCGAATCAACCGATTGTTTTACTCTTAGGAGTTTTTAAAAAGGTTGAAAACTGTTTGAGTTTGGTTGACTCAACTGCCAAACCAAACAATCAGTTGTTTCGTGGTTTCAACCGATTATTTCTTTGAAAATCCTAACAAAATTCTGTTTCAGTGGTTGAATGTGCTTTAAATGATTTCCAACAGAATACACTCATTCCTTAAATGCTTTGACCAATCTTTGGAAAATATAAATAGTTTGTTTATGTTTTCAAATAAAGGAGAGAAACATATTTCAGTTTTTCAGTTGTGAAAGAATTGATTCAAGATTTGAACATTCACATCAAAGCTTTGAGTTTTCTAAAGAGAGTGGAATAGGATTGCATTTGTATTGATTTCAGATTGTTCTATAAACAAGTGTAATCTCTTCAACCTTCTGTATTTCTGGTGTTGTGTGCTCTTGAGGGGATCAAGATCAATACTCTTAGTGTGTGAATTGCCAAAGTGAGTGTGTTTCTTGAAGGGTTCAAGGTCACTGCTTTGGTTCATTGTGTGTTGTAATCTGGTTTGATTACTTAGTTGATTACCCAGTGGTTTTCTGGGGATTGGATGTAGCTCTTGGTTTAAGATTGAACCAGTTAAACTGTTGGTGTATCTTTCTCTTACCCTTAAACTCATTTACATTCTGTTTTTAGCTTTACTGGTATAAACAACCGATTGTTTTGCAGAAACAACCGATTGTTTCGCAGAAACAACCAATTGTTTTTCTGCTGCTTTGCTATTTTATTGATCTTGTTCTTGGCTAACCTGATTTCTATTCTGGATTCATACAAAGAATTTTGTTAAACTTTAAAAAGATTTCAAAAACCCCACTTAAACAATTCACCCCCCGTCTCGTTTAAGGCCATATATTCTAACAATGGGCATCAGAGCTTGGTACTTGAAAAATATTCAAGTTTGATCCTAAAATCTTTTTTCTATGACTAGAAAACTACCTTTTGAGGAGGATGCTTCAATTAACAAACCACCTTTGTTTTGTGGTTTGAATTATAAGTATTGGGAAGCTAGAATGAAAATATTTGTTGAATCCATTGATCAAGGAATTTGGGATGCAACTCCTTGGATTGTATTGCCAAGTTTGATTGTATTGCCAAGAATATCATAACCTCTGCTTTGGATTCTAAAGAACTTTTCAGGATCTTAGAATGTGAATTTGCTAAGGAGATGTGGGATACACTTAAAGCAACTCATGAGAGTATCACTAAAATAAAGAAAGCAAAGACAAGAAGTCAATCAAGAAGAAAAAGGAGGCAAAATAAAAAAAGGTCTCAATCTGTGTTTTATGGCCAAAAAGAAGGATGATTCAAGCAGTGAAAGTAATGTAAGTTCTTCTGCTGCTGAAAACTATAGTCAATTACTTCAAGCCTTTAAAGAAACTCATGAAGAAGCTAACCGATTGACTCTCTTGAATAACCGGTTGAAGGGAATGAACAACTGGCTTGAAAACAGAGTTAAATCACTGGAAGAAGAGTTGGAAAATTCAAACAGATTTTGAAAATCTTGAAATTCTTTACAAAAACTCTTCTTGCATTGTTTGTGAAAATTGTGAAAATCTTGAAAAGAAAATTCATTATCTTGTAAGAACTGTGGATAAGCTTTCAAAGGGTAAATCCAACTTTGAGAATGTCTAGGCATCTCAAAATTGTGTTTTTGGAAAAGAAGGATTAGGTTTTAATCCATAGAACAAGCAAGATAAGTTTTCAAAATCATTTTCAAAACTGCCAGAAAAACAACAGATTGTTAAATCGAAACAACCGATTGTTACATGCTTCTACTGCATGAAAAAAGGCCATTCAGTCAGATTCTGTAAAATTTGGAAATATTCTGTTCCTAAAGGCATTATGAGATGGATTCCTAAAGATTCTGAAGTTCCCAGTGATGAATGTAAATCAAAAGGACCCACATTTATAAGGGGACCAAATCTTTGTACTTGAAATTGTCTTTTGTAGGGAAAATTGATGGAAAGCATGCAACAATGGTATTTGGATAGTGGTTGCTCAAAACACATGACAAGAGATAAATCTAAGTTTGTGAGCATCATCTTCAAACAAAAAGGCCATGTAACATATGGAGACAACAACAAAGGAAGAATTCTTGGAAGAGGCTCTATAGGAGACAAGAGTATCTTGCTTATTCATGATGTCCTGTATGTGGAGGGACTAAAACACAACTTGCTTAGCATTAGCCAACTGTGTGACAAAGGCTATCAAGTAATCTTCAAGACAAACTCTTGTGAAATTTGCCTTCCCAACTCAAAAGAGGTAATGTTGATTGGTAAGAGAATCAACAATGTCTATCTCTTGGATATTTCTTCTCCTTGTTCTATTGGTTGTCTTCTTTCTAAGCATGATGAATTTTGGTTATGGCATAGAAGAATTGCTCACATTCACATGAATCACTTAAACAAATTAATCTCAAAAGATCTTGTGATTGGGTTGCCCAAGCTTAAGTTTGAGAAGGACCACATATGTGAAGCATGTCAAAAGGGGAAACAAGTTAAAAAAATTCTTCAAACTTAAAAATGTTGTTTCATCTTCAAAACCCCTTGAGCTGCTCCACATGGATTTATTTGACCCTTCAAGAACCATGAGTCTTGGTGGCAACTATTATGCTCTTGTTATTGTGGATGATTTTTCTAGGTACACATGGACACTCTTCTTATAATCAAAGAGTGATGCTTTCTCGGCTTTCAAGAAGCTTGCAAGAGCCTTACAAAACATAAGAAACTGCAGTATTGGTTCAATAAGAAGTGATCATGGAGGAGAATTCCAAAATGAGAAATTCAGCAAATTTTGTGAGAAAACTGGGATCTTGCACAATTTTTCTGCACCAAGAACCCCTCAACAGAATGGGGTAGTGGAAAGAAAGAACAAATCTCTAGAGGAATTAGCAAGAACCATGCTAAGTGAGTCCTCCCTACCTAAGTACTTTTGGGCTGATGCTGTTAGCACCTCTTGCTATGTGATGAATAGAGTGCTAATAAGGCCAATCTTAAAGAAAACACCCTATGAACTCTTCAATTGAAGGAAGCCAAACATTAGTCACCTAAGAGTGTTTGGATGTAGCTGTTTTGTTCTGAATAATGGGAAAGAAAATCTGGGAAAGTTTGATGAAAAAGAAGATAAAGGCATTTTTATTGGTTATCCATCAAACAGTCATGTTTATAGAGTCTACAACAAGAGGCTCATGATTGTAGAAGAATCTGTTCATGTGGTATTTGATGAAGTTGATCACAAAGTCTTGAATCCCTCATAGATCAACACTGAAAAGGACTAACAGAACATCATTATGCAGAAACTGGATTGTTGTCCAGAAAAACAACCGATTGATTCATCGAAACAACCGGTTGAAATTCTACAGCAGGATGAGCTGCCTAAGGAATGGAGAATACCAAGAGATCTGTTAGTGGAGAACATCATTGGGCAGATAAAGGAGGGTATTTCTACACGTAGCTCTATATCAAACTTTTTCAGGCACACTGCTTTTGTCTCTCAAGTTGAACCAAAGTCTATTGAAGAAGCTCTTAAAGATGAAAAATGGGTGGATGCAATGCATGAAGAGCTGAATCAGTTTGCTAGAAATGATGTGTGGTTTCTTGTCCCCAAGACAGATGAGATGAATGTCATTGGATCTAAATGGGTATTCAGAAACAAGCTAGATGAGACTGGAGTAATTACTAGAAACAAGGCAAGGCTAGTTGCCAAAGGCTACAATCAAGAGGAAGGAATTGACTATGGTGAAACCTTTGCCCCTATTGCAAGGTTGGAAGCTGCGAGGTTGTTGCTGGCCTTTGCTTGCATGAGTGGATTCAAACTCTTTCAAATGGATGTGAAAAGTGCTTTTCTCAATGGTTTCATCAATGAAGAAGTATATGTTGAGCAACCACCGAGTTTTGAGGATCATCAACATCCCAATCATGTTTTTAAGTTGAAAAAGGCTTTGTATGGGCTTAAACAAACTCCAAGGCAGTGGTATGAGAGGCTTAGCAACTTCCTTTTATCTCATGGTTATGAAAGAGGAATGATTGACAAAACTCTTTTCATTAAGAAAGCAAATTCTGAAATTATTTTGGTCCAAATCTATGTTGATGACATCATTTTTGGTGCTACCGAAGATAGTTTGTGTGAGGAGTTTGTTGCTGCAATGCAAGGTGAGTTTGAAATGTCCATGATGGGAGAGCTTTCCTTCTTTCTTGGGTTGCAGGTTAAACAATCAAAGAATGGAATTTTCTTATGTCAATCAAAGTATTGCAAAGAAATCCTCAAGAAATTTGAAATGGAGAGTTACAAGGAAGCTAACACACCTATGCCTTCAAGCTGTTATATGGATGCAGATGCTGTTGGAAAAGGGGTAGATCAAACAAAATATAGAGGCTTAATTGGTTCTTTACTCTATCTCACAAGTAGACTGAATATCATGTTTGTCGTATGTCTTTGTTCAAGATATCAAGCAAATCCAAAGGAATCTCACTTCAAGGCTGCCAAAAGGTTTCTCAAATATCTCAAAGGAACTACCAATGTTGGTCTATGGTATCCTTCTTACTCACCTATACATTTAATTGGATACTCAGATTCTGACTTTGCAGGGTGTAATCTGGACCGAAAAAGCACAAGTGGAACTTGTCATCTTCTTGGATCAAGTCTTATTTCTTGGTATAGTAAGAAACAAGCTTGTGTAGCTTTTTCCACTGCAGAAGTTGAATACATTGCTGTTAGGAGCTGTTGTGCATAAATTCTTTGGCTTAAACAACAACTTGCAGATTTTGGATTGAAGATTAGCAAGGTTCCTTTGCTTTGTGACAACACAAGTGCTATAAATCTCACCAAAAATCAGATTCAGCACTCAATAACAAATCACATTGAGATTCGTCATCACTTCATAAGAGATCATGTGAACAATGGAGATTGTGAAATAAAGTTCATTGAAACAAAACTACAGCTTGCTGATATATTCACAAAACCTTAACCAAAAGACAGGTTTTTCTTTTTAAGAAATGAGTTAGGCATTCTTGACTATCAAAATCTCTCATAAACTGTTTTCTATGCATAAAGTCTATTTGTGAAGACAAATAGGGGGAAAATTGGTTGTGTGTTGCTCTTCAATCTGTTTCAAACTGTTAAATCTCTTTAATTTATGCTTTTAAGGTTGTTTTTTGCTTCTGCTGCTAGAAACAACCGATTGAATCGAGGAAACAACCGATTATTTGTCTAATATAGTATTGTTGTTTATGCTGGTTTTTCTGCTCTAAGGTTCATGTAGAAAACTAGTTAATGTGCTTTCTAACCTGCTGTTAAAGATGCTCTGGTATGCATAAGTTTTGCTTTGCAGGTGCTGCTTCAGATTCAAACAAAGACCAACACGAGCAACTAGGGATTTGTCTTCATCAAATAGGGGGAGATTGTTGATCAAGAGTGGTCAAATGCTTTGAAGAATTCAAAATATTCTTTGAAGAATCCAAATCTGTTGTGCTTGATGCAAGGATGTGTTGCTGCTGTGTTTTGGGAGGGATTTGGGTAGTTTTATATGTTTGGCAGTTGAATCTAAAGCTAATGTATTTTAAATCCTTTTTAAAATAAAGTGTTTTTCAAACTACGTGAAAAACAACCTGTGGTTTTGTCGAATCAATCGGCTGTTTTACTCTTAGGAGTTTTTGAAAAGGTTGAAAACTGTTTGAGTTTGGTTGACTCAACTGCCAAACCAAACAATCGGTTGTTTCGTGGTTTCAACTGATTGTTTCTTTGAAATCCTAACAAAATTTTGTTTTGGTGGTTGAATGTGCTTTAAATGATTTTCAACTGAATACGCTCCTTCATTAAATGCTTTGACCAATCTTTGGAAAATATAAATAGTTTGTTTATGTTTTCAAATAAAGGAGAGAAACATATTTGAGTTTTTCACTTGTGAAAGAGTTGATTCAAGATTTGAACATTCACATCAAAGCTTTGGGTTTTCTAAAGAGAGTGGAATAGGATTGCATTTGTATTGATTTCAGATTGTTCTGTAAACAAGTGTAATCTCTTCTCAACCTTCTGTATTTCTTGTGTTGTGTTGCCAAGGAGTGTTGTGTGCTTTTGAGGGGATCAAGATCAATACTTTTGGTGTGTGAATTGCCAAAGTGAGTGTGTTTCTTGAAGGGTTCAAGGTCACTGCTTTGGTGGATTGTGTGTTGTAATTTGGTTTGATTACTTAGTGGATTACCCAGTGGTTTTCTGGGGACTGGATGTAGCTCTTGGTTTAAGAGTGAACCAGTATAAACTGTTGGTGTATCTTTCTCTTACCCTTAAACTCATTTAAATTCTGTTTTTAGCTTTACTGATATAAACAACTGATTGTTTCGCAGAAACAACCAATTGTTTTTCTGCTGCTTTGCTGTTTTATTGATCTTGTTCTTGGCTAACCTGATTTCTATTCTGGATTCATACAAAGAATTTTGTTAAACTTTAAAAAGATTTCAAAAATCCCTCTTAAACAATTCACCCCCCTCTCGTTTAAGGCCATATATTCTAACAAAGTGGTTTCTTATGAAAAATTTTAAGGAGAAGGATGTGTAGAATTGTTGTTTGTATCCTTCCAAGAAGATTTGTAGAAGCCATCATTATGAGTAGTTTTGAAAATTGTTTTCTTTAAAAGTTGTGATTCTACCTTGATGGCTAGGTGAACCACTTTCTTGAAAGAAAAGTACTCATATAATTCTACAATATCTTGAATTTCTCTCCTTAAACCACTTACAAACCAAACTATCTTTGACTCTTCATTATCATGCATATTAAGTTTAGTCAAAGTTGTTTCTAAGTTTTTAAAGTATTCATCTACCGTCCTATGTCCTTGATGAAGCCGTTGGAGCTTCAACAAGAGTTCCTTCCTATAAGGAGGAGGAACAAACCGCGCGCGCATACATGCTTTCAAATCATACCAAGAGACCACGGCTGGCCTCTTGTTTAGCCCAATGTCCATTACAGTTTGTTGCCACCATTGGTTGACATAGTCTAAAAAAACTAGGGAAGCTAACCTAACCTTGTGGTCCTCGGTGACCTTATACACATTAAAGAGATGTTCAACCTTAGCTTCCCAATCTAAATACAAAGAAGGGTCATTGGACCCACTAAAACTAGGTAACTTTACAAAAGCAAAAGAATGTGGTGGTTGTGGTTGGTGTTGATGGTGCCGTTTGGCAAAAGAATGTGGTCCTCTTCTTCTTGAGTTTGCCTTACTTGAGCTTCTTCTAATCTTTGCAATCTTTTCACAAATTGGCTAATTTTCTCTTCTTTGTGGACAAGTTGCTTCTTGACCTCCACAAGTTCTCCCAAAAGATGGGCTTTGTGATAGGATTGCGGTTTGGAAGATGCACCACTTGAAATATGAGCCATAACAAACAAGAAACACAAGGAACTAACAAATTAAAGAAAAGAAGTTAGGGAGAAAGTTAAAGCTTGTGGTAATTTGAAGAAAAGCCCTCAACCACTCAAAGAAAATTTTCTTCCCTTAACCAAGGTCGTTCTTGTGGTTTGAAAACTCTCAAGTGAATAATGCCAAAGCCTCAACACTTGCTCAAGGTAATTCACCATAAAACTTGAGGAAAGAAAGAAAAGACAAACAAGAAAAGCTTTAAACAAGAAAGACTAAACCAAATTGGAAAAAGAGAATATGACAAAACTTGAAAAGGAAGACAAACAAGAAAAGACACAAAAGAAGACTCTAAGAAACTTACTAAACTTTTAACTAAGAAACTTTTTCTTTAGAAATTGTTAAAGCAAAAGGATAAAAAATTCCACAAGGTTGAAAACAATTTGCCAATCAAGTTGAATCCATATTTTGGAAAATGATTTTTCTTTGATAAGTGATAACCAAAGATGCGTTTTCAATATCTCTTTCCTGTTTTGTTTTTTATTTTTTATACAAATTTTGATTTATGGAAAGAAATGACCATAGTTTGCATCATGCAAAATTTCCAAGAACTTTCAATTTTCACAAATTTTTTTGGTTGGATTCAATATAATTGAACACTTGAAATCATGTTTTTGGAACTTCAAATCTACCTCTACTAAAAACAAGTTTCTAATTACTTTTCAAATTTCAAAACTAAAATCAAGTAAGTAAAATCAAAACAAAGACTCCTAGAAGACTAATAAATATAAGACTCAAAGGAAAAGGCAAGATCAACAAAAGACAAAAAAAAACATATTCAAAACAAAAAATGCTATGAATATCAAAATGGCCGGAAAAAAATTGTGCAAGAAATAAAGGGCTGGAAAATAAAAAGCAATGTCAATGTACTTGAATTTAAAGACAAGAAAGTAAAGGTACTTGAATTTAAAGACAAGAATTAAAGGTGCAAGAATGTAAAGAAATTGTAAAGTGCCAAATCAACTGAAGCAAATTAAGCATAAGAACCTAAGCTCTGATAACCACATGATGTGAGTTGATTTTAGGATTGATCATTAGGTGACACTTTTATATTTATGATTGAGATTTTAAGACAATTAAAAAGTGAAAACCTAAGGAAAATCCCCACTGGAGATTAACTTAACCAAGTGGTTAAGTAGATGTGAAAGTTCATTTCACAAAGGTAAAAGGAAAGCACAATTAAATGGTGATGATGATGACAAATATGGTACGAAAATTGAAAAAACAATATAAGAGAAAAGAATGGACCAAATGTAATTCAAAGAGACAAAACTAAGAACATGTTTATGATATAATGAAATGGAAATGGATTAATGGAAGAGATGATGAAAGAAGAACTTATGGATGGTGAATCAAGGATGTATCACGCCACTTGATGGGGTGGAATCATCAAGATGAGTGAAAAGAGGCCGCCACTTGAGAGCTTCATATCTCACAAGATAAGACCAATTTTGGAGGAGACTCACTCACTCACAACTCATACAAAAAATGTGCAGAATTTCTTTACTATAATTTCAACTTGTAAAATACACTAGGTAGGCCTCTTATTTATAGGTGAAGGAGCCTTGGAGAACAAGCTAAATGGGTAGGATGAGAAAAGGGAAAAAATGGGCAGCCTTAGTGATGGAGGAGGGCCAAGCACACCTACCCAAAGAAGCCAAGGCACAAGCCAAGGAGAGCGTCTAGACCAAGACCAAGACCAAGGTGAGCGTCTAGGACGTGAAAGTAAGCGTCTAGGACGTGAAGGTGAGCGTCTAGACCGTGAAGGAGGGCGGCTATCCATGGAGCTAGACCGTCTAGGACCCCTTACAAGATCAATGGCCAAACATATTCAAACACAAGCAAATGAGGCCACGGATGGAAGAGAGAAGGCTTTGTATATGTTTGCATAAAGGCCCATTGGGGGTACTTAGTAGATAGGATAGTGTAGGAAGCACTTTTGATAGAAACCTTCTAGAATCTAGGGTAGAATGGCCGGTCATGGCACCTTAGATTTAGATTTAATTTTTGGTTTTATTTCTTTTAGAAAGGTGGCTTAACATTTACGTCCACCAAGCCTATAAATAGGGAGGCTACTTCATTGTATTGAACAAGTTTATTTGAGTATTGTTATGCTGCCCATTTTGTGCACTAGCTATACTTCTCCTAGAAATCTAGGCTATAAACTTCACACCCTTCACCTTTCTTCATAGAGCTGGCCGAACCTCTCTAAATTCATACTCATCATGCACCTTCAAAGCCATCACAACTCCTAGGAGGGCTTTGTTTCACTCATCCATTGCTTCCGCATCCATTTTACTACTTTGATTCAAGAAGAACACATGAAATGCCATCATTTGGTATCATGAGCTATTGGTTCTTCAAGATGAGTAGCTTGTCTTTTTAATTTCAGTTCTTCTTTATTTTCATATTTGTCATTTCAATTCCTTACTTGTCTTGCTGTTTTTTATATTTTAATTTGTTCTTGGTGTGCTTTGTGGAAGATCCAACCCAAGCACTCTTGTTCATTTGATCTTGAACAAGTTCTTGTGCAATTTGTGATAGGATTCCATACACCTTTGTGTTGCTATTTTTGTTTTAGGCTTTGAGTCTTTATTGCTTTCATTATTTTGCTTCATATTATGCTTTGAGTCTTTAAATTTCTGAATCTATACATGTTTTGTCAAGTCATGTTCATCCATATTGTCATCAATTCTTAGTAGTCCTATTTTTTGGCTTGATTGTTTCTTGTTTTGGGTCTCTTTATATTGCTTTAATCTGCTGTTATTTTGATCCTTTGGTGCTTTTTATTTTTAGTTTGAGTTCATAATTGTGTCTTAGTTCATACACAATTTTCTTTCTCACATTTCCATTGTGTTAATTTTGGTTATCTTGCTGTTTTCTTCCAGTTTTCCAGATTTCCCCTGTAACACCTCTCTGTTCTGGGATGTTTTGTTTACCAAAATTTTTCCACCCATAGGAAAATTCTGAATTTCTGGAAAATGCAAGTTTAAGATGTTATAGAAAAGACAAAAAAAGAATGAGGTCAAAAGGAGCAACAGAAAAAAAATGATAAATCTCACAAAATCAGAGTGCGAATCTTGAGCGTTACAGCTGGCCTAACTGCACACCAAATTTGCAAAAATTATTAAAAAAAATGGTGCATGCGTTTTAGGTGATTCCAAAGCCAAAATTTAGCTAAGATCCTGAATTTTCTTGTATCCAAATTTCAGAAACAAATTTTACAATTACAGCTCAGCATAAATCGGGGAACCAAAACTGTTTTCTGGCCCACAACATTTTCCAGTGGTGCTGTTTTTTTTTATTTGGTCATCTAATCTAGTGCTTTTCTTTAGGAATTCCTTTTGTGTGCCAACTTTTATTGAGTACCTTTAATTGTTTGCTTTAATTCCTTGAATCTCTTTCTAAGTTGTCATATTATAAATCCTTTTGGTGGTACTGTTTTCTTTCAATTAAATTTGTTTCTTGCTTTTGTTTCTTGACCTCTCTTTTGTGGGTGCTGGAAATTAATTCTCTCTTGGTGCTTATGTGCATGGAAATTGACTTGGTTTAAGGTTAAGCCTTTGTGAATAGGTGCTGGAAATTGGAGAATTAAAGCCAACTTTCTAAGGAGGAGTCAAGCTAAGGCCGAAACAAGCTTCTTGAAACAAACACTACAAACACCTAGAAGATCAACAATCAAGACAACAAAGAAAGTGCACTAACCAAAAAGAGGAACAACAAAGGGGGTTTTCTTATCTCCTTTACAACTTGGTTTATTGTTAATTACCTCTTTTAATTTACGCTTTAGACGGTGAGTGTGTCTTCAAGGGCTCAAAGTGTCCAAGAAGCCTCACCTAGGGCCGAATAGCATAGTTATTTTGTTTAGTAATTTGTTGCTTGTTTGAACTTGTGTTTCTTTTGTTTTGGTAAAAACGTTTTGCATGTTTAGTATTGTTTAATTTTGTGCTATACCGACTAGTTTGCTGCATATTTAGCTTACATAGTTTTCTTGCTTTTTGATTTCTCAACTTCTTGTGTTCTAAGTGTTCTACTAAGAGAAAATTTTGTGTGAAGTCATTGGAGGAAAAGTTTTTGGCAAGGAAAAGGCTTGGTACTTAAGTAGTCCATTGTGACTCACCTCCCTTACCTGGAAAACTCCCTTCTCTAACTTTCCTAAACTTTCTCCAAGTAAAACACCTATATACACAAAGTTTTAGCCATGTCTTCTTCTTCTCACTCTCCAAAGTCTATAGAAAGTGAAGTCAAATCTTTAAAAACTCTTTTAAAAGAAGTATCCCAAGCGGTACAATTAATCTCTTTTAGACAATTGGAGAATGAAAACAAAATTAATGAGTTGGCTAAAGCTCAAGAAGAGAAGTCACAAAAATCACAAAAATCAAAAAAAACTCATGCATCACAAAGTATTGAATCTCTAGGGGAGGGAAGCCGTAGAATCAATGATTATTACCAACCACCCCCTAGAAGAACTAGGCAAAGGGAACAAGAGGTGCCAAGGGAAACAAGAGTAGACCTACCTCATTTCCATGGTAAGGAAAATGTAGAAGTATATCTAGATTGGGAGATGAAGGTAGAGCAACTTTTTGCTTGCCATAGGGTAAGTGAGGAACGAAAAGTACCCTTAGCCACCCTTAGTTTCCAAGGGAATGCCATGTATTGGTGGACCTCTCTCGAAAGAGATAGACGTCTTCATAGGGAACCTTCCATTACATATTGGAATGACCTTAGGGGAGCCCTAAGACGTCGACATATACCCTCTTACTACCATAGGGAGTTAATGGACAAGCTCCAAAGACTCCAACAAAGAAATATGAGCGTAGAGGAGTATAGACAAAAGATGGAGCTCTATATGATGAGAGCCTCTATTAGAGAGGAAGAGGAAACCACCATTGCTAGGTTCCTTAGTGGCCTATCACTTGAGATAAGAGATAGAGTAGAGCTCTTACCTTATCAAGACTTGAATGATTTGGTTCAACTTTGCATTAAAGTTGAGCAACAAAACTTGCGCAAAACTTCAAGTCAAAAGGTGAGCCCCTATTCTAGCTTTTATCCCAAGAAAGAGTTTAGAAGGGAGGGTAGTACATCCAAGGAAAAACCAAAAGAGCCTACCAAACCCTTCACCAAAGAAACCTCAACCCCACCCATCCGAGCTAGAGATGTCAAGTGTTTTAAGTGCTATGGTAGGGGGCATGTGCAAGCACAATGTCCAAACCAAAGGACTTTGTTTTTAAAAGGTGTAGACGAGTACACTAGTGGCGAGGATGAGCCTAGTGAGAAAGAGGAAGGGGGAGAGGATGAGAGGGTAGCTCCACTAGAGGGAGAATTGCTTATGATTAGGAGAACCCTCAACAATCACCCTAGCACATCCATGGAAACACAAAGGGAGAACATCTTTCATACAAGATGCAATGTTTTAGAAAATATATGTTCTCTCATTGTGGATAGTGGATCTAGTTGTAATTGTTGTAGTGCTAGGATGGTTGAAAAGCTTAAGCTACAAGTAGTTCCTCACCCAAAACCTTACAAACTTCAATGGCTTAATGAAAATGGGGAACTACATGTAGACAAGCAAGTGGAAATCAAGTTTTCCATAGGGAACTACAAAGACAAAGTTTTATGTGATGTAGTGCCTATGGAAGCTTGCCATATCTTATTAGGGAGACCATGGCAATTTGACAAGAAAACCTTGCATGATGGTCTCACTAACGAGATTTCCTTCACCCATAAATATAAGAAGTTTGTACTTAGTCCTTTACCACATTCTCAAGTGGTGAAAGACCAAATACAAATGAAACAAAAGAGGGATGAGGAAAACAAAAAAAAGAGAGAGCTAGAAAAAGAGAAAATCCTTAGGGATAGAAAGGCGTGGGAGAAGAGTGTTCCTTTCCACAAGGTTGGTCAACAAGAAAAACCTCTTGAAAATGTTTTTGAAAACTTGCTTCTTGTTGAACAACCAAGCCTCATCTTTTGTAAAGGAGCACTTACATGCACTGCCACAAGTAGTGAACTCATGGTTTTACCTCCTCAAGTAGAAAACCTTTTGAGTGAATTTGAAGATCTATTCTCCCAAGAAGGACCCATTGGGCTTCCTCCTCTTAGGGGGATAGAACATCAAATTGACTTTATACCGGGGGCAAGCCTACCAAATAGGCCTGCTTATAGAACCAACCCCGAGGAAACAAAGGAGATAGAATCACAAGTTCAAGACTTGTTGGAGAAGGGTTGGGTTCAAAAAAGCCTAAGCCCTTGTGTTGTACCTGTCTTGTTGGTGCCAAAAAAAGATGGAAAATGGCGTATGTGTTGTGATTGTAGAGCAATCAACAACATCACCATCAAGTATAGGCATCCAATCCCAAGGCTTGATGATATGCTTGATGAATTGCATGGGTCAACTCTATTCTCCAAAATTGACCTTAAAATTGGATATCACCAAATTCGAATCAAGGAGGGTGATGAGTGGAAAACCGCTTTTAAGACCAAATTTGGACTATACGAGTGGTTGGTGATGCCCTTTGGGCTTACTAATGCTCCAAGCACATTCATGAGGCTTATGAATCACACCTTGAGGGATTGTATAGGTAAATATGTAGTAGTTTACTTTGATGATATCTTAGTCTATAGTAAAAGCCTAGAAGACCATCTAAGTCACCTTAGGGAAGTTCTTCTAGTTCTTAGGAAAAATAGTCTTTTTGCCAATAGGGATAAGTGTACCTTTTGTGTAGATAGTGTAGTTTTCTTAGGTTTCATAGTTAACAAAAAGGGGGTGCATGTAGATCCCGAGAAAATCAAAGCCATCCGCGAGTGGCCAACTCCACAAAATGTAAGTGACGTAAGAAGTTTTCATGGGTTAGCTAGCTTCTATAGAAGGTTTGTCCCTAATTTTTCTAGTCTAGCTTCTCCATTGAATGAACTTGTAAAAAAAGATGTTGCATTTTGTTGGAATGAAAAGCATGAGCAAGCCTTTCAAAGGCTCAAAGCTCAACTCACCAATGCACCCATTCTATCTCTTCCAAATTTTTCCAAAACTTTTGAGATAGAGTGTGATGCATCGGGGGTAGGCATAGGTGCGGTTTTGTTGCAAGGTGGACACCCCATTGCTTATTTTAGTGAAAAACTCCATGGTGCCACCCTCAACTACCCCACCTATGACAAAGAGCTCTATGCTCTTGTGCGAGCCCTAAAGACTTGGGAACACTACCTTGTGTCCAAAGAATTTGTTATCCATAGTGATCACGAGTCTTTAAAATATTTAAAGGGCCAACACAAGCTCAACAAGAGACATGCTAAATGGATGGAATTTCTTGAACAATTTCCTTATGTAATCAAATACAAGAAAGGAAGCACCAATATAGTGGCCGATGCTCTTTCAAGACGGCACACTCTCTTTTCAAAACTAGGTGCCCAAATTCTTGGATTTGACCACATAAGAGAGCTTTACCAAGAAGATCAAGAACTCTCATCCATCTATGCCCAATGTCTACATAGAGCGCAAGGAGGTTACTATGTGTCCGAGGGATATCTTTTTAAAGAAGGAAAACTTTGCATTCCCCAAGGCACACATAGAAAACTCCTTGTCAAAGAATCACATGAAGGGGGACTCATGGGCCATTTTGGAGTTGATAAAACTCTTGATCTTTTAAAAGCAAAATTTTGTTGGCCACACATGAGGAAAGATGTCCAACGACATTGTTCTAGATGTATCTCATGTTTAAAAGCAAAGTCTAGAACAATGCCGCATGGACTCTACACCCCTTTGCCGATTGCAAATGCTCCTTGGGAAGACATTAGCATGGATTTCATTTTAGGACTTCCTAGGACTGCAAGAGGCCATGACTCTATCTTTGTGGTAGTGGACCGTTTTAGCAAAATGTCCCACTTTATTCCATGCCACAAAGTGGATGATGCTCAAAATATTTCTAAACTCTTCTTTAGAGAAGTGGTGAGACTCCATGGTCTCCCGAGAAGTATAGTGTCCGATCGAGATCCCAAGTTTATCAGCCACTTTTGGAAAACTCTTTGGGGTAAACTTGGAACAAGACTACAATTTTCAACTTCTTGTCATCCTCAAACGGATGGTCAAACCGAAGTAGTCAATAGATCTCTTGGAACTATGCTTAGGGCTATCATGAAGGGAAGCCACAAATCTTGGGATGAGTACCTTCCCCACATTGAATTTGCTTACAATAGAGTAGTTCACAAGACTACTAATGCTTCTCCTTTTGAGGTAGTATATGGTTTTAATCCTCTCACGCCCATGGATTTGATACCCCTTCCTAATCCACAAGATTTTGTGCATAAGGAAGGAGTAATCAAAGCTGATTTTATCAAGAAAATGCATGAGAAGATTAAAATTCAAATACAACAACAAAATGAGAAGTACACAAAATACAACAACAAAGGGAAGAGAGAAATAATTTTTGAGGAAGGAGACTTAGTTTGGCTTCACCTTCGCAAAGATAGATTTCCAACTCAAAGGAAGTCCAAACTAAGTCCCCGAGGTGATGGACCTTTCCAAGTTCTCAAGCGAGTCAACAACAATGCTTATAAATTGGACCTACCTCTTGAATATGGAGTACATGACACTTTTAATGTAATTGATCTTTCTCCATTTGTAGGAACCAATGACGATGACGAGCTGGATTTGAGGACAAATCCTTTCCAAGGGGGAGGGGATGATGGAGGAGGGCCAAGCACACCTACCCAAAGAAGCCAAGGCACAAGCCAAGGAGAGCGTCTAGACCAAGACCAAGACCAAGGTGAGCGTCTAGGACGTGAAAGTAAGCGTCTAGGACGTGAAGGTGAGCGTCTAGACCGTGAAGGAGGGCGGCTATCCATGGAGCTAGACCGTCTAGGACCCCTTACAAGATCAATGGCCAAACATATTCAAACACAAGCAAATGAGGCCACGGATGGAAGAGAGAAGGCTTTGTATATGTTTGCATAAAGGCCCATTGGGGGTACTTAGTAGATAGGATAGTGTAGGAAGCACTTTTGATAGAAACCTTCTAGAATCTAGGGTAGAATGGCCGGTCATGGCACCTTAGATTTAGATTTAATTTTTGGTTTTATTTCTTTTAGAAAGGTGGCTTAACATTTACGTCCACCAAGCCTATAAATAGGGAGGCTACTTCATTGTATTGAACAAGTTTATTTGAGTATTGTTATGCTGCCCATTTTGTGCACTAGCTATACTTCTCCTAGAAATCTAGGCTATAAACTTCACACCCTTCACCTTTCTTCATAGAGCTGGTCGAACCTCTCTAAATTCATACTCATCATGCACCTTCAAAGCCATCACAACTCCTAGGAGGGCTTTGTTTCACTCATCCATTGCTTCCGCATCCATTTTACTACTTTGATTCAAGAAGAACACATGAAATGCCATCAATACTTCTCCTAGAAATCTAGGCTATAAACTTCATTCCTTCACCTTTCTCCTTTGAGCTGGCCTAACCTCTCAAACCCATACTCATCATGCACCTTCAAAGCCAACACAACTCCTAGGAGGGCTTTGTTTCACTCATCCATTGCTTCCGCATCATTTTTACTACTTTGATTCAAGAAGAACACATGAAATGCCATCATTTGGTATCATGAGCTATTGGTTCTTCAAGATGAGTAGCTTGTCTTTTTAATTTCAGTTCTTCTTTATTTTCATCTTTGTCATTTCAATTCCTTACTTGTCTTGCTGTTTTTTATATTTTAAATTTGTTCTTGGTGTGCTTTGTGGAAGATCCAACCCAAGCACTCTTGTTCATTTGATCTTGAACAAGTTCTTGTGCAATTTGTGATAGGATTCCATACACCTTTGTGTTGCTTTTTTGTTTTAGGCTTTGAGTCTTTATTGCTTTCATTATTTTGCTTCATATTATGCTTTGAGTCTTTAAATTTCTGAATCTATACATGTTTTGTCAAGTCATGTTCATCCATATTGTCATCAATTCTTAGTAGTCCTATTTTTTGGCTTGATTGTTTCTTGTTTTGGGTCTCTTTATATTGCTTTAATCTGCTGTTATTTTGATCCTTTGGTGCTTTTTATTTTTAGTTTGAGTTCATAATTGTGTCTTAGTTCATACACAATTTCCATTCTCACATTTCCATTGTGTTAATTTTGGTTATCTTGCTGTTTTCTTCCAGTTTTCCAGATTTCCCCTGTAACACCTCTCTGTTCTGGGCTGTTTTGTTTAACAAAATTTTTCTACCCATAGGAAAATTCTGAATTTCTGGAAAATGCAAGTTTAAGGTGTTATAGAAAAGACAAAAAAAGAATGAGGTCAAAAGGAGCAACAGAAAAAAAATGATAAATCTCACAAAATCAGAGTGCGAATCTTGAGCGTTACAGCTGGCCTAACTGCACACCAAATTTGCAAAAATTATTAAAAAAAAACGGTGCATGCGTTCATTTTAGAAACTAGCTTGTCATTTTAGAAACTAGGTCAAAATGCCTTCAAATGGGCTAGGAACAAGCTAACATGCTATCCACAACCCCTATTATGCTTAACGTACCTTATTCTAGCCTATATTTTCTATTTAGACCCCCAAAGTGAGCCCAATTATTTACAACATATTTTAAACATTTAAGAAGACTAGTAGGAAGAACTTTAGGTGATCTGGTTTATAGCTTCTTCTTTTGTTGATGCTTTCTCGAGGGTTGGTGGGGCCTGACTTTGTATGTTGAGATGACTGACCCTTTTGGGATTTGCTTGTTGTGGCTTGAGTCATCTGTGGGTTTGTATCACACTCCTAACATGTCTCCTTTAGAATCTGTTCCACGTCTTCTTGTTGCACTAGAACGTGGCTCCGTTGAAACAAAGGGGGCTCTACCTGTTGATCATACTTCGACGATCAAGTCAGTGAGAGCTTACTAAAATCAAATAGGTATTTAGTTTTGGTCACAGAAACAATGTACCTTTACCGGGGGACTCAAGCACCTCTTATAACTATTCTTGTAACAACTTTCTCTCATGATTCTTGTAACAACTTTCTCTCATGAGAATCTTATCTCTACTGAAAGCATAAAATAACAACAGAAAAATCACCTGCTAACGGGGCACCACTTCAGTTGCTAACAGTAGGAAAACATTCTATTTAACGTGGGCACCTTTACTCATGGTGCAACTTTATATTTTCAACCAACAATTGTGCATATATTTACGTATTTTAACAAACACACACACACACACACTTATCTGTTAGATTAAAAAACATATTTTGCTAATAACCTTATTTTAATATATAATAAAAATATTATCCTAAGTATTCTCTAACGAGCTTACTAATATAATTGGGGTAAAACTCATGACCCACACCGTGGGCCCAACTACCGAGCTGACCTACCCACACCCGTGCACCGAGCCCCGAGCATTGAGCAATCTGTCCAGTACAGTATTCTATCATGATTTTGAATATATGGTCCAGTACAATACTTTATTCATCATTCGGCTTGGAACCTCATGGAGCAACTCCTCCTCCATCAATTGTGATGCCTAACATGAAGTTTAAAAAAAAGTGGTTTAGAGGTAAAAACAACATTTTTACTAGAAAATATAATTTGTTTTTTTACAAGCTTGGCCCAAACAGTAATTTTTATATGACAAGCTTGAAAATCCTCGTACAAAGTTGTTTTTTGCAACTTTCAAGCTGGGTATTACAAAGCTTTTTATAAGCATGATAAACAATTCAACAAGTCTATTCATACACTTACAAAGATTTTTATAAGCATGATATTTATTGAAGAACATATTACATTCACAATTACGCAATTGATTTATACAAAATATATTATTTTTTAATCGTTCAATGAGTAAATTTTTTTAGTTTAGGGTTCACGTAATTTTTTTATGTTACTTAGAGGAAAACTCACTGAGTATATGGCAAACTGACAACACAATGTACTAATTAGGCTTGTGTTTGGGTAGTGGTTAGTGTGAATGGTTTCCCCACACACAACGTTTTTCTTTTCACATTTCCCTAATGCGTACAAAGAGAACCTCGTTAAACAACCTAAGGTCTTTAATAGATAATCCACCCTCCTCTCTAGACATGCTAACTTTGTCCCAAGCAACCCAAGCTATCTTCCTTCCTTCCCCCAGCCTCACAAAAACCTTCTCTGAATTTTCTTAGTAGAATTCACCACTGTCATTGGAACCTTAAAGAAAAAGAAGTAAAATAGAGGGAGAGATGTTAACACTGATTTAATCAAACATATCCTTCCTGCTAGGGACAAAAACTTTCCTTTTTAAGTATCCAATATTTTCCAAAATTTCCCAACAATACCCTCCAAGAAACTAGACCTACTTTGGTTACCTCCAATGGTCATCCCCAAGTACATAAATGGGGGCTTCATGATATCGCACTTTAACACTGCAACATAATACATCATCTGAGACTAATTTAAACCCACCCCACCTAACTTGCTTTTGGAGAAGTTAACTTTTAGGCCAGATGTTAGCTCAAAACAGCACATGATGGCTTTCATTTTCATAACATTTTGGATACTACTTTGTAGAAGAAAAGGGTATCATCTGCATAGTTTAACATATTCACCTCTACCTTATTATCCCCCACTTCCATACTTTGCAACAAAATTTTCATAACAACCTGCCTAAGAATCCCAACTAGCCCCTTAGCAGCTATAATGAAAAGGAACGGGGTGAGAGGATCGCCTTGTCTGCGTCCCTTACTCGACTTGAATTCACCTATTGGACTTCTATTTACTACAACCAATACGGATGAGTATTCGAGACATGCTCTCATCCATTCAATCCATTTTCCACAAAATCCTAGCTTCTCAAGCATGTAAAGGAAATCCCATCTAATAGAGTCACACACTTTCTCGTAGTCTTGCTTTAAAAAGAGACATTTACCTTTCCTTCTCTTGACCTCTTCAAATGTCTCGTTAGAAACTGAAACACTTTCCAAAAGCCCCTTCCCTTCTAACAATGTCGTCTTCCTTTGATAAATAACCTTGCTCAGCACTCTTTTGAACCTTCTAGACAGAATCTTAGCCACAATCTTGTAAACATACCTGAAAAAGAGAGATAAATCTAAAATCATTTAACAAAGTAGGGTTATTTACCTTAGGCACTAGGGAGATAAAAGATGCATTTGAGCCCTTAGGCCAACTACCTCTTTTCGCAAAATTTTGAATAACACTAACTAAGTCCCCTTTTATGACCTCCCAAATGAACTTAATGAATCCAAAATTAAACCCATATGGTCCTGGGCTTTTAGAACGCTCACAACTCTACGTGGCTTCTTTTCCTTCTTCTTCTTTAATAAACCCGACCAACACCTTATTGTCTTCTTTATTTAGAGATTCAAACGCAACACTTTCTAACCTAACTTGTAGGCAATCCCCACCTTTAAATCTAGATTAAAAAAAAATATTTAACCTTACCTTTTACCAGTGTAGGTTCCTCGCACCACTGGTCATTCACTAAAATTCCATTTAGCCCATTCGATGCCCTTCTCCACTTAGTTACAGAGTGGAAGTACCTTGTATTCATGTCGCTTTGTTTTAACCAACTACACCTAGCCTTTTGATGCACTATAGTCTCTTGCTTAAGATTATTTTTGTTTTGCTCAGCAAGTAAAGCCTTTCTTTCAACTCTATATACCTCGTTCAAACCAATTTCATCATCATTTGTATCCAACTCTTGAATTTTCAATCTAAGCTCCACCTCATATTGGTCCACGATTACAAACACCTCTTCATTCTATTTTTTTTATATTCGCCTTCAATCTTTTCAATCTTTCCTTAAAGACGAACATTTCACCCCTTGAACACCATAATCATTCCAACTATTCTTTCTTATATCCATGAACTTGGCGTGTTGTTGCCAAACATTCAATGACCGAAATGATTAAGGACCCCAATCAAGACCAAAAACTTTAAGAATAAGAGCACAATGGTTAGAAACCGTTCTCCCCAATATGAACTATTTGCTTTCTGGCCACGCTTCCAACTATTCGCTTGATACCAAAATCCTATCAATTCTGCTCTTAGCAGTTCCATTTGGCTTATATACCATGTATATTTTCTACCTACCATCGAAATATCTAGGATACCTGCTTTTTCAATGAAGGAATTAAAACCTTCTATCTCTCTACTATAACCAACCGCATTACTTATACCCCTTTTCTCCCCTAACGCCCTTATAAAATTAAAATCACCCACAATGCACAAAAGTTTCCTGAACTGTAATTTTCTGACCTGTAACTTCCTTCCATACTAATATCTTTTCTCTCAAGGACACAAAACAATACATATTTACTATAGTATTAAGCATTATAACCCCTTCCTTCCATATTCCATCTATAATATTGTAGTTACTGTTGAAGGTGGTTGTTGTTCCTTCCAATCAATGTGTTTGATGAAGAATTGTGTGTTATGCTTTGAAGATTGTTCTTGCAATTGAATTGTCCTGTACATAGGTTAGAGTGTGTTTAAAGTGAGCTTTTTTCCCTGTGACCCACCTCTTAACCCTTATCAAGTTTATAAGATCAAGCACAACGTTTTCTAACATGTTTTTCACATGTTTTGCCAAAATATGTTTTACTGCACAGAAAATGCATATGTTCTTTCTTAAATGAATAGATTCCTTTTTAAATTGATGCCTTGTTCTTTAAATGTTTTTAATAACTTTGTTTTGTGCATCAAGTATTTTGGCTCAGCCTTTGATGGTATCAAAACGACTGAGTTTCATCTGTTCAAATACCTCTCTTTATCTTTTTGAAAATAAATCCATTCATTATAACTTCAATCTGTTCTTTTTATAACAGCATTTTAAACTATTTTTTGAAATTCTGTTATAAATCATTTCTTATATAAAAAGGGTATTTTCTCACAAAAAGAAGAGTTGAGAAAACGAGTTTAAAACAGAGATTGAGAGTTTTTCAGAGGATTAGCACATGATCTTGAAAGTGTTTTTCAAAAGAGAAAGGTCTGCTTGTTCTTGTTCTTGTTCTAAGTTTGGTTGGAGGTGTTGTCACTATTTTTGGCAATCTGTTCTACTGGTCTAGTCAGATTTCTGCATCCTCTTTCCAGGTGTATTCCTTTCATCATTCATTTCTTTGTAAAGTGTGATTGCAAGACTCTTCTTGATAGGGTTTCTTGAAGAGTTGTGTGTACTGAAATAGAGTTTTCAGCTAGGTGTGCCTTGTTCTTGTAGGGTTCAAGAACATTGGGTGTTGTAATTGGTGTGTACTGTTTTTAGTGGATTTCACCTTGGTAAAGGTGACACTAGATGTAGCTCATTTGAGTGAACCAATATAATCTTGTGGTGTTCAATCTTTCGTAATCTCTGCACTCATTTACTACTTCATTTGCTGATCTGTCAGAAAATAAACCTGTTCAATTAAAATTGAATTTGTTCATTTTGTGTCTGTTCATAGTGTTCTTGTTTTTTATAAGTCAATCTGAATAAAATCTGGGCAACTTATTTGAATTCAATTGAAGCACATTGTTTTGCAAAAAACCCAGTATATCAATTAACTCGGATCATTCAAAATGTGTTGTGTGGTTTGACTTTCATAAATTGTTTCTGGATTCAACAATCTGGTTTTTCTCATATGTGCTTATCAAGGTGTTTATGTGCCCTTTGTTAAAATCAATTAAAAACCTTAAAATCAGATATCTGAATTACTGTCTTGATAAAACAAGCAGCAAAAATAAATTTGTTCATTGCAAAATAAATCGATTCTTTTCCTCTGTTTTGTAAAAATATTGAATCTGTGTGATAATTTTAAAAGCTCAATTCACCCTCCTTCTTGAACTTTGACACTATTGAACCCAAAAATTGGTATCAAGAGCTAGGACTTGTATTTTACTCAAGTTTGTGTGCAATATGTTTGAGTTTAAAGTGCTTTTTTGTTGAGGGTTCGTCTATTAAAAGACCCCCTATGTTTAGTGGGATAAATTATGCATTCAGGAAAATAAGAATGAAAATTTTCATGGAATCTATTGACTCTTGTATTTGGGAGGTTGTGGCCCATAGACCTTTTGTGCCAATGCAGGTTGTCAAAGATGAAACAGTGGTAAAATCAAGATCTGAATGGAATTAGAGTGAAAAGAAAAAGGCTCAATATGATCTTGTAGCTAAGAACAACATAACTTCTGCATTGACAATGGATGAATTCTTCATAATATTTTAGTACAATTCGGCTAAAGAGATGTGTGAGGTTTTGGAAGTTACTCATGAAGGCACAAATGATGTTTAGAGATCAAGAAAACACTCACTCATTCAAGAATATGAACTTTTCAGGATGCAACCTGAAGAAAACATTGTTGATGTACAAAAGAGGTTTACTCACATTGTAAATCATCTTATTGGACTAGGAAAGGTGTTTGACAAAGAAGAGCTCAATATAAAGGTGTTGAAGTGTCTTGATAGGAGCTGACAACCCAAAGTGACTGCTATATCAGAAAGCAGAGATCTGTCAAAGTTGTCCACTGCTGCACTGTTTGGAAAATTAATGGAGCATGAGCTAGAGCTTAAAAGACTTAAAGAGCAAGAAACAGTGGAAAGGAAAACTAAGGACTTGCATTAAAAACAAGTGTACACAATGATAGCAGTGAGGAGGCAGAGAATGCTGAACATGATGAAACACTAAGCCTACTTACAAAAAGGTTCAGCAGATTCCTAAAGAAGAAAGGCAGAGATAGGACTCAACAAAAAAGGGTATCCTAAATCGAATTTATCAAATTCTTCTAACTATACTTGTTTTGGTTGTGGTAAAACAGGTCACATAAAGAGTGATTGTCCAAACAATCAAATGAAAGAAAAACAAGCCAGCAAGAAGGTTGAAAGAAGTAAAGGGAGAAGAGCTTATATCTCTTAGGAAGAAAATGAAGTATCCTCAACAAGCAGCTCCTTAACAGAAAGTGAAGAAGCAAATATGTGTTTCATGATGAAAGATGAATGATCAATATTTGATTCAGTTAGTGATTTCTCTATGGAATCTGACAATTATGATCAATTGTTTGTTGCCTTCAAAGAAACTCATGATGATGCAAATTGGTTGGCTGTTATATGTACTAAATTGCAAAATGTAAATAATGTTCTTGCACCTAAGGTAAAATCTCTTGAGGAGGAACTACATAAAGCTAAAATTGATCTTGTAAGCCTTGAATTGACATGTTTGCATGCTTCTATAAAGACTTGTGATAACTGTAAAATGCTGGAAAAACAAGTTGAGTATTTTCTGAAAACTTTATCTAACTTCACTAAGGGAAGAGATAATCTTGAGACTCTTTTAGGGTCACAAAATGTTGTTTTCAACAAAAATGGAATTGGATATAATCCAGGAAAGAAAAACAATGTTAAAAAGCTATCAAGTTTCTTTGTTCCTGCAAAAACAAGTTTTTTCTCTTTTAACAGTGGTAAAAAGGTATATCCTGTTACTTGTTTTTATTGTATGAAATCTGGACATACTTCTAGAACATGCATTGCTAGAAAATACCTTGTTCCTAAAAGCTTGGCCAAATGGCTTCCAAAGAAAAGGTATTAATCACTGTTGGACCCTACACTAAAAGGGGTACCATATCTATTATTTTGTATTTTGTTTTGCAGAAAAACAGCAAGAGGAATCAGTGGTATTTTGACAGTGGATGTTCAAAGCATATGATTGGTGACCTAACTAAGTTCACTAGCTTAAAACTCAAGGCAGAGGGACATATCATTTATGGGGACAATAACCGTGGAAGGATCTTAGGAAGAGGAATTGTTGGAACTAGAAGTTCAACCACCATTGAAAATGTTTTATATTTGGAAGGATTAAGACATAGTCTTCTAAGTATCAGTCAATTGTGTGACAAAGGGTAAGGTAAACTTCAAATCAAATGGGTGCACAATCTCACATGATTCTTCTGGTAAGGTTCTGTTTACAGGTAAAAGAGTAAATAACATATATCTCTTGGATATTCTGGAAACTGATTCTAAAAATGAATGTCTTTTGTGAAAAAGTGATGAGTCTTGGTTGTGGCACAGAAGGTTAACTTACATCCATACAAATCACTTGAATAAATTGAAGTCCAAGGATCTTGTTTCTGGTTTGCCTAATATAAAATTTCAGGATAACAGACTATGTGATGTATGTGTGAAAGGTAAGCAAATCATAACTTCTTTTAAATCAAAAGACATGGTATCTACTAAGAAACCTTTGGATGTGCTACATATGGACTTGTTTGGACCTTCTAGAATTGTTAGCCTTGCTGGAAATCTCGATGCATTGATGATTATTGATGATTATTCTAGATATACATGGACTCTCTTTCTTGCGTATAAAAATGATGCTTATAAGGCTTTTAAGAAATTGGAAAAAGCACTGCAAAATGAAAATGGTTGCCGTGTAAAATCTATTCGTAGTGATCATGGGGGTGAGTTTCAAAATGCTAAGTTTGAAAGGTTTTGTGAGAAACATGTGATATCACATAGTTTTTCAGCCCCTAGGACTCCCCAACAGAATGATGTTGTTGAGAGGAAAAATAGATCACTAGAAGAACTTGCTAGAACTATGTTGAATGAATCTAAGCTACCTAAATACTGTTAGAATATATGGCCTTAAACGAGAGGGGGGTGAATTGTTTAAAGGGGGTTTCCGAAAACTTTTTAAGTTAGAACAAAATCCTTTGTATGAAACTCAATCAGAAATTCAGTTAGTCAAGATATAAAGCTCAAAACAGCAAAACACCAGAAAAACAATCGGTTGTTTCTTTGAAACAATCGGTTGTTTATACCAGCAAAACAATAACAACTGAATTTAAATGAGTTTAAGGGAAGAAAGAGATACACAAACAGTTTATACTGGTTCACTCTTAAACCAAGAGCTACATCCAGTCCCCAGAATCCACTGGGCAATCCACTAAGCAATCAAATACAGATTACACACAAAATCACCAAAGAAGTGACCTTGAACCCTTCAAGAAACACACTTCCTTTGGCACAGCACACACCAAGAATGTTGATCTTGACAACCTCAAGAGCACACAACACTCCTTGGCTTACAACACCAGAAAATACAAAGTATTCAGAACGAATTACACTTGTTTACAGAACATACTGAAATCAATACATATGTAATCATATTCCACTCTCTCTTGAGAAAACCAAAGCTGAAAAGTGAATGTTCAAAACTTGAAAGCAATCTTTCACAACTGAAAAACACGAATATGTTTTTCTTGTTTGTTATAAAACATAAACAAACTATTTATAGCTTTCAAAGATTGGTCAAAGCATTTAATACAGGAGCGTATTCAATTAAAAATCATTTAAAGCACACTCAACTAACAAAGCAGAATTTTGTTAGGATTTTCAAACAAACAATCGATTGAAATCACGAAACAATCGATTGTTTTGGTTTAACAGCAAGTCAACCAACCAAAACAGTTTTCAACCTTTTCAAAAACACCTAAGAGTAAAACAATCGGTTGTTTCGACAAAACAACAGGTTGTTTTTCACTTAGTTTGAAAAACACTTTAATCTTAAAAGATCTAAAAACACTTTAGCTTTAGATTCAACAAATAGTGGATTACACAAATAAACTACCCAGATCCTATCCTAAACACAACAGCAACTTCAGCCTTGCATCAAACACTTGGATTTGGATTCTTCAAAGCCTTTGATCACTCTTGATCAACAAATACTTATGGGCAGATGCAGTTTATACTGCTGCTTATGTGCTAAATAGAACACTGATTAGGACTATCCTTAAGAAAACCCCTTATGAGCTGTATAAAGGTAGAAAACCTAGTGTAAGTCATCTTAGAGTGTTTAGATGTAAGTGATTTATTCTGAATAATGGCAAAGATAACTTAGGAAAATTTGATGCAAAATTTGATGAAGGTATTCATATAGGCTATGCTTTGAATGGTCATGCTTATCGGGTTTTCAATAAAAGGTTGTTAACTGTGGAACAATCAATGCATGTAGTGTTTGATGAATCTGACAATTACATGTCAAAACCTGTTTCAGATGACTTAGAATATGATTATTTAATAATTGTTCTGCATAAAAATGATCTAATTAATATATATGCAAATGACTCACATGCTGTCAAAGAACCTACTGTTTCTGCAGATTTACCAAAAGAATGGAAGACCCCGAGAGATCTCACACTTGACAATGTCATTGGAAATATTGAAAAGGGTGTTTCAACTAGGAAGTCTCTAAATAATTTCTTTGAGACAATGGCATTTGTTCCTAAAAATCTGGAAGAAGCTCTAAGGGACAACAATTGGATTTTGGCTATGCAGGAAGAAATGAATCAGTTTGCCCTGAATGAGGTATGGATACTTGTTCCAAGAACATCTGAACTGAACATCATTGGAACAAAGTGGATATAAAGGAATAAGATGGAGAGCATGGAGTGATCACCAGAAATAAAGCTAGACTTGTGGCCAAAGGATATAACCAAAAAGAGGGAATAGATTATGATGAAACTTATGCACCAATGGCTAGACTGAAAGCTGTTAGACTTCTTCTTGTTTTCTCATGTATAAAAGGTTTCAAACTATTCCAAATCAATGTGAAAAGCGCCTTCTTGAATGGATATATCAATGAAGAAGTATTTGTTTCACAGCCCCCAGGTTTTGAAGACCATCAACATCCAGAACATGTATTCAAACTTAAGAAAGCACTCTATGGACTTAAGCAAGCCCCTAGACAATGGTATGGAAGATTGAGTGTTTTTATGACCTCACAAGGATATGATAAAGGCACATCTGATAAGACATTGTTCATCAAGAGAAAAGAGGAAGATATAATTTTGGTTCAAGTCTATGTGGATGATATCATATTCAGTTCAACCAATGAAGAACTGTGTGAGACATTTGTGAAAATCATGAAGAGTGAGTTTGAAATGTCCATGATGAGTGAACTAAATTACTTTCTAGGTCTGCAGGTCAAACAACTCCAAGATGGTATATTCTTAAGTCAGGCCAAGTATTGCAAGGACTTGCTAAGAAAATTTGGAATGGATAAGTGCAAATCAATCAGCACACCATTCTCAACCAGCTGCCACATTGATCATGATGTGGCTGGAAATCCAGTTGATGAGACCAAATACAGAGGACTTATTGGGTCTTTACTCTATCTTACTGCCAGCAAACCTGACATAATGTTTGTTGTGTGCATGTGTTCTCATTTCCAATCTGCTCCAAAAGAGTCACATTTCAATGCAACCAAAAGAATTCTGAAATATCTACAAGTAACAAAAGATGTTGGCTTGTGGTATCCAGGTAATATTTCATTAAGTTTAACTTGTTACTCTGATTCAGAATTTGCAGGTTGCAAGATTTATAGAAAAGCACCAGTGGCACCTGTCACTTTCTTGGATCAAGCTTGATCTCTTGGCAATGCAAAAAGCAAGCTTGTGTTGCTCTCTCTACTGCTAAAGCAGAGTATATTGCAGCAGGGAATTGATGTGCTCAAACCCTATGGTTAAGGCAGCAGTTAAATGATTTTGGTATCTTGCTTAATAAAATACCTATGTTGTGTGATAATACTAATGCCATCAATTTAACAAAAAATCCTATCATGCATTCAAGAACTAAGCATATCAAAATAAGACATCACTTTCTAAGAGAACATATATCAAATGGAACATGTGAAATTAAATTCATTGCTACTGATTTGCAACTTGTAGACTTGTTTACTAAACCCTTGGCCAAAGATAGGTTTAATTTTCTGCTGAATGAATTAGGTATTATAAATGTTAATTGTCTACTGTAGAGAAAAATAAATCTGTTGTTTATCAATTAAACATGTTTATTTTTCTGATACTAGTGTGCATTGATGATTAGGAAAGAGAAACATTAATATCTGCTCCTTAACTGTTTGATTGACATTGTGGGTATTAACCAACAGATCTTTGACGGTTTTTGTCTTGTTTTTTGTAACTGATTTTATGCATTGATTGCACAATTGGGAAGTTTGATGTGTGAACCGTGCTTCAAAATATTTTCGGCTCTGTTTCAAAGATATTCTACACATGCACAGGGAATCAAATCTTCTCATATCTTTACTCATAATTACCTGATCAAAACACTACTATTTTGCTTTATAAATCTATTTCCAACATTGTTAATTCTTACCATTCACTTCTTGACCCAAACCTGGTAAGGTAACTGTGTTCTTTGCTTATTTGTTGTTGTGTGTTTCTCATTCCACACTAATTTGTCTTCAAGTTTATTAATGTGCAGATTTAAGACTGATTCAACAATGGCATCCTCCTCACGTCAGAAAAAGAAGAACCAGGAGAAACACAACAACTCTCAAGGGGTTTTGGAAAATTGGTTTGCTTGAGATGAAGAGGCCATAACTGCCTACATCCATGAGATGAGTAAAAAACAGATCAACATTCCCAAGGTCTTGGAGTTCACATGGCTAAAACTTGAAAAACTCACTGAAACCAGATCTGCACTAAAGCATAAAAAACTGAAGCAGTTTTTAGAGATGACTAGAAATGTGTATCCAGACCTCGTGAAGGTCTTCTACACCAACTTAACACTGGATGGAAAGAACCTTGTGTCTTATGTGAAATGTATTAAGATGAAAATTTCCAATGATGTGTGGAACTCAGTGGCTGGAATCAAGTACTCTGGATTGAAGGTTGGAAAAGGGAACACAAATGGAATTCATAAGTTCAATAAAATCCAATACTATAGGAGTTGTGTGAGGAATCCATCTCAAAGTGTGAATAGGTTCCATGCAGGTAATCTGAATTTAACCCCAAGATTAATTGCCTATATCATTGCATGGCAACTCATTCCTAAAGGCACTAACCATGTTGTTATGCATGAGGAAGATTTAATCCTCCTTTACTACATTATGAATCTGATAAAAGTTAACTGGGTAAACATCATAAAAGAACACATGCTGAAATAAAAAAGGTTAGCTGATTACAAATTTCCTTATGCTATTCTTATATCAAAATTAATTGATTACTTTGGTATTGATACTGCTAATGAGAGGAATGAGACTATCAAAGCTGTAAGTGAGATTGACAATGCCACTCTCATCAAGATTGGTTTTCACAAGGTGGAAAACTGTTGGGTATTTCATAAGAGTAGGACTCATACGGAGGAACATGGAGGATCAAATCTCAACAATGAAGAGGGAGATGATGCAGTGCCTATGGAAGATGATACGGTGCAAGCAGTAGAATAGTTTTGCTATGAAGTTCATCACACATCATCTAACAGAATGGAGTCTCTTGCTCACCCTTCTATGAGTCAGAGAATGAGATCACCATCTATGGAATACAGAGGAAATTCACCAGCACCACAATCAATGAATGAAGATGTTGCTGCAGCTAACCACAATGCTCTTGTTGCCTATCAAGCTCCAGAATACAGAGGTGAACCAATGTCTATGTTTGAAAGGCAGATTCTGTATCATCTTGATGTGCTTTCAGATGATCAAAATACCTACTTTGAGGCAACACAAGCCAGATTCCAACATCTTGACCATCAAATTGAAGGAATCCAGGAGCAGTTGGCAGAACTGTACTACAAAGAGTAGAAGTAATATGTTTTTAGTGCTTATCTTTTGCTTATGTTGTTGAAAAATTTGTCGTTTTTCATTTCTGGACTGTTATGTTTTGCTATCCTCTGGTATTTTATATTTTTTCTATGCCCTAATGTTGTTTGATGAATCCAAAGGGGGAGAAAAATAGCTTATAATGCTAGATGATGCAGACTTGATATGCTGTTGTGGTATAGGGAGTCAAAGTTTTCTCTAAAAATCTGTTTTGTTATATGTTCAATTGTAATTGTTGTATCTTGAGATTAAGTGCAGTACAAGTGTTGATCTTCTTCAAAGTAGCCTAGCTATGGGGATTTGTCTCCATCAAACAGGGGGAAATTGTTGAAGGTGGTTGTTGCTCCTTCCAGTCAATGTGTTTGATGAAGAATTGTGTGTTCTGCTTTGAAGATTGTTCTTGTAATTGAATTGTCCTTTATATAGGTTAAAGTGTGATTGTAAGACTCTTCTTGATAGGGTTTCTTGAAGAGTTGTGTGTGTTGAAATAGAGTTTTTCAGCTAGGTGTGCCTTGTTCTTGTAGGGTTCAAGAACATTAGGTGTTGTAATTGGTGTGTACTGTTTTTAGTGGATTTCACCTTGGTAAATGTGAGACTGAATGTAGCTCATTTGAGTGAACCAGTATAATCTTGTGGTGTTCAATATTTCTTAATCTTTGCACTCATTTACTGCTTCGTTTGCTGATCTGTCAAAAAATAAACTTGTTCAATTAAAATTGAATCTGTTCATTCTGGATCTGTTTTATACTGTTCTTGTTTTTTGATAAGTCAATCTGAATAACATCTGGGCAACTTATTTGAATTCAATTTAAGCACATTGTTTTGCAAAAATCCCAGTATATCAATTAACTCGGATCATTCAAAATGTGTTGTGTGGTTTGACTTTCATAAATTGTTTCTGGATTCAACAATCTGGTTTTTCTCATATGTGCTTATCAATGTGTTTTTGTGCGTTTTGTTAAAATCAATTAAAAACCTTAAAATCAGATATCTGAATTACTGTCTTGATAAAGCAAGGAGGAAAAATAAATCTGTTCATTGCAAAATAAATCAATTATTTTCCTCTGTTTTGTAAAAAGACTGAATCTGTGTGATAATTTTAAAAGCTCAATTCACCCCCTCTTAAACTTTGACACTATTGAACCCAGTTACTTCCATTTACATGACCAAGCATTTCGAATCTACTCTTCCTCCACATAGTGATGATTCCCCATGCACTAACGCGCCTCATTCTCTAACCATCCTATATCTTTCGTTCCCCATAGCAGCTTACACCTCTCCGAACGTAACTCCTCAAACTTGGTCTCTTGAATGCATACTATTCCAGCTTGCTCCTTCCCTATTAAATCTCTCAAATAATTCCCTTTTTATGTTACCTCCTAGGTCTCTTATATTTATACTAATTACCTTCATCAAAAAAACCTTTCTTTTATCCCTTTCCTCCATCTTTTCCAACCTGTTTATTACTAATTTTTCATCTACCTCAAACGAGTACTCCAATTCTTTGCCTAGATTTCATAATCTACACGCCTCATTATTATCATTCCTACCGCAACACTATGAGAAGCCATCCCTAGCAGCAGCACTCCGGCTAGGAGTTTTGACATCCTCCACCGTCGTGGGGCTGTCCACCGTGAATTGATCCCCAGCTTCGAGTGCTCTATCCCTTCCCATACATCCCTGAGTCTGAGCATTCTGAACCACAGGACTCCTCCCCCATATTGATCCAAGATCCCACCTCTGATTCCTATACTTGAAAGAGGATATCTTTTATCTTCAAATATCTGACAAAAATTTGCCTCGCTGTCTACCGGTAACTTGATGCATAGTCTTGAATATTCGAGTCTCTCCAAGGCCAGAGTCGCTTCATCTATCTCCATAAGGGTTCCCACTAGGGCCCCAATTTTTTCGAAACACTTTCTATTCCACAATTTCAAGAGTAACCCCTTACACCGAACCCATATCAATTTATCCACAGATACTTATTGCTCTTCCCATGGTAGAATTGTATCAAACATTGACTCAAACTACGCTCTGTTATCTTCAATCGCGTTTTCCAAAACCTGCTTACTTTCCACAGAAAGCAAGACGTGAAAACCTCACCCTTATAAAATTAAATCCACCCAGGATGAAGCTCTCATGAAGTTTCCTTACTTTGCTTAGATCCGAAACCCTCCCAATAAAGTAATCCATCAGCCATTCTTTAGGTTCCTCTTGTACATTAAACTGAATTGTGTCAAAACTAGTAGGCCTTTGATTTTGGTTTCTTTTCCCATTTCTGACCACCTATGTGAAAGTTTGGTCTGATTCTTTTCTTCTCCATACTTTATGAGTAACCTTTTCCTTTTGTTTGTCGTTCAACACCTTTCTAGACTCAACACTCCAACTATACCTGGGTCTGTTAATACAAAGCTTCCATTTTCCTATCCAGATGGTGTCAAGGTTTTTCTCCAAATCTACAACATGATGCACCCCTTGGAATTTGATGAAACCAAGTCGTTGCTTCTTGACATTTAGCCTCAAGATATGAAAACATCACTCACCGTTCCCCACTTTTGGAGGATACTCCACATATCAAACTCTTTGAAATCATTTGGGAATAGTTGGTGAAGAAAAATGACGTTCCCTTCTCCCTACTCATTCCGTTACAACCCTTTTTCTTAGAAGAATATCTGTCACTCAAATGTTCGCTTGGGAAGAGCAGAGGTTTCTATAGTATGATGATGTGGTTAAGGTGTAGTATTGAGGTTTTTGATCTTTCTCCATAGGTTGTAGTTATTTTGTATAAGAAATGAATCATTCATTAATGTTTTGTTTGGATTAGGGAGGAGAATTGAGAGAGTCCATTTAAGATGATTTGAAGGAAAAATTTGAAGAAAGTTAGAGGGTTTGAATTAAGATAAATAAAGTAAAAAATTCATGTAAAATTTATGAAAGTTTGTGAGTGATGGGATGAATGTGATTGAAATTGTATTTTTTTTATTTTATAAAAATGTAAGTTTACATATTTGCCCTTATATTTAAAAATTGTTAGAAAAAATAATTTAATTGATTTTTTGTGAATTATAATTGTTTTAAAATAAAATATTATTAACTTCATCCTCACTAAACCTAAAAAAGTATTATTATTAACTTCCCTCCACCACGGTCTTTGTTCAATCATTTCTTTGCCTTTTTTATAACATTATTCAATGTCATTGAAAAAGTAAGGATAGAAATGTAAAATCACATACTAATTCTAACTTTCTCTCCTATTCACGACTATTAACAACATTGGACCGAAGAAACAAAAGTTGTAATTTTTAAACTTTTTTTTGCCTTTCTTTCTGCAACATTTTATAAATACAAACAAAAACTTTCTCTGCTTTTCTTTTCGTAAATAGTAGTCACCCAGATTCAAACCGTGCCTAAATGATTTTTTAAGTTCATTTATTATCTACTGATAAAAAAAATGAGTAAATATTTTTTAGTAATACCTATTATTTCAAATCCTATGATTATTATTTTTTATTTCATTATCCCTCAATTTTTTTGTCTTTAGGATTAGAACATGCACTTTTTTCTCTTTATACGTTACAAGCGTTCATTGTTCATATACATTTTAGTATTACGATTCAAAAGATAATTATAAGAATATTTCGTATTGCATGACAATTTTCCTCAGAAGATTTTATGGAACTTTGAAAATCCAAATGAAAATTTTCATGAAACTAATTTCTTGCCATTTTTATATAGAAAATCCATAAAAAAAAGTTATGAAAGTTTTTAGTAGTAGATCTAACATGAGAATTATTTTCTCAATATTTATTTATAATTTATTGGGTCCTCTTGATTATAATATATAGAATGTTTGTACATAGTCGTATAATCGAAATTTACGATGCGTTATAATTATGTTTGTGAACTTCCAAATAATTATCATAAAAACTATATTAATATTTGTATTAAAAAATAGTATAAAATTGGTTTGTTTATATTATTATTAAAGTCTTGTATTAGTGTTATGATTTTTTTTATCTAAGAAAGAATAAATTAAATAAAAGTGAAGTATTTATGGGATATTTCAACAAAAAACAAAACCGGTAAATGATATATACTCTTAGTAGTCAATAAATAATACACTGCATAAGTATCCTTGTATATTTCCAAAAAACTAGATAGATATCTCCCATTAAATTTTACTACTCCTTTCAGAAAATAAATTGATATCCTCTATGATTAGTATCCCATACCCAAAATTCATCAATGATAAAAATAACATCTGACTTCTACTATAGCATTAGTGTTGCGACGTACATGCATTAAAAGTTATTTTCAGAAAAAAAAAAAATACCTTAACATATTTGTATATATTTATTAATAAATGAAAACTTGTGTAGAAATGGTAAGGTATATAATTTTAAATTATCAGATATAAGAACTGAATTCATTCTATTTTTGTATATTTTTTTTTTCATTTCTATGTAAAAATTATCTAATATGACTTTTATGAATTATTGTGCAAAATAATGGAACTCTCTCTCTCACTCTCTCTCTCTTTATATATATATATATATATATATATATATATATATATATATATATGGGTTTTTTTCAGTTAAATGTTGAGAGTATGTATGGGGCCTCCCGATTTTGTATTTATCGAAAGCATTGAAATACTAGAAATTGATTGTTCAAAGAATGTCATCCAATTTCTCAAAAAAGAAAGAATGTTATCCATAACCTAATAAACTAATTACTATGCTTATTAGGTGAGGCACCTAAATTGTGTTGTTTTCATGAATATAATATATTTGAATAGGGTGAAGCTTTCATCGCAATTTTAAAAAAGAAATTATTAGAAAACATTAAGAATAATCGTCATAATAGCAATAATCATAGGAAGAGAAGAAAAAGAGCAAACACGACATGGAATGTAATGAGCCTAGTCGAATGATGAACTTGGAATTTTATAGAAATAAAAGTGACATATGATGAGGTTATAGCTAGCAATATCGTTTTCATTGGGACACTGATCATTATTTGATGGAGGCTCCTCATTGGTTGGTGAGCCCAAACATCATCCTTCACCCCTTGTTTTCATGCAACAAATCAGGGTTTTCTGATTCAGAAACAAGCATGTAAATATGTCCACTTCTACCATTTTTATTTCTTTCTTTCTTTTTCCACCTTGTACTTTTTAATATGGATAAGCATTATTATTATATTTATAAAAAAATCAAACTTTAAATTTAACTTAATTTTTATAAAATTAATTTATAAAGATAGATCCAACCATTTTTGTATTAAAATAGATTTTAAATAACTATTATATTATATTAAGAAATGAACTTTTTAAATTTAATTTAACCTTATAAAACTAGCTTATATTAGATTCACTTATATACTATCTTAATATAAGATTTTCAATAATATTTATTATTATTATTAGTATTATCTTTCTTCCTTTGCTTCTCCTAACTCACTTTCTGAACCTTTCCATTTTTGCACCTTTTTTTCTCATGAAAGAAAGGGAAATTAAGAAAAACGCCAAGACCAATTTGTGGCAGTAAATAAAACAAAAGGAGGCGAAGAAGTCTCAACCATATTTATATATATAAAGACGGTTAAGTTTGCCTGAAGCATGAAACCACAATGAAAGCTTTGCTTTGAATGGAAAGGAATGTGCATTAGCATGTTTTCCATTTGATCAAATGAAACCCCCAAAAGCTCCATACTCACGAGAATCATCAACCCTTTCTTTTCTTCCAATATCCGATAGCATGCCCTTACCCATTCCTTGGCCACCTTGCTATATATCCCATTATTCACACATAAATTCATACCACAAATGAATACACATGACCCTTATTTCTCACACCCCTTTTCACCCTATTGCGTTTAAACTCTTCCCTCTTATCCCTTTCTTTTTTCACACACTCACTTCTATTTCCACTTTTGTTCTCTTCCTACCATCTTATCACTTTAGGCTCAATTATCTGCCTAAGCGACACCTACACAACAAACGCCTAAAACAAGGGAAAGAAAATACTAGGCACACACGTTTATACACATACACTACTCATAGATATAATGTATTAAGTGTATTTATTATATGTATATTCATTGATCGATGGCTTGAGCAAGGTGCATTTATACCCACAAGACATGTACATTATTCCTATGTGTACCAAAAATGTATGTTTTGAACAAATGTCATGGAACAGATTTAACACAACAACAACAACTCAAAGTGTGGAGTATTGGGTAGGTAGACATGTGGTGACTATATAGGTTTCTTTAGACATAAGATTCAAGCGGCAGTGAAGAAACCCAGCATTGTTGATGTTGTTGTTGTGGTCACTAAAACAGTTTGTCATAATTATTAGTGTGTTTGTCTGCTTTTTAAATATTCTGGAAATTCTACCACCAGAGGCATCTTCTGCACGGATTCAGGGAATTATTCACGTGCTTCATCAACTTGATTAATTACCTATCACTCATAGTTCCTGTCTTCACATTCACCCTTAAATGATTCTCAATGCTTATATGTGTGTTAATAACTCAATTAATATCTTACAATTTAAATATGATTTGCGTGAACCCATTTGTTCATTTATTTATACTATGAAAATTTTGTTGGAGTTAATTATATCAAAAGCATCTTGAAATTAACTTTAAAAGGGTAACAATATTCATGCCTTGGTGGGAGGCACTAGCTAGGAAGCCACAACACATATCCTTTAAATTCAAAAGTTGAGAAAACAAATGCACAATTTCCTTGGGAATTAATTCTCCCACTCTTGGTGAGATGTCATAGAAATATTCCACAACAGCATAAAATATATATTAAGTGTACCGCACATGAAGATCATTGAAGGGCTTGAAAATATGGTTCCTAATAAGTACTTGAAAGTGGTATTCGACTAGATTCGTTACAGTTTAGATAATTAATACAAATGAAACTGAAAAACAAATAAAGACATTAATTAATACAACAAACCCACTAATTTATAACAAAAGAAAAATGTACATGAGCACCATCAAATCCTTCTCCTTAATTGATCTACAAAATAAAAACCTAACTACATATAACAAGACCTGGATAATCTATTTAATCAATCATAAATCTATACAGTATAATATCCCATAACTTTTTCCATGTCTAATGTATAACAAATATCTCTGTATATATATATATGACTGTCTAAAATCAGAAAATAAATAAATCAGGTATATATAGATACCACAAATCAACAAACTTGCTTTGATTAATTCTCGCTTGATCATGTCTTTTAATTGTTCTTGGTGTTCAGTAATCATCCCAGAGGCAATCCAAATCTGAGAGGGTAGCAACTGATGAAGGAGCTTGATCAAGATCCTCGTACAATGCCTTGTTCCTTCCCATGTTGTCTTGCTTTGACACCACCGAGGAAGTGTCAGTGTTTCTGTCATTGCTCAGGCACGTGTCTTGAGAGGCACTGACCACAGGCTGGTTAGTGTTGGAGAATTGTTCCATCTTCAACTGCTGGAAACTGTTTTTGCCTTGGTGCATACAATAATCTTGAAACATATTGTTGAAGGGTGAGGTTGAGTTTTGAAGGGAGTTACTGCTTGTGCCAATTGCCATTGGGTTGTTAGAGTTGAAATTCCCTTGGCTGGTGGAGGCATAGTTAATGTTGGTGGTAGGAGTCTCATAGATTCTGTGTTCTTCAGGCTTCATCATCATCAGCATGTGGTGATTGTTGTTCATGAAATAGGGAAGGTAATAGCCATCTGAAGGTGGTTTAGCTGCTGATGATGAAGGTGTGTTAGTACTATTAGTAGTATCCTTGAAATCATTGTCAATGTGTTTGTGTGAGGTTTGGTCAAAGAGAGGATCCACGAGAGGTGGAAGTGAAGAGAAATCAAATAGATCTTCTCCAATTGAGTTCATTCTAAGAAGGCCAATGCCAGGGTTAATTGGGAGTACCCTTTTGTTAACATCTGTGTTGCTCTTATGGAAAACCTTGCACACAACCCATTCATCCTGCAATAAAATAACACCCAAAGAGAAAACTAAAAAAGTAAGTATATATGTAACTGTTAGAATCTCAACAATTCAACTAAAAAAAGCAAAAGTACTATTAGAGGACCACCTCAGGAAAGAAAACTCTCAGAACAACACAAAAGGCACTTTTCTAAAAAGTGATGATTAAAATTTTCCATCCTCAAAATCCAGAGAAAAAAAAATGTCATGTATCAAAAGGGAAAGAGAGAGAAAGAGATGAGAGAGATGGTTAATCAATTACCTTTGCAGCCTTGGGAAGATTGTAACATGCGAATTTGCCTTCCAATCTGAATTCGTGCATAACCCAATTTGTCTTCTCTCCCTTTGGAGCTCTTCCTCTATAGAACACAAGAGTCTTCTTCATCCCCACAAGATTGTTCTTCCCTTTGTAAATCTCTTTGTCCTTGCCTGTGGCCTTCCAATAACCAGATTGTGTTGCTCTATTGGTTCTCATGCCAGTGGGATACTTCCTATCCCTTTGGCAAAAGAAGTACCAATCTTTCTCCCCCATCTTTGCTTTCTCTACAAACCCAACAACCCAATTCAGATCAATGGAAAACAACCAACATGACAATGAAAGACGGCAACAAGCAATCAATCATCGTCATAATCAAATAGAGAAAACAAAAGCAAGGTCAAAATCAGAAAGAGAGAAAAAAAAAGGTGATCAATAGAGAGAGTAAAACTCACTGGGCAAGTCCCAAGGCTCGCACTTGTTAAAATCAGCTTCCCCAATAGCAGTTGCACTGAAACCTCTATCCAGCACTTTCTCTGTGAGGTAACAAGTGATGATCTCTTCATCTGTGGGGTGGAACCTGAAACCTGGAGGCAAATCCAAAGGGTCATCTCCTTTGTTAACCACAACTGGTTCTTCCATCATCAAACTAAGCCTTAAGCAACAACAAACTATCTAACTTGTTCTACAAGAAGAAGATATATATGCCTACACTGCTTGATGGCTTCAGTTATGTGTGTATATATAATATCCGTGTATCTTATATCTTATGCTATATGAAAAAGAGAAGAAGAAAGGAAAGAAAGTTCAGGGAAAGGGCAAGAAAGAGAAGGAAATAGGCTTAGCTAGGTAGATGAGATGAGAAGAAGAAAGTAAAAAGAAGAAAAGATGGTGTGCTTAAATAGAGGACCGTCAAAACACAGCTCACACATACACGCTGTGAGAGATCCGTGGTGTGGAAGGCACTTATTGAAGAAGCCTATAAATATTGCTTTCTCTTTTTCTATATTTTTTTCAAATTTTAGTATTTGATTCTATGTCCTATTTGTCTATTCTTTATTTCACCTATATTAATCACTATATTCTACTTTATTTTATTTTTCCTTTTGTTAAGTCATTCGTGTGATTATGTGATTTTATATTTTTTATATTCTTATTTACTTTATCCCAAGAGTAAAATAGTGATACAGGAATTATGTAAAAATAAAAAATCTACTTTTTTTTACCTAGACACGTTTTCCATTTTAATAAATTGTTTAATTTTTACTTTGAAATACATATTTCTTCCCTCTAAATGATTATATATAATAAATAAATTATGAGTAAAAACCTTGTTTTTTTGTCTCTGGGGAATTTTTAAAATTTAGTTTTAGTCTTTTTTATAAAACTTTTTATCCTTTTTTAGTTCTTTTAATTTTAAATATGAATTATTTTTATAATCTACACTTGATAAAGGAAGCCTGTTTTTGTTCTTGTCCCATCAATTTTCAAAATAAAGAGATGTTGCTATAACTTTATCCATTGTGTTCATTCAAAAATTCAACATAACATCACTGGAGAATTTTCATTACATGTTTCCATCACCAACATTTCCACCGTCGTCTCACACAAGCGTGCTCTTAAACCTTCTCAAAGTAAAAACAAAATTGCTGTATCCATAAAAGGAATGGACTTGGTTTTCTTATTGAATTTTCCATTGAAAAATGAGAATAATTAATTGTATGACAGGTTTTGTTGAATTTTGTGTTTGTCAACACACACTTGCTGCCTTAGGTTGGTGGAGGTAGTTTTTGTTGGTGGCTTTACTCAGCTTCTTCATTTGACATCACATTGGTTTATTGACCTCATTTGGTACACTAAATCAATTAATATAATATAAGTTTAAAAGTAAACTTGTTTTTAATAATATTTAAAATCTTTGACCTTAAATATCCATGTTTTATAGTTTCCAAATGTTATTATAAAAAAATTTGAGATGAACAAAATAGATAAATAGATAAAGACAATATATATAAGAATTTTTATTTTTTATTTTGACGAGAATGAATTTTTTTTTCTATTTATTTATTTTTAAATAAAAATAGTGGATTTCAATATATATATATATATATATATATAAGCTATACACTCAATCTATATTAAGCTGAAAAGACAAAATATAGAACAAAGAAAAACCTAAAAAACCTAAAATAAAAAAAGACAAAATAAGATAAACAATTAAAATTTATAAAATATTAAATTAATATTATTTTTCTTCTATAAATTTTTTATACATATCCTTTGTAAAAAAAGTCAATATGTATTCAGTACTTTTAAAATTTTTGAATTTCAATTTTATTTTTCTAAAACTTTTATTTGAGTTTTTGTTCATTCTATGTTCTTAAAGTTTTTTGTCAATATGTTTTCTCGGATATAAACGGTGGAAATATAGTTTTAGTTGGTTATTTTATGGAGGTGCATATATGTGTTTTTTTTTTACACCTCAGAAATATATAATTATATGTGGGTATAATACATTGTATCGTGTTTTTTAATAAAAAATTTGTTTAGATTTATTCAGAATTTTTTTTTCTCTTAAAGTGATTTAAAGAACATTTTATACATGCTATTAGTTTTGTATTTTTAAACTAATTGTACAGAAAACATTATTTCATTATAGTAATATTTAGAAGAACTAAAATTAAATTTTAAAAATATTAGAAGGACAAAAATTAAAAAATAATTTACTATCTTTTAATTAATTCTTCAAAATTTTACTGGAATTATGTATATTGATTTTATGATTTAAAATGTGTATATTTGAATTCAAAAATACTCATACAATACTTAAAATATCAGTTAATATATATATATATATATATAATTCAATCTAATTTGGATACATTAATTCAATGATTTTACATTTAATTAATTTGAAATTATCTAAGTTGTAACTTTTAAATGATTATTATAAAAATAATAACTTTAATGATATGAAAAATTCTTCATATAATAGTGTATTACTGTTTCTAATTCCATGTTTTAAATTATATGATAGAAAAGCAACTGAGCAAAAATAAGTACAAAAGTGTGAACGATCTTATTTTTTTTCTTAAATAAAAAGAAAATACGAAAATTGAAACTTAGAAAGTAACTTTTTTCCGCACTGATGATAATAAAGAAAAATAATATTCAATTACATTTTCACATAATAAATTATTTTTGAAAATAATTAATTATATTTTTTCTAGTTTTTCAAGTTTCATAATAAAATATAATCAATTATATGGATTAAAATATAGATTTAATATTTTGTTAATATGATAATAATATTTAAATAATAAAATTAAACGAAAATAATGTTATAAAAATAGTTTTTTCTTATTATTTTTAATTTAAAAACCAAATATTTTCAATTATTTTATTATTACTTTTTTATTTTTTTCATTTTCCTCACTTTTATATTTGAATTCAGAGAAAGAAACTTTTCTAAGAGGTTTCGGTATTTCATTTTAGTTCACAATGTTATAACTGTACGCTGAACTGTGGGATTGTGGGGTTTGTTGATAAATCTTTGTAGATAGTATGTAAGAAAAAATTTTGTTCGTTATTTGTGTGTATAGAGTATTAGGATGTTGTTTTTATTAGTTTAGTCTGTTTTAGAATTTGTATTAGTTTAGTCTATTTTAGAATTTTAATTTTGATGTGTTTAATGTACGTAAAAAAAATCTCAAATGACTTACTTGTATAAGAATTGATACTCTTAAAATATCTCTATTATTTAATGATGTTTTAAGATAAAAAAAATTTACGTTGAACGGTCAAATATAAAATTAAGAATATTTAAATAATAATAATGATAATAAATTCTCGTATTATTATTACTTTACTTTTTCTCTTTCAGCATGTAAAAATTTAAAAACAATACTATTCTTTTTTATTTTGTTTCCAAATAAAAGATTGAAACGATACTTTTAATGTTTACTAGTCAAAAGGAAGGTTAACACATAGAAATAAAATATATATAATAATTTTTTATTACTAAAAATACAATAATTTTTAAAAAATTAAATTTTCACCAATTACTAAAAGAACATCTTTTCTAATGAAAACTATCATTTTGTCATAGATAGTTATGACAAAAATACAATCATAAAATCTTACTTTTTGGTTGACAAAAATTATAAGATTTTGTTATATAGTTATTTGTCATAAATTGTGATGAAAAGAGTCAGCACAAAATTGTTTGGTAGTTTAAACAAGTATATGGTCATGTTAAGTGATTATTGTTTGGATAAAAGTATCACCTGAAGTGAGACAAAAAAAATGTAAAATAAAAAGATAATGTTTTTCTTAAAGTGGTAAGATTTTTAGATGAAAGTCACTAAATGTTAGTTTACACGTGCTTAAACAAAAGAGTTGCATCTCGTTTAATGCAAATTTACACGCGTTTAAGTGAGAGTGAAATTGTGTCACTTGTAATGAATATTTAACTATTAAAGCTATGTTCAATGGAATGATCCTTTAAACATGGTATTAGTCAAACTTAAGTGTGAAATGTATGTCAATTAAGCTTGACAATAACTTGGCTTAAGCGTTGGAGGTAGGTTGCTTAAACAAAGAGACGCTTAAGCAAAGAAAACATACATAGAACTACTAAAATGAAGCACATTCTGGTAATTAATACTTAAAGAAAACAAACTAGTAATAAATATTAAAACTAAAGATATTACAATCATAAAATGTCTTATGTGCATATGAATTGTTTTGCATGTGATAAAATCAATAGTAATAAATATTACAAGCATATTAATATTAGAAGTGAATAAAAATAAAATAAATTATGCATCATCATCTTCATCTTGGAAGTCAAAATTGACGTTGGATTAGCTTAGGTGACACGGGAAAATCCAGAATTCAATTCTCAAAAGACCCAATTTTAAGTTTTGTTTTTATGTTTTGATTTATTAAATTAAATAATATGAAAGGAAAAATTTTGAGAAAAAAATTATAAAAATAATTAATTAAAATTAATTGTTTGAAAGATGTAGGGACATTTGGCTCTAAAAGAGGGTTGAATGGAGTTTGAACTCAATTCACATATATAAAAATAAAGCAAGCACAACATTTAACCGATAAAGAAAGAGAAAAATAATCACAAATTTATATTGGTTCACCCTACCAGTTGGGCTACATGCAATCCCCTTAAGCAAATCATTTAAGGGTTTTTCACTAATTGAGATTTAACACTTCTCCAGGACAAGTATTATACATCTCTTCATGACAAGTATTATATCTCTCCAGGTATAATGAGTTTTAACACCTCTCTAGGACAAGTATAAACCTTTTCAAGTAAACTAGTCTTAATCTCCCACTAAGATCAACATCTCTCAAAGAATTGAAGAAAACATTTTCGAAAGAGAGTACAATGTGAGCTCACATGGCATACTTATCTGGGGTGAAGGATTTACAAAGGTTTGACTCACATCCCAACACACTAGATGCTTTACGAAGCAAATAGAATATGTATAAAGCAAAACTCTCAAACAAACTCGAATTTCTCTTTGAAATCATTTTCAATGTTCTTGTTCTATTTCTTGTTTTTTGTCTCCTAGGTTTTTATATATCTTTTAGAAGTTGTACGTTTGAAGTTCTTGTAATGTGTACCATATAGTCGTTAGACACTTTATTTGGAAACTTTTTGTACTAAGCCATTTCATGTGCGTCTTAAACGTGAGACAATTTGAAATGTTTTTTTTCCTTGTCCAAATATGTACATTGAAGCTTTAAAACAATTGACTCAAATATTTATTTAAATTTGCACGGTTTTTCTTTCTTCGTGCAAGAAACTTTGACTTTAATGCAATTTATCCATCTTAATCACATATTTGAACTTTTAAAATGTTTTTTCATTTGTATAAATTTGAATGTTGAAGCTTTGACACATCTATACTTGAATTTTTCATAACTTTGTATTGTTCATCATCTCTCGTATTAGACGCTAAAAATGAAAACTTCTGATTTGAAGTTGTTAATGCGACATAATCACATGGAAATACTTGGAAATACTTTTATATCTATAAATCATTCATTGTCAAGGCTTGAAATAGATATTTTCATTTATTGCACGAATCACTTGTTTTAACACCTTTGTTTTACTATTAGATGCTTTAAAAGGAAAATTTGACTTTGAAGTCTTTTCGCACATCCCAAATATTGTAAACAATTTCTAGAAACATTTAGAGTATCAGAATCAATAATAATCAACAATTAAACACATGAATATTATTGAATCATAATTTTAAAATTTTAAGAATTATATAAACCTTTTATTCTAGAATTTTAACTATAGATATATTTTCAAATACTTTCTAAATTTGTGGAAATTTTAAACATTGAAAAAGAATCAAACTTTAACCTAGATTATTTCATCAATATATTTTCTAAAAATGTTTTAAGACAATGATTGAATATGCCTCTACTTTTCAAAAACGGTCAAATTCAACACTATTAATTTGAAAACTTTCTCATATTAACTTAATCTTAATCTTTATGACATATTAGTCCTTGAAACACTTTGTAATCAAGATTTAGAGTTTTTGGGATGCTCTATTTTACTTTTAAGAATACGAAAATTTCTTAAAAATATTTAATTAATTATTTTAAATGAAACTTTGATTTTATGAATTAGCACTATCAAGTAGGATTAGAAAATGTTTAAACAATGTTAGAAAGTATTCTAGGAGCACATAAATTAGGTTTAGACAATCTTTGATATGTTAGACTGTCTAACACGCAAAAGTTGAAGTAACTGTCTAATATGTAAGTGTGTGAAATTTAATTGTTTAGAAAAGTAAAAAGTCAGATAAATAAATTTTTACAAACAAATATATTTTAAAGAAATATAAATGAGAATTTTTTTTAAATAATTGGAAGAAAGTAATGTAATGTATATGATATAATTGAATTGATTGACTTAAAAAATATATTATTTTAAAAATAAGTGTATGTAATATATTAATTTAGAGAAAGATAGTAAATAAGTAATCATGTTGGTTTATTTTAAAGGTAAAATAATAATATGAGTAGGTATTTGTTTAAAATATAAAATTTAGAAAAAAAATGGTTAAAATTTGGAGTTGAAAAATGAATGGATTAATTTTGATTGATTGAATGAAGTAAACATTTTAAGTCATATGCAATAGTGTTTTCTACACATAAATGTGGAAAAAAAATTGTATGTGAAATTAAAAATTGTAATATTTAATTTTTAAGAAATTGAAGTCAAAAAACATGAAAAACTTGTAGAAATTTCCCTTGTCACAAAGACGAGAACTTTTACATATTATTGCAAATAAGATTACAAGATGTAAATGATAAAAGACCCCTAAGCAAAGGATCAACCGCTAAAGCTATGGCTAGAAGAATACAAGAAAACTGAGATTTAGTTGAACTTAACAAAGCCAAACTTTTATCATCTGGGTTCAAGCATTAGTTTGTACAAATGTATAAAGTAGTATAATAGATTTTCTTGAGCTTGTATTTGTTAAATAATTTGGGTCTTACCTTTGGGCTAAGTAGTATAGGTTTTTGAGTTTGTATTTGGACTTATTGTAGACTAGGATTAAAACTAGTGTTTCTAAACCTACCTAGGGTTTCAATTGGGATTCTCTTGGCCCAAGAGAAACCCTAGGACAATCAACCTTGCATGCTAAGCTAGGGCAGAAAGTGATTAACACGCCTAATCACACGGAAGGTGTTACTAAGTTGGCACTTAGGTTTAATTTTGATTTTTCCCTCCATTTATTTTACTCCTTGGCCGAGTTTTGCACCTATAAATAGAATGACTATGTATTTTTTAGCTTGAATGAGTATTGTTATGCTGTGCAATTTTGGTTGTACAACTTGTTTTTGAGCACTCTCTTGGGTAGTCTCCAAATTTAGCTAACCATATACTCTTTCCTAATGAGTTGGCCTCACCTCTCACTTTATTTCTTACCATTTCTCCACTTCAACCACTGAATATTATACTGGTTCACTCAAAACTGAGCTACATTCAGTCTCATCTCCCACTAAGATAGATTTTACTAAATCAAAAGTATCTTTTACAAAAGATTTATCAAGAATAGCTCTTGAACCCTACAAGAGCTACAAGCATACACTGAAAAACACTATACAGTAATGTTTATGCTTCAACAAATACTAACTTAGAAGCAAATCAATACGACCTTACAAAGTATAAGAAAAATGAAATGAATACACCTTTCTTGCAGACACAGAAGACACAAACAGGGACCTTCCAAGTCGCAACACCTTTATGAATCCTTTGATCTCAAGCTAGTGACGAAAAATGATAGCACAAAGAACTCACAAAGACTTAAAGAACTCTCCAAAAACCAAATTCACTCAAAGTACTTTAAAGCTTTTCAAAAACAGTATTGAAGAGATGTCTAAGATAGAAAATAAGTCTTCCTTTTATAGATTTTAAAACTGAACGAAAAAACAAAACAGTTTTGAAAACTGTTAAGAAAACAACAAAATAACAGGTTGATGTTATGAAAAACACTTAGACAGTTTCAAAACATATTTTTGAGAAGTTAAAACTGAAAATGGAAGCAAAACTAACTCAAAAACAACTTCTAGAAGAAAACACATCAAAAAAACTTTTAATCGATTGTTTCTTCAATTAACCAATTGAAAAATTGTACTTTTCAGGAAAAGAAAAATTTAAACCAATTGAAAACAGTTTTAACCAATTGAAAAAGCTGCAGTGTAAGTAAAACATAAATTTTAACAAGTTGAAAGTACTTTTAACATATTGAAAAACCTTTGAGTTATTAAAAACAATTTAACTCTTTCGAAAAAGGCTTTGTGTTTTGAATCTTCATCGTATGCTTGAGATAAGAGATAGATCAAGTTATCAAACACTAGACTAAGCTACCTAGACACTTTATGAAACTCCAAGTCTTCTATTCAAGGCTTATGGCTTCGTGAAACATATTTAGTAGAGTAGCTTGAGATATCCAACAACCCTAACATGTATTGGGTGGTTGGGTGACTTAAGACATGTGTTTGTAGATAGACATGCACATTGCCACATCTTTATGACTTGTCATGGTCATTGAAAACACGTGTTGACCTAGATTGTATTGGATGGGATATATTCCTGACACACATTGGATGATTGGGGTGGCTCAGGACATCTGTAATCAGATAAACATGTACACTGCCACATGTTTATGACTTATCATAGTCACTTGACAAGTGTGCTAACATAGACTATGTTGGATGTGATATAAGCTTGACACACATGGTTATGGAGCTTGCTCCATGCTTGAGATGATTTGAACCGAAAAATGGAAGTAAAAATGGCAGCGAAAGTATTTATATGAAGAAGTAAGTAGTTTCACGATGCAAATGAGGTAATGTTTAATGTTGAACCTTAATGAAACAGAGGTTCTTCTTTTCGACACCCTAGGCTAGGTCTTGAACTCTAGCAAGGATTATAATGAGACTCACTACAAAAAAATATGTAAAAAGTGGCGGTTTTAATATGGCGGTTATTAATAACCGCCACAAATTTCAGTATAATATGTCATTTCATTAACCGTCATAATTATCTTTCAAATTATGACATTTTTAACTGTCATAGTTTTTCTTCAGAATTGAAAACTTGCTTTATTCCTTTGTTCCTTTATTCCTATATTCACATTTTTAACTTGATTTAAAAATCCTTCAGTTTTTCACTTGAAAAATGAATTTTTTTTGAAAACTTAAGAAAATAACTTTTTTTTTAATTTCAGTTTGGAAACCAGAGTGAACCCTAACCCTAACACTCTTCACTCTCGTCCTTCTCTCTGCCTCAAACTCGCTGCCTCACACGAACCATAGTGCTTGCTGCTTCCACACGAACGTAGCGCTCTCTGCCTCACACGAACGTAGCGCTCTCTGCCTCACACGAACCTAGCCCTCTCTGCCTCCACACGAACCCTAGCGCTCTCCGCCTCCACACGTTTATTGTCACAAAACCCTACTCTCTCTGCCTCTACACGGAACCGATTTGAAGGTAATTAAATGTTGACCATCAGCTTTGTTTGATGTTTAGGATTTGTCATGTGATTCTATTTGTGTATCCGCATCTTTTTACTAGGTAGCTAAAAAGCAATTGAAGCAAGTTATCACAAAGGCGGCAGGGGAGAAAGAGTTTCCTGACTCGAGTTCTAATTTTCGAGCAATTGAAGCAAGTTATCACAGAGGCAGGTGAGAGAATTCTAAAACTCATTTTGAGTTCTAAGAAAATGCAATATCTCTTTCAAATGCAAAATCAGAGCAGCCTAAAATTCCAAGGTATAATTCTCTGTTGGTAACTGGTGTTGTATGATGCACCTTCGACAATGTTTGAATTGGTAAAAGAATCATCATGACTAATATCTGCTGGTATCTCAAATTTTGTTAAAGCTTTTTTAAATTGTTCCTGCAACTTTTCAGTTAGGGTTTAAGTTTGATATTGTGTTTAGAGACTTTATTGTATATGTGAAATTCAAAACATGAGAAATTCACGATCTCATGTTCATTCTTACATTTGCACTCACAATTCCACTTGATTATACGATTCGAATTCCAATCAGAATCTCCCCCTTTTGTGTTCTTCGGTGCTTCAGTACCACTTTTGAGTTATTGGTAAGTTTAATAAAAAAATATAATTTAGGGGTTCTGATTTTTTGTTTAAAATTTGATTTAGGGCTTTGGATTTGTTTAAAAAATTTGTAATAAATAAATATTGTTTTGCAGATCTGGTTTTGTAAGAACTGGAAATTCTGGAATGGAGATTGCGCTCGAACTACTACAGCTAGCTTTTTTGGTGGTGGAGTTCTTTCATGGTGTAGGTGTCATCTTTTTGCGTGGATTTGTTTGCTAAACAACAACAAAACTATTTGTTGTGTTGAGTGGCAATTTGTTGATGTTGTGTGTGTGTGGGAGAGAATGAGTCCTTACATACCATAGGATCTGCAGTTTAAAACAACTTTATATTTTCTTTTTGGTTTAATTGTGAATGCAACATGTGGAAGATCACCATTTATATTCATTAAACTACATGCATTAGGGAGCTCCAAAATTGTGGTATGGAGTCCCTAGAAAAGATGCCTGCAAATTGGAAAAGGCTATGAGAAAGCATTTACCAGAACTTTTTGAAGAACAACCCGACTTGCTTCATAAGCTGGTGAGTAAAAGTTTTTCTATCACTTGACAAACATCATTTGATATTCTTGTTTATTTTATATGCTTGAGAGGTGACAAAAGAATTAATATTATGTTCTCATTTGATGGAATTCCATGTTTTACATCTCCATTTTACCTACCTGTCCATATTTCTATTATTAAACAGGTAACTAGTGATGTTGGATGATCTTGTTTATTTCTTTGGACGTATATTTATCTATTGCTTGTATTTCTAACTTGTTACAGGTCACACAGCTTTCTCCTTCTATCCTTAAGTCTAAAGGAATACCAGTTTATAGGTGTGTCCAAAACCCTGGGGACTTTGTTCTGACATTTCCTCAAGCCTACCACTCTGGGTTCAACTGCGGTTTCAATTGTGTTGAGGCTGTTAATGTAGCTCCTGTTGACTGGCTGTCGCATGGGCATATTGCTATAGAGCTGTACCAGGAACAAGGGCGCAAGACTTCTGTATCACATGATAAGTTTTTGCTTGAGGCTGTAAGGGAAGCAGTACGAGGTCATACATCAGGTGATTTACTAAGTACTATATAATTGGATGTTTGAACTTAGAAGAATTAACAAACTTTTCTTAGATATTTTTAATATAACCTTTTTCATATTATTTTCTTTTTTTTTAATCAACCTATAATATTCTCTAGTACATACTATCCTACCCAAAATATTATTTATAACATACCTTACACTTTAAATTTTACAGTCTAGAGCCATATAACTTTGTTAAGACAATGCTTACCTGTTTGGATTTTCAATATTCAATTACTTAAATATGACATGTTGCATTATAGATATACACATGAGATAAGGTTAGTATTTTTCTAAAATGATTGGTTTGATTTGAGTTGATCTGCTAGTACATGCTTGAAGCAAAGAAAAAAGGCTTTGACTTTATATATTTTCACCCTTATCTAACTTCCAGAGTATTGTTTATAGTGTTTTTCTGTGGCTACTCCAGAAGGAATTTTTGTGAATTGAAGTAAACTAATTAGGAAAGTGTTAGAATTTGTGTAGGGCTACAGTGTAGTTGGTAACAAAAATGGTAACATTTGGTAGGAAAATAGGTAGTGGTAAACTCTTTTATCTTAAAATATTCCAATAAAAATATGTAATAGATTAAGTCAAAAACCTAGATGTCTATCGAATTCCCATGCCATGCCAAGCACCCACTTTCACCCACAACAAACCTGTATGTCTATCTTTAATGTGTTTAATGGACATTTTCTAGCTTCACAACCATCACTCCAAGTAAATTTGTTTTAGTTAACTTTTTTTTACTTCAGTTTAATATATAATATATTATATATTATATATGACGTTTGGTTCTTAATTTGTTTGACATTTTAATTGGTATAAATCAATAAATCTTGAGAGGAGTGTCTTTTGGGATATGAAGAATCGTCTTCCTCGAAGCATCTCAACGTTGGAGTGGGAGAACAACTTTGTTTCTGTTTACAACAAGGATAACCCAAACTTGCTTTTCAGCATGTGAGTGTTGATTATTTTCAGCAATACCAATTCCTTTTTATCTTTCCCTTTTTTCATTGCATTCAAGCCTTTAAGAATATTTAACTGGCCTTGGATGGACACCAATCTTGTGGTTCCACTAGGACCCAACAAATGTCAAGTAATATTTGACTACTATCTTGAACGCTCTCTGAAGGTAACTTCTAGTTATGTAGGCATATAATACCCGATATTCTATCCATGATTCAGAGTCTCTAAAATGTATCTGTAGTTAACTTACTGCATTATCAACCCCATTGGACTAAGGATAACAAAAACTTGTTTTCTTGTATGAGCTCCCTTTTGGTCTATCATCAGAAAATTATTTATACTCTTAATAGTATATATATAAAATAACTATCTATTACATAAATCTGTACATAATTTTATATATATTTTGTTGGCAATAAAAAAAATATTTTATGCTATCATTGTTATTACACTTGGGGAAGTGGGGGTGTGTACTGTTTATCATTAATGCATGTTGTGCTACCAATAGAATATCTTTGTGAATAACATTTGTGGACTCATTTGTATCCCTTTCTTGAATATCAAAATTTGGATTGGAATTACTTATTATACCGTCGATTACATACTAATGAATAAACATGGTGTGATGATGGTGAAATCAAATTTCCAGTCACACTTTTAACGTACATATGAAATACCTTTTTGACTTTCATTCCATGTTCAGGTGTGCTGATGTATGGGTTTCTTATTTGTCACTTCAATTTAATTTTATAATCCAGGATTTGAAATATGAGGAGAACTCTGTCAAGGCAGTACAATGCTTAAATGACATGGTCACTAATGCTCTGATGCATGCTGAAGATTCCTTAATATACATGTCTGCTTTAAGAGGCTCGTCTATATTTCGTTTTTGTGCTATACCCCAGGTACTGTTCTTTTACTTAGTTACTTCTGATGGAACTGTTATTTAGTTCATGTCACTCTATGTTGCAATGATATACCATAATTTATATGCATGCTTTATATTGTTTGCATACCATGTTATGTTTCAGAAGAGTTAAATCATTTCAGCTTCCTCCCTATTCAGTTCAATAAAATATGAAAAAGTAAAATTAGTATATTATATGCCAGTTTCTTTTAAGATTTAGTTTAAGACTTCCCAAAAGATGTGTTAATAACAATCTATTATACAATTTTTAGTTAAGTGTTTTACCTATACATAGTGGTAAGCCATGAAACAGAATATCTTTTAATAGAAACTTCATGTACAATAATTGTGAGAGTACAGATTGTCTTCCTGTGGTTGAGTGATTTTAATAGATCATGATTGTGTGAGGGTTTAGCTATATAGCTTTGCTGGTTTTAGTTAATACTACGTGGAATAATAAATTTTTTCTTTTGAGTTGCATATGTTCTAGAGGAAGAAGCTGCTTGGGTGGATTTACTGGGTACAATCTGATGCTATGTGGAACCTATTTTTCTTTAAGCACTATTAATTTTTTTTTTGGGGTCAAAGGGGTGTTAATTTTGCTCATATTCATTTTATGTTTAATGAATCTAGCAATAGTTATTTTGATAATCTTTCCCTAGTAATTTTGATGTTTATTTGACATGTGCTGCACTGTGACAGATAATGGCAATTGGAACACTAGCGTTATGTTACAACAACATTGAGGTCTTCAGAGGTGTAGTTAAAATGAGGAGAGATCAGAACAACTATTTCGATACTGAAGTCTTTTATTGGTGTCTTTTATTTTATTAGTGTCTTTTATTTTATAATTATAAACATACAAATTCATTAACTTAAAATTATTTATTTCAGGCATCAGATTATGGAAGTGGTGCTCCATCACCTAATCAAGTAATAGGATCAAGTGCTGGAAGCAAAACTGATTAGGGATGTGTTTTAATTTTAAACTTGATTAGGGATGTATGAACTTTTGAACAATTATGTGTTATAATTTTAAACTTGATTAGGAATGTATGAACTTTTTATGTGTTTTAATATTCAATTACATATAAATTTTTGAACATCATTATGTGTGCTTTAATTTTCAATGAAATGAATGGATGATTATAATTTTATACATTATTTTATTTTATTATGAAAAAGTGGTGGTTAAATTTTATAATTGTATAAAACAGATTATAAAAAAGATTATAAAAAAGTGGTGGTTAAATTTTATAATTCTATAAAACAAATTACAAAAAAGTGGTTAAATTTTATTTATTCAGTATTAAAATTACATCAGTTAAAAACGCCACTACTTACGTATACTATGGTGTCAGAATTTTCTTCAATGATTGTAAATTGCGACAGTTATAACTGACACTACTTACATATAAAAACTGTCACTGCTTACACTATGTTTAAAGTGGCGGGTGTTGCGGCGGGTAACATAAAACCGCCACATTAAACTTTGTGGCGGCCAGTTCTATGGCGGTTTGGGAAACCGCCACAAGCGTATATTGTGGCGGTTATAAACGCCACTTTATACGAAAAAAACCGTCACAATATACACTTTTTTTTGTAGTGACTATAAAAAGTATTTGATTCTTCAATTTGACAGAGATTCATTACTCAATATAAGCTGAATTTATAAGAGATGTAGGGCTCTATTTATAGCCATGGAGGAGAAGTGGAACGTGTAATAGGGCTTCCCTAACCCTAGTTTGCATGGCAAGCTAGGTTTAGAGTTTGGAGTGGACGCCCTTCTCATCTACTAACCCTAGCCTGCATGGTAAGTTAATGTTTGTAGAGGTTCTTGTTCATGCCCTCTCAACCTTAGGTTTAGGGTTTGATTTCTATTCCACTCTTGATCCAAAATACAAGGTCAGAAATTATTTCTACTATTTAGATTTTATACAAGGCTTGAGAGAGAATATATATTCCTCTATGTATCTACTTTTAGCCTTGAGTTATGGTGTCTGACTTTGTCTTAGGTGGTTGAGGTGGCTCAGGACACATATCATCCGATAAACATGCACATTGTCACATGTTTATTACTTGTCATAATCACTGGAAACACGTGCAAACCTACATTGTGTTGGATGGGATGTAATCCTGACATGCATTGGGTTGTTGGAGTGGCATAAGACATTTTTCATAAACATGCAAACTAACACATTTTTATCACTTATCATAGTCATTGGTGTTGACCTATACTACGTTGGATGAGATGTAACCCTACCATGTAATGTGATGGAAGAGTGTCTTCATTCTTGGAGGATTGTTGGTGGAATTTGCGGAAGCTTAATGGAGATTCACGGTCAAGGCTCTCCTAGGAGATGTGGATGCCTTGGAGGTTCAGGTTAGGTATGAAATGGGAGTGGTGAGGCCATCTCTCTTTGGTAGAATGGAATTTGAAGATCAATAGTCTAACCTTGAGAGGTTTTTAACAAGTAGTGATATTGGCTCAAATTTGGCAGCAATTCACTATTATATTAATCTTGAAAATACATGAGTCAAGCCCTCTTATTTATAGAGGGCTGGAAATTCAAAATAAAGTGGAGGGAAATTCAAATGAATTCTCTCCAAAAAGTGGCGCCTAAATGAGCATATGGGGAGGGGTGTGTCTAGTTTGTATGCTCACCCTCTCCATGGGCTTTCTAGACCGACCTTGGTAAATTTAGAGGTTTTTAGAAACTCTAAGTTTACCTAGGTTGGTGTTTTAGGTGCCCACATTTAATTCCAAGAAAATTACAAATAAAGTTCCTATGCTAATTTTGACAAGAATTTAAAGTCTACTCTACACTAGAGTTTATGGCATCTTGAACATGTATAAGAAGGTTTCTCTGTCGTCAGTAGCAGCATTCCAATCTTCTTGGATCTTCTTGGCCATAACTCTAGTGGTTGGCCCAAATCTCCTCTTTGATGGGCTTGCACTTGGGCTTGTGCTTCTGCTTGGGCCTCTTCCATCATAATGGGTGGTTGTGGTGACTCGTAAAATCTATCATAAAATGAACATGCATACTGGCACACATTTACAACTTGTCCATGTCACTAGGAACATGTGTTGAGCATTTGATGGGATTTCTACTTTATAAATGGAACCATATACCAATTTAATGCCACGAGGACACAACAATACATCCCAAGAAAACCAAAACAAATCCATTATGTCAACACGATCATCATTGAACTCTTCATCTTCAAATGGAGCACTTCGACATCATAGTGACTCAAAATTATTTCAATTCTAATCTTGTAGCTTTAATTGCAAATGACCAAATTAAATCGAGCAACGAAAGTGTCCAATTCCCATGTCATTCTCCTAAATTGTTTCATCTACCATAGAATTGACCTTTAGTCCCCTAAATGATAAAGTTTTCACTACTTTGGACATTCCAAACATTACACCTTTAAATAACTTGTATTAGTGTCAACCTACACTCAATGAAAAGGGCTCACGTATGTATCATGCTACTCACATTTCAACAGATGTTCATGTACATGAAATGCTAGCTTGTAAGCCTCATTTCCTTTGAATACAATAATTGAATTGTATGCTAAGTTGGAAAGATATACAAAACAAATTATGACACTTTTAAACCAACCCATTCCAACCTCTTCCATAAACCCCAACACCTCATGAAAGGAATATTTTACCTCAAAGGCATTACCCAAAGAGTCATCCTAATGGAAAGTCCAAATGGTTAAGGTCTTATCTATAGATGTAACAACCCAATAACAATGATAACTCAACACAATTGGTCTTTTCATGAGTTGTTACACAACATAACTCTAAGTACTACAATATGGAGACTACAAAGAAGTCACCAAAATCAACTATCATCGTCCTCTTAGAGTGACTAATAAAAAAACAATGCACGATTCAATAGAAATCAAATCTGACATTAATATCACACAAATGATCAAGCGTTGGAAAAAAACTCAACTACTACATCCAAGTGTGCAATATGAACAATCACGAGACAAAAAAAACTCTATCAAAACTAAAGATTTACCTTTCCTTAAAATATATAGGACATACACTTATTTTTTTAAGATTTAAATTTATTATTTATTCAGATTTTTCTTTCTCTAAATTTATATAGGACATACACTTATTTTTTTAAATTAATATATTTTTTATTATTAAATAAATTTAATTATATCACATACTTTTCATTACTTTCTTACAATCCTTTTATTTTTCGTCCACAAAATCTCTTGTTTAAAAATTTATCTATTTCTATCTAATTTTTTACTTATCTAAATAATTATATCCTACACACTTACTAAATATAATTAATTATTATTTTTAAATTTTTATTTTATTTTTTCTCCAAATAATTATTTTCAATAAATTATTTTTATAACTTTTTCTAATTTTTTGCCTTCATATTATCTAATTTAATAAATCAAAACATAAGATAAAACATAAAAACCAGTTCAAAATTCGGTTCCGATAATGGAAATTCCATCTGCTCTTCCAGTGCCACGTAAACTAATCGAAGAATTCGGCTCCCAAGTAAATATTATGCACAATAAAATATATATATATATATATATATATATATTATTGAAGGAATAAAAAGCACAAAAATTAATATTTAAACGATGATTATTGGATTGGTGTCTTAGTTTATATATTAGTCTAACTGATATCTCAGATTTTATAATGATACTTAACATAAAATTTTATAAACAAAAAATATATAAAATATTGATATTTGAGTGAAAATTTTGCATACTGCATTTTAAAAAGACTATGTGATTAATTATCATTATGCAATTATGTTGACCAAGGGAAAGCTCATTATTACTACTACTATTGAAATTTTCAAGTTGACTCCCTCAAACTTTTTTGGCTATGAAGAGTTGTAGTTCCCACCTTCAGAAAGCCATGAACTCATGATTAAATTAAGTAAAAGAAAATACACCTCATTATTAAGTAATAATAATTAGTAACTAATAATAATGAGGATGAAAAGGTCATCATATGGGTTTAGCAGGAAATCCTACTTATTAAGAAAATTAATTATACACTTTTCTATTTACAACTTGCATGAAATAATTTATAAAATATGTTAAGTACTATTAAATATTACTCATTTCATTTGTATTTATCAAACTCGATTATTCTCTCTATCCATATTTATAAAACTATAACACCTCTTCAATTAATTTACATTTTTTAATAAAACTATTTAATTTAATATCAGTATTAATTATTTTACTAATAATTTATATTATTCTTCTCAATTTAATATTTTCCTTTTCCATTAATTCTTTCTTACCTAATTAATTATGCTTAGAGAGAATCATGATTGTGTAACTTGTATTCATCTATACTTTCCAATTCTAATAAGAGACAAAAAGTTTATCTCATTATTTCACAAGATACATTTAGAAAAAGAAAACCTTGTAAAGTGAGATATTTTTGTAAAAGAGTCTTATAAATATTTATCACGAATAGCCTAATTTATTACGATAGTAATGTTTTCTTACATTTATATTTTTTATTTATTTTATCACTTTTATTATTATTATTATTAAGAATGACTTGGTCTAAAAATAATTGATATAAATCTATTTTGAATTGACTTTTCTGTAATATCTATTTTGATATGAATTTACCTAATTGATATTGTAATTTTAATTAAACAAGATCTGTTCAAACCCGCATTAATCGTCCAATCCAATTTCATCGCTGGGTTCCGTATTTTTTTCATTTTTTATTTTCAAATTGTTTTCTTGAGATAAATATGAAACAGATATTTTCAGTACATAATTTAAAAGGAATTTAGATGGTCAACACTACTTTATAACATTTTAGCGTTACGCGATAAAATTCAATAAAACACAATTAAATTATAAATATTTTCTTGCGATATGTTTTAAAAACGTAATAAATGTTATTATGGAAAATTAATTTTAATTAACTTTCTATTAAAATTTATTTTTTATGGAATAATTATATAAATGTCAAAGTATAAATTGTTTAGGAAGTAAACATCCAAATATTCTTACTTATATAACACATAATCTATAGAATAATTTATTAATATTAAAAATTTACCGGAAAATATTATAACGTGATTTATCCTCTTTAAGTAAAATTCCAAAAGCATAAATAAGAATGGAAATCAATTTTTTTCCTTGAAAGAAATCAAATATATAATCATATTTATTAACTATCCCATTTCAAATAATGAATTATTTAATTTATAAATTAAAATAATTATTTTTTATACCTTTATCTTAATATTCTTTATTGAATCTTTTGATATATTTCATAAATTTAAATTCTTCTAACATATTACGAATCAAAACGATAGAAAGTATATTCTTTGAAAACAATTCAGTTAAAAACGTCAAATTTCAAGACATTCAAAAAACCATTTTGAAGTCTACTAAATTGGTTTATTTGTTAATAATAGTTTTATATTTATTATATATTTTTGTACTGAAATTTTGTTATATTTTAAAATTATATATTTTTTTATCAATTTTTAAACTTAAATATATATTTAAATAAATATAATTAAGATTATGATAATTACAAATTGGTCATTATTTTATTATTTCAATTTTACTGATATTTTAAGTTTCCTACAACTCTATATATAAAATATATAATACATAAAATACTAAGAAAAGTAAAATATTTTTCTAGCTTGGTTTTCTCCTAAAAGTGTACCCACGAGAGCAAGCTAAATATTTTAAAAATACAACATGATGATATGCATCTACATAACACATTCATATATTAATTACATCACTCACATTCATATTAGATAATACTCATAATAAATTACAAGTGAGTCACTTATATACAATAATATAAGAATAATGAACTTCATGGATGTTAGTCCATTAAAATCAACATTTATTTCTTATGTTAGTGTTTTCTTATGTTTATAGAAAACTATAATATATGAACATTCTTTAAAATCTCACCACTTTGATATCTATATGATTAGATTATTGTTGAAGTATAAGATATTTTTTTTCATAAAAGTTTATGTACATAATACTATGATATTTTGGTCACAATAACATCTCAACTACTCCTTATATAAACTCATATATCTAAATATCATCAGATACTCATCGTCAACATCAATTCACCATCAACTACAAGAAAATCATTAAATAGAAACTAAGTTTAGAGATAAAAATAATTAGTTACTATATTGACTAAATTAGATACTATTTTAGAGACTAAAAAAATTAGGTACTTCATTCAACAAGTTGTAGAATGACCATTTTCACCACTTAATCAATGCTTGAATGACCATATTTTTGTTTGAGCATTGACACATATGCATTGTCTCGACAATTTTAGAACCACATGCACCATCACCACCTTATTCTTCGAGTGACATTTTGCCGCTTGAGCTAACTTATTCCAAAGGATAGAAAATTGTTTTGATCTCACTCTCTCAAGTCTTAAGTCATTGTTTAAGCTATATATTATGTTCTTTAAGCATCCATCTTGGTGCTTGAATGATACTGAGCAACGCAAGCAATGATGACTCATTAGTTGATCATTATTTGAGTCGTACTTCACCTCTTAAGTGATATAAACCCAAATACATAATTTCCACAAAAAATACATGTTGCAACTATTTTAAGATATTCATTTTCTTGTAATCATCCTCATAACCACCCATTATCACCACATTAACAAATCATATTTTTCAATATACAATTATATATAATTGATTTTCATCATACATATAACATACTTGTATCATAATGAAATTCTTCACACATCTTAACTTTAATACAAATGATTAGATGCTACAGTTAACTACTCTTATTAGGAGGAGGTAGTGTGCATATTAGCAAAGTCTTCTCTTTATACTTCTAGAATCTATCAAAGCCTTTGGTATCAAAGTTTTAAAACATACACCAGCAACATCTCAACTTAACCAATAACTCAAGGAGAAGAAGAAAATGTGATTGAATTCTAAGTAGGCAATAAGTTGCTTACCCAAATCAAGAATTTTTATCTTGATCTTAACCTTTCTTCCTCCTTGGAGTTGCATTACAATAGCACAACAATTTGTCCTTTTATTCTACAAAGAATTTAAATAAAAAAAGTCTTAAAAAATAAATTTGATAATAAAATAAAGAATGAATGTATGACAAATTTATAAATTTTCTATCTTTAATTCATCTAAAATGTATCTTTATTGAAATTCTAGTTCTTACATATACTCTTAGATCCAAAATCAACAAACCTTTCGATGTTTTGATTACAAGTTTAAACAACAAAGTTCAAATCATGATGATGCTTCATCTATCAGACACAAGCTTCTTTTAAGCATCAAATCGTGTAAGACACAAGTGCTTCTTCTATTAAATGATATTACATGTTGTTCTCTTTTGTTCATCTGTAAGCGAAAGACTAATTAGATGATACAAACACAATCTTTAAGTTAACATTCTTCTTGAATATGTAGTATGTTTATTTTTGTTTTCATAGAATGTCTTTGACTCACAAGAATATCTCAAAATCTCATGTCAACATCAAAGATCTCTTGAAAGACGTGCTTAAAGATGCTCCAACAAGCATCCTTACACTCCTTTTTTCAACCTTGGAAGGACTAGCCATTGTGTAGGTCTTTAACCTAAGTCTAGCTAGTCACGCCAGTTTTTCAGAATGTTACTTGAGAAAGAAAATAACATTTAATGTTGTTGGAAACACATTTAATACATCTTTTCATCTGAAGATGGACAAATGATAGAAGAGAAAACATTTTCTTTAAAGGCTCTCACAACGGCTACAAAAGATGGCAATGAATTTTTTTCTCCAACCTTTATGGATAAAAGATCTATTTATAGGAGGATCGACAACTATAAAAAAAGTATTGCTACAAAAGCGTAAATAAGTTGTAAATAATTTGGGCTCACTTTAGGGGTCCAAATAGCAAGATCAGCTAGAATAGGTTCCTTTAGCATAATATGGGTGTGTAGTAATCATTTTAGCTTGTTTTTTTATCTAGTTTCTAGAAGAACAAGCCTAAGGTGTGATTTTTACTTAGTCAAACCATAAAGGCAACCCCATTTTTAGGTTTCCCATCCTACCCTTGCTTCTTGTTTTCCAAGGCACCATCTCCTATAAATAGGGTGTCATACTCCTTGTATTTTGACACGTTGAATTTGAATAGGGTGTCATACTCCTTGAATAATTTACTCTGCACAAATTGCGTAAGGTGTTTGTGAGGCTTGTTTTCTCTTAGCATTAGGTCTCATTTTGAGTGATTGGACAACTCTCAAGTGGTGGCCATCTCACTTATCTTGGAGGAAGACCACACTCTAAGTGGTGTGACCAACTCTCTTCCATCACATAAGCATTTCCTTCCTTCATCTCTTCCATCTTTCCATTACTCCATGTATCTTTGTATTCTTATGTTCTTATTTTTCCTCAATTGTCAATTCGATTTCTATCATGGTTTTATGTTTCCTTCCATGTTCATTTAAATTCCACCCTTCAACATCAATCACCACATACTTGTATTTTTCCTTTGCCCTCTAGAAGTGAACCTTCACACTTACTTAACCAATTGGTTAAGTTCGTGTCTAGTGGGGATCTTCTTTGGGTTCTCACCATATAATTTCTAAAATCTCAATCCTAAGTAAAGTGTCACATCTAAAATGGCTAAATCTAAAATCAACGCACATCACAAATGTAGTTACTACTAGAGAAGGCGCATGATAGGACGACCTAACTTGGAAGAGTCATAAGTTACCAAGTAGGCGCGCTGTGAGATTAACTTGGAGCAGACGTAGTTACCCGAGTAGGCGCACCATAAGAAAATGGAGCTCAGGGGATTGAAAAGCTTCAACACTCAGTGTTGGGTGACTATGAGTAATACCAACAGCGATATATCATTGTGACTGAACCATAAGGTAAACTTGTTCGACAATTCGTGTGCCATAATGTCAAGATAACCCGTAATACCGGTAAAGTTGAAGCAACAAGTGATTCGGTTTACCTAGAAGATTGAAAGCTATTCTCGTCGCTTTATACGTTTCACTTCATTCAGGTTGGTATATTCGTAATATGTTTAGTTGCGTTTGGTATGCGAAGTCGTTTATTCACAGAACTCTTCGACATGCATTTATATGTTTACAAGTAGACTATTAAACTTTCGAGTAAGGCATGGTTCAGGAAAGATCGTGAGTTAAGTTATAGAAAATGATAAATACTCTTGAGAGTGTCTGAGTTCAACATCAAACACATGATTAAGAGAGATAAACAAAATGGCTAATATGCTCCAATATTAAAGGTACGGATAAAACATGGTTCATCAAATTTAGAACTAGGAGTCCTCCACTAGCTTCCCATCAACTATGATCTTGCCTGGGTTCAGCTCTGAGAAGTCCACTATGGGGTGGACGATGGCTGCCTGTTCTAAGGCGGTTTCAAACCCAACAATGTATGATTGGGTCGCATCATCCTTAAAAGAATCAACCATTTTGCAGAACTCCTTCTCCTTCTCTTTCTTCAAACCTTCAATCTCATTGGAGAGTTTGCTCTTCTCTTCGGCCAAAATGAGTCCCTCTTAGGTCTTGTTGCCCAACTCCAAGCCCAAACAGTCCACCTCAGCACGGAGGCATTCAACTTCCTGGTTGAGTTCGGTAGTCTGTCGAACCCTCCTGTCTTCAACTTTTTTCCAATCCTTGGCCTTGATATTAACTAAGCACGCTGATGGCATTCCTATGAGCTCTTCTTTGAGTTTTGGTGATGAAACTTGCGGAAGCTTGTGGAGGAGATGAGCAAGGCCTTCCTAAGAAGTATGGGTACCTTGAAGGTGCATGAGAGTGGGGAATTGGGGAGGTTCAGCCAGCCCCTTTGAAGGTGATGAAGTAAAGATTAAAACCTAGATGCTAGGCAAGGAGTAGTGTATGGCACAAAATTGGCAGCATAACAATACTCTATTCAATCTTGAAAATACATAATATTGGCTCCTCCTTTTATAGGCTAAGTTGGACCATAAAGGTTAACCCTAATGATAAGCAAATGCAATCCAAATGAAACCTAAATGACATCACAAGGTACTCATGGCACATGGCCGACCCTAGAGAAGGAAACCTTCTAGAAACGTAGCAAATCTAGGTCAAATCCTCATGGAATCAAGTTTGTGCTATTTACACCACAACTAATGCTAAGCTACTCTTGATGGGCCTTCATGTAGCATATACAAATAGCTCTCTCTTCCATCCGTAGCTTGGTCCAAGTCTTCATGGATTTTCTTGGCCATGGACCTAGTAATTGGTCCTAGACGCTCCTCCCTTGGGCCTAGACCCTCTTGGCTTGGCTCTAGACGCTCTTGACTTGGCTCTTGTCTTTCATGGGAGGTTGAGCTGGGCCCTCTTCCATCACACGCTATGGCAAATGCCTGGATGAGAAGTTTCTCAAAGTCTTGGGGGAGATGATCTTCATCATGAACCATTAGACTAGCCTTATCCTCTTCTGGTAAGAAACATTATTCGCCATGCACCGGGATATCGAAGTTGGAATCCCATTTTCCTTTTGAACTCCCCACAACTTCGCACTCTTGGATGGTTAGCACATTACGACCAGGAGCCCAGCCATTTGAATACGAGTGCTCGGAGGGGGGACTGTCTGCAACCTTTTCCTCTTGAAGAAGAGACCTGAGGTCGTGTGCTCGTCCTGTTCGGATTGGACACGAATGGCATTGGCCGGAGCCTTCTTCTTCGACGACAGAGACTCCTTTTTCACAACCACCCTCGTGTTCTTAGCACGCTCGACCAATTTGATTTTGCTAATATTAGAAAGCATACTATCTATACAAATAAACAACTTTGTGTCAGAATTAATGAAGTCAGGGTCCCTTTTGAAGGGTAAAGATAAAAGAGAGGTATACTAGGGAATTATTCTTTTGCAAGAGCGTTGGCGTGTCAAAAGTGTCCTTAAGGCTTTCCAGAAATTTGCAAATACCTCTCTCTCGTGGGGACAGGTCTTCCAGGCATCGAGGACTTTAGAATCGGGGGTTGGGTGACCAATACAAAGGGAGACCATCTATAAGAGATGGATCCCCGGTCGAGGTACAGACCTTGACAAATCAGCCTTTGAAGGTTTTGTAGGAAGACTAAAAAAGGGTAAGTAAACCCTTCCTAGGAACATCGTTTAAAGAGGCTTATAATTGATGACCAGAGTGTTTGAATTCAAAAAAGTAGAAGAATACTTCCACAATTGATGAGATGTTGAGCTGGGAACATAGAACAATGAAGCCTCGGATGAATGCCTAAATTTTCAAATGCAGTTGAGCGGGAGCTAAGTTTAGCTCGGTTAACAGTTCTTTTTCAAAGATTGACAGAGGAAGACGCAATGAGACTTTAGTAAAAAAGGTAGCATAGAAGAAGCAGCAAGGCCAGTCGGAGTCCGACGATTCATCACTACATACTAGTTCACCCTCCCTACACTCTACAACTTTCACTAAACTCTCATTTTTCTTGCTTAGGCCACTCCCCGATTCCCTAAGTTCTCTAATTTTCAAGCGGGTGGTAAAATGGAAGTTTCTTTAAGCAGTTCCTTTTTGGCCCAAGAGTAGGCGGAGCTATAATCCATTGTTGAAGGCGAACTAAGAAATGAACAGAAATAGAATACGAAGCATTACGCAGGAAAATATATACAGAACCAGATAAAACAAAAATTGCATTGTTCTAGTTGAAAATCAATAACAAACCAGAATCACTACAACTTGATAGAGTTTTTTGGAAACATACCTGTTTTTTCCAGTGGGGCGCGACGGGATAAGATGGTGCGGCGAAGGAGATGAAAGGTTTTGTTTTTGCGCAGGGGTGAAAGAGCGAAGAATGGTGAGTTCGAAGAGGGAAAGGGGGTTACTTTGAAAAAAATAAGAAGTCTAAACGGTAAGGATTTCTTGTTGTTGATGGTAAGCCACGTGTATGCATCAGGGTTTGTATGGTGAGACGTCTTTTCAAAAGACACTTCGAGAACTGCATCCTAGCTATCCTCTAAGGGAAACGTCATGTTAGTCGTCGGTGCAGGTAAGCTCAGCTAAGCTCGAGGCTTGGGGGCTGTGTGTTGAAGAAGAGCTTTGATGACTCCAAATCTCCATGGATTGCTTGAAGGTTGATTGTAGCTTAGTTGGGTGTGTTATGGGGTAGTTTGAATTTGTTAATTCACTCTTAGTTTGAATCCAAAGTTGATTTAATTCAAATCTTTTTGAAAAGAGTATTTTATGAGGAAGCAGAAACACAACCAGTTGTTTTATCGTTTCAATCGGTTGTTTCATACTTAAGGTTTTTGAAACTGGTTTTGGCATATTTGAATTTGGTTGACTTTGCTGTCAAACCAATTCAATCGTTTGTTTTGACAAAACAACCGACTATTTTTTAACTGCCTTAATAGAATTTTGTTAAGTGTGTTAAGCCTAATGATACATCAAGAAGTCGGCCCAAACAGCTGGTAACCCGTATTAAAAAGATAATTAAAGTATAAACAACATAAGGAATAACTGAATTAGCTAGCCACAACTATTACTCTGAGATTTAATGAGAATAAAACAGTTAGAGATAATGTTCTACCCGCACCCCTAAAATAAAGGGATATATTAACAAAATATCTTTATGTTGTTAAACTCCTGAAGGGAGGCCGGTGAATACTATAAAAGGGGTTCGAGACTCTGAGAAAGGTAAGTTTGAATCTAGTGATACTACACCTATACAATTATTCTATACTCAAATACTCATTGTTATATGCTCTCACTGACTTGATTGTCGGAGTCTTGTCAACATGTGGAGCTACCCTCACTTGAATTGTTAGAATCCCAAAGCAACAATGCCAAAAAAGAAAAGTCAGCTCGAAATCCACCACCAAAGTCCGATCCAGATCAGTCGGCAAGAACACAAGCATATATCTTCATATCACTAATTACCCAAGCATATATTCATAATTAAGATGCATAGAAACCTTGGAAGCACCTTCAAACCGTTAAGGTAAATACAAAATACATAACATTTTGTTAATAACTTATTATGCTGCGTGGTAGTTTTTCTTTTAAATTTTAATTAGTAAATTTTATATATCATCATGAATAATAATTTAATATTAACTCGGACATTTTAATGTGATTTTAATTAGTAACAAACATTTAAATTAGTAAATATTAAAATTTTTCAAACATTTTAGTAGTATTCATGCAAACAAATATTAAATTAATAACTCTCAACTCACCTATTAAAATTGTGATTAATATGAAACATAATTGTAACCGCATGCATTCAATTAGTTAATATCTTTGGTTTGATTTTAATTTCATGTTGCTTTTTATTGCGCGTCCAAAAGCTCCAAAAACAATAACATTTTTAATTTCAAAAAATAACTTTTTTGTTTCATTTTATTTCATTTCAATAAATTGCGTATTTTATTTCATTTCACTAAATTGCGTTTTTGTTTCGCAGTTTACTCACATTTATTTTCCATGTAGTGTCCCCAATGACGACACTAAGTAGTTTACTCACATTTACTGTAGTGTCCCCAACGGCGACACTAAGTGCATTTTACTCACATTTATCTCTCACGTAGTGTCCCCAACCGTGACACCAATGATAGTTTACTCATATTTGCTTTCTGGTGTAGTGTCCTCAATGATGAAGCTAAGTTTAATTATTTAATTTTATATTTATTTTAGTGTCCTCCAAACCTACAATATAGTTAAATAATATATTTTTCTTTATGTAGGCTTAGCTAACACTACCTTACAAATTTGCGTCCCCTTGAAGGTCGTCTCTAATGCATTTGTTGATCAACAAGAAAAAATAAATCAATATGAACCACTTTATGAGTGATCCAACCCTTTTAAAAATACTCCTTTCAAGATAGAGACTCTAAAAGCTTACTAAAAGTTGTCAACTCAAACCAACAAGGGCAAGTAATAGAGAGACACCATAAACTCAACCTACTCAAACTAACAAAAGCTGAACAAAGACAAACAAGTCATCAGATCAATACACGAATCAGAAAAAGAAAAACAAGCAAAAGCAAATTTAGATGTAATTCAGGACCAAACCTTTAGTTGAACCAAAGAAAAAATTTCAGAATGATCAATCACTCTTCCTTTAAATATGTGTTTGTTCTTACGCCTCCAAATCTCACTAATAACTGCAACTCAATCACTTCCCAAACGACATTTACATAGGCTAGGACATTGCATAGGTCATCTCTAGTGCATAACTACAAAAAGATTAGCTTTCATTTATATTGGAATGCTATGCCCACTATAGCTCCATAGAGCATCTCTTTTTTGCTCGTTGCGTCGCTCTTTTAGGGACTCTACCATCACTATTTCTTGTAGTAGTGTATCTAAACGATTATGATAGTACTTAATTTAAGAGCCTACTATATTAGAGATAATAATAGATAAGCTCCAATGATAAAATACTTTTAATTTTCTACACCTTTTGTAAATATTATTTTGAAACTTAATGTTACAAGATTATATAATATATTATATCTATGAAATAGTATATTAGATTAAATGGAACATCAAACATAACACCTAAGCATTCATGAGAAACTAAAACTATACCTTCTTTTTTTCTACACTTGCATACAAAATAAATAAATAATAAACTCTCACCAAAAGTTGGTGTGGCTTAGGCCTAGATCCCTACTATCTAAAAACCAACACTTGGATCTTACTGTGACATTGAACAACATCCCTTGGATACACATCTACCATTGCATGATGACTTATTTGATCTGCACCTTACGAGAAAAGGATCAAAATATTCATAATATATTAACTAGTGGAATCAAACTTATTACAAGATGTTAATACCATTGTAAATCATTATACTAGTGTAGTAACTAAAATAATAAAGAAGGTAATAAATATTTTGTTACTCTCCTATATAAAATTACTAACATTGTTCTTCTTAATTTAATCATATAATGACCTATTTTTATTTTTATCATTTAACAAAAGAAAAGTTCTAGAGACTCAAAATGATTTGGATAAGAGCAAAATCTGTTTTTCTTATAATATCCGAAAAATTCCATTCACATGACATGGAAAAATGAAGAATCTAATTGGATGTTCTAAATTGAAATCTAAATATAGGTTAAGTAGAAGAATTAAAATGTGGTACGCGTAGTGAAATGTGTGGCCAATGGTGGCACATGAGTCATGACGTACCCTCAGAAGTTAAGAGACAATAATCAAACCCCACCACATGATTCGGAATAAATTCCGCTAAAGCTTCCTTTTTTTATTCAACAGCAACTTCATTGTCTTTCTACTCCTACCACACTACTCACACATATAATATGTCTATATTATATGTATATTGGGATTCTAACTTTCTCACCAAAATAAATAACAATCAAATCATTAAATCACTACAAAAATAAAAACTAATTTTAAAAATAGAAAATAATTAATTATCACATTAACTAAATTATATATTATTTAAAAATTAAAAAATTATTAATATAAAATAATTTATATTATTAATAAAAATAATTTTTAAATTAATATCTAATTAGCTAACAACATTTTACATATTTGATAATTAATTAATTAATTATATCAATTTAAAAAAACATTTATTTATAATAGAAACTATTAAATAATTTTTTTAATCTTTAAAATATATCTAATTTAATTTTATTTAATAATTTTCTCCACGTCATTATTCATCATTATTGCTATTTTTTTAGTTTAAATCTTAAATATATATTTGCATATAGTCTATCTTTTTGGACAAAAATCTAAGTAATTAAGCAAAACATGTGGGCCCTTCTAAGTTTTAGCCTACTAGTTGATGATAAATAATATTATGACACAAAATATAGAAAATGGGGTTTGGATTGCAATGGAAGCCTTGGAAGCTTTTTAACTTGTTCTTAAAACTGTTTGACTTTTGTTGAACGAAACACAACCACGAAGCAAAACCAAACCATAGTAACCCTAAAAATGGGTGACGTTTTTGTGACGTAGAGCGTGAATGATGATCCTTCTATTCTATGCTTGGTCCCTAAGGAGCATATGAGGAAACATCTAAGACCTAATTAATACCTAAGACCATGCCTCCTTCATTCAATCATTCTCCACCCTTGGATGAGGACCATGTGATGTCATCCACATCATTGCTAATATGTTCTTTTTAAAGAGTTAGGATTATTCAGGTGAGTTTCTCTGCAACTCATGATATTAAATAATAAGTGGTAAATATGTTTAACTTTTTCATACATAATTTAAAAATAAAATTTTTAAAAAGTTATAAAAGAGTTCTTATGTACTAGTTTTAGCTTATAAATAAATAAATAAATTTTTATTTTATTTTATTTTTCTCTTAAAAGGAACTTATGTTATAAGAAGGTTCTCTAAATTTTTAATTCATATGTGTAAAAAGTGCACAATGACATCCTACGATGAGGTTTTGTAAACTAATTGTGGTTGTGTATGAAAGAGTTTCTTTATAAGAACTTCTAATCAAGAAAACAAATTCTCTAGTTAAAATATACAAGTTAAAAAAAAATTTAAAGAAATTATGTAAGATAATTTTTATAAATTAGTTTACACATAATATAATTATAGTTTGGGAAGAAATTTTAATTTTAATCTCTTCCCAAATCTCTCTTTTAGAAGTTATTGTGAAGAAACTCATTTAAACATATAATTTATTACCAAATTGTAATTTTAAGAATCAATATGAGGCTAAGTTGTATTGGTGAGGATAAATTTAACTATGAATAGTAAAATTTATGATCAATCTTTACATATATCCAGGATTAAGTAAAAAAATTCCCTTTTTTGAGATATAAATTATCATTAAATTACATATTTAAATATATGATAAATTATTTACCTTTTCTAAATAATTCTTTTTTACACATACTTTATGATTGGCTAAAAATTATTATAAACCACAAAATTATAAAAAAACAATTAAATAAGAAATAGAATTCACATTTTTTAATTTCTATAAAATTCAATCAATAAAAAAAGTGTATTAGAAAATTAATCGCTATATTTTTCGTATCAGCTTTTCGTTAATTACAATGGATATGAACCTAATCCTTGTTTTTTCTACTTAATATGATAAATTAACGGCAATATAAGTAGTGGGATTTTATTTTTTTTGCTGTAAAGTCAAATTACTTAAATAAGTGTCTTGGGAGCACTAATTCATGAATTAATAAATAGAAGTTTTGATGTGACTGTATTAAAACATTACAGCAAGACGTGTTGGAAATAATATCTCTTAATTATGATCATTTTTCCTTTTTTAGTTCCTTGATTAGGGCTTGTTAGCATTTTCATTAAAGTTAATGGAGAAAAAGTATAGTGTATTTCCAACATGTGTTAGTTTAAGTGGAAGGGCTTGAATTCTTCAAGCAGGTATATTGTGTGTAATTTCAAAATTCATATGGGTGAAGAAAACACTCTATGACAGAAATCGTCACTACAGAATCTAATCTGAGTTCTAAAAAAAATATTTATCAATGGAACCAACTCAACTATAGTACTTTAAAAAACCCTTTAATTCTTTGTCTGCATTTTTTTTTAGTTTAGACTATTCTGATTGCTGACTTTTATGGGATTATACAGGTTATGGAGGAACCTCAAAAGATGAGACTTACTAATGTCTAGTTAGAATGTGATTCTGCTTTGGTTTGTGTTGGGTTTACTACTAGGATTAATGTTTCTTGAATGCATCGTAATCGATGAAATACTTGTCTTAATTATAAAATCAAGTTTTGAGTTACTCATTTTTTCATGAAAAAAATGTGTGTCTGTTCATAGATAATCTTTTCATTGGTATAATAGGCTACCATATAGTCTATTCTTAGAATTCTTTATGAATAGATTGTTTTTGTTAACATATGAGTTTTGGTCTAGTCTTCCATATCTTTTTATTTTTTTTTAATAATATTTTGTTTCATGTGATAGCAAATGATTGTTGTTACTTGAGGTGTCAGCATAACTAAGATGTCAAATTGCATAGTGATATCTAACATGAAAACTTTTATTTAAAAAAAAATAATTAGGATAAGGAGAATAAGTCGAGTAAATAATAATTGATTTAAACCAAAAACGTATAATTAATGTTCTCAAAATGTTTATTGAATAATTAAAAAAACCTTCTATTTGTTGTGTTTTACATGTGTTGCAAGACTTTTTATCAGAGTACCTATCGGAACTCACATTCGGTTTGTTCAAAATTTGCATCAGGTAAATATAGAGGAAGGGGTCGTGGAAAGATGAAACGTGTGTTGCAAATGCAAGAAGCCAGTGCGGGAGGGCTTCATCTTTTTCCTAACAGATGAGAATTTGGTGTGAATCAATATCTCTTTTTAATATTTACTAGTAACTATCTATAATAATAATACTGATTAAGAAAATAATAATAAGACTAATAATAATAATATAAATTAATATTATATTTATTAATTATTTTTAATATTTTTAATATAATTAATATTAATATTATTATTAATATTATTAGTTATTATTAACATTATTAATTATTAATTATTATTATTAGTAATAGAATTAATACTGTTAATAGTAGTAATCATAATATTAATAAATAAAAATATTATTATTATTAAAATAAGAATAATAATTGGGTTACGAGTCACTCAATGGTGTTTTCCTCTCAATCTTCCACATTAGGGTTGTGTCTCAAGCCTCCCATTTAACCTAATTTGTTTAGGCTTAAGTGACTTCTCGCTTTGGGACTAATGGGCTCACTTGGGCAAGTAAAACGTAAAAATGCCCAACGTTATTGGTGTTATCTCGCTCAAGCGAGATTCTACTCGCTTGAGCAAGATCCACTGGTGGCATCTTGGCTTTTTGCGAATTTAGGCAACTGTGGTGAGTGTTGATGCATTCCAACTTTCTCTTTTTAGCTTTGTATAGTTTCCTTTTACCCAATTATCTCCATTCTTACCTAGAATCTTGAAATTAACACAAATTTGGAAATAAATCTTTCTTATTCAAATTAAAATCATAAAATGTGTAAAAATGTATAAATTCTTAAATTAGGGGTTATTGTATACTTATTTTAGCAATTAATACTCATAAGTGTCTATATTTTAATATGAAATATTACTAAAATTTGGCACTTATCATTGATCTTCAAGGAGTCTCATATCTCCTTAACTAACTTTAACCAACATTCTTCTTATATTCATATTTTGATAGTGCACATTGAAGTGTGCTTAGCTTTGTTGTTGAGTTGTGTCTCATTGAACTCAACTTGTGTCTAGTCTTCCTTTGAAGCCTTGATTTCTATATCACCTTTTGCTATGATATACTATAATTGATAATTCATTGACTTTATGTACATTTCCATCTTATCTAGTACCCAAGAATGTTGGAGTCCTTGTAATGGATACTCCCTCAGCTATCATATGTTGTTCCATGTGTGTCGGGTTGGATCTTTTCCTCTAGACGTTTTCAGGAATTCAACCCTTTAGAGGTTGAGCCTTGATACCAAATATAGAAAACAAGAAACACAAGAAGGGAGGGTTTGATTGTGTTTTAGTAACTTAACACTTTTTGTAAATATTGTCTAATGATGATTACTTAGACGATTGTTTTGTATGGCAAGCAATTTCTTAATGACCTTTTAACCTATATTGTGTCTCATGGAATGTGACAGATCCAACTTTACAATAAACATCAAACAAACATGGAACAAGTTTGTTTAAAAGAAAAATAAAACATAACAAAAATAAGGCCTTTTATTTTTATAAAAGTTTTGAAAATAGGATCCTTTTCAAAAATATTTTTGTTCACTTTGTATTGTTCTTTGTCTAAACTAGGCAACAAAATCACAAATGTTGTTTTTGAGATTTTTGTGAAGAAGAATTAACATTATTATCTAATTGAAAAGAAGAGTTCAAAGTATTGAAATCCTCTTTAAGGATTTCTTGGCTATGTTTGTAAGGGGTGTCATAAGATACCCTTCTTCCTTTTTGGTTTCCACTTCTTTTTCTTTTTCAATCAAACCTTCACTTGTCTTTTCTGGGGAGGAACAATCTATATCTATATCTCATTCAAATCCAAACACAGATTTTGCTTTAAGCACTTCTTCACAAGATTTGTTAATAGAAGGTAAAATGTTATCAATATATGGGTCAGCTCCAGACAAAGACTTTTCCTTTTTTTCCTTTTCTATTTTTCTTTCTCTTTCTTCCTCTCGTGACCTTTCATACCTAGACTTGGAGGGGTAAACCTCCCTCTTAAACACTCTCCTGGAATAGTATGTGTTAGGATAATCTTCATTAAAAGCATACCTTCTCTTGAGTTGTTGTTCTATCCTAATACAAAAATGAACCAAATCATCAAAAGGTAAAAATTTAACCTTATCTGGGATTTCTAGGTTTAGACCATTCTTAAATTTGTCAATGGTTTTTCTAGGCTTTTCCCTTATTCCTGCCCTCAACATAAGTACTTCATTTTCTGCTTATATTCCTCTATAGTTGTATCTCTCTATTGAAGCCTTTGAAGTTGTTACGTCAACTCTCTTTTATAATAAAAGGGAATATGACATTTTCTAAGGGAATATTTGAGTTCATTCCAATGTTTAATGTTAACAGCAGGGTCCATTATTAAAATAGTCCACAATACATGGCTAGTCCCTGAAAGCTAAAACAATTTCTATCATCCTCAACATGTTGGCTATTAAAAATATTTTATACCCTCATCTCTCAATCTAAAAATTCTTCTAGATCATTTTTCTATAAAAATGCGAAAGGTCTACCCTATATTCTCTTGAAAAAGTTTCATGCTTATGCCTATGATGATGTCTTTGGTATGGTTCTTCATTATAATCATGGTTATATCTACTCTCAAATTGTTCATCATACTCAGGGCTTCTTGTACGTTTATGTTCTTCTTCTTCAATCCCTTTGCCCTTATTGAGACTTATTAATGCAAACATTTCTTTCATATCTTAATTCATTTCTAAACTCATCAAATTTTCTATTTGTCTTCTCTATTTGATTTTCTAAATTTTATTTTAAAAAGCCAAGTTCCTCTCTCCACCCACAACCCTCTTCTTGTTCCCTATTACTTCCTTGAACATTGATGACTTTTTACAGCAAGTGCACCACGTTGTCAGAAGTAATAATATGTCCCTAAGGACGGATATCAATCCCACAAGGAACAATTGAATAATCAAGTAAAATATTCGCTAAATATAAAACAGAACAATAAAAAGTGTGTTGAAAGTGGTTGTGTTTGTTAGAAAATATGGTCTTAAACAAGAGGGGGGTGAATTGTTTAAAAGGGGTTTTTGAAAACTTTTTCAGATTTAATGAAATTCTTTGTATAAATCTAGAACAGGAATCAAGTTAGCCAAGAACTCAAGCAGTTATACAGCAATACACAGAAAAACAATCGATTGTTTATATCAGTTAAGCTTTAAAACAGAATTTAAATGAGTTTTGGGTAAGAGAGAAACACACAAACAGTTTATATTGGTTCACTCTTAAGCCATGAACTACATTCAGCCCCCAGAAATTCACTGGGTAATCCACTAAGCAATCAAACTAGATTACAAAAGACAAACCACCAAAGTAGTGACCTTGAACCCTTCAAGAAACACACTACCTTTGGAAAACCACACCAAGAGTATTGATCTTGAACACCTCAAAAACACACAATACTCCTTGACAACACAACATCAGAAATACAGTAGGTTTAGAAAGGATTACACCTGTTCAAAGTACAATCTGAATTGAATACAATTGCAATCCTATTCCACTCTCTCTTGAAAATCCAAAGCTTGATATGAATCTTGAAATCTTAGAATCAAATCTGTCAAACTGAATTTCTCAAAACTATTTTTTTTCTTATTTGAAAACATAAACAAACCATTTATATTTTCCAAAGATTGGTCAAAGCAATTAATGAAGGAGTGTATTCAGTTAGAAAACATTTTAAACAGATTCACCATTCAAAACTGAATTCTGTTAGGATTTTCAAAGAAACAATCGCTTGAAACCACGAAACAACCGATTATTTTGGCTTGACAGTTAAGTCAACCAAACCAAATAGTTTTCAACCTTTTTCAAAACTCCTAAGAGCAAAACAACCGGTTGATTCGAAAAAACAACAGGTTGTTTTTCACTTAGTTGGAAAAACACTTGATTTCAAAAAGGTTTTAAATCACATCAGTTTTAGATTCAACAAATGAGTGGATCACACTCTATTCTACCCAGATCCCACCCAAACACAACAACAACACCAACCTTTCATCAAACACCTTGGATTTGGAGTCTTCAAAGCACATGATCACTCTTGATCAATAGTGTTGGCAATGATTAATAAGAAAACAGGCAAGAATTGGTTGCTTCAAGTTGGAAAATAGGGATTAGGTTTCTTCTTTCCCACTCTTATGTATTTTGATTAGCATGACAATATTGTGTCTTTGATTGATATTGATGCCCGTATAAAAATCATTTATATCGATTCCTCACATATAAAATTATTAAGATGCTTCCTAAATAATGATTTCTCACATATTTATAAAAACAACTTATCTTTTAAGATTAGACGTTAATAGCAATTAACATTTCAAGTCTATTCCTAGCACTCAAATATGTTAAGTATTATTGTTTAGGTCAGAACCCTAAAAACACTTTCAGTCAAATTTAAGATTCTAGATCAAGAATTAGAAGCAAAACAATAATACCAATAATCAATCAAGAACATTATATTATGTTATGATATCACCTCAATACATAAGAGTTTGAACACATTACTCCCAATCATAAAAGGTAGAATTAGCCACACATCTTGTAACACCTTTTATTCTCCAATTGGGTTACAAGTCACTCAATGGTGTTTTCCTCTCAATTTTGCACACTAGGGTTATGCCTCAAGCCCCCTATTTAACCTAATTTGCTAGGGTTAGGTGACTTCTTGTGTCGCGTTAATGGGCTTGTTGATTAAAACATAAAATGGCCCAGTGTTTTTGGCACTCTCTCGCTCAAGCGAGATATAGCTTTGATGTTGATTTGGTGTTTCTATGCTTTTGTGCGTTCTAGGGCTTTCCAATTTTCTCCTTTTAGCTTATATTATTCCTCTTTAGCCCAGTTATCTCCATTCTTCCCTAAAAATATGAAATTAACACCAAATTTGGAAATAAAATGTTCTTATTCAAATCAAGATCATAAAATATGTAAAAAGGTATAAATTCATAAATTAAGGATTATTTTATATATATTTTAGCAATTAATACTCATAAGTGCCTATATTTTAATATGAAATATTACTGAATTAGTCACTTATCAAACACTAGATGCATGGTTATGGCCCATTTTGAAATAAAAAAGATATGGTTTTTAGAAATAGGTTTTAGATTTGGTGGAGTTCCAATCAAGGTCAACAAGTCAAACTTTCTCCAACTTCACTCAGGGAAGAGTGGTGAGTCACTAGGACTACTTAAATACCAAGTCTTTCCTTAGCCAAAGCTTACCTCAGGTATTCTTAACAAATTCCTCTCAAAAGAAACTTAAAAACAATTTTATTTCCTAAATGTGGTGTGTGCAAGGTGTCCTAGTGATCAAAAGAATATCAACTACAAATGGAGAACAATCACCTAGATATCATGGAGACTTTAAAGAATAAAAGAAAGCAAGAAATTAAACACAAATGAATTAAAGAAAAACAAAAAAGGAGAAAGTAAACTATATGTGTCCCATGTGAAAGTACAAGTGACACTTTGAGCCCCTTGACACTCTTTCACCTACTAATGAACATATTTGACTATTACAATATTTTTAAATGGGATTGCTTTGGAAGAATTTTCCCAACCAACTAATGTAAGAAAAATAAGCAAAGAAAATAAACTTAAACAAAAAGGTTGAGTGATACAAAGCTACTATTACTACAATTTTTAATGATTTTCTTTATTTTCTTCAAGTTGTCAATTCTTCCTTCACTTTATATGGTCTTGATTTTCCATCTTTAGTTGCTGCCCTTTCCAATTTTATGCACTGTTTGCAAGTCTTTAACAAGGAATCATTAAATTGAAATTATCTTTCACAACTTCTAACACACAATTCCAAACAAGATGAAAGTCACCTTAGGAGGCCAACAAATAGAAATCAAGAAAAGCTCAATTAAAAAAAAATTGTTAAATTCTAATGGAACTATTATGATAATTGCTATTATGATAACTGCAAGGAGTATTTTAAGAAGCAAATCAATAATTAAAGCTAACAAAAACAGTAAGCACTCAAATACAAAACCTAACAATAGCACTAGAATAAATTTCAGAACAAAAAATTTTAGAATTAATTTTTTTATGCACTTGTTTGTTTTATAACTTTTTTTCCATAAGTGATTTGGTCTTAAATATTTTTTACAGAAACTTCAATCCACTTAGAACAAAAAAAAAAAGAATTTCATATCAAATCGCTTTTTACAGGAAAAATGATAAATTTAACAACAATGTTGTTCCCTGACGCTATGAACTTTGTTGAGCCTTTTGAATCCGAGTTCTTGTCCTTTCGAGATTTATATCTTTTTTTAACTTTAAATTTTTTTATGAAAGTTTAGGAAAATATTCTTCACACATATATGAACTCGGCATAAAATTTTTAGATCAAAACTCACAATATAGGAATTGATATGATTTTTAGATCAAAACTCACAATATAGGAATTGATATGACTTTTCCTGCCAATTTAGAATTTCTAAAAACGAGTAGATTTGAAGAAACCTAAGAAATTCAAATAAAATGAATTGAAACTTTAAGACATTATGGAAACCTAACTCTAATTAACTTGTTAATGATCTACTAACTAGATAAGAGATTCAAAATTTCAGAAAAAGAAAAGCACACAAAAGGCACAATATGACAAACACCCTACGGTCTACAAAAAAAAAAGAAACTAAAATTGAATCAAAGTAATAGTTGAATCTTATGACATAAAGGGAAATAACATGACTTATGACAACATGTAATGGATTAAAAACTAAAAATAAAACATCATAAACTGAATGTACTGAATAAAATTGAAAGAAGACTAAAAAAATTGAAAAAAAAAAACACAAGCAAACACAAATAGAAGTCCTACTACACAAGAATAGACAATTTAAGTAGAATTAAGCATTTTGAATCGATTAAACTAAACAAAATAACAATTAAATGGTGGAAACAAATAAAAAACATTCAAGATATAAAAAATAGTGAGTGGAAAAGAAGCAAATTGAAAAACAAAATCCTTATCTCTTGAAGACAACCAATCTAGACACCAATTGATGTAATCCTAGTTTGCATGACTTTGTCTCTTTTGTTTTATATTTTTGGGGTACGAAATTGGTAGGATTTGATGGCTAAAATGAGTGAAATAAACCGTGAAGTATTGGTGTATGGAGAATGATAATGAAGCTTAAGAGATGTTCAACCAACTCAATGTAGTTAAAAACACGAGTAAACTCGCAAAAACGGACGATGCAGCGATTTTGGAGCCAAAAAACGAGTTGACTCGAACGGTGGATCGGTGCCAGAGCAAATCGCACCGCGTCGCCGTGGAGCTCGCTACATCGCTCCCTCGGAGGTCGTCTCCGAGCCGCCTCGTACTGTAGCGCGGTACATTGTTTAACCTAAAATAAACTTTAAAATGTTTTAACCTGGTGCGACCCAATGTGTACTTTTTAGAGTAAAGAGTAAAAAATAAGAAACCCTAGAGAGCACAGTACCGCACCATAGAACATCATCGTCGTGAATCGCGATGCCGCCGCCGATCACGAATGCCACCGCCACCAATTACGAACGCCTCCGCCGCTCGCGATGCCGACGCCGCCTCCGCCTCCACAAACGCCATTGTGGCCTCCGCGAACGCCACTGCTCCCGTTTTCCCCTTCTCTTCTCTCTTATTCTCCATCACAATCCTGGTTCTATTTTTTTCTTCTCTACGATAGTGCCTTCTATTATGGATTCAGGAAGTGGGGACAATACAAAAAAAAAAGGAAGTGTAAAAAAAGGCTCTACTTGGAATCATTGTGTTTCTATTAATGGAAAATCAAGAAACGTGAAGTGTAAATATTGTGAGAAGATTTTAACTGGGGGTATCTATAGATTAAAGCATTATCTTGCATGCACTTCAAAGGATGTTGGAGCATGTCTTGTTGTCCTAGAAGAAGTTAAAAAATTAATGTTGGGTATTGTTTCAATGTTGTAGCAAAATTTAATCAAGAAATATATGTTCATAGTAGACTTGGAAAGCAATGTGGGTGATTCTGAAAATTTTAGAAAAAGACTTTCTCAAGAAGAGAGTGTGGGGGGTGAGTCATCAAGTATTTTCAAGAGAAGGGGAAGTCAAAGTACTATCAATTCCATCTTCAAGAAAAGTGAGAGGGAAGATGCATGTCAACAAAAATTGCTTTATTTTTCTACAACAATGTTATTCCATTTAATGTAGCAAGGAGTGAAGAGTTCACTAAAATGGTTGAAATGATTGCCAAACATGGTCCTGGAATTAAGCCACCATCATACCATGAAATCAGGGTGAAATTTTTGAAGCAACAGGTTGAAAAAATCAATCAAATATTGGAAGAAGATAGATTATGTTGAAAAAAAAATGGTTGTACAATAATGACTGATGAATGGACTGATAGGAAGAGAAGAACCATACTAAATTTTCTTGTAAATAGTCCAAAGGGGACTTTTTTTTGAAGTCGATTGATGCTTCTGACATATCCAAGACAGTTAACAAATTTTTCAAGATGATGGATGATGTTGTTGAAGAGGTTGGGGAATATAATGTAATCCATATTGTAACTGATAATTCAGAAAATTACAAAGCAGTTGGAGATCTCTTAATGCAAAAGAGAAAAAAAAAATTATTGGATACCATGCGCAACACATTACATTGATTTAATATTGGAAGATTTTGAGAAGAAAATACCACTCCATCAAGAGACCATATCCAATGGTAAGAAAATCACAACTTACATATATTCAAGAACTAGTTTTATTTGCTTGTTGCATAAACATACTGAAGGGATAGATTTGATAAGACCAGCTAATACTCGTTTTGTCACTTCTTATTTAACTTTGGAATGTTTAAATGAGAATAAGAAATCACTTATTAGGATGTTTACATCTAAGGAGTGGCAATCTAGTTAGTGTGTAAAGACTAGAGATGGAATGCTTGTTGAAAATTTGGTATTGAATAAGGAATTATGGTCAAATATTTTGAATTGTTTGAGGGGTGCTCTTCCCCTAATTAAGGTGTTGCGCATGGTGGATTCAGATGAAAAACCAGCCATGGGATTTATTTATGAAGAGATGGATCTTGCTAAAGAGAAGATACAAAGTCTTTTCAATGGAGTTAGTAAAAGTTAAATAACTAATTACCTTTCACTTTTATTTTATTCCTAATTTTTTTAGAAATATAAACTTTGTTTTCTATATTAATTTATTTACTTTTATCTTACTTAGTTACACTCCCCTTTGAGAAATCATTGATCAAAGATGGGACAACCAATTGCATAGGCCATTACATGCTGCAGACTATTATCTTAATCCCATATTGCCATCATTTGGAATTTAAAGCTGATTATGAGGTGAAACAGGGAATGTATGAATATTTAGAGAGGATGGGATGAGACATTGATGAGAGAACTAAGATTGATGCCCAAATTGAGAGTTTTAAGAGCAAATCTGGATTTTTGGGTAGTGAAATAGCTCAACGTGCACTCAAAACAAAAACTCCAGCACAGTGGTGGGAACAATATGGTGATGCACTTCTAGAACTACAAAGATTTGCAGTTAGAGTTTTGAGTTTGACTTGTAGTTCATCTGGGTGTGAGCGCAATTGGAGTACATTTGAAAGGGTAAGCATTTAAATTTATAAGTTCATTTTATAATTAGAATTTATGAAGGGATAAATTTGTGATTTATAATTATTTAGGTCCACACCAAAAAAAGAAACGGTTTACACCAGAAGACCATGAATGTTGTAGTCTTCGTGATGGCTAATTCAAGATTGTGAAGAAGAAGGATGTTAGGAACACAAAAAACTACAACATTGATGAGTTTGCCTCTGATGATGAATGGACAGTGGAAGATAATGAAGCAAATGATATTGAACTTATGGATGATTTGGTTGAAGTTGGAGAAGTTGAACCTATGGATGATTTAGAGGTTCCTCCAATTGTTGCGGATGATGAAGGTCATGGCATAGATAACATTAATGAAAATGAAGATATTGTAGTAGAAGAGGATGATGATTATCCTTCAATTAATATGAAGGATTTCCTTTGATACTTTATTTGTATTAGATATTTGTGAACTTAGTTGTTTTTTGTATGAACAATTTATGATTTATGAAACTATTTTCAGTTGTGTTATGTATTGAATATTATTTTTCATATGTTAGTGACTCTTAAGAGTCGAGTTACAATTCTCGAGTTACGATCTTTTAGCTCCTTCCCGATACTCGTACGAGTTACGAGTTTGACTACATTGGGCCAACTCCTAAGAGGTTCCCTGCTAAAGCACTCACAAAAGTGCTAACTAGGAAAGACATAAGAAGCAAATTGAGGTTGAATTTGTGCAACAATTCTTTATTCAATCAAAGTTAATTTACAAGAGGGCTAACACTTGTATTTAAAGTGTTGTGGGAAACCAAGGTACAATCTTTAATCCTAAAAACTCTCCACTCATAGAAGGACAAGTGACTCTCTCTAATTGGACCAAATCCTCTCAAATTAAAGGTTGACAAGTGTCTTTCTCTAATTGGAGAGAATACTCTCCATTCCCATGAAGACAAATGGCCTTTTGGCATTGGTGGGAATCTTGTCCATTGAGGGGATGACATGTGAACCTTTATGCCTTCCTTGCCACTCCATGTTTTCTATTTGCACTCTAATAATTTATTTGTGCATCCTAGATGGTCTAGAGTTGCATTGGGTCCAAGGAGGCCCAATTGTAACTCTATCTAGATTCTTTCTTTTTCTATTTACATCCTACTCTAATTTACCAATGAAAATTGGCCTAAGAAAATGACCCAAATACAAGCCCAAAATAAAGCCTATATTACTTTATACAATGTTTATAAAACTAGAGAAAAATGGAAGAGCAGACAACAATTAATGTGACTTGTGCTTGAGTGGATCTTCTTGACAGACGAAAGTAACGAACATTCCTTGCTACATCGAATAAGCATATAGATGTTTGTGTAGTATGATGTTAGCTTAAATACATGGGCGTATTGTATGAGCATATAAAAAGATTATTCAATATAAAATAAGATTGCCCAATATTATATTATTTGTTAAATGAAACACTAGAGTTTTACATGATCTTTTGTTGAACTAATACTATCGATTTACAAACAAAATATGACAAGGTTTTACACTTAATTATTTTTAGCATTTAATCCAAATTATGGGTGTTGAACTTTTCCTGAACTCTTGCATACTTCAAAAGACGTTATCCATGTATAGTGAGTAACCCTGTGATTTGTTGATCACTACTGAAATAATTTATTTATCTTATCTAGGAGTGACTACGTTCCAAAAAAAAATACTAAAAGGGGTTAGCTAGGAGTGACTACGTTCCCAAAGAATACTAAAAAAGGTTAATTAGGAGTGACTACAAACCAAAAGAATATTCGAAAGGGTTAGAGGGGAGTGGTTGCATTCCCAAATAATACTTGAAAGGGTTAGTCAAGAGCGGCTATGAGCCCAAAGAATACTCAATGAGTTAGCCAAGAGTATTTACAAAATAACACTCGTACGGATTAGCCAAGAGTGACTACGAGACAAAGTAATACTCGTTTTGTACTTCTCAATATTAGTCTGCTTAGTGAAACTCAATCTATTAATTAAGAACTGGATGTAGTTTGCTTTGTCAAACTAACTAGTATAAAAATATCTTATGTATTTCTCTTTCTCTTTATCTCATTTACATTACACTAATTTAAGAAGTTTGTAAAAACGAGTTTTGAAAAACATTTTAAACTTAAAGTTAAGTCTAACATATTTTCATTATATGCAATCCTTATTAAAAGATTGTTAACAAGTTACTTGTCCTATAAACTATCGTTTGACTATACAATATCTGATGATAAATATATATTTTTTTTAAATAGTGAAACACAATTTAATCCTCTCTTTTTATATTTTTCTTATTTTCTATACTAAATCATATAAATTGAAATATCATATCTTGAGAGTGTTGAGAAGTTAAATGAGTTTCTTGTAATATTATTTGTATAATTTTTGTGTAAAAAATGACTTTGATATTATAGAACTGAGAAAGAATTCTAGGTTAGATATTACTCCCAAATAGAACATATTTAATATTTGTATTCTATGAGAAGTTGAATTATATTGAACTATCTAATTTTATGAGAAGATTAGCAAGTAAAAATTATAAAATAATTTATTTGTGTAATATTGTTCATTGTTTAGATTTCAGTTTCATAAATCATGGCTCTAACAATCATTTTTGTGTGTGGGGGCGTGTTAAAAGTCATTGGTCTATTTATAATTTTGTCACTGTTAAAACTACATGAATACTATAATATATTTTTAAGGAGGTTGTAATTATTTGGGTAGAGCAATAAAATATGGCGTTTTAGCAGCATATTAAGCGCAGCAATATCTGAATGGCGATCTAAGCAGTGTGGGCCCTTCATCCTCAAACCAAACACTGTTTCATACATTGAGACAGTTGGCTTTCATTCAGACAAATAACATTATTAAATGTTTTACTTTTCCCATAAGAAACCTTATTTTCTGCTAATCATGATCACCTCCTAATTCATAAAAGCTTAATCGCCTTAACCTTTTTCCATTTGTTTAAGCTACCATACCCAAATTAGCATATACTTTTTTTCTTTTGACTAATATAACATATCTTGACTTATAGTTATAATTAGCAATTTATATATATATATAGGAAGAAGAAGAAGAATTAAACACAATTTTTCATTAATAAAATATTTATAGTGTTATGATGTTCAATTAATTATTTTCTCTAAAAAAATTGAACATATAAAAAATTTATAATTATTCATGTATCTAACTAATTGACGTTATGCACAATGTATCAACATGATTTTTTAAAATGATGAAAAAAAAAAGTCTAATATAGATTGCCAAATACATCTTTTGAAGACATGAGTATTGAAATAATGCAAAATGGATGTAACACTGGACACTTTGTTTTTAGGTAAAAGAATAAAGAGCAAAAAAATAAAAAGAACAAATCTACTCATATTATTAAGTGCCATAAAAATTAAACTATCTCATATTTTTAGATAGAAAAAAAAACTCATATTAATTAAAAGACTTATATACAAAACACTTAAATATCTTCTAATTCATTAATCAAAATTAATAACCAAGTGTTTTTAAAAGGTCGGATTTCTGTAGAGTGATTTTTTTTTCTTTCAACTTTCGATCTTTTCGACCTCCAGATTTAATAGTTTTTCAGTCTTTCATTCCTTTTGCTTCCATCAAATGACGGGGTGAACCTTCAAAGATATTATAATGCTCAAGTTAATCTGAGTATAATTTACAGGTGTGAGAGGTGAAAAGTTAACCGTGTCACTTGGATGTCTCTCCTATTTATACATTTTGGTTGGATTATTGTTGTCATAGGATCGCGTGTAGAGTCCAAAAGAGAGTCAAATTATACCTTAATCACGTTTTACAAATAAACTAGCCTATTACTGGCTAAATGATATTTTAGGGTATTGTTTGGATTTAAATTTATCGGGACACCGTTTACAATCCGACCAACCGGTAGTACACCAAGTAATAAGAGTAAACACTACTAGTCAATTTAACTCAATAAACACTACTCATAAACAACACATCTGACTATCTAAACTCATATTCTAAATGCTTCCTTCTTAAAAAGTAGTGCACCCACACAAGATGCTAGAATGAAATAAATTTTATCAACACTAAATTAAATTTTTTTATCTCTATTATTAGATCAATATTAAATTAGTTTCTTCAAAAAAAATTAATTATGATGAGAATGAATGAATAATTAGCCTAATGTGAAAACATTGGACCAAAATTCAAAGATGAAGCATAGACTAATACCTAACGAAGCTGCGCCTAATTAGTAGTGACTATCTCTACCACGTAGCTTAAAAACCCCACATTTGAGTATGCAATAGAAAACGATAAACCACAGAAAGTAGAAAATGGATTAAACATCGTTCTCACACAATTCATTATAGTTAAGAAACTTGTTTGTTAACACAGATATGATTAGTGATGATAATAATATTTTAATGACCTAATGAAGTCGAAAAGTGGCATGCCACGCCTTGGGAGTGTGTCATTCGTATCTATATATCCGTGTGAGAGTGGGAATAGAACTCTACCTTTTCTGATTCAAAGTCAAGAAGAAAAAGTCTTGTTCACATTCACTCACACACACACGAGACTAAACCATGTTGATAATATTATAAAGAGAAAAAGAAAGACATGAAAATTACTCTTTTGTTCTCATTCGAAGCAATCATCTTCAAGTCAAGTTAATTAGCATTAAAGAATCTAATAAAGTTTGATCTTTGAAGTTTTGAATAATCTTGATACTTGCAAGAACCCAATACGGAAATGTAATCCAAAATTTATCACTAAGCATCCAAATACGTAATGCAATACAACTATACAAGGATAAATCCCTTTTTATATTTATTGCTTTTGAAAAAAAAAAAGTTAGTGGTGGGGATAGGTAATTAATTAATGTGCTTCTTTGACATAATATTCAAATTATTTCATTTTACTATTGCCAAACCATGGAAAGCAGTGACCATTTAATACATTATTTGTACGAAGAGTTTTGTACTTTTAATTAAATAAAATCCTCTCCAAATATAAATTTTAAATTAATTACAACGAAAAAATTAATAATTTTTAGCTTTTTAAATAATTAACTAATGATATGACTAAATAAAGTGTATGAATGATTTTTTTTTTTCACTTTTTAAACTATCTTTCATTGATTGACAGCCAAACTAAAATTATAGTAAAATGATTTCATAGTTTTTAAGGTAACTTGTTTTAGCGTTATTATTAGATAATTTGGAAACATTTAATTCTACAAATTCTTCAAAAATGTATGAAAAATTTCACATTTGTTTTATTTTGAAAATTATATCAAATTGGTCGATGGAACTGGTGAATAAGTGAATTTGTCAGATAATCAGTAAAAAAATATAACATAAAACTAGTATAAAGAATAGTCGGTAGAGTAGAATAGAATAACTGGGAAACTGATCAAAGTAAAACTAATAAAAATATTTAATTAAAAATATTTCATAAGATTTAAAAATTTAAAATTTTCATAAATTATTTGTTATTTTATTTTCATTCTACACATAACACTACTAGAAAATCATTAAATATAAAATAAATTTTAAGAAAATTAATTAATTACTATATTTATTAAATCACATAAAGACTAAAAAAATTACTAATATTTAAAATAATTTATATTATTGATAAATAGTTTTTAAATCCATACTTAATTAGTTATAATTTTTTAAATTAGTTATCAATTTTAAAACTTTAGATAAAATAATTTTTTATTATTAATAAAAATTATTTTAGATATCATAATTTTTTTAGTCTTAAATATCTAATTTAATCAATATAAAAAATAATTATTTTTATCTTTAAATTTATTTTTTATTTAATTACTTTTTAGTTTAAACTTGTTATTAATAATATATACTCTGAATGTCATTAAAATTTTAATCTAAATATCATGACATATTTTATTTTAATTTTATATGTATTTTAAATGTTAATATGCTACATAAATTTGTATTTAATTTTAATAATATATAAACATGATATTATATTTTTTTAATACTATTTAATTATTATAATAATTTTATTAACATCGGTCGGTGCCTGATTAAATATATTGAATATTGAGATATTTTTTGCTAGTTAAGAATATCGGTTTATTTTTAAAATAATGCTAATATAAATAATTAAAGTAAAATACATATATAAGAGAATCTTGATACGAAGAATCTCCCATTGGGATTCTGAAGTGAGTAACATTTGTATATTTCACTTATTAACATTTAATTAATCAAATCTAGTATTTTTTTTTAAAAATTTCAATATCTTAAATGTGTCTAACCATTATATATTATTAATATATTATTTCATATATTAATCTTACTTTTTTATTATGCTTAAATCCAATTTTGATTTTATTATTTATAAATATATAAGTTTAGTCTTTATAAAAACTTAATTAGTCTCTACTAATGTATAATTCAATTTGTAATAGAAAACATTAACGTATCCGTCAATAATAGCAATATTTTTATTTTATTCACGTAGAATATTATAGAGGAATTTTAAATAATACATTTTAACGTTTTTTACCACTGAAAGCACCTATACATTTTTTAGTAATTACATGATAAATTAGTATTGAACTAAAGTTGTTTAACTAGGCCATTGATTTTTTTTATAAAAAAAAAAAAAAAAATTAGACAAAAACAATTGAGTAAAAATATTGAAGCCTGTTGATTATACATACATTATTTATTATTAAAATCGATTTGCTACGACCCACTAGTATGTACAGAAACTTAAATCTTAAAATGATTATTTAACACTATTATTCTGATTCAATCATTACAAAAACAATTTTTACAAATCAATATTTTATTTATATTCGAATAGATAAAACAACTCAGCAACGTAGAAAGAAAAATAAGAATAAATACATAACAGGGGGCCATCATGTTTTTGGAAGTGTTAAATTACAATTGAGTGTTAGTTCCCTCTGTCTTCAGAAATTGATAAGTGCAATCATTATGAAGGGAATGAGAACAAGGAAATGATGCTACTTGTCTTCTTTTGTCTTTTTTCTTTCTTTCTAAAAGATGGAATTAGTGATAATATAATGCTAATTCACATTTAATCAATGTGTAATAAATACAAAAGTAATCCTATTCCTAGGCCCTCCCTGAACCCTACTGAAAAAAAAAAACCCAAAACCTAAGAGAAACAAGATTTCTCGTGACACCTTCATATTACCAAAAAGCTTGTTGTAGGTTGAATATGTCATTCAATCAAGTATAATTGAATTTTCCTTTACTATGCAAGATTTCTAGTATTTTACATGAACTGGAAAGATTATTTTATTTTTTTAAAAATATATTTTAAATTTTACAATCTGAAAATATATTTTTTTATTTACACCTTTGGTATTATAGAATTTGAAAATATATTTTATATAATGGTTGGATGATCATCTAATTTTTAAGCTTAAACCTTTCATACAATTAAGCTTATAAGTGTAAGTTTGATTTTATATTCATTAAAAATGAATTTGAACAACAATATATTGTTGGGTTGGGCTCACTTCCTATGTGGAGGTCCAGTCCAATATTAACCTTTAGAGTTTTTTTGAAAACAATATCAGCCGTCAGACAAAAAAGACAAAAAAGGCAGAGAGAGAAAAGAGAGAGTGTAAAGAGTAAAGAGAAAACGTTCACCGTTGGATCGGGCTAAAATTTAGTAAGCAGGTTCATACTTTGTGTGACTTCAATCTGACCGTTCGGATTGTGCATAAGTTGTTTGAGCAGAGAGAAATTCATCTCACACTGCCGCAGGGTTCTCAGCGTTTCTATTGAGGACGAAACTTTTCGAATTGTTGCTGCTGTTTCGTCCACCGTTGGATCGGGCTGAAACTTTTTTAGCATGTTCATACCTCGTGGTGCTTCAATTGGACCGTTCGGATTGTTCAAAAGTCACTGGAACAATGACTTATAGGCTGCGTATTGTAGCTGCAGTTTTGTGATTTTTTTAGGTTTCTTGTTCTCTGTTTCATCTCTGTTGTATTGCTATTTGATTGGTTATTGAACACAATTTGTGCTGTGATTTGAGACTCTCTTGTAACCATAACATTGATCACAGTGGAGTTTGATTGACTGGCTTGTGCCCGTGGTTTTTACTTCTCACATTGAGAAGATTTTCCACGTTAAAATTTATGTGTCTTCCTGAAGTGTGTTTTTTTGTTGCTGTCATTGTTCCTCACAGATTCTTGCAAGTTGGGGAAATTATTATCCGTTGTTTATTCCTCTTGACATATTATTTTTATTGTGTTGAATTTTCCATCATAGTGGTATCAGAACTCCTTGATTGGAGCTATTTGACTGCTTGAATGATGGAGGCAAATACAAATAAGATGGTATGTTTGAACGACACTAACTATCACTTATGGAAGGGAAAAATGAAGGATATGTTATTTGTGAAGAAATTGCATCTTCATGTGTTTGCTACTGAAAAGCCAGAAGACAAGATTGGTGAGAAATGGAAGTTTGAGCATTAGCAGGTTTGTGGTTTTATTCGTCGGTATGTTGAAGACAATGTTTATAATCACATTGCTAACGAGGAAGATGCAAAATCATTATGGAAGAAGATTGAGACTTTGTATGCTTCTAGTACAGGAAACAATAAATTATATTTGTTGAATTCCTTGATGAATTTGAAGTACAAGGAGGGGATTTCTATTTCAGACCACTTAAATGATTTTCAGGGGCTTCGAGATCAATTGTCACAAATGGGCATCAAATTTGATGATGAAGTGTTGGGATTATGGCTATTGAATACTCTACCAGATTCTTGGGAAACATTTCGGGTTTCAATTACAAACTCATCTCCTGATGGTGTTGTCTCCTTGGAAAATGTTAAGAGTAGTATTCTTAATGAGGAGATGAGAAGGAAGGATCATGGTACTTCATCTCATTCTGAGGTACTTGTCACTGAAAATAGGGGGAGAAGTCAGAAAAAAGAACCGAAAGGGAGTAAACAGAACAACAGAAGTAAGTCCAAGTCTAGATAGAAAAATATGGAGTGTCATTATTGTCACAAAACATGGCACATTTAGAGAAAATGTTTTCTTTGGAAAAAGGAGAACAAGGATAAGAAAGAAGGAGAAACATCATGACAATGATGATCATGTTACTACTGCTATTTGTGATGATGATCTTATTATTCTCTGTGACCATGATTCAGTTAATCTTGTATCAGATGAGAGCATGTGGATAATTGACAGTGGTGCTACATTGCATGTTACACCAAGGAAGGAGTTATTCACATCTTACACTTCTGGTGATTTTGGAATGTTGAAGATGGGTAATGATGGTGTGTTTAAGGTAATTGATATTTGTGAGGTTTGCTTGCAAACCAATATGGGAATGCAGTTGTTACTTAAAAGAGTCAAACATGCTCCAGATATTCGCTTTAATTTGATCTCTGTGCAGATGCTTGATGATAGTGGTTATGAAAATCACTTTGGTTCAGAAAAGTGGAAACTCTCCAGAGGTAATCTAATTGTGGTCTAAGGGGAGAAAATTAGTAAATTGTATTGGACAAAAGCATTGGTTGCTAAAGACAGTGTGAACGCCATGGATATGGATGCTTCTTTGTGGCATGAAAGGCTTAGTCATATCAGTGAGAAGGGGCTGAATTGTTTAGCTAAAAAGGATGTGCTTCCGAGATTGAAGAGTGCAGAGTTGGAGAAATGTTCTCATTGCATGGCTGGTAAGCAGACCAGAGTATACTTCAAGAAGCATCCTCCCTTAAAGAAGTCAGACTTGCTTGAATTGATGCATTTTGATGTTTGTAGCCCATTGAAGGTAAAGTCATTTATTGGTGCACTTTATTTTGTTACCTTTATTGATGATTGTTCCAGAAAGCTTTGGGTTTATGCTTTAAAGACAAAGGACCAAGTTCTAGAGAAATTCAAAGAATTTCATGTTTTGGTTAAGAGACAGTCAGACAAGAAGCTAAAATGCATTTGTACTGACAATGGTGGTGAGTATTATGGACCATTCGTGTTTATTGCAAGCAATACAGTATTAAACATGAAAAAACTCCTCCTAAAACTCCTCAGTTGAATGGTTTAGCAGAAATGATGAACAAAACATTGATCAAAAGAGTTAGGTGTATGCTTTTTGAAGCAAAGTTGCCTAAGCATTTTTGGGGTGAGGAAAAGAAAAAGTGGTTGGATGCAATGCAAGATGAAATGAAGTCTTTGTATGATAATCACACTTTTGACTTGGTGAAATTGCCAAAAGGCAAGAAGGCTCTGGAAAACAAGTGGATTTATAGGGTAAAGCAAGAAAGCAATTCTACATCTCCAAGGTATAAAGCCAGATTGGTGGGGAAAGGTTTTAGATAGAGAAAAATATTGATTTCAATGAGATTTTTTCTCCTATGGAGAAGATGTCATCCATTATAATTGTGTTGAGTTTGGTTGTTACTCTTGATTTAGAGGTAGATCAAATGGATGTTAAAACTACTTTCCTTCATGGTGATTTGGAGGAAGAGATTTACATGAAGAAACCTGATGGTTTTCTTGTTGAAGGCAAGGAAGATCATGTCTGTAGGCTGGGGAAATGTCTATATGGCTTGAAGCAGGCTTCACGTTAATGGTACAAGAAGTTTGAGTCTGTTATGTGTGACCATGACTACAAGAAGACTACTTCTGATCATTGTGTCTTTGTTAAAAGGTTTGCTAATAATGATTTCATTATCCTATTGTTGTATGTTGACAACATGCTTATTGTTGGGAAAGATATTTCCATGATCAACAGGTTGAAGAAAAAATTAAGTGAGTCATTGACTATGAAAGACATGGGAGCTGCTAAGCAAATTCTTGGTATAAGAATCATGTGTGATAGGCAAGAGAAGAAACTTTGGTTGTCATAGGAGCATTATGTTAAAAGAGTGCTACAGAGGTTCCAGATGGAAAATGCTAAGGCGGTAAGCATTCCTCTTGCAACTCATTTTAAATTCAATGCAAAAAAAAAGTCCTTCTAATGAAACTGAAAAGTCGGATATGCAACGGGTTCCTTATGCATCTGCTGTGGGTAGTTTGATGTATGCAATGGTGTGTACAAGACCTGATATTGCACATGTTGTTGGTATTGTTAGTAGATTTTTGTCTAATCCAGGTAGGGAGCATTGGAATGCTGTGAAATGGATTTTAAGGTATCTTCATGGTACTACTTGTTTGAAGCTTTTTTTGGAGGTGATAAGCCTACCCTTGTGGGCTATACTGATTCTGATATGGGTGGATACATAGATTCCAGAAGGTTTTCCTCAGGCTACGTGATTAAATTTGCAGGGAAAGCTGTGGCATGACGATCTAGATTGCAGAAGTGTGTTGCGTTGTCCACTACTGAGGCAGAGTTCATTGCCATTACAGAAGCATGCAAGGAGTTGCTTTGGGTGAAGAAACTCCTGCAAGAGCTTAGTTTTGTTCAAAACAAGTACTTGTTATTTTGTGATAGTCAGAGTGCCATTCATCTTGGTAAGAATTCAACTTTCCATTCTAGGTCCAAGCATTTTGATGTCAGGTATCATTGGATACGTGATGCTTTGGAAGCTAGGTTATTGGAGTTGGCAAAAGTTAATACAGATGATAATTGTGTTCATATGATGACTAAGACACTACTGAGAAGCAAACTTGAAAATTGTTGTGAGATTGTCAGTTTTTCGATCATCTCCACATAGTTGAGAAGGAGATTTGTTGGATTGGGCTCACTTCCTATGTGGAGGCCCAGTCCAATATTAACCTTTAGGATTTTTTCGAACACAGTGACAACCGTCAGCAGAAAAGACAAAGAGAGAAAAGAGAGAGTGTACAGAGTAAAGAGAGAAAGTTTTGCCCAGCAACTTCCGCCCGCCACCGACGCTTTGTTCACCGTTGGATCGACTGTAATTTTGTCAGCAAGTTCATACTTTGTGTTACTTCAATCTGACCGTTCGGATTGTGCATAAGTTGTTTGAGAAGAGAGAAATTCAACTCACACTGCAGCAACGTTCTCAGCGTTTCTATTGAGGACGAAACTTTTCGAATTGTTGCTGCTGTTTCGTCCACCGTTAGAATCATGCGTGATGGGCAAGGGAAGAAGCTTTGGTTGTCATAGGAGCACTATGTTAAAAGAATGCTACATGTTGAACCAAGTGGTGTTCAAGCTTTGAAGAATCCAAACCCTTTGAAGGATGTTGAAGGCTTAGCTGTGCTTGCTGTTGCTGAGTTGTCTTAGTTAGGATCTGTGGTAGATTGTGTATGTAATCCACTTTGTGATTGAATCCAAAGCATAGGCATTCTCAATCTTTTTAAAAGAAAAGTGTTTTTCAAACTAAGTGAAAAACAACCGATTGTTTTGTCGAAACAACCGATTGTTTTATACTTAGATGTTTTTAAAAAAGATTGAAAATTGTTTTTCAAATGGTTGAGCTGTTAAAACCAAAACAACCGATTGATTCGAGGAAACAACCGATTTTTTGTTTTGGTACCATAACAGAAAAACTGTTTTAGCTGTGACTGAGCATTAAATGTTTTTCATTATTTACGCTCCAGTCTTTAATGCTTTGACCAATCTTTTAAATGCAATAAATAAGTTTGTTAAGATTTGATAACAAACAATATCTTTGAATATATTCAGAAAAACATATTTGAGTAATAAGTTTTTGAACAAAAGTTTTTGAGTTTTTCAAAGAATTGAGATTGCTTAGAGATTGAGTTTGATCATAGTGTGTGAGATAGGAATTCTGCTTGTATTGATTTCAGATTTACTTCTGTAACAAGTGTAATTCTTGAATTCTGTAAAACATCTGCTTCTGTGTGTTTGCTGAGGATTGCTGTGTGTTCTTGAGAGGATCAAGATCAACATTCTTAGTGTTGGTGTGTTGGCCAAGAGAAGTGTGTGTCTTGAGGGGATCAAGGTCACTTTCTTGGTTGTGGTGTAAGTGATCTAGGTGTGATTGCTTAGTAGAATTCCTCAGTAGTTTCTGAGAAGACTGGATGTAGCTCTGGGTTTAGAGTGAACCAGTATAAACATCTGTGTACATTTTCTCTATCCCTAACTCTTTAAATTTATTTTTGATATTTGTTTACTGGTATAAACAACCGATTGTTTCAACGAAACAACCGATTGTTTTACTGGTGCAGTGCTTTAAGCTTTGTGTTTTGAAAAAATGATTTCTCAATCAAGGTTTTCACGAAGTAATTTCATTCAAGGCTTAAAAGTTTGCGAAAACTCTCTTTAAACAATTCACCCCCTAGCTTAAAGTCAAATATTCTAACAATTGGCATCAAGAGCTTGGTTCTTGAAAGTTATTCAAGTTGATCCAAAAATCTTTTTCTATGGCTGGAAAACAATCTTTTGAGGAAGGTGCTTCAATCTACAAACCACCTTTATTATGTGGATTGAATTACAAGTATTGGGAAGCCAGAATGAAAATCTTTGTGGAATCTATTGATCAAGGAATTTGGGAGTCAATTGAGAATGGCCCTTACATTCCAAAGTTTAAAAAGAATGGTTCTTTCATTGTAAAACCTTGGTCTCAATGGACCAATGATGAATGTAAAATGGCTAAGCATGATTGTTCTGGTCAAAACATAATAGCTTATGCACTTGATACTAGTGAGTTTTTCAGGGTGTCAAATTGCAAAACTGCTAAAGAGATGTGGGACACACTCAAGGCGGCTCATGGAAAAAATGAACCAGAGGAAGTAAGGTCAAAAAGCCAAGCAAGAAGGAAAAGAAGGCAAAACAAGAAAAGCCTCAATCTCTGCTTCATGGCCAGAAAGGAAGATGACTCAAGTAGTGTAAGTTCATCTAACTCATCAAACTCTGAAAATTATGGTCAATTGCTTCAAGCCTTTCAAGAAACGCATGAAGAAGCCAACCAATTGGCTCTCTTGAACAATCGGTTAAAGGAAAAGAACAACTGGCTTGAAAACTGAGTAAAGACACTGGAAGAGGAATTAGAAAATTCAAAAACAAATTTTGAAAATCTTGAAATCATCTACAAAAACTCCTCTTGCACAACAACTTCTGCCCGCCACCGATGCTTTGTTCACCGTTGGATCGAATGAAATTTTGTCAGCAAGTTCATACTTTGTGTGACTTCAATCTGACCGTTCGGATTGTGCATAAGGTTTTTGAGAAGAGAGAAATTCATCTCACACTGCAGCAGCGTTCTCAGTGTTTCTATTGAGGACGAAACTTTTCGGATTGTTGCTGCTGTTTCGTCCACCGTTGGATCGGGCTGAAAATTTTTCAGCATGTTCATACCTCGTGGTGCTTCAATTGAACCGTTCGGATTGTTCAAAAGTCACCGGAACAGTGACCTATAGGCCGTGTTTTGTAGCTGCAATTTTGTGATTTTTTCAGGCTTCTTGTTTTCTGTTTCATCTCTGTTGTATTGCTATTTGACTGGTTATTGAACACAATTTGTGTTGTGATTTGTGACTCTCTTGTAACCATAACTTTGATCATAGTGGAGTTTGATTGACTGACTTGTGTCCATGGTTTTTACTTCTCACATTTAGCAGGTTTTCCACTTTAAAATTTATGTGTCTTCCTGAAGTGTGTTTTTTGTTGTTGTCATTATTTGTTATTGATCCTCACATATTCTTATAAGTTTGGGAAATTTGTATCTGTTGTTTTATTACTCTTGTTCAGATATTATTTTTATTGTGTTGAATTTCCCATCATATATAAAATAAAAAATTAATATATTTATATTTTTTAAGTTTTAAATTAATAGAAGTGTATTGACTTTTTTTATATAAAATATTTATGATTTATTAATATCAACTCTCCTCCAAAGTTTCTTTAAACAAAAACTCAACACATAAATTTGATATTTAAAAATGAACTAATGATAAAGATCAAGGATACATATTGTTAATTTTCTTTTATTTTACAAAGTTAGGTAGGAGATCAAACTTCGTAATCATAATGTGTTCTATAAAATAAAAAGTCTATTATTCTTATAGAAACCAGTGAATGTTATAGTTATGAAATTAGATAACAGTATGTACTTATTATAAAAAAAAATCTGACATGACAAGTGCATGCATTAGAAAACAGTACTTTTCTGAAGATTTATGGTTTTTAATTTCTATCTAATTTTTGACCTCTTCAAATTTTTGAATTTTTCCATATCTTAAATCTTGTGTTCAAGTAATAGTATTAACTTATAATAATGAAGTTTTCATATAAACTTGTTATGTCTTTAATAGTCCAATGAAATAATTGCGTATAATTTTTTATTCATTGTTAACTAATCCCACGTTTTGAATTACATAAACACGAGAGAGTTAAAATAATTTATAAAAAAATTACGTCTCGTCAAACTTCTTAATTATGTAATAAGTCAGTTTAACATTGTTTTTATATGACTAGTTAATACTATTCCTTGATAACAATTTTTTTTTAAATGCAAATAGCATCCAATACGAGGCTACAAGATGTGGATAATGCAGAATTATTACAATTTCAAGTCTAGCTCCAACTAACCAAAAATATGAAATTAGGTTAGAAGAATATCTCATCTCTAACTATAGGGTTGAAGTACATATCACTCCATTCCAAAATAGCGTATACTAGCAAAAGCCCTATACACGTAGTACTAAAAAAATTATGTTTCCAAAATATTCACTCATTATTAATTATGCATTTATTACTATATTTATATTCAAACATATTTAAATGTTGAAGTATCTTTATAAGTACACTTTCAACATTTTAGTCGACGAATTTGAGAGATTATCTAATCTTTTAATCGATGAATTTGAGAAATTAGAAGACAATAAGGGATAAGAAAGAAGAATATCTTAAATGAGAAGTATGATAGTCTTGTAGAAACCATCTCGATCTTGAAAGAACAAGACATGTCTTTTTTATATATGTGTGGTTAGTACACCAATTACATTTATTGTTTTCCTTTTTGGCTAATAATGTGTTTGCCAACCATGTGTATAAATCTCTCGTTGATGCTTAACGATTTATCTACCTCCATCGTGATTGATAACATCCTTTCCTCTCCCGACTTTCTCTTTTTCTATGACATCAATTTCACTTCCTTGCAAATTACAAGCTTGTGAGAGATGGTCTTTGGGTCGATATCGAGCACGTGTGTTGGAGTCCAGGCGAAAAATGTTGAAGTTGTTGATGTTGCTATATTTGATGAATCCAATTCTAAAGACAAAAAAAGCTATGAGCATTGAAAACTTAGTTTTGTATAGTGTATGTGTGTATTGTGTTTTTTTTTATTTGTATGTTTTTCCTGTTTGTAATTAGGTTTATTTTCATAAATACTTAAGAAATATGATTTATGTTTTACAATTTTTGTGGTTAAAGAATAATTTTAATTGTTAAAAGATAGTTTAATCAAATAAAATATTTCTATCTGAAGTCGTAAAAGACTATAGTGGATATTTTAATCAATTATACTATTGAATTAATTAATTGATAAAACCATAAGTAATTTAGTGAGGATAAATTAATGTTAAAACGAGTTTTTAATATATCAAAATTTCTAGTCTTTTTTTAAGGATCTTCACCAATCTATTTTAATTTGAAATACTGATTTTAAATTCATTTTTTTCACTAACAAGCGAAATCAATAGATTAAACATTAAAATTGACAAGATAAATTTTATATAACTCTCTTTTATAGATTTTTCTTAGTACATTTTTGAAGTTTGAGTTTTGAAAACACAATACAATTGGGGAGATTTATTCTTCTGAATCAAAAAGTGTTTTCTTGGAGATTGGTTTTTATGTTCTTGAGATTAGTCTCTTCAGTTAAAAGGTTCTTCACCTGTGTTTTTCAAAATTAAGTCCGATCTTGTTATAATCAGGTGATGTTCTTCTTTTGCTTAGTTTTGCTTTATGGTGTTTAACATTGACTAGATAGGGTTTCCAATTTTGGTTTTGTAACAAAGTATTACAAGAGTTAAAGAACAATCTTTTCAAGAAAGATATTCTTGGTATATATTGTTCTTGTAAACAATTGTTATTATGTTTAACTTGTTTAGCTAAGTGTAACTCTTGTTTAAGAGTGGACCAGTATAAAATTATTGTGTAATCTTCTTTCCCTCCTTCTCTTTATTTCCAAGTTTGAATGTAAATTGTTCTTGTTGCAACTGAGTTTTTAATATTTTATTTTTTTTATTAGATTCACTTTAGTTAATTAATCCAGTAAGTGTTTCATTTTAATTCTTCTTAAGTTTTCGAAAAAGTATTCAAAATTCAATTCACCCCCTTTTGAACTCGACTTGTTTTTCTAACAATTGGTATCAGAGCTAGTTCTTGTAAAATAAACAAGATTTGATCTTATTTCAAAACAATGGTTAAGAACAAGTTTCCTTTTGCAAAGGCGATTCTACCAATAGACCATATAGGTTTGGAGGTGTTAATTATCAGTTTTTAAAGTTAGAATGAAGGTCTTTATTGAATCAAATGGTAGTGGGATCTGGGATACAATTGTAAATGGACCTTTTTGCACCTAAACATCTGATTAACAATGAATTTGTTGATAAATATTGGCCTGAACGGTTTGAAACCAAGAACAAGAAAGCTTAATATGATTGTATAGCCAAAAACATAATTACTTCCGCTTTGAATCTTGATTATTTTTTTTAAGGATCTCTCTGTATAACTTTTCTCTAGAGATGTTGGACATCTTAGAAGTCACACATGAAGGAAATTTTTATGTGAAAAAGGCTAGGAAACATGCCCTTGATTCAAGAGTACGAGTTGTTCATGATGCAAAAAGGAAAAACCATAAGAGATGTGCATAAATGATTTATCTTGGTGTTCGATAAGGAGGAACTGGACATTAAAGTTCTGAAATGTATTAGCAGAAGTTGACAACCTAAAGTGTCTATAAGTTATAATATAAGGATTTCTCAACCTTGACCACTGCATCACTTTTTGGTAAGTTGAGGGAACACGAGTTGCAAATGAATTGGTTAAATGAGTAAGAGAGTAGTGATAAGAAGGTTAACAACATTACTCTTAGGACTGTTATTCAGAAAAAAGGAAACCAACGAGAATGAATCTGATTAATGCAGTGATTCAGAGACATTAAACCCGTTGAGCAAGAAATTTGTGAAATTTCTAAAAAAGAAAAGCAAAGACAAGAATCTTTCACAAAAAAGGTACAATTTCTGAAAAATCTAAATGTAGTTCTTCAAACTTTACTTGTTTTGGTAAACAAATTTAAGAACAAGGAAAATGGTTTTGACAAGAAAAATGAGAAGAGTACCAAAATAAGAAGGGCTTAAATAGTCTGGCATGACAATGATAAAACATCATCTCTTGTTTCATCAAAAGAAGATGAAGAAGAAAATTTATCCTTGATGGTTGGATATGACTCATCAATTAGTAGTGTAAGTTCTAATTCTTTTAATGGAAAAAATTACAATCAGTTGTTTAGATGCTTTCAAAAAAACTAACGAAGAAGCTAACAGGCTAGCCCTTTCTGACTCAAGTGTTTGAAAAAATGGTTGGAAATAAAGTCACTACACTAGAGGAAGAGTTGAATAATCTCAAAACATATTTTAAATATTTAGAAATCATATATAAAACTCTTCTCATAGTTGTGATGAATCTAGAAATTTTATTCATAATTGTAAAAGTAGTGAAGCTTTAAAAAGCAAAGTTCATGGTCTGATAAAAACCTTAACCAAATTTACAACGGGAAGAACAAATTTGGAAGCTATACTTGGATCACAAAACTATGCTTTTGATAAAGCTGAAAAATGATATAAACATGGTTTTCAAGGCAAAGTAAAAAAGTTTAGAAATTTATTTGCTTACATAAAATCAAATGCTTCACCATTTATCACCTATTTTTATTGTATGCGAAAAGACCATACTGTTTAAAATTGTATGATAAAAAAACTTGATGTTCCTAATGGCTTACTCAAGTGGATGACAAAAACTGTTAAAAAAAGAGTTAACCTTGACATACCCAAATTGATAAGGGTACCATATCCTGCTACTTAAACATTGTAGGTGTAATTGAAAGCAAAGACATAGTTGTGGTATCTTGATAGTGGTTGCTTAAGGCATATGAATGTTGATGCTTCAAAAATTTTCAAACTTGTGCTAAAATTTAAGGAGTATGTCACCTATGGTGATAACAACAAAGGAAAGGTACTTGGTCGTGGAGATATAGGAGATAATTCTTCTATAATCATTCAAAATGTACTATATGTGGAAGGTCTAAAGCATAATTTGTTAAGCATTAGTCTATTGTGTGACAAAGGAGAAAAAGATCTTCTGGATATTTTCTCAAAGTTTAGGATGAATCATTCAGAAAATACCGCTGAAACTAAGAATTTGTTGCTGAACTAGAATCATATGTAAATCTTCCTAAGGAGTGGAGGATACATAGATAACTCTCTCTTTTCATTGGCCAAATTGAGAAGGGAGTATCTACTAGACATTCATTGAATAATTTTTTGTGATACTATGACTTTTGTCTCACAAATTGAACCAAAAAATGTGTGATGCCTTAAAAGATGAAAACTAAATTTCTGCAATGCATGAAGAATTCAATCACTTTGTAAGAAGTGATGTTTGAATGCTTGTGCTTAGAAAAAAGAGATGAATGTAATAGGTACTAAATGGGTGTTTAGAAATAAGATGGATGAATTAAGTGTTATCACTAGAAATAAAGTTAGGCTAATGGCCAAAAGCTATAGTCAAGAAGAAGGAATTGATTTTGATGAGACATATGCATCCGTTGCTAGATCAGAAAATGTGAGATTTCTTCTTGTTTATGCTTGCATGAGTGGTTTTAAGAAAATTTCATATGGATGTCAAAAGTGCATTTTTGAATGGATTCATCAATGAAAAAGTATATGGTTCACAACCACCTAGCTTTGAAGATCATAAACATCCAAACCATGTCTATAAGTTGAAGAAAACACTTTATGGCTTATAGCAAGCTACAAAAACAATGGTAGAGAAGCTTAACAACTTTCTTATATCTCAAAATTATGAGAGAGGAAAATTTTATATGACTATTTTTATTAAGAAAATCAACAATAATATTATTCTTGTACAAGTCTATGTAGATGACATAATCTTTGGCTCTACTATTATTTGTTTGTGTAAAGAATTTGTTTCAGCAATGTAGGGAAAGTTTGAGATGTCTATGATAGGTGAGCTGAATTTCTTCTTAGGATTTCAAGCCAAACAACTAAAACATGGAACCTTCTTAAATCAATCAAAATACTGAACTGATTTGCTAAAAAAGTTTGTGTACCGACCAGTCCTCGGACATCGATGGCCGCTAGTAATGGTGGGCCACGTAAGTTGGGTCCCACAAGCGGCATGAGCCAGTGTCCCACAAGCGGCACAAGCCAATGTGTCGATTAGTTGTCAGAAGTTGATCATCAGGATATGTCGACGTGTCCTCGGCAACAAAGTAAGGCCGATGTGACATCAGGCATCAGTGGTTCAAACAGCTAAATTGGGCCACGAAAGGTGGGTCCTAGAAAACACACCAGTTAGTAGTAAAACACTAGAGGTAGGGGGAAGCCTAAGTCACAAAGGATCCATGCATGTAGTGTGGATAGCGCAACTAGGTGTGACACGAGTAAAGAGTCTTGGAAGCCACAAATACCCGTTAGGGTTAGGGTTTCCAAAGGAGATTGCATGCATGACACGTGAATACTTGGGGCACCCCCAGAGATTTGGTGCACAAGTTGGTACCCATGTGGCCATTCTGTTCGAGGTTGCACTCCAGAAAGGGGAGCCTTACGCCCTAGATTACACTAAGATTGGGTAATAGCGGCGCAAGGGCATTCCTCTAGAAACCCTAAGTGTGGGTAACGGAAACAGAAGAAACCCTAGATTATATAAAGGGTAGTAAGAGAACCCATAAGGTACGCAGTTTTTCGGAGATTAGAACTATGACACACACATATTGTTTCTTAGCCCCAAGATTGACTTGAGCGTTGGAGTACAAACGGCCTCTGGGGCGCCCCCTTTGTCTTTGCAGGTACAGAGTGTTTCAATCTAGGGAAGCGCAACCTAGGAAGGGACAAGAGGGTGTGGGATCGTCATTAGAGTCAACCGGCAAACAAGTCAACCGGCAAGAACAGTTTGAGATGGAAAATTTCAAGGAGGCAACCACTCCCATGTCAACAAATTGCTATTTGGACCTATATGAAAAAAGAACTACAATGTGTTGAAGATGGTTGCTGCCCGTTCAAGACATGTGTTTGATGAAGCTATTTGTGTAAATTTTCTTAGTATTTACATTTGCTTTAAGAATGTCTTAGGTATAGTTTAGAGGTTGTTTAGAGTAGGCTTTTTGCTAGGTAACTCACCTCTTAACCCCTGACCATGTGATAAGAGCAAATACAAGTTTTCTGAAACTGTTTTTCACATGTTTTGCAAAAATACCCTTACTGCATAAAAAAATGAATATGTTCTTCTCTAAATGAATAGATTCTTTTCTTAAGCTGATAATTTGATTAAGTGTTTTCAAACATCATGGTTTGTGCATCAAAGTATTTTGATTAAATTTTCATTCCATCAAAACGACTGTGTTTCACTTGTTAAGAAATTTCTGTTATCGTTTTGAAAATAAATTTGTTAATCTGTAAATGAATGAATTCTTTTTTTAGTCTGGTGTCATGGTTACCTTAAAAAGCTTTTTACGTTTTATCCTTGCACCAGGGTGTTTGACTGAGTCTCCTTCACATAACAGATTCTATAACTACTTTTGAAAATAAATTTGTTCATTTTATTTTCAATCTGTTCTTTTTCTAACAGCTTTAACTGTTTTTTGAAAATCTATTATAAGATGGTTTTCTATAAATGGAGAGTTAGTTTTTGCGTTTAAAGGTTGATAATACAATTGAGAAAAAAGTTTTACAACAGAGAACTAAGGATTTTCAGAGAATTAGCATGTGTTCTTGAAAGATTTTCCAAATCAAAAAGTGTGCTTGTTCTTGGTTGGCTCTAAGGCTTGGTTGGCTCTAAGGCTTGGTTAGAGGTGCTGCTACTGTATGAGCAATTTGTTCTACTGGTCTAAGGCAGATTTCTGCATCCTCTATCAGGTGTATTCGTTTCATCTTTCATTTCTTGTAAAAGTGTGATTGTAAACTCTTCTTGATAGGGTTTGTTGAAGAGTTGTGTGTGCTTGAATAGTGTTTTTTAGCAAAGTTTTGTCATGTTCTTGTAGGGTCCAAGAACAGTGGTGTTTGTAATTGTTTGAATTGTGTTTTAGTGAATTTCACCTTGGATTAGGTGAAGACTGGATGTAAGTCATTGGAGTGAACCAGTATAATTGTTTTGTGTTCATTCTCTCTCAATCTCTGCACTCAATAACTACTAAATAGACAAAACTGTTAAGAAATAAATATGTTCAATTGTAATTGAATCTGTTCTTTCTGGGCAGGATATACTGTTCTTGATTTCCTAAAGAATTTCTGCATAAATCCATATGTGGTGAAACATCAGTGAATTTCATGCTCTGTGAAGGTTAATACAATCTGTCAAGTGTTTTGAAAAACCAAACATTAGCTTTGTATTCAAAGGTTGTGATTAACTGCTGAAGCTCACTATTTTAATTCTGCAAAAATCAATTTGAACTTTGCCTGCAGATCATCTAACTCAATCTTAAAATCAAAGATTATTCAACTGGGATAAATGCCTTAAAGTATATAAACAGTATAAAAATAAATTTGTTCATTGCTAAATAAATCGATTTATTTTCTGTGTACTGTGACAATATCTGATTCTGTGCAAAACTTTTAAAAGGTCAATTCACCCCCCCCCCCCCTCCCGCCCTCTTGAACTTTGACACTATTGAACCCAACACAATGGACACTACCAAGTATAGAGGTCTTATTGGATCATTGTTATATTTGACATCCAACTGACTTGACATAACATTTAGTGTATGCATGCAAACCAGATATCAATCAAATCCCAAGGAATGTCATTGCAATGTTGCTAAAACAAATCCTTAAATACTTGAAGGGAATAACCAATGTTGGTTTATGGTATCCTAGAGTTGTTAGTTTAAGTTTAGTAGGTTTTTGATGGAAAACACTTTTCTTCTAGTAGTGATCTTTGTAATTTTTTCTTTGGATGGATGACGAAGGAGATTTGAGGAGCGGAAGAATTAAAGAAACTCACTACAAGAAATATTGATGTTAGCCTCCTAGAAAACCCACACAAAGACTAAAAGGGACACTAAACTCACTTTAATTATCATTTAGTGTCTCCCTTTTAATCTTTGTGTGGGTTTTTTGGGGAGGCTAACATCAATATTACTTGTAGTGACTCAAGAGTTTCCATAGATTGAAGTGGAGCTAGGAATTCGTGAGAGTGAGAGGTGACACAAATTCACTAGGAAAGAGCCCGAGCTAATTCTTGAAGAAGACTAACAAAAGGAGAACTTAGGAACAAGTAGAATATCCAAGTTTATTTTCGCTAGGTGAATTGGTGCAATGTAGTATCTAATTTAGTGCATATTTTTTTCACACCAGTAAAAATCTTTGCAATTTGAAGATTAATTCAACAAGCAGTATTGTGCAATTCTTTCTCAAAGCAATTTTGAGCATACAGTTGTTGATATTGAACAGTTACAACGGAAACTTGGTGCAAAATTTTCTGGTTTGGCAGTTTTGAATTCAACAACTAGAACTTATATTTTAGTTGATTCAACTTTGCTAATTAAACTAGTGCAATTGGAATTGGAGTTGAAAAGTTGAAGACGCTGGTGATTGTTGAAGCTATTGGTGTTTGTTAAAGTTGAAAATGGTTTACATAAGCCAACTTAAACTTATGAAATTAGCATGGTGGAGTATTTTCTAGTTGATTGAGAAGTTGGACTTATACAACAAGTGTTGGAGTTTATGTGTGAGTTGGCATAAAAATTTCTTCATTCTTAGTGTTTATTTTTAATTTTTGTACTTCATTCTAGTCTCAATCTCTAGGTAATTCTTTTATAGTGCCTACTTCCTTGGTAGCTTTTAATTTCTCTTTTTTCTTGAATTTGTGGATAATCTTTAGGTTTTCTCATCTCTAATCTCTTTCATGGGAGTCTACTTCGTTAACTTTCAACAACTTTTCCTTTTCAGAAACTTCACCAAAATATAAAAACCATTTGTGAAAATCTTTATTACTCAATTTTTGAAATTTTTTGTGACAATTTTAAAATAACAACTGAGTGATCATCATTATAAATCAAATAAAAAACATTGAAGAAGAAGATACATTAGCATGATTGTAACCCAATTGGGAGAATAGAAGGTAGTAGAAGATGTGTGGCTAATTTTACCCTGTGGATTTGGGAGTAATATGTTCGATCTCTTATGTATTGAAGTGATTTCTGAATATAATATTTTGCTCTTGATTGATTATCGGTACTGTTGTTTTGTTTATAACTCTTGATCTATAATATTAAATTTGACTGGAAAGTATTTTTAGGATTTTTACCTAAACAACAATACTTAACATATTTGAGTGCTAGGAATAGACTTGAAATGTTAATTCCTATTAACTCTGAGCTTTATATAAGTTGTTTTTATAAATATGCGAGGAATCGATATTTAGGAAACATTCTTAATAATTTTATATGCGAGAAATCGATATAAATGACTTTTATACGGGCATCAATATCAATCAAAGGACATAATATTATTAGGGTAATCTAAATACAAAAGAGTGAGAAAGATGATACCCAATCCCTATTTTTCCAATTGAAGCAATTACTCTTTGATTTGTTTTCTTGTTAATTCTTGTCATTATAACAATTTTCAAACCAACTTTTATTATTTTGTTTTTATATTTAGTGAATCTTTTACTTAAATATTTAAATATTCCTTGTGGGATCGATATCCGTCCTTAGGGACACATTATTACTTCTAACAACGCGGCGCACTTGTCGTAAAAAGTCATCAGGAGCATACACGACTTCCTTAATCCACTATACTCACCTTAGTTAAGTTTACTTAACTAGAGCTATGGTAGCTCAAGGAGTAAGCTACCTTCATCTATAAATACCCTAATTTCCTCTCATGTACTTAGATTTGCATATATTGAATGAAGAGTTCAAAACTTGAATACTCATTCTCTCCCAAATCTCTCTTGTTAGTGAGCCTATTAGGCCTAGTAAACCTACGGAAGGTTGGTCAAATCTCTTTCCCCTTCATTGCACCTTCAATCTCACGAATACTTACACCTCATATCCATTTCAGTGCACTTGCTTCAACCAAATTCCGTTTCCACTCCAATCAATCCATCAACCACAAGCTTGGATTACATCATAAATGAACCAAAACTTCAAGAACTCATAGGAAAAAAAACCAAAATTGAACCAAAATAAATTTCAACAAAAATCTTTAGCGTTTTGTATAGTATCAACAAGGAACACAGTGAAACAAAAAAAAAACAAACTCTGATAACTCTACACAATTAAAACTCAACATGATCGTACCCCTTCATGAAGAAGATGAAGACCAACATATGAAAATTCAAAAAGCATCAAAGGCAACAGATTAACAACAAGAACAATGAAAATAATCAGTGGAAAATGAAAATAATTGGTGGAAAATCAAAATAAACTATGGAAACACAAAATAAACGGTGGAAAATTAAAAAAAATGTAGAACATGGCAACATATGGTTCATCCATTAAAGAATAATCAAGAACAACCACAAATATTTTTTGAGAATTAGGCTTATCTGGATTGTAGCCTTGGTCTGATCTACCTTATGCTTCTTCTTGAGTGTTTGATGGAATTGATGACAGGCAGTGGAAGTCTAGTAGATTTATGGAGGAAACACCGAATGGGTATGGAGGTTTATGGGTTTGGGTGTGAGTGTGAGTTTAGAGAGTGCAAGGGCCAAGGAAGAGGTTAGACCAACTTCCTTGAGTTCTTAAGAATTCAAGAAGCATCATAAAGAGAGACTTGGATAGAAAGTGCCTAAAATTTTAGAAACACAATTTCATATATAAATCAAGTATGAATTTACAAGACTGGAGTCTCTTATTTATAGCCTAAGGAGACTACTAAAATGACAATTAGAGTTCTAAAATACTCTTCATTAATAGCATGTCATGTGGAAATCCTTTGTACAAGAAACTCTCCATTCCTAAGTTCTCATCTGTCAATGAATGGTTGGAGAGTGATATAGAAGGTGCATAACTTGCTTCTTTAAGGAGCTTGAAGAGTTATTTCCTATATAAAGGAAAAGGCGCCCCAAGTATATGTCTTGTTTGGAGAGAATTATATTATTATTCTAAAGTTGGCTCAGAAATACAAAGCAAGAAAATACTATTATACTATTTACAAAATTTATACAAGACTAAGGCAAATATTATCTTTTGTATTCTTCCAGGCTAATCTTCTACTCTTAGTTGAAAATAATGGTCGTTTTAGTATCGATGGTAATCCATCATCTTTGAAGAAGAAAAATTATGAAGTTATGAACTTATGATCTCAAATACAAACACCTGCAAAGTTAAAATCTTAAGCGTGCAAACCTAACTCATTAATAGTTATGTTCTTTAGTGATTTTAGAATAATGGATCTTATATTATACCCATCTTAGGCCATTATACCTATTTTATGAGCAAACTTGTGATTATTTGATCATATCCTTCTTATAAGCAAGAGTTTTACCATGAGTGGCTGCATTACAAACAATACTCAGTTGTTTAGCCATAAGTGACTAAGTTTCATACAATACTTGGTTGTTTAGTTAGGAGTGGTTAAGGTCCAAAGAATAGTCATTTTGTATTTGTAGTGGTATTCTACCTAGTGGAAATTAATCAAGTTGATCAAGAATTGAAAGTAGTCTTGGTTAATAGATGAACAAACATAAAAAATCTCAAGTGTAAATCTTTCTTCACTTTTAACACTCTTAGATTGCAAGTTCTTTGTTAAGTATTTCGCTGACACTCCCGAAGGATGCTTCCATCATTTGGCACCGAGAGCTAGGTTAATGGAGGTCTTCAAGAGATAAGTATTCTTTTTCATTTTAATTTTCAGTTTCTTGCATGTTTTAGTTTTAAGTCATGTGTGCTTGTTTGAGTATAGGTTAGGTTTTTTTTTAATTCGTACCATACTTTTGTGTGTTGTTGATTCAACTATTTAGTTCTTTTCTTGAATCAATATTGTCTAAGATTTCTCTTTGAATATGCTAGTCTATGTTATTTTAAATTCCAATTATATTTTTTGTCTTGATTTTTTGAATCCTCCATGTTTTGTGTAGAAGTCATGTTTAGTCTTTACAAGTCTTGAATTTCCATAGAAGTAGTCCTTACTTTTACACAATGTATGACATGTGTTTGTAAAATTGTTTAATTAATTCCTCTTGTATGTGAGTTTACTATTAGATCACTACTAAGCATCTTATTACAAAACTCCATTGTCTCTTGAAGTTTTATTCCATTTCATTGGACTCTTTAGGTTTCTTCTCGCTCACAGGATTATGTGAATTTTTTCTGGATTGGAAAATTTATTGTGAAATAAATACAAGTCCAAATTACATGAAAGTTTATATCTGAGAACTAGAATGTGTTAGTGATCTTGTGTTAAAAAGGCGCATCCAAAACCGAATTATAAAAATATGATAAATCGTAAAAGCCCGGATGTTCATTGCTAACAAATTTTGAGCGAAGTTCTGCATTGCTCTCGGTTTTTTGTTTGTTTTAATTAGCTCAATGCATCTTTTGATATGAAATCTTGTGAATGTATTCCTTATTGTGTTAGGCAATAGTGGTTAAAATTTGGGAACAAAATTTGATGTAGAAAAATTTACATAAATTCTGGAATTAACACTACTAGAATGCAAATCTAGTTGTTTTTGGTTTTGAAATCTTATTCTAGCTCTTATCTTAGGATTCACTTTGAAGTGCTTGCCATCAAATTGTGCTTATTTGTTGCTTGTCAATTTCTTTCAAATCTCTTTGATTATTAATATGTAATTTATCACTTGATGTCTATCTCTTTTCAAATTGTGATTTTATTGCTTTTAGTGTTTTGTAATTTTCTTGAAGTCCAAAAGAACTTAGACACTTACTTTTCCCTAAGTTTTGGATGAAACTTACGTGTCCCCAAGGTGTCATCCTAGGTGTGTTGGTGAATAACCAGTTGAAAAAAATTCTCATTAAGACATGGGAAGACAAGCTCAAGGGGAATGCAAACACGCAAGGATTGAGAGAAATAATAAATTTACTTGTCAAATTCATATTTCTTGTCACATAACCTTTGTGTATATCTTTTATTTTGCTTATTTGTATTTATGGGGAAATTTCCTTGGAGCAATCCCATTAAAACTCTGGAATAGTTTAAGCATTTTAGTCGTGAAAGTGCGTCAAGGGGCTCAAAGTGTCACTTGCACTTTCACTTAGGACCACATCTATATTTACTGCTTTCTTTAGCTTTCATTCTTTAATTTCTTTTTAAGTCTCCGTGGAAAATAGGAAAACCTTCTCTTAGAATAACACTAACTAGTAGACCTTCCTTTGGTCTTATAGGACCTTTGCACACACACAAATTAGAAAAAATGGTTTTGAAGTTTCTTCAAAAGAAAACTAGTGAAAGTTATCCAAGGAATCTCTGGCTAGGAAATACTTGGTTTTTAAGCTTGTCCTTGTGACTCACCTATCTTTTCTAGGAGTGAACTTAGAGAAACTTTGACTCTTTAACCTTGTAGGAACTTCAAAATCTTGAAAACCTCTTTGTGAATTTTTTATCACTCTTTGTTGAAATCAAATTTTTTGTGAAAACTTGTAAGATTTTTATTCAACAATGAGTGATCATTCTCATCATTCATCAAGAGTGCATGGTAGAACTAGAGACCCCGAGGAAGAATGCAATCTAATAGAAGCAGTTAGGAGACTTAAAGAAAATGCCAAACAAAAAGATAAAAAAAAAAAATGGATGAAATAAGGAGAATGTTTGCTCAAGTCATAAGGAATCAAGATAGGACTAAGAGCAAACATGATAAGGGGTCTAATCTTAGATGAAATTATAATCTTGACCCCATTCCCAAAGTGAGGAAGGGGTGTATAGTAATCCTTGCTATAATAGTTCCTATCTACCACCCCTTAAACATCATATGCCTAGAAATCATTTTCATTCTATAGAGTCTAAACTACACCTCACTACTTTTTATGCAAATAAAAATGTCGAGGCATATTTAGAATGGAAGACAAAGGTTGATCAAATTTTTTAAAATCACCAAGTAAATAAATTTAGAAGATTATCCATGGCTACCCTAAGTTTTCAAGAACATGTCATATCTTGGTGGAAACAAAGGCAAAATGATGTTAGGATGGGTAGAAAAAAAAATTGAATTAGAATGAATTGAAGGCGTGTATGAGAAGAAAATTTGTTCTGCCTTCATATGAGAAAAATAAAAATATTAGAGAAGAAATGAAAGAGTTTGTAATAATAGGAAACAAATTTATAGTAGGAGAAAAAGAATTTATAAGAAGAGAAAAAGAGTTTAGAGAAAAGGTGCAAACTCGTATTGAAGAAAAAAGAGAAATAAAAGAGAAACAAAAGAGAGATAAAGATAAGAAAGAAAGAGAAGAAAAAGAAGAGAAATCCATAAAGGAAGAGGAGTCTCCTACAACACCCCCTACAAACATAGTTGAGACAAAATCCTTAAAGGGGGATTTCAATACTTTAAACTCTTCTTTTCAATTAAATTATGATGATAACTCATCTTCTCAAAAAAATTTGTCTATTGTTACATGGGAGTATTCTTCTCCTAGGTTCTCATATCAAGGGACCTTCCTTGAGAGAGTACCTCTCCAATTTTATTTTTGAAACTTAGAGAAAAGTTCAAATTTCTTTGTTAAGTCTTCCACTAACACTCGAGACTCGAGAAGAATGCTTCCATCACCCTTGTTAAGTGATTATCATATCTTCATTATATGCATGACCGTATAACTATTTCAAAGTTTTATTTCCAATTGGAATCTAGATATGATACTTCATAGATTCACATCAAGTACTGGTGAATTTTCACCCTTGAATAGATGATATCAACCTCCATCACTTTTTTTACCACCAAACATCTTCATTTATATTATTTGGATTATAAACAAAAACCTATATGTCTTATTCATTCTATAACTCAATACACATATCATGCAAAGTTAAATTACTTGACAATCCACTTTTCACATAACTACATCAATGATTTCACTAAATAACAGTTTGTTAACATTTTATAGTTGTACAATTAGATCCATATTCTTATCAATCTTAAAACATTGGATTTAAAATTTGTACAACACAACTTTTTTTTATTGTAAAGCTTGTGGCGACCAGGGTTATCACAATGGGATGGTGAAACATAACATTAAAAATTAAAAATAGCCTCACCATCAATATTTAAAAAAAAAAAATTTAAAAAAATTGAACTACAAAATCTAATTATGATTTTGGGAGTTTTGTATAAAATATATTAGTACCTACAATTTGTTGTAAAGACAATTACTTCTAATTAACTGAGCTAATTATTCTTTAATTTTAAAATATTTTTCACATGAAATAAGAAAAAAGTTAAATTAGATTAAGTAAATGGATTTTTTGGAGAAGTAAAGAAATAGAGAATATAAGAAAAACATTTTTTTTTTGTTAGATTATAAAGAATACATTTGTATTAAATTAGTTTTTGAAAGGTAAGAAATTGTTATTGAATCAAGTAATAATAAAATAAAATAAAAATGATTAAATTGTGTGGTCACAGTTGTCTCTCTTTAGTTAATTTTTATTAAGTAATATGAATAATTGAATGTTTTTATAACATCGTAGTAAAATATAACTGAAGATATGAAACTAATTTTATTCAAGGACTAAAAGTGTAAAAAGAGTAGGAACCCAAAGCATAAAAGGAAGGAAAATATAGGAACTTTGAACACACAAAAGTGGGAGTACAGACTTAAAGCATAAAATATAGGACTGTTTCTTCCTGTACCTCCATCTTCTCTCACCTCCATAAATCTGGAATTATTTTTTCAAATTCGTAATTAGCTTTCGGATTACATAATTCATATGTATTTTTTCAGATATATGATTAGTTTCTGGATTACATAATCTGAAAGTCTTTTTTAGCTTCCAGATTATGTAATCCAGAAATCTTTTTTCAAATACGTTTATGAATTACATAATTTGGAAACTACTCTATGGAGGTGACATAAGAAGAATAAAAAGGTATTTTAACATTTTGTATGGGGTGATAGAAGAAGATATGGAGGTGCAGGAAAAAACAGTCTAAAAATAGTGGAAGTCAGGACTCAAAGCATAAAAGTAATGAGGCTTTTACTTCACGCACTCCCCTATTTTTGAATCTGCACCCCTACAATTGGGTGAAATGATTGAATTGTCCTGTTATCTTCTCGCTCACTATATCCATTACGGTTGCTGCCATGGCCACCAGTGTCTCTGAAGAGTGTTGTAGTTAGAAGAATAAGAGCAAAAACATCTCCTTCTGAAAAGCTCTTTACAAAACACATTTCATGTATGCTGAAAAACTTGAAAATTCATTCTGAAAAGCACATTCCGAAAGATATTATATATACGTTTTAAAAAAATTATTTTGGAAATCATTTTCTGAAAACCTTATTCTAAAATGTATTTTATAAGTTCTGAAAAAAATATTTCAAAAATCTTAGTCTATTTCAGAAAAAATGTGTTGCAGAATGTAGTTTATGAATTCTAGAACACATAGTCCAAAAATCACTTTAAAAAAATAAATAAATTATTTTTAAAATTGTGAGAGTGGAGGGTAAAATTGACGGTGCAGGAAGCAATTGGCAAGTAATGAACATAGAGACTCTAAACGTAAAGAGAGTGGACTCATGAGTCGAAACCTAAAACCAATGAGCAGAGAGAATTGAAACATAGGAAAGTGTTTTAAGTGGATGTGGGAATTGAAAGCATAAAATCAACTGAAAAGTTTTGTTAATAACATGATACAACATAATCAACAACAGCATGCATTTGACACCATTTATAATAATATAATAATACTTTTAAATTAAAAAATAAATTTTAAAAAATAAATATTAATTTATTAATATGTGAAGTGTATATTATTACTCTTGACGGTATTAATATATTAGCACTCTAAAATCAATGAATGAACGTATTCAAAGTATGAAAGAGTGGACGATGTGGGAGCTAAGATTTATATAAATCTTTTTATAAATAAATAAATATTTGAAAAAATTATACTTATATATTTATAGAAAGAACATATCTCAATAAAACCAATTGCTTATATATTAATAAAAAAACATACCATTTTTAATATTATGTCTTGCATCTTGTTTCTGTACTTACTTAATGAACGAGACAAAAAGAAACAGCATCTCCCATAAAAAAAAAATACAACCAAAAACACTTAAGATAATTCTAATAAATCTACATGTCATAACTAACAAAAATTCATACAAAAAAATATTCAATCATATCAAAATACATATCACTCTACACTATTCATACTTATGAACATTTATAAAAATAAAATATAAAATGAATACACATTATTACATTTCTACATTCCACCTAAAACCTACAAGCTTAAACGTTAAAAAATTCCGTTTTAAAATTGATTTACGTTTTTTTTACATAAATTAAAGAAATTTAATTTAATTTTAATATATTCATTTAATTATGATAGATGGCCCTCTTTGATTGAGAAACACAAGAATGAGAAGTTAATGTTATTGAAAAATATGTTGTCTGGAATTCTGGCGAGTCTCCACGTGGCCAGGTTTTATATTCTAACATATAGTTTCATAAATGTATAATTTTTTTGTTGTATTAATATAATATATTTATTATTTATTTTCAGCATATATTTCTGAAAATCTTGACATGTGAGGTTTATTATAGTACCATTATCAAAGGCTTTATGCCCTAATGTGTGCAGAATGGAACTATAGACAAGAAAGAATAAAAATAGTTATTATTATTATTATTTTCATAATTACCTAATCATATATTTATTTTTATATTTTTAAATTTTTTATAAAATCCATAAATATTTTTAAATTTATTTTTCATTTTTTGATGTAATGTTTGTGATCGGGTTTAAGAATTGGGAAGGATCAATTCCACACAACTGCTGAGGATCTTGATTTTTTCTGTTGCACGATTTTCTAATATGGTGGAACATTACAAAATTACCACATGATAATTATTAGCTAATGTCATTGAGTTGCTTTTGTGTGTTAACAAATACAAATTATATTTATAATTAAAATTATTAAACAATATATTGTGTTTTTTTTTCACAATAGTACCATGGAGGAACCAAGTTAAGATCAACTTATGTTCTTTGACAATTTTCTTTTTTTTTAATAAAATATTTACAATTTTTTCTAACTTTTAAATAAATATTTATTTTTCTCGTACTTTTTATATAGATGGCGTTGACTTTCTTTATTATTTTAGTAAAATGATGTTTACCTCGTTTATTTTATTTAATAAAAATACTTTTTTATTTTTTATTTCTAAAAAAGTTCTTTAATTTTATTTTTAAAATTTTACCTTTTACTCTTCATAATTATTTTTATTTAAGTTTTGGTTAATACAATACTTTTAAATAAATAAAGAAAGATAATGTACTTTATTGAAAGTGTAATCTCTTTCAAAACGAAAGAGAATATAGATATTTATTTAAAGATTATAAGAAATACGAATGTTTATTTAAATTTTGAATGTCAATTTATTAAAAGAATAAAAGAAGTGAATGTATATTTTAAAATTGAAGATAGTCTGAACGTGGAAAGACAAGTATAATTTATTGGATGAATCTTGATTGACCTGACTTTTAATTTATTTTCTAAATACATTAAATAAGAAAGAATGCATAGTTTATATGACTAGTAGTGATAACTAACAATGCTGCACTTCCTATTTGGATCAAAAGGTGATTACTTGTGGTACAATAATTTCTTTATTTTATTTTAAGATTTTGCATTTGAGGTGTATATGTATTACTTAGAGCTTATTAATTTGTATGATCATCAAGTAATCTGAGGTAAATCTCCATACTATTAAATTTATTTAAATCTAGACTTTACTTTGATGCATATTTTACCATATTTTTACATTTAAAACCATCATTTTTTATAGAGTCTGTTTGGAATTTCACTTGCTCTCTCTATCCCTCTATCCAGCACCTCTTATACATTATTTTTTATAATTTTATTTGCTCTCTCTTTCCACAGTGTATCAAAATCAAGTCTCTATACATTTTCTTTCAAATTTTATTTGGTATTTGGTTCAATATTGGTAAGTTTTTCATACATAATGTACCGACCTGGTAGTCGGGAGTAATGACGTGGCGTCGAGCTATTATATAGACGTTGGATGGGACACCTGGCTGGCAGAAGGGAAGGAAGTCGGGGGGCTCGCGTAGTCGCCAGTTATTAAGTTGGCGTGCTCCGATCTCCAGCATACCTAAACCGGCGGTCACCGGGTTGAAGATGAAGTCGCCAGATGTGAACCCATGTGACCAAGTGATTAGAGATCGCCGAAACAAGGACATCGCCGAAGATGAAGGCAGATGGTCATTTCCCAGCTGGCCAGAGGATGAGCTCGGGAGACAGCTTACCTGAACATACACGGTGAAGCAAGTAAAGTAGATCATGAAGGCGGCCGGCGAGACCACAGGGAAGGTGTGTACGAAGGCACCCGAACTCGCCACGCAGAAGGGATCACGCTCCAAGGCAGCTATGCGCTGAGTTGTTTCACGCGTAAGTAACATAGCCAAAGCATAAGTTTGTCATGGGGTTGGCGGATCTGATCGCCATTCCCAATATATCAGCTAGGCTGAAGGCGCTTAATACGGCGCAGAAGTCGATCCAGGTTTGACGAGGCAGGGCTCTAGCGTTTCGGTCAACAGGCAGGATCACATAATAAATGGATATAATATTTTCAAAATTTAGTTAAAGTAGTTACTTTTAATTTTTTGGTACTATTAAATTATAATTTTATTATATTTTTTTATATTTATATAATATTAAACTTTTTTTACATATTATTATATTAGTTAATTTTTTTGAAAGCATGAATTTTGATTTAAAATGCAATTCATTTTTTTATAAAAAATATGGATTTGGATTATAAATCTAATCCAAATATTTAGTATTTAGATTAGATTTGGATTAATCCATGACCACCCTTACATACTATAAAACAATTGATATGATTCCAATAACATGAAAGAGATATGATATGGACATGTTATGGATTCAACAAGAGTTGGAATATGATTAAGCACTTTTTAAGAATTGGATCAATATTCTTAACATTCAAGAACTCACCAAAACACAAGTAACCAAGCCAAACTCATATAGAATCCCATAATATGGCATATGAACCGATTAAAACACAAAAGAACACAAATGAACCGATTAAAACTCAAAGAAACACAACAAAAACCACAAGAGCAGCAAACTATAAGGAACTACAGAATGAAAACACAAAATAAGCAAGTTCTACCCATTGAAAAGACTAGAAACATCAAAGACATGTTTTAGAGTTTGTTTGGGAATGGAAATGGATGAAGAAGATGAAAAGAACTAGGAAACTTATGTGGTTGTAGCTCTTGGAGATGTGCACGCCACTTGAAGGATGAAAGACTTCAAGATGAGTGTAGTTGCCGCCACTTGAGAGTCCAAGAATGCACTCAAGATAAGACTAGAAGAGAAGAAGACACAAGTCTCTCTCAATTCACTCACCAATTTGATAGAGGTTCTTTACTCAAAATATCAATTCTATTATTTCAAAGACTCAAGCCCTCCTTTTATAGGGGAAAGGACCGGTCAACTATTACAAAGAAGCTTACAAGAGAAGCTTTACAAGGTAGCCTATAACTCTTCCACTTCTAGCGCCTAAAATGGAGAGTGAAGAGGCACCTTCTAGAATTTTCCTAAAAACTAACGCCTATAGATGCTATACACAAGAGGTGTCTTAGGTTCCCCTCTTTAGCACCTTCCTAAACACTACTCTATGTATTTTAAATTTTATACAAAATAAACTACAAAAAGAGAAAACTTTTGAAGCCTACTTCCTAACTCTTTAGCTTTGCTCCTTGTAATCCTTTAAGGTAAAAAGGATGATGAGCTAACATGTCTTTGAGCATATTCAACTTCAACCTCATTCTCTTCTTCTTCTTGATCTCCATCAAGAATGCTAGAACTTTGGGCAGCAACTACAAAGAAGACTGGAGCTCAGCCGACTACAAAGAAGACTGGAGCTCAGCTGACTTCAGCAAGAACAAGTCATCATTATTTTTGGACCTGACTTTCGTTTAAAAAAAAAAATATTTATACTATAATTGAACTTTTTCTTTTGGTCATGTATTGGGTCTTAGTTTCATCTTTTGGGCCTTGTATTTAGGCTAATAGTATAGTGGGGTGTAGATAGTAATAAAGAGTTTAGCTAGGATTACAATTGGCCTTCATTGAGTCCAAAGCAACCTTAGGTCGTCTAGGTTAGAGGAGTCTACGTCTAACAAACATGGAGTTACACCTCTTGCCATGGTAAGCATGAGCATCTACTTGGCATCTCCTCAATGGAGATGATTTTTCACCAATGAAGATAAACCATTTGTCGAGCTCTAATTTGAGAAGATTTACTCCAATGAGAGAGAGTCATTTGTCATCATGTGAGTGGAAAGTTTTAGGGTTAAAAATTTGAACTTGGACACTACTTAACACTATAAATAGAAGTGTTAATCCTCTTGTAAAATGCAGCTTGAATGAAAAGAGTTATGTTGCCCATTTTTTCCATAAACACTTGAGTTCTCTCTAGGGTAGTCTCTTGTGTAGCCTTCCCTAGACTCCTTTCTAGTGAGTTGGCCTCACCTCTCACTCTCCCAAACTCATTTTCTCCACTTCAAATCCAGAGTATTCTGCATCCATTTCCAGCAGCTTCTGCAATTCCATACAAAATTACAAATCAAAACAATGCAATGAGAAGAAGGCACCTATCATCTTGGGTTGCAAGCTACCTTTGCCACAAATCAACTTGTGAGTGAAAGGGATTTTGAGAAGCTTGGTCCACAAACTAGGGTTAGGGTTAGGTTTGATACTTGCTTTTCAACCTTCCTCTCCTATAAATAGGAGTCTCTTATGCATGAAAAATAACTTTGAATTTAGTAAAGAATTTTTGTCCAAATATTGAGACATTTCTACTTGACAAAGTTCACTTTATGTTAGCACATCTACTTGTGACTAGCTTGGGCACTTCTAGAAGTTGGTCTCACCTCTTCTAGACTTTCTTCTTCATGGTTCACTTCATTTTCTCCACTGAATTTTCACTTCTTTGTGGCTTCCACAAGGCAACATCTAGCTCCATCCAAAGACAACTAAAAAAACAAAAGAATGGAGCCAATCCGGATTTGCATCATATGGTAATTAGAACTTTGGTTTAAAAGACATAGATTTTTCTTCAATTTTTTTTCTAATTTTTGCATTTTTCATATATTTTTCTTAACTGTCTTAAACATGTTTACGGATTGAAATTGTGTTTTTCGTCATTTTTTTGTTTCAAATAATCTAGTTCATCTTGAACCTCCATGCATGTGCCTATATGTGCTCCAATAGTCATATCCATGTATTCTTTTAAATTTTCTTGTGTTTTCTTCAAATTTGTTCGATGAAATTTTCTTATAATTAAGTCATTTTCTTATAATTAATTCATATTTTTTTTAATAAAAAAATACCACAATCATCTTCATGCTCTTTTATGATGTAACAAAAAATAAAAATTAAGCAACCATAACTATCAATTCATCAGTAAAGCTCTCAAAACTGTTTAGGATTCACACACTCACAAAATTGTTTAGAGTTCTTGAGTGCTTTTTATTTTCATATTAGAGTTCCTAAATTGCTACTAGATCATTGTAAATTATCTTTAGAATTAGGTTCCATTAACATTTTCTTGAAAATTCAGTTTAAAAAACTTTTGAAAAATAATTTGTGGTACAAAAAGAAATTATAGAGGTGCGAAGAACAAAATTGGTTTTCCTTCGTGTTCATCCTCTAATGTATTCATCTTTTGCTGAAAAATTTCTTTGGTGTGAGTTTGAAAACCTGTTATCGAAAAACGGTGACAGTGCGAAACTGTTTTCAGAATTTCATGGAAATTCTTGTTTCGTGTTCATCTGGTCCATTTCGTGCTCGAGATTTTGTGGCGCAATTTTAAATTCCTCGCCGACACAAAAAAACAGAGTCGTAAAGGATTGTGAACGGAGTCTGTTGCGTTTTTCATTCCTGATTCTGGTACAGTTTTGTAGAGGAGCCAAAAAACAGTGTCAATTTTCTTTGTTGTGTTGATATCGAAGTAGTGAGCGTATTGGAAGTAATAAAAGGAGCTGGTGTGGAGAATTTCTTCAATTGCAAATGTGAGAATTTACACTGATGCATTTGGTGGAGGTAATTCAACGTGACATGAATTTTCGTTGTGGTTGAACTGAAGTGAAGGTGTTTGTGAAATTGAATCAGTATAAAATATGAAGTGGTAGTTCATTGTGCTTGTATGTAATTGGATTTTTTTTAAACAACTATTTAAAACAGTTGGTGGTGCAGTTTATTTAGAGTTAAATTGGCACTGGTTTTTCTTAGTTTGGTGCAAAATTCTGGTGGAGTGATTGATTTTTTTTTGGAGTATTGTTCAGTGAATTTTATCAAACATATTTGAGTTCTTTTAACTGTCAAATTTGTTGTGTGAATGGTTTACGCCACTGGACATCATTGTATCCGCTGGTGTATTTAATCTAAGTTTAGTTTAGTTTCTTTTCTACCAAATTCTCACACACAAGGAGCTTATTTGGTGGAAATTTCATTTGAAAAAGTATTGTTATATCTATATTTGTTTTACATTCCTGAATTTGATTCCACTTAATGAATGTACATTGATTAACATAGTGCAGTACCAATTGTGGCAGTTGAGAAATAGAGAAAGAGTTCAAAACTGGAGTGTTTTGTTGTTAAATTGAAGAAGCAGTTTTCAATTTCAAATTTTGGCGCTTGATGGAAATTACTGATTGGTTTTAGTGCAAAGTTCATGTCTTTAATCATTTGAAATCTGAATTGGTGAGTGGTTGTGGGTAAATTGTTGATAAAGAGTGATCAAGTGCTTTGAAGAATTCAAATCCAAAGTGTTTGATGAAAGGCTGGTGTTGATGTTGTGTTTGGCTGGGATCTGGGTAGAATAGAATGTGAGTCACTCCTTTGTTGAATCTAAAACTGATGTGATTTAAAACCTTTTTGAAATCAAGTGTTTTTCCAACTAAGTGAAAAACAACCTGTTGTTTTGTCGAATCAACCGGTTGTTTTACTCTTAGGAATTTTGAAAAGGTTAAAAACTGTTTTAGTTTGGTTGACTTAGTTGTCAAGCCAAACAATCGGTTGTTTCGTGGTTTCAACCGATTGTTTCTTTGAAAATCCTAACAGAATTCAGTTTTGAATGTTGAATCTACTTTAAATGTTTTTCAACTGAATACGCTCCTTCATTAATTGGTTTGACCAATCTTTGGAAAATATAAATGGTTTGTTTATGTTTTCAAACTAGCAAGAGAAACATATTTGAGTTTTTGAGTTGTGTCAAAGTTGATTCTAAGATTTGAACATTCATATCAAGCTTTGGGTTTTCAAAGAGAGTGGAATAGGATTGCAGTTGTATTGATTTCAGTTTGTCCTGTGAACAAGTGTAATCCCTTCTAAACCTACTGTATTTCTGGTGTTGTGTTGCCAAGAAGTGTTGTGTGTTCTTGAGGTGGTCAAGATCAATACTCTTGGTGTGTTTGGTCAAAGAGAGTGTGTTTCTTGAAGGGTTCAAGGTCACTACTTTGGTGGTTTGTGTTTTGTAATCTGGTTTGATTGCTTAGTGGATTACCTAGTGGTTTTATGGGGACTGGATATAGCTCTTAGCTTAAGAGTGAATCAGTATAAATTGTTGGTGTATCTCTCTCTTACTCTGAACTCATTTAAATTTTGTTTTAAGTATTGCTGATATAAACAACTGATTGTTTCGAAGAAACAACTGATTATTTTTCCGTTGCTTTGTTGTTTAATTGTTTATATTCTTGGCTAACTTGATTCCTGTTCTGGACTCACACAAAGAATTTTGTTAAATCTGAAATAGTTTTCAAAAACCCCTCTTAAACAATTCACCCCCTTCTCATTTAAGGCCATATATTCTAACATAGATTACATGGAGCATTGTTGAATTGGAGAGCAGGAAGCGTGAGTGTGGTTTGCTTCTACATCACAAGGAACATTGTAGCCCATTAACGAAACCAGCAGCGACGTAAGAAAGAACAGTGCAGGAGATCACTGTTTTGATTTAAAAAAAAGCTAGAACCCAAAAGAAATTTGAGTGAGACAAACTGAAACCAACTCACGTGAAAATCAACACATGGTCGGGTCCATGGTGCCATTCCATTTTTGCTTAATTGAAACATTTTGGGCCAAACCTTGTTATACTTGCAATTGGGTTGGACAATTTTACACTTTTGAAGAATTAATTGGCCTAATGTGGTACAGCTATACCTTAAGACAAATTCGTCTTCCACCTCTATATTAATTGTCAAAAGTCAGCTTTAACCTTTTTAAAAACTTTAAATAATCCTAAATGAAGTATAACTTCACATTTTTAAATAACATCAACCGCACCTCCGCACTCCCATACCCCCTTTCATTCGCAACACTTTCATTCTTCTCCAGTCGCATCATTTGAGAGAACAATTTCATCATTTGAGCGTATGTGGGGAGGGTTAACAAGACTAATCGTTGTAATCGACGTTTCCTAGTACGAAGATAATTTTTTTGAGTTTTGTACTTCATTTTTGCGTCTCGCTTAACTTTTTTTAGGTTTTGTGGCTTCCAATAAATTGAAAAAAAATAAGCGAACGAAAACACAATCATACTAGTAAAACACCACAAAACCTACCTCAACCATCAACGTTCACTACCAGCCACCACCATCCACCACAAGCAACCACTACCACAAGCAACCACCACCACAAGCAATCAGCACCACTTGAAAATGAAAAAGAAGGCACCACACTCTCCAATATACTCTGAAGGGTATTGTTGGAATTTAAAAAAACATGGGTGCAGGAAGAATTTGTCTATCTTAAGCTCCATTGAGATATTTTGTCATTCTTCGTTTTTAATTTTTTAATCCAATCTAGTGTTTATCTTTAGGAAATTCATTTGTGTGCTTAGTATTTTTGCAAGCCTTAATTTCTTGTTTTTGAGTCTTTAAAATTACTCTTTGCAATTGTCACAATTCCAAATCTCAAGTTTAGCTTCTCAATTTTGAGATTTTCTTGATTTTGAATTTTATTGACCTCTTGAGATGGAAATTATCTCTTATTGTGATCTCTGGAACATGTTGATTAACATTGATAGGTAGCATATTTAAGAAGAAAAATATCAAGTTAAGGATGCCAAATTTTTAGAGAATTAACAAGTAGAAGTTCAAAAGGAAAAGTGATTAACACTTGAGAGGAAGATTTGGCAATCCACAAAAAAACATCAAATGCTTCTTTGTAAAATCATATTATCACGATTGTGTTAATTCTTCATTTATAATTTTTTATTGCTTTGTGTTTGGGAAAATGCCTATAAAGTAATCCCAAAGTTAAACATTGTAATAGTAAGCGCTAAGTGTTAGAATGTATGACTTTAAACTAGAGAGGGGGGAGGGGGGTGAATGGTTTAAAGAGGGTTTTCTCAAAATTTTAAGTCTAGAATGAAATTACTTCGAGAAAACTTGATTAAGAATTCAGTTTGCCAAAAACACAAAGCAATTTAGCACAACACCAGAAAAACAATCGGTTGTTTATACCAGTTCACAAATATAAACTGTAATTAAAGAGTTCAAGGGATAGAGAGATTGTACACACAGGTTTATATTGGTTCACTCTTAAACTAAGAGCTACATCCAGTCTTCCCAGAAACCACTGGGGAATCCACTAAGCAATCAACCCTAGATTACTTACAACACCACCAAAGAAGTGACCTTGATCCCCTCAAGACACACACTTCCTTTGGCTCAGCACAAACACTGCTAAGAATGCTGATCTTGACAACCTCAAGAGCACACAACACTTCTCAACTTCACACACAGAGTTTCTTCAAAGTACAAAAGGATTACACTTGTTACAGAAAAATCTGAAATGAATACCAGATGAAAATCCTATATCACACTCTCTTGATCAAAGCTTCACAAAGCAAACTTCAACTCTTCAAAAGCAAAATCAGTGAAAAACTCAAATATGTTTTTCTTTGATTAAAACTCAGTTCTTATTTGTTACATAAACTGAACAAACTATTTATTGCTTTCAAAGACTGGTCAAAGTATTTAAAACTGGAGCGTAATCAGTTATAAAATCATTTAATGCTCAGTAAAAGCACAAAACAGTTTTCTGTTATGATCCCAAAACAAACAATCGGTTGAATGCTCGAATCAATCGGTTGTTTTGGTTTGGCAGCAAGTCAACCATCAAAAACAGTTTTCAACCTTTCTAAAAACACCTAAGTATTAAACAATCGGTTGTTTCGACAAAACAACAGGTTGTTTTTCACTTAGTTTGAAAAACACTTTTAATTAAAAGGTTTAAGAATGCTTAAGCTTTAAATTCAATCAAGAGTGGATTTACACAAATAATCTACCCCAGATCCTATTCTAAAACACCTCAGCAACAGCAAGCACATCCAACCTTCCATCAAACTTCAAAGGGTTTGGATTCTTCAAAGCTTGAACACACTTGATTCAACACTAAGTCTTGTGGAAATGTGTCAAGGGAATCAAAGTGTCACTTGCATTTTACCTGCTTTCATTTATGTACTTGCAAATTTAATTTGTTATTTCCTTTCTTATGTCTCCGTGATAATTAGGCTTTAAAAATTAATAGTTGATAGTCTTTTGGATTTTGTTGCACATGCTCGTTTAGATAAAATCTTTTTGAAGTTTCTACTAAGAGATTTTGTGAAAGTGATAAGAAGAAAACTCTAGTAAGGAAAGACTTGGTACCTAAGCATTTTCATCTGTAAACCACATCTCTTTCTAAGGAATCTACTTGGTTAACTTTCAACAATTTTTCTTTTTAGAAATTTCGCGGAAATATAAACAACATTTGTGAAAATCTTTATCACTCATTTTTTTGAAAATTTTGAAATTTTTTGTGAAAAAACTTTTAAATAAAGAATTATTGATCATCATTCTTGTATAAAAATCAAAGGGGTCTTTGGGAGATGAATTACAAAATACAAAAATAAAAAATAAAACATCCCTACAAGAGCTAAGAACCATGTTTTCTCAATACATGCAAAGTCAAAAAAATTCTAAGAGTAAACATGGAGACATTTCATATAGGAAGATAACACATCATAAAGACCCTATGTACCAAAGAGAAGGGGTGTGTAGTAATCTTTTGAATCTGCCAACCTGTTGGGTCAGAGACGGACCATCTATCAGTCCTTCTTCAATTTTAAATTTTTTAAAGATGAATCTCATGTTTTTGAAATTAAAATTGATGGTATAGCTACAGTTAATTGGGCTAAGATTTGTTGTCATTTTGAGAATGGAGGTTTGAAGATTATTAACCTTCATCATAAAAATAGCGCGTATCTTCTTAAGCTTGCTTGGAACTTTGCTTATAGCAACAAACCTTGGTCTTTTCTCCTGAAAGCCAAAGTTCTTAAATCAAAATATAAGCTTACAATGGTTTATACATCCTCATTTATTTGGCCTGGAGTTAAGCAACTTTATGACACTATTCTTAACCATACTTCTTGGACGGTTGGTACTAGTACTTTTATTAATTTTTGGAATGATAAATGGTGTTCAACTACTTCTTTAGCTAATATTGTAGGGCTATCTGATGGTGCTAACATTCTGGATACAATATCTCAGTTTTGAACTAGTTGTGATAGGAATATTCTGTCTTTACAATAGATGCCTCATTTTTTTAATCATATCATGGTTAGTGTTCCTGCGGTTGACTCGCTCCGCCAGTTGACTCCAACAGTTGCTTTGACCCTTCGATCTTGCTTGAGAATCGTACCTTCTTGATCAAGAAACCTTTCACCTGCAAAGACAAAGGGGCGCCCTAGCGGCCGTTTGCACTCCGACGCTCAAGTCAGTATTAGGGCAAAGAAACACCAAGTGTATAGAATAACTTCAGTCTAAAAAACTACGTACCTTGCTAGGGTTCTTAGCACCCTTTATATAGGCTGAAACTAGAGTTTACCTTTGTGTTGTTACCCTTATCTAGGGTTCCTTGGAAAATGTCTCTGCGTCGCTATTTAGGTAATCTTAGCGTATCTGGCACGTGGAACATTCCTTAACTGGAGTACAATGAATAACAGAATGGCCGCTTGGGTACCAACTTGTGCACCTATTCTCTAGTGCCATCTGTTTTGTGGGTACCCTAAGTATTCACGTGCCATGCATGCAGCTTCCCTGGAACCCTAACCTTAATGAGCTTTAACGCCTCCCAGGATTATTCATACGTGTCGCACCTTCATGCGCTATACACATCACGTGCATGATCCCTCGTGACTTAGGTTTCCCCCACATCTCATGTGTTTAATTGTTAACTTATCATAACTTTAGGGCTCACCTTACGTGGCCCTTTACAACATTCAGATGACCGATGTCCGATTTTCTCCCTCTATTAGTAAGGTCCGATATCGATCTCCAACATCGAGGCTTAGGATACCAATATTAAAGACTAACCAATCCCCTGGTAGATGCGTCTGGGGCCCACCTCACGTGAGCCCCTTCCATTGCTAAGCATCGGTGCGCAATGTCTGAGGTCTGTCTCTGGGTCGATGACCGAGGACTGGTCGGGACACAAGCCCTCCAGCCTCGAACTGTAACTTGTTTTAGTGAAGAGGCTAGGTGATCGAGCTGGGTGACGTACGTGGCATTGGGTAACGGGCGTGAATAGTACACTGAAGTGACATCTCACCATTCTTCGTTAGTCAACGTACACGTGTCAAGATCGACGACTAGAACTTGTTGGCTCTCGAACTTCTTCATGCACTATTCAAACACTTTAACTTTTACACTTTCCCCACTGTTCCATTACTTTCACTTACACGAACCTTCCCTTGGCATTTCTGCGCAAAACGCTCTTTTCTCTTTCTTCCAAAACTCAAACCCTCCAACCTCAGCATTCGAAAGGTATGATTTTTATTTCCCGATCACTTTGCTATTTACGATTTCATCGTTTGTAACATGCTTATAGCTGCTTGAGACTGTTTATGATTCTTGCATTTCTTCGCGCATTCATTTCTACTGTTCATGTCTCGAGTCTCTATTTTTCTGGTTTTCTCTGGTTTCGTCAAGTTACGCCACCTCTTCCTCTAAAATTTCTCTTTTTCTGCTTTCTTATCTAAGATGACCTAATGAGAACCTTCTCCAGCTTCTCCCTCTGACTCCAATTCAACTTCGTCTTCATCCCCTATTCCAACCTCTTCGCCAGTTCCCCCTCCTTCCGCCTCATTCTACAAGTCCCTGTATCACTGGGCACCGACCAACCTTCTAGGGAAAACATCCACCTTTACATCCCTTGAGAGCATAGCAGCTTATAGGAAGAAACAAACTTGCCACCCGTCGCATGTATTTGGCAAAGACCATGATAAGTTCGTGAGGGTAGTGGCTTGCTGCGAGGGTGTACCAGTATGTGCTGATGAAGCTTCTGATCCTGAACGCCCCTTTTGATTCATCTATTCCACCATCTTTCGAAGACTTGGGCTTCGATTACCCCTCACTCCCTTCAAGTGCACACTTCTGACCGAGGTGAACGTTGCCCCCGCCCAACTGCATCCCAACAGTTGGGCGCTCGTAAGGGCTTTCACCATTCTTTGCTACAGCCTTGGCTTTATGCCGTCTATAGACACTTTCCTTTATTTCTTCGAAGTTAAAGATCCTGGGAAGAAGTTGTGGGTCAGCTTCAATGGTGTGGCTGGGAGGGTGCTCTTAACACTCTTCCAGCAATCATACAAGGGGTTTAAGAAGAACTTCTTCAAAGTCTGGAGCAATCGGAGGGACCCTGCCCTTCTAGACGGGTTTCCCTTGTACTGGATGGAGAAGCCCAACCTTCAGAGGGCCCGAAGCTTTAGGGATCTTTCCCCTCAGGAGCGAGGGGTGTGTGAGCTCCTATCTGTATTCCCTACCCCCTTCTGCACCTCGGAGTTACTTAAGCGTGAGTTTAACCCCAAAAATCTTAAGACATATATCGGTATTTTTCTCGTTCCCATGCTTCTTATCCCATTTTGTTCTTGCTTGTATTTCACTTGCCTTTTTGGTTTCTTGTGTTAACTTGCATTTACGTGTAGATATGGGCTTTAATAATGACAAGAAGAAGAAGTTGGCCTAGCGTAGGGCGGCCGCTGCCAGCGCGGGCACTTCAACGCCCATAGCCCCCTCAACCTCAGCTACTCCTGCTCCCCAACCCATCGATCCAGCCCCTGCCGTTGATGAGCAAAGAGGGGTGGTGGCCGTCGAGACCGATGACGAAGACACATGCACCGGTCTCGTCTTCAAAAGGCAGAGGGTTGGGGAGGCCGTGGCGCCCTCTGCTTTTGCATCCGGTGGGTCCTCGACCTTCATGGACCACCCCCTGAGCGCCTCCTTCCCACTCTAGCTTGTTGTTCACAAGGGTGGGGGAGAGAGCACCCCCGAAGGCCAAGAGATGCCTTCCACCTCCCAACTTCCCGTGTTGCTCCAACGAATATTCAACCGCTTCCAGGACAAGGAGGTGGTGGAGAGCTTGAGCGGCAACCTTTCTCAGGATCGCGTGGTTGATGGTCTAGGGGACTTCCTGATCACATCCAACCCCATGCTGAGTAGGGCCAAAGAGGCCGAAGATCTCAAGGTTAGGATGGCGAAGCTAGAGGAAGAGTTGTCCACCCAGGCCAAGACCTTTGCCAATCGGGAGACCCCCATGTATGTGGAGTTGGCAAGCCTTCGCCAATCTGAGAAGGACGCTAAGTAGGCTCTTCATGACAAGGGTCAGGAGGTTGTCCAGCTAGAAGCGAAGATCTTGGCTATTCGCACCAACGTGATCGAGCTAGAAGAGTTGGTGCCGGAGATGAAGGGAAAAATGGCAAAGCTGAAGGAAAGGGCAACCCAGTGCGAGGTCTGCTGGGTCAGGTTGAGGGGGAGCTCGCTGAGAAGGTTGAATCCTTCAAAAAGACAAAGGAGGAACTCACTAATGATGCTACTGATGCTTACGGTGAGGGGTTCCAAGATGTCATCGCTCAGTTTGCCTGCGTGCACCCTAAGGTGGATCTTACCCCTTTCGGCGAGTCCAAGTGCGTTGTTGATGGGCAACTTGTGTTGAGAGAGTAACCATTTGTAACTCTGTCTTTTTGAAGAACAATCTACCCTTTGTACATAAATATTTATCTTTATTTTAACTGCTTGTCTTAGCCGCTGCGCTTCTCTGCTTTTGCTCGTATTGATTTCAAATAATAGGGCCTTCAACCTAGGTTCGCCTTTTAGGTAGCACATTTTGACTTGTATGCCTCATCCTATGTGCGCGAATCCCTTAATTGGCTCAACCTTTGTTCGAGGGTAATCCCCTCTCGCTGTTTTTTGATCTTCTTCTTGCGAAGCAAGGCGACCTTGTTAATCTCGTCCCTACCTTCCTTGGGTTGACGGGAATACCATGCTGGAAATACTGGTGAACTACACCGTTCTTGACTTTGGCTCCGATTTTGATCCTGCATCACGAAGGTAAGGGTGAACTTAACTGGTGAGCCATGTTGTTCTACCCCGGAGGTACTACGCAAGAGGGAGGCCCTAAGGAACCATACTTCTCCCGTCTTGGTGTCTCTAACTCAGGTGAACGACTCTTACCGACCTCATCCTTGTTGTACAAAGTCAAGGGGCAGCCCTGAATAACTGGCCGCGACCTTGCTTGTAAAAAGTCAAGGGGGCAAGCCTTCAACGTTTGAACCATACTTGTTCTCAACCTTGGTAAACTTGCGCAAGAGGGAGGTTCATCATCGAACCATACTATTCACGACCTAGGCACATTACCTCAAGGAAGAGGTTCATTTGACTGGAGAACCATATTATTTTTTACCATGGTGAACTTACACGAGAGGGGCTTATTGGGAAAACCAAACTACCTCCATTCTCCGCGTATCACTTCAAGGGATAGGTTCATTTAATTGGAGAACCATACTATTCTTCGCCTCGGTGAACTTACACAATAGGGGCTTATTGGGAAAACCAAACTATCTCTACTCCATGTGTATCACTTCAAGGGAGAGGTTCATTAACTGCAATGCACATTTCTTAACTGAACAACTAGAATTTTATTCGGGTGACCTCGTTAAAAAACCCTTATGAGGGAAAAAGAGTGCCCCCTTAAACGTGTACAATGCAAAATGTTTTTAACTAAAATAAAACTTCAGATTGGTCGCGTTCCAATTATGAGGGATCGCGCCACCCTCTAACGTTTCGAGCCTGTATGCTCCATTCCCAAGGGCCTCCGTTACTCTGAAAGGGCCAGTCCACTTGGGAGATAACTTGTTTTCTAACTAGTACGGGTGGGCCTTCCGCATCACCAGGTCGGCAACCTGGAACATCCGAGGTCTCAGCTTGGAGCTATACTTGTACTCCACCCTCATTTTCAAGGCTTCAGCCTTAATCCTTGCTTCCTCCCTTACTTCATCTAGTAGGTCCTAGTTTACCTTTCTTTCTTCGTTGCACTCCTCGACTACGCAATTCTGGAAACGCGGTGAGTTTTCCTGGATTTCTTCCGGAATCATAGCGTTTGAACCGTATACCAAGCTGAATGGTGTTTCCCTGGTTGTGGAGTAGGGGGTGGTGTGGTAGGCCCACACGATTCTAGGAACTTCTTCCGCCCAGGTCCCCTTGGCTTTGTCTAGCTTTCTCTTCAGGCCCTTGAGCAGAACTCGGTTGGCCGACTCGAGTTGTCCATTCGTTTGGGGGTGTTCTATTGAAACGAAAACCTGTTTCACTCCCAGCTCTGTACATAGCTTGCCCAATTGCTGGCTTGCAAACTGGGTACTGTTGTCAGATACCAACCTCTTCGGGATCTTCCATACGAAGTGTTGGACCTTGTGGGCTGTGATCTGTGTCACGGGCTCAGCCTCGATCCACTTCGTGAAGTATTGTATGGCAACCACGAGGTACTTCATCTGTCGCACCCCCAAAGGAAAAGGCCCCAAAATATCGATCCCCCAGGTATGAAATGGCCATGAGTTGTAGATCGATCTCAACTCCTCTGGGGCGCTTTGTACCAATCAGCATGTTGTTGGCACTGCTTGCACCACTGGGCGTACCTCGTGCAATCCTCCCTCATCGTTGGCCAGTAATACCCTGCGTGAATGGCCTTTGATGAGAGGGATCGACCACCGATGTGGCTACTGCATATCCCTTCATGTAGTTCTGCCATGATGCACGTGCATTGTTCACCGTCTACACATACCAGGATAGGATGGGTGAATCCATGCCTTAACAACTTCCCATCGATCAGGGTGTACTTGCTCGAATTTTTCTTGATTTTCCGAGCTTCTGCAGGTTCTAGCGGGAGTACTTCATCGGCCAAGTAGCGTTGGTAGGCCGTCATCCAGGTTTCTCCTGATTCGACTTGGTAAATTTGCGGCGCTATCTCCCCAGCAACCGGGTACCTGCTTATTCTGGGTGTTTTCACCGTCTCCTGTGTTAACGACCGATGACTCCTCCTCATCCCTTCCGATGTGCTAACCTGTTGGACTTCTGTCATATTGTTCATGGTAGTTCGAGGTGTCTTCAGGGTCTCCTGAATCATCGTCCTTTGGCTGCCCCCCTTGCCCGAACTGGCGAGCTTTGCAAGCAAGTCAGCTCGGGCATTTTGTTCTTTAACTCGAACACTTCGAACGACTCCTTCAGGACCTGGACATATTCCAAGTATGTGGCCATTTGAGGGTCTTTAGCTTGGTACTCCCCCGTGACTTGGCCTGTAACTAACAAAGAATCACTCTTTACTAACAACCCCTTTGCTCCCATCTCCTTGGCCAACAACATTCCAGCGATTAGGGCCTCATATTCTGCTTGGTTGTTACTGGCCTTGAAAGCAAACTGTAGGGCCTGCTCGATCAGCAACCCATCTGGTCCCTCCAAGATGACACCACCTCCACTACCTTGTTGGTTTGAGGAACCATCTACAGAAAGCACCCATCTGAAGCCTGCTCCCTCTTGGTGTGTGGCTGCCGAGGAGAGTTCTACCACAAAGTCAACATAAATCTGGCCCTTGATGAGGCCTCTAGACTCATACTGTACGTCAAACTCAGACAGCTCTACCGCCCATCGTACCATTCTGCCTACCACATTTGGCTTTTGCAGGACCTTGCGAATTGGGAGGTCCGTCATTACTATCACGGTGAAGCTCTGGAAGTAGTGGCAGAGTCTTCGCGCTGAGAATACTACTGCCAGAGCTGCTTTTTCTAAGGCCAGGTATCTCACCTCTGGCCCTTGCAACACCTTCCTGACGAAGTAGATCGACCTCTGCATTTGGTCTTGCTCCTGTAATAGGACTGAACTGATTGCCTTCTCTGTGACCATGAAGTATAGGCGGAGAGGGGTACCTGGCTCTGGCTTGCACAACATCGGTGGACTGGCCAGGTACTCCTTCAGCTTCACAAACGCCTCTTCGCACTCCCAGGTCCATACAAACCTGTTGTTTCTCTTCAGACACTGGAAGTAAGCGTGCCCCTTGTTTCCTCCTGCCTATACGAATATGGACAGAGCGACCATGCGCCCTGTCAACTGCTGCACTTCTTTCACCGAGATCGGGGTCCTCATGGCTATTATAGCAGTTCACTTCTCGGGATTTGCCTCTATCCCTCGTTCAGTGAGTAGGAAACCCAAGAACTTGTCTGCCTCAACTTCGAACACGCACATCTCCGGGATCAGCTCCAGCCTGTACTTCGCTATCGTGGTGAATAGTTCTTCCAGGTCGGTTACATGCTGCTCATTCAGCTGGCAGGTGACCACCATGTCATCTACGTAGGCTTGGACATTTCGCCCTAACATCGACGCTAGTACCCTGTTCGTCAACCGCTGGTAGGTGGTCCCTGCATTCTTTAGTCTGAAGTGTTGAATCAAGTGTGATCAAAGGCTTTCAAGAATCCAAATCCTAGTGTTTGATGGAAGGCTGAAGTTTCTACTGTGTTTAGGATAGGATCTGGGTAGTTTATCTGTGTAATCTTTTAAGTTTAAAGTGTTTTTCAAACTAAGTGAAAAACAACCTGTTGTTTTGTCGAAACAACCGATTGTTTTACTCTTAGGTGTTTTTGAAAAGGTTGAAAACGGTTTTGGTTGGTTGACTTGCTGTCAAACCAAAACAATCGATTGTTTTGTGCTTTCAATCGATTGTTTGTTTTGAAAATCCTAACAGAATTTGTTTTGTTAGTTGAATGTGCTTTAAATGATTTTCAAACTAAATACGCTCCTGTTTTAAATGCTTTTGACCAATCTTTGAAAGTTATAAATAATTTTTTTATGTTTTATAACAAACAAGAAAAACATATTTGTGTTTTTCAATTTGAGAGAGATTGCTTTCAAGATTTGAACATTCACTATTCAACTTTGGTTTTCTCAAGAGATAGTGGAATAGGATTACATCTGTATTGATTTCAGTTCATTCTGTAAACAAGTGTAATTCATTCTGAATACTTTGTATTTTCTGGTGTTGTGAGCCAAGAAGTGTTGTGTGCTCTTGAGGTTGTCAGGATCAACATTCTTGGTGTGTGCTGTGCCAAAGGAAGTGTGTTTCTTGAGGGGTTCAAGGTCATTTCTTTGGTGGTTTTGTGTGTAATCTGTATTTGATTGCTTAGTGGATTGCCCAGTGGATTCTGGGGACTGGATGTAGCTTTTGACTTAAGAGTGAACCAGTATAAATTGTTTGTGTATCTCTTTCTTCCCTTAAACTCATTTAAATTCAGTTGTTATTGTTTTACTGGTATAAACAACCAATTGTTTTTCTGGTGCTTTGCTGAATTGTGCTTTGTTTCTTGGCTAACTAAATTCCTAATCTGATTTCTTGCAAATGATTTCATGCTAGCCTAAAAAGTTTGCGAAAACCCCTTTAAACATTTATCCAGATTTAATTCGAGTATTCTACACAAACTTAAAGTTTGAAGGAAACAATCTTGTTTCACATGTTAAAGTTGTAGACATGGAGATTACCCATGATGTATGGGTTGTTGTACCTAGGTTGAAGTATGTTGGTCTTAGAATCAATAAAGGAAATCTTGGTTTTGTGGAAGATTTCAACAAGATTCAATACTACAAAAGTTGTTTGAAGAATCCACAAGTTCAAGTAAGAACTTGTTCTGTTGGAGGATTGAAGTTAGATGAAAGGGTGTTGGCTCTCATTGTCACTTGGATTCTAACTCCAAGGGGGAGCAACCATTCTGTTTTAACAGAAGAAGATCTTGTCTATATCTACAGCATCATGAAGAAAATCAAGATCAACTGGATTCATATCATCAAAGAACATATGCAAAAGTCCATGAGGTTAAGTGAGTACCATTATCCCTATGTTGTTTTAATCTCTAAATTTCTGCTCTATTTTGAAGTGAATCTTGAAGATGAAACCTCTGAGTTGGTAAAATCAACACAAGAAGTGAACAATTGTTCACTAAACAAAATGGGATTCACCAAGATAAATGGAAGATGGGTGAGCAAAGATGATAATCATGGTGGTTCCATAAGTGTTGCAACTGCTGATTTTGATGAAGAAGATCAAGCTGCTGATATGGATATCCACAATGAAGAACAACTTGCAACTAACTTTGATGCTGGAACAAGTGCAGGACATCAAGGGGATGAGATTCCCTCAATGTCTTCTTTTGAAAGATACATGGTGGATAAACTTGATGGTTTTGCTGAAAATCAAAGAAATCTCCATGATCTTTGTGTGACAAATTTCCAGAGCATTGACAACAAATATCAGAGCATGGACACTTGCTTTCAGACCCTGGATAATTGAAGTTGTTCAGAACCAGATCTTTGAGCTGCAATATGGCAAGGATGACTGAAGAAAAACAACCAGTTGAATGCTCGAAACAACCGATTGTTTTTGCTCTGTAACAGTTTTATTGCTATTCCTTTTGTATTCTGTTTTATTTGGAACAATTTCTGTTTTATCTCTTCTTATAGTCTATTTTTGAAGACAAATAGGGGGAGAATTTTATGTTGTGTTGTCTTAAAATCTGCAAACTCTATCTGTTTAAATGGTTGTTATTTTTGCTGCTGCTGATGATTTATGGTTTACCTTGGTTTGCCTTTTTGGTTGTTTTTTTCTCTCTGTTCTATTGGTTAAGCAGAACACAAGCTATGTGCTATTCTAATCTGCTGCCATAGATGTTGTATATTTCTTAAACTTTGTTTTGCAGGAACTGCTTCAAATTCAAACAAGTCCAACACAAGCAACCAGGTGAATCAAGTGTGATCAAAGGCTTTCAAGAATCCAAATCCTAGTGTTTGATGGAAGACTGAAGTTGCTACTGTGTTTAGGATAGGATCTGGGTAGTTTATCTATGTAATCCACTCTTTGTTGAATCTAAAGCTAAAGTGTTTTCAAATATTTTAAGTTTAAAGTGTTTTTCAAACTAAGTGAAAAACAACCTGTTGTTTTGTCGAAACAACCGACTGTTTTACTCTTAGGTGTTTTTGAAAAGGTTGAAAACGGTTTTGGTTGGTTGACTTGTTGTCAAACCAAAACAATCGATTGTTTCGTGCTTTCAATCGATTGTTTGTTTGAAAATCCTAACAGAATTTGTTTTGTTAGTTGAATGTGCTTTAAATGATTTTCAAACTGAATACGCTCCTGTTTTAAATGCTTTGACCAATCTTTGAAAGCTATAAATAGTTTGTTTATGTTTTATAACAAACAAGAAAAACATATTTGAGTTTTTCAATTTGAGAGAGATTGCTTTCAAGATTTGAACATTCACTATTCAGCTTTGGTTTTCTCAAGAGATAGTGGAATAGGATTACATATGTATTGATTTCAGTTCATTCTGTAAATAAGTGTAATTCATTCTGAATACTTTGTATTTTCTGGTGTTGTGAGCGAAGAAGTGTTGTGTGCTCTTGAAGTTGTCAAGATCAACATTCTTGGTGTGTGATGTGCCAAAGGAAGTGTGTTTCTTGAGGGGTTCAAGGTCACTACTTTGGTGGTTTTGTGTGTAATTTGTATTTGATTGCTTAGTGGATTGCCCAGTGGATTCTAGGGACTGGATGTAGCTCTTGGTTTAAGAGTGAACCAGTATAAATTGTTTGTGTATCTCTTTCTTCCCTTAAACTCATTTAAATTCAGTTGTTATTGTTTTACTGGTATAAACAACCGATTGTTTTTCTGGTGCTTTGCTGAATTGTGCTTTGTTTCTTGGCTAACTAAATTCCTAATCTGATTTCTTGCAAAGGATTTCATTCTAGCCTAAAAACTTTGCGAAAACCCCTTTAAACAATTCACCCCGCTCTCGTTTAAGGCCATATATTCTAACACGAAGGGCATGACCTTGTAGCAATAACAAGACAGTTTTGTCATGAATGTTGTCTTGCACTCGTCCCTGGGGTGCATCATGATCTGGTTGTAACAAGAAAAGGCATCCAGGGAGTTGAGTAATCTGCATCCGGAGGCGCTGTCCACCAAAGCATCAATACTGGCCAGCGGGTAAGAATCCTTTGGACAGGCCTTGTTGAGGTTCGTGAAGTCAACACACATCCTCCACTTTCTGCTGGCCTTCTTTACTAGTACCACATTGGCTAGCCACTCGGGGTACTGAATTTCCCTAATGTAGTTAGCCTTCAATAGCTTCTTCGTCTCTTCTCGTATGAACCGACGCCTTTCTTCGTTGAATTTTTGCCTTCTCTGGAGAACAGGTCGGACATGGGGGTCCATGGTGAGACGGTGACACAAGAAGTCAGGGTCTATACCGGGCATGTTAGAGGCAGACCATGCGATAGGGTCAAGGTGTCGTGCTATGACCTCAGCAACCTGATCCTGTGACTCTTGAGTTAAGGACCGCCCAAGTTTAAACGTCTTCCCACCGATCTCTCTTTCTACCACGTCTTTTGCGGGCTCAGGTCGGTTCTCCCGGGCGATCTCTACGCGGGTCACCCCGTCTTCTCTTGGGGGTCTGGTAGTGACAACAAATGCCCCTCTCTTCGTTTTGAGGTTGTTTTCGTAGCACTTCTTCGCCTCTTTTTGGTCAGATTTAATGGTGATCACCGCACCCTCAAGGGAAGGCAACTTCATCTTCATATGCCTTGTGGAGGCAATTGCTCCTATCCTGTTTAAAGCTGACCTACCTAACAATATATTGTAGGCCGAGGGAGCATTAACAACGAGATACCTGATGTTGGTAGTGCGCAAAGTCGTGCCATCCGTGAACGTTGTCCTCAACTCGATGTGCTCACGAACCTCCACCTGGTCCCTTGCAAAACCATGCAAACATCCAGTGTAGGGCCTTAACTGGTTCGTGGACAGTTGTAACTGGTTGAAGGTCGTCAAGAACATCACGTCGGCTGAACTTCCTTGGTCCACGAGGACACGGTGCACCTTCCTTCCTACTGTGACTAGTGAAATCACTACCGGGTCATTGTCATGGGGTATGACATCTTGGAGGTCAGCCTTGGTCTACCTGTTGTACCTCTACCACCATTACGCCTCGTGCATACTTCTTTCGTTGGGAGGCAGTGCACCCTTCCCCTGAGAATCCTCCTGAGATGGTGTTTACCTCCCCGTGGATAGACACCTCGTGCCCTTGATCCGCCCCTGCGGTTACTAACGCCTAGTCGTCTTGCGCCTCTTGAAGATAGTCCTTTAAGAAACCGCTTTTCACCAGCTCATCTAGTTGGTGTGCCAAGGCCAAGCAATTACGTATGTAGCGGCCATTTGCCTGGTGAAACTCACACCAAGCGTTCTTGTTGGGCTTCATCTTCCTATCGGTCTTCGCTGGTACCTTCAGCCTCGTCGCTATGTTCGAGATAGCGATCAACTCCTTGAGTTCCACTTGAAATTATGCTTTGGGGATGAGTCCCTTCGTGTGCGCGTCCCTGCCTGGACCCGTTTGTAGGGTTTTCCCGCCCCTTTTTTCTCTGTGGTTGCCTCGTGCACCCTCATAGGTTGAAGTCGTGCCACCTCGCGAGGTCGGACAGGACCGACAAGACCTTGTTTCTGTGTTACCCGATCATTTGCGGCGATGTGTGCTAAGGCTCGACGTCTAATCTCAGTGAACGTCTTCGGGTAGAATCTTAGCAACGATTCGCTGAAAGGTCCAGGCAACATCCCTTTGATGAAGGCGTGCACCATCATGGCCTCATCAATGGGTTTCAATCTCACCACTTGGACCCCAAACCTGTTCAGGTAGTCCTTCATGGACTCCCCCTGGTATTGTTTGACGTCAAAAACGTCATAAGAAACCCGGGTGAGGGCCTTGTTAACAAGGTACTGCTCCCTGAACAGTGTTGCGAATTGGTCAAAGGTGGTGATGTGCCCGTCAGGAAGGCTAACAAACCATTCCAACGCCGCACCTGACAACGTGCTCATAAGCAACTTGCAGTAAACAGCGTTAGATCCTCCTGTAAACATCATTTGGGTGTGGAACGCCGTGAGATGGGCCTCTGGGTCCTCTACTCCTGTGAAGGAGACTTTTGGGCCTAGAGACGTTGTTGGTAACGCCGTATTCATGATCACTTGTGAGAACGGAATGGGACGTGCCCTAAGCGGTACAGGTGGGGCATGTTCGTTTGCTGCGCGCTCCCCTACTTGTTGCAAATCCCTGCGCAGTTCTTCATTGGCTCTGCGTAGTTCTGCGTTGTTTGCTCGTAATGCTGCTACTTCTGCTTGGAGGGCACGCATCGTGTCCAAGATTTACTACGTGGTAACGTGTCCACTCCAAGAGGCACAATTCCTGCGGATCTAGCGGTTCCTTGCCTCATACTCCTCATATTGTAGGTAAAGATTCCTAACGTGATTGCGAGTGGGACCTTTCTTTAGCGGACCCCACGGTGGGCGCCAAATGTTCTTGCCGGTTGACTCGCTCTGCTGGTTGACTCCAACAGCTGCTTTGACCCTTCGATCTTGCTTGACAATCGTACCTTCTTGATTAAGAAACCTCTCACCTGCAAAGACAAAGGGGCGCCCTAGCAGCCGTTTGCACTCCGACGCTCAAGTTAGTATTAGGGCAAAGAAACACCAAGTGTATAGAATAGCTTCAGCATACCTTGCTAGGGTTCTTAACACCCTTTATATAGGCTGAAACTAGGGTTTACCTTTGTGTTATTACCCTTATCTAGGGTTCCTTGGAAAATGTCCCTGTGCAATAATCTTAGCGTATCTGGCACATGGAACCTTCCTCAACTGGAGTGCAATAAATAACAGAGTGGCCGCTTGGGTACCAATTTGTGCACCTATTCTCTGACGCCATCTTCTTCGTGGGTGCCCTAAGTATTCACGTGCCATGCATGCAGCTTCCCTGGAACCCTAACCCTAATGGGCTTTAACGCCTCCCAGGATTATTAATACGTGTCGCGCCTTCATGCGCTATGCACATCACGTGCATGATCCCTCGTGACTTAGGCTTCCCCCACATCTCATGTCTTTAACGGTTAACTTATCATAACTCTAGGGCCCACCTTACGTGGCCCTTTACGACATTCAGATGACCGATGTCCGATCTTCTCCTTCTACTGGCGAGGTCCGAGATTGATCTCCAACATCGGGGCTTAGGATACCAATATCAAAGACTAACCAATCCCCTGGTAGGTGCGTTTGGGACCCACCTCACGTGGCCCCCTTCCATTGCTAAGCATCGGTGCGCGATGTCTGAGGTTAGTCTCTGGGTCGATGATCGAGAACTGGTCGGGACAGTTAGGGAGGAACATGATATTCCTAATTGGATTCTAGATGACTTTGGTCGTTTCACTCTTAAATCGGCTAAGAATTTTTTTTTTTGAACGAGGAGTTCCTTGTGGTTGGGGTAAATTCATTCGGTCTTCATATATTTCCACCTTCCAAAACTTTAGTACTCTGGAATGTTTTTCATAGGCGGCTTCCTACAAATCAACATATTAAGAATAAAAGTTTACAAATATGTTCTATGTGTACACTTTGTGAAAAACACGAGAAATCTATTCAACATTTATTTTTTTGAATGTTCTAATGCTTTGCATATTTAGAGTTGGGTTCGACAGATTTTTCTTACTTCTCATTTCTCCAATAAGGATGATCTTCTTTCTTTTATTAAGAGTGATGATAGTCCTTTGGTTAAATTGATTAAGTTGGTTGTGATAACTTTTTCTATTTGTATGATATGACGTATGAAGAATTATGCTAGATTTCAGGATAAGATTGATGTTTCTAGGGCTATTTCAGTAATTAAAGATTTAACTTGTCTAGTGGGAAATTCGTCTAAAGCTTCAATGAATATGTTGGATTTCAATGTGATTAAGCTTTTTGGTATTAATATTTGTACTGGTAAAGTTATTTGTCCTCTTCCTGTTATATGGGAGTTCCCTTCACCAGGCTAGGTTAAAATTAACACTAATGGACAACTAGGGGATATCTTGGTCTTGCTACTTGTGGAGGTATTTTCCATGGGAGTATGAGAGAGTTTATTGGAGCTTTCTCTGCGTTTCTTGAAGTTCATACTACTATGGTTGCTAAGTTTTATGGAGTTATACATGCTATGGAGGGAGCTCAAAAGATGGGGCTTACTAATGTATGGCTTGAATGTGATTCTGCCTTGGTTTGTGTTGCATTTAGTGCTAGGACTAACATTTCGTGGATGCTTCGTAATCGATGAAATACTTGTTTTAATTAGTGTGGGAAAATCAGGTTTAGGGTTACTCTTATTTTTCCTGAAGGGAATGTGTGTGCTGATAAGTTGACTAATTTATTATTTATTCATAGAGAATAATTTCATTGGTATAATAGGTTTACATCTAGTCTGTTCTTAGAATTCTTTATGAATAAGTATAATTTACCTATGTATCGTTTTTGTTAACATATGAGTTTTGGTCTAATCCTTTTATAATTTTTTTTGTATTTTCTTTCTTTTTTTAATAATACTTTTTCATGTGATAGATGATTGTTGTAACTTGATGTGTGAACCTAGCTGAGATGTCAAGTCGTATAGTGATGTCTAACATGAAAGTTTTAATAAAAAAAATTAAAATTTATGGTAGTTAATATTTTATATAAAAATTTATTTACATTAATCTCTTTATACATCATCTGATCCATTAAAATATTGTTGATACTTACTTTATTTTGTTAAGTATTAATTTTTTTATTATAATACTAAAGTGTGATTCAATTTTATTGTTTTTTTTTTTACCTTTTTATTTTTAAAGAAAAATTTTATGTTTTTAAAAATTAAATTTAATGATAGTTAATGTTTTATATAAAACTTTATTTACATTAATATCTTTATACACTATTTGTTAAAATATTATTGATATTTATTTTATTTTTTTAAATATTAAACTTTTTTTATTAAAATATTAAAATTTATTCAGTTTTATTAATTTTTTTACATTTTATTGTTTAAGAAATAATATTAATAATCACAATCAAACAAATATATCCAAATAAAAAAAATATAAAAGTGATCAGTCCTAATTCATTCTATAACAAAATAAATTATTAATTTCAATCTATATATAACTTTAACTACTCACTCTCTCCTGTCTTGTTGCACTTTTAGCGGATGACTAACCTGATTTGTCACCCTCTACTTGGATAACAAATTTATTAGTGTAACTTTTTTTCTTAAAAATATTTATTTTGAAAAAAAATAATATTGAACATTAAATACGTATTTAATAACATGATGAGGCAGGCAAAGATCCAATGAGAGAATAGAGCAGGTGTATTAGAACAGCAGCATTCACATTTCACACACATAACACCTCTTTCATTCACATACCAACACTAAATCAAACATTTCCATAATTAAAGCCTGAGTTTCTTGTCGTCTCTGCAGTACTAACTAATATCACTCTCATCCTTGGATCCCTCTCACACACATAATGTGTATTTTCTAATATCAAGTTTTAAATATATTTTTCAAAACAGTTTTGTATTATTTTTAAAATTTAAAATATTGTTTAGATACTTATTAATGTATGTACAGATAATTTAATGTATAAATTCTACAATTAAAAATGATGTTGGTAGACTATATAATCAATACTTCATTATATTCTTTTTTTGTACAAGTCTTTTATCAATTTGAACAATGTCTAAAATCTTAAATGCACTTCTATCATTTTTTTTTCATAATATATTAAAAATTAATGCGAGACCAAAATATCTAAATTAAATTTGCATCTTAACATATTAATCTTAATCATTATCTGAGGAGTACTTAATCATTATCTAAATTTAGTATTTCTCTTAACATATTAATCTTAATCATTATCTGAGGAGTACTTAATAAAAAAATAAAAGGTTTTCCTATAAAAGAAATAAAAAAATATTAAAAAAAATCCATCAAAACATATTACATATTTCAATAACAAAAATTTACTTTCAGTTACTTAAGGAATACACTTATTAACAGCCTTATCATGAAATAGAAGTTTTTTTTTTTTTTTTTTTTTTTTTTTCTGAAATAAACTAAATTAAAAGAAAAAAAATCAGATTTTATCTGTTTGTTTAGGTTCATAGAAATCGTGCCCCACTAGTTTTACATGCAAAGCCTTTTCCTGTCAGAAATTTGGATGTAACAATTTTGTACAGTTTTTTTTATATTTTTATAAAATAATATATAAAAAAATTTAAAAATTAAATATATTCAATTAATAATAAAGATCATTAATTTTTTTTATGATGTAACGTACAAATATTATTAATAATTATCTACTTTGAATTTATGAGTAATATTAAAAAAAATCATAATTATAATACTCTCACAAAATTATATATTTTATATTTTACTGTAAACTCAAGAGTGAGTCTATGTAAAACATATAGTCTTTTAAAATACAAATTAAACATCTAAAAAATATAAGTATAAAAATATTTTATTTTTACAAAAACAGAATCACAAGTAAAACTCTAATATTTTTGCAACTGTACCTATATTGTTTTTCTATACATAGTACAATTATAATAGATCACAATATAAATAAAACAGAGTGAACTATTAAAATAAAATTTCAATTTAAAAAATGTATATAAAAGAAATGTTGATATATTAAGTTTATAATTATTTAAAATTAATCTTAATTTTTGTTTTTAATTTTATTTAAAATAAAATTATAAATAATTATAATAATTTAATATAAAATAAAGAACAAATAAGCTTAGAGTTCAAAAAATGATTCCAAAAGACACATATTTTAGTGAATGAATTATTCCTATAAATAATAATAAAATCCTTTTTATATGATACACTACATTCCTGGTTAGAGTTTGCCAACTTTTAATATTATTTTTTTCATGAACTCTTTTTAAGAACACATTGGTTGCTAAGACCCATACAAAATCCAAGTTTCCTCATCAAAGCTTTGACCACGACAAGCCTCTTCCTCTACCTCACATCACACCTCAAATCAACATCTTCTTCTTCTTTCTCACCACTTTCTCTCTCTCACCTCTTCCAACCATCTTAAAGCTGCAATCTTTCTTTGTTTTTTCCTCTTCTACTTCATCCTTCCAACTTTTCTACTTCATTTACATTGTTCTCCATTCTGCAATCACACCACACTACAACAAGAACCACTCTCTTTCTGTTTATAGCACAGTGGCTTTTCCTAAGCAAGCTTTGATGGCTCTTCTCATCATTTTTCACCTGCTTGCAATATTTGTACCTGCTTTGGGAGGTAAGTTTTTCTCTTTTCTTCCTTCTTTGTTTCCTTTAAAGTTATTTTCAGTTTCCATTTCCATGTTCCTTTGGGTATTCCTCCACCTTTGTCCAACTATTTGAATATTCTTCAATGGTTTTTTAATATATCTAATGATTTTTAAGTAATATTCTCTGACTTCTCTCTCTTTCTCTGTGTGTGTGTATATTTATATATATGTGCATTATATGGGCATTATGCTTTCATCAGTGTACTCATTTTACTTATGAAAGTTGTGTTTTTTTTTCTACCATGCTTAGGATTCTCCATGTGGGGTTACATTTCTCTCCCTCTGTTATAGGTGGTGAATGTAAAACCTTCTTGAGGAATATTAGCAACTCATTCTGTAACACAAGCCATTATGAACACTCTTAACTCTGAAATTCACATGAGTCACATTAAATGAGTGGGTCCCATTTTACTTTTGATGGGTGTAATTTACAGATTAGTGAAATGACATAGATTTCAATCTATAGAAGAACCAAAAGGAAGAGAGAGTGTGTTTTAAAAAAGGGAGTGTTCTTTTTCAGCAGTTCTGCTTCTCTTGTGGTTATTCTAATCATAATTTTTTAGCTTTACTGTTTATTAAGGCTTAACCTTGTTGCATGTAACATGAAAATGACAATGCTGAAATAGAAAGATTGGGAATTATATTTTTTCTTTGTGTAGAATCTACTCTCTGTCCTTCCTGTCTTTTAGTGGGATTTTGGGAATAATGTCATTGCGTCCCAACTCATCACACAGTTCTTTTGTAGGTGCAGTTGGCCACATTTTAGTGAAAAAAAATAATGTCATGGACTTATATACCCTTAGGGAGAAATGGTAGTAGTATTTATGTGAATAGAACTCAATATTTGTTTCAACTTATTTGAAAAAGTAACTATTTTGAACATGTTTGATCCACTTTCCAGGCCCCTGTCTGATTCTTTTTATTTTTAGAGAACAAAAAGGTTATTCAAACAGACCCTCTTATTTGCTTTAAATTTTTCAGAAAACTTTTGAAAAATAAGTGATCATTTCTCTACAATTAAGCTAAATAAAGCATGCTAGAATTAACATTTAGCTCTAGTTTCCATAAGAGTTGATAATCAAAGTACACCATGGATCATTCTAACCTCTGCATTTAATCTGAAAAATGTAAATTAACATTCATTTTGTTCTTAAGATTTCTTCTTTATGTTCTTGCAGTATTTTGGCTGTAAGATAAACTGTGGAAGGATTTAATTCTTCACTGTTCTTTTCTAGCTGTCTTACTTGTGGGGCTGAAAATTATAGCTAAATGTATAGCTGGCTGTCTTCACAAGTAGACAGGTAAATTGGCCTGGATTCTAAAACAATTGAATAATTCCCCATATTCTTAAAAAATGTACACTTCATGGATTGTAATATTTTTATATTTGTGGCACACATTATCCCTCTGGTCAGCTGATTGTGTCACTGATTACCAACAAAAAAACTAGCCTGAAAGTGGTTGTTTGAGATTTCCTTTTTATTACTTTTTGGTATAAAGCTATTTTACAACAAGGTTATGCTCTGTGGCTGGAATATTCTTGTTGCACCAAACAACAAATTAAATACTGGCAATGCACATTGAAAACCTAGAGTTATGGATCAGTTGCCTAATTTACTTGCAGTTAAAAATTGCTGCCATGTGAGCATAGTTTATATCTTAGCAATCCATGGAATAGCATTAGGGACTAGTAGCATAGTAGTACTATTAAATTATCAAATTGGTTATATCAATAGGGAGATCTGTTATGTTTTTGACATATCTATGAATTTGTTTCAATGTGAATGTGTTCTTAAAAGTGATTTTCTTTCATTGTTAGTCTTTGCTAACAAGGCTATTAATTGAATTTTTCGTTTTTATATAATTTTCTTTCTGCAGGGAAGGTGCCGAGTATAATGAGCAATTTGTGTATGTTTTTTAATATTGCAAGTAAACAAACTATTATGGGAGGAAAAACTATCTCTTAGCACACCCACACCACACTGCTTATTCTCCCACTAATTCTTTTTTTTGTTTGTTTCTGAAGGTTGTTTTTCGGCTTTGGCATCCGTATGTTAAAAGTTAAATGAAAATCTAACTGCATTTTCTTGATTTGCTATAAATTTTAATTAATGATTTATATGACCAACTGGCCATGTAAGAGCTACGTGTTTGAAATCATGGAAGACCAAGAAAAGGAATCATTTTACATCTTTAGATTTGCTGTAACATGGACAAGTGCATTTTCTCTTTCTGTTTCATTTGGGTGGTGCTGCATTTGCATTACTTATTATAAATTCAATTCATTGTTTTATTTCATCATTATCATGTGGTAACTTTGACTCACTGCTCTGAAAATGAAAGGCTTCATTTGTTGTTGTTCTCTGCAGATGCTTTTATTGGTGTCAACATTGGTACAGATGTGACTAACATGCCAAGTCCAACAGAGGTTGTGACCCTTCTTAAGGCTCAAGGTATTCAACATGTTAGACTATATGATGCTGACAGAGCCATGCTTCGTGCACTTGCCAACACAGGAATCCGTGTAATTGTTTCTGTTCCCAATGACCAGCTTCTCGGCATTGGTCAGTCCAATGCCACCGCCGCCAATTGGGTTGCACGCAATGTCATTGCTCATGTCCCTGCTACCAACATTACTGCCATAGCAGTTGGTTCTGAAGTCCTAACATCACTCACCAATGCAGCTCCTGTCCTAGTCTCAGCACTAAAATTCCTTCAAGCTGCTCTAGTTGCAGCCAATCTTGATCAGCAAATCAAAGTCTCCACTCCACACTCTTCTTCTGTCATGGTTAACTCTTTCCCACCTTCTCAGGCATTTTTTAATAAATCTTGGGATCCTGTCATGGTTCCCTTGCTCAAATTTTTGCAATCAACAGGTTCATATCTTATGCTCAATGTGTACCCTTATTATGATTTCATGAAACCCGGTGCTGTAATCCCTCTAGACTATGCTTTGTTCCGGCCCTTGCCTCCAAATAAAGAAGCTATTGATTCCAACACCCTTCTGCATTATACTAATGTCTTTGATGCAGTTGTTGATGCTGCTTATTTTGCAATGTCATATTTGAACTTTACCAACATCCCTATTTTAGTTACCGAGTCAGGATGGCCCTCCAAAGGAGATTCGTCCGAGCCAGATGCAACTATTGATAATGCTAGCACTTACAATAGTAACTTGATCAGGCACGTCCTTAACAATAGTGGAACTCCTAAGCAACCTGGTATTGCAATTAGCAGTTATATTTATGAGCTTTATAATGAAGACTTGAGAACAGGTCCAGTGTCTGAGAATAACTGGGGGCTGTTTTATGCTAATGGAGCTCCAGTGTATACCTTGCACTTGACTAATGCTGGTACTGTATTTGCAAATGACACAACAAACCAAACCTTTTGTGTTGCCAAGAGTAATGCAGATACTAAGTTGCTTCAGGCTGCACTTGATTGGGCTTGTGGACCGGGGAAGGTGGATTGTTCGTCATTGCTGCAGGGTCAACCGTGTTATGATCCAAATAATGTAGCTGCACATGCTACATATGCTATCAATGCTTATTATCAGCAGATGGCTAAATCTGCTGGGACCTGTGATTTCAAAGGAGTTGCCTCTGTCACCACTACAAATCCAAGTAAGGAGTCTTTACATTTAACTTATAACTCATATCTACATTGTGGGATAGAAAAGTATCAATACATTTATTGAAGGGACTACATCACAAGTGTAGACATAGTTAGAAGTACTTATTCTGGCTTCTGGAAAAAGCTGTGTTTTTCCAGTATAGAAACTCTCGATAGCACTTATAGCTTACACTTGGTACCCTTGCATATGTAACACAACATAACTAGATTTAATGAATGATGGAGGTACAAGCAATTTAAATTTTGATAAACTTCTGTTATGATTAGTACCCAAGTATTTGGGAAACCAACCCTCAGTCTAACTATTAAGAGAGGAGAATCAAACACTTATATACTCTACTAAACATCTCATACTACTTGATTTGAGACCTACACACCACGTAATATCCAAGTTCCTATAGTATTATTTGGGGGAAAGTATTTTATGCAAGATGTGTAAGATTGTAAAATTCAAATATCATTAGATTGTCTCAAAACCATCTTTGAAATTATAGATGCCATGATATGTCCATTTTCTGTGTCTTTTTATTTTCTTGAAAAGATATTAAGTGTGTTTGGCTACCAATAGTCACTAGCATTAAGAAATTCTAGTAGTGGTTACTTTAATTCTAGTTACTTAAACGTACGTGATAGCATTCTTTTACCTCATTTGGTACAAAATCTCTTAAAGTTGTCAATACTTTTTTACCATTTTACTTACTGCTATTTTTGCAGCTTTTCCCTTTGTTGACCATTTCCATTTGGCTCATATCTGTTCTGTTACACATAAGAAAAAACCCGGCATGCACAAATCTCATTTTTAAGTCGTTATACATTTTAACATAACTGATTTATTTTATTTTCATCGTCACAGGTCATGGTTCCTGTATATTTCCTGGAAGGTATAATTTCAAACTCATGTAGATATCTATATACCTGATATAACTTCATTTGTTGATTGTATGTACCAGTTGCCTACTCTTTTGCCTGACACATTAGTGGTCCCTTTTTTTTCAGTTTCCAGTTCTCATTTCTTCACAAAAAGCTGAAAATTTAATGTTGCATATTCTTATCACTTTTTTGTGTCTATATTTATTGATAGTTATGGAAAAAATGGTAGCAGCATAAATGGCACAGAACTGGCTCCATCTACCAATTCAACAAATTCAGGGTGCTTATCACAGTATTACAATGGTGGATCTTTAACAAGCTCTCTGATTCTTACTTTAATTTTGAGTGTAGCTGTCTTGTAAAACTAGGCACATTAACCTGTTCAGCATTTGAGTCTTCTTAATGGTGACACTCTTCAACTACCATCTATAAGATTGCTGCATACCCAATTTTGTGTTCCTCATGAAGAGAATTTAAAGGGTGATGAGGTTGGTCAAAATGTATATTGGCAATTGTAACGTGAGTTTTTTATTCATTTTTTGTACAAACGAACCACAATAATTTATTTAAACCGTTATGGAATTACCTGGTTAGGAGTATTTTTTTTTAATAATGAATATTTTAAAACTTGGATCGATTAGGTATAATAGTAAAACAGATAATTATACACATGTGTGTCTGTGTCTATATATATATATATATATATTAAATTATTTATTTATATACGAACTAGTAATTAGTTTGGTTTTGTTAAAGGTTGAATTGCATATCATTCTTCACTCACTTTCTTGCCTCTACTCAAAAGAACCGTGTGAACAGTATGGATGTTACACATTTCTTTCACGATGGTGTTTCTTCATAAGGAAATGTGAAAAACATGATGAATTTTGCTATTTCAGGTAGTTCTAACCTATAAGCAACGTGTGTAATTTTTTCCAAAATTTGAAATGGCCCATAGTACCTATCAGCCAATTTGTGGAATGCTGCATAGGCATTAATGTTGTCTGTGAGGTTGGATCTTTAAGTGCATCCAATCCCCAACTGCAAAGTCCTTTTTCTTTTTCTTTTGTCAGTATAATGCTTCATCCTTACTTGTGCTTTTTGCTAATTCTTCTGCAGCAGCCATAGCAATCTCTTCTTTGTATTTCACTATACAGTGCACTGCTTGCACAATAGAAACAAGAAGGGGAGAACTAATGGTTGGTGCATGACGCACATAATGCTTCAAGCGGGGTCATTTCAGTTGTTGCATGGAACTTGGTGTTGTACCAGTAGTCTGCATAACTCAAATAATCCACCCACTTTGTAGGCTTATCTCCAGTACTGCATCTTAGATAACCCTCCACAGTTCTGTTTAAGGTTTTCAATTCTCTATCTGTTTGAGGGTGAAAAGCAGTGGATCTAAACAACTCTACCCCATGGAGCTTAAACAAGTCATTCATGAATATAGGATCTCTATTAGTGATTATCTGATAATTCATTAAGGAACTTGCCACATTAGTTGCTCTTATAGGATGACTTAAGGCTAAGAAATGAGCATATTTCACCAATTTGTCAAATGACTGCCATGATAACTGTTTAAGAATTTCTTCTTTCACCCTCATAATTTATTCCTAGACCCCATAATTCTGTAATTCCCAAAAATACCCTTATGAATCTATGTTCTTTTTTCAATTTTGGATTGTGGAATTCGAAAACTTTCTGGATTACAGAATTTGAAATATAACACTTGTGATTTTGTGCATTCCATATTGCACAATCTAGAATACAAAACTTGTGTTTTGTATTACACAATTCAAAATACAAATTTTATATTTTGGATTGCATAATCCATAATACAAATTTTATATTCTGGATTACGCAATCCAAAATACAAAATTTTGTATTTCGGATTGTGCACCTGTATTCTAGATCATGAAGCTTGAACACATGGCTGGGAGGAAAAAAGTTCCAATGGGAGGCCTTATGAGTACGAGAGTGAAGACGAAGGTGAAAATGATAATTTCACCATCCCCATGGAGGTGCAGGATGAAACCAAGTAGATAATCTCATACCCAGCAAATGATCTCATTACAAAAGCATTTGCGTTTTGACGATAACAAAGTGATAAAATTGTAGGCCTAAAACAAGAAGGGGGGGTGAATTGTTTTTCACAAACTTTGAAGGTATGGAGAAAGCCAACGAAGATTCAAAGCCCAAGGAATGAAAATGCTCAAGTTACAAAACTGTTTTAGTTGATTTCCAAAAAATCAACCCGGTTATTTTTGCGATTCAATTGGTTGATTTTATCACCAATTTATAAAATCAACTTAAAACAAATATAATTGAGATTAAGGAAAGAGAGAATCACAGAAACAAATTTATACTGGTTCACTCTTACACCAAGAGCTACATCAAGTCCCCAGAAATCACTGAGTATTTCACTATGTAATCAACCACAGATTATAATCACACACACACCAAAGAAGTGATCTTGAACCCTTCAAGAACACACACTTTCTTTGGCACTACAACACACCACAAATCAGAACACCCTCTAACTTTGTGAAACACAATTCTTTACATAAATACAGATCAAAAGAGAATAAAGAAAGATTAGACCTGATACAGATTGAATCACAAAAGATTACACTACAATCCTATTCCACTCTTAGCAAGTTCAAACAAAGCTTGATGTAAATCTTGGAGAAATCTCTGATTATTACTACCAGGAGTGTTAAACAACCTATTTAAACTTCAAAAGGTAGTAAACAACATTTAATGAAGGAGCCAAAACAATTTTGAATCAATTAAAACATATTTACCAAACTTAACAGATTCTGTTAGAGATTTAAAAAAAAATCGGTTGAATTGTCGAAACAACCGATTGAATTGGCTTGACAACAAAGTCAACCAATTTAAGCTTTGTCAAACTTGTTTAAAAAACACTAAGTGTCAAAAAACCGATTGGAACGATAAAACAACTGGTTGTTTTTCCACTTCTTTGTAAAACACTTTTTTTTTCAAAAGGATTTGATTTAAACCAACTTTGAATCCTAACTAAGAGTGAATTTACAATTCAAACTATTCAGAACACACACACACAAGCTACATCAAGTCTTCAAGAAATCCATAGAGATTTGGATGTTGGGTTTAATAGTGCCAAAGTTCAAGAGGGGGGGTGAATTGACCTTTTAAAACTTTCTCGCAGAAACAGTGTTCAACACAGTTTTACAGAAAATAAATCGATTTATGTGAAAATGAACAGATTTATTTCAGCACTGTTTTTGTTTGAAAAGCTTTTAATTCAGCAAGGTTAATCACAAGATTATGCAGATAAAATTTCCAGATGCACACACACAGATATCAGATTGAAAAGCAGTGTAACACAAAAACAGCAAACCTTAATTCCAATTCGTGTGATTTAGGTTCAGTTAAGGGCTTGCCAATTAGTGAGACAATCTATTACACACAACCTGTTTTATTAGCCTTTAACAGATTATCAGTGTTCTTATTGAAACCAAACAGTTTTTCAGAAATCAAGAACAATTAATCCCAGAACAGCAAGCTTCAACTTTAAGCAATTTGTTTAAGGTTCAATTAATAGCATTGACAGTTTCTTGAGCAGCCTATCACAGTCAATCTGTTCCAATGGTTTTTAGCAGATTATATATGTTCTTATCAGATTCAAACACCTCTTTCAGAAATCAAGAACAGTATGCACAGTGCCCAGAAAGAACCGATTTATTTTCAATTGAACAGATTTATTTCTTTGCTGTTTTATCAATTATGCAGAAACGAAATTGCAGAGAGTGAGAGAGAATGAACACAAGCAGTTATACTGGTTCACTCAACCTGAGCTACATCCAGTCTTCACCAACAACAGGTGGAAATCACTAAAACACAGTACAATCAAGTACACTTCCCACTGTTCTTGAAACCTACAAGAACTTAGGTACCCTTGCTGAAAAAACCTATTTCAGCACTCACACACACACATCCACTCTCCAAGAACACCTATCAAGAAGAGGATTCAACCAAACTATTACACGTAATAAGAAGTAAAACGACTACACCTGATTGAGGTAACAAAGATCAGCCTTAAACCAGTAGGCAAGATTGCTAGAACAGTAGCTGCACCTCACACCAAGCTTTTGGAACCAAACCAAGAACAAGCACTTTGTAATTTTCGAAATCTTTGAAGAACAAATGCTAATCCTTTGTAAACCTTTGATTCTCTGCTGTAAAACTCGTTTTTTTGCAAAATGTATGAACTGTTGAATTGATACTTAACTCAGAAAACAAGTTTGCCTTTTATAGAGAACCAACTTATAACAGATATTTGAAAAACAGTTAAAGCTGTTATAAAATGAACAAATTGAAAATAAAATGAACAGATTTATTTTCAAAAAGCAGTTAGAGAATCTGTTAAGTGAGGTGACTTAGTCAACCATTCTGGTGCAGAGATAAAACTGAAAACGTTTAAGCTTGTCATGGCACCAGAGAGAAAAAGAATCTATTCATTTACAGATAAACAGATTTATTTTTCAAAACGAAAACAGAGAAAGTTTAACTATTTAAAACTCAGTCGTTTTGAAAGGTAGAAGACTTAGTCAAAATACCTGATGCACAAAAACTAATTTTCACAAGACATAGCCAAAGCATCAGTGTAAAAAAGAATCTGTTTATTTAGAAAAGAACAGATTTATTTTTCTGCAGTAAACGTGTTTTTTGTAAAACATGTGAAAAACAGTTTAAGAAAACCTATGCTTGTTCTTATCACATGGCCAGTGGTTATGAGGTGAGTTACTCAGCAAAAAGCCCACTCTTAGACAACCTCTAAGCACTAACTAAGACATACTTAAAGCAAAGCACAAATACATGGAAAGGACATAAAAGTCTTCATCAAACACTACATACAAGTCTTCATCAAACACAATCTTGAAGGGGCACCAACCATCTTCAACATTGGAGACATCAAAGCTCTTGTTCAACAATAAGAACTTGTTAGAAGAACATGTCAAACAATGTGTGAAATGATATGTACAATCAAACGTCACAAGGCTCATGATAAAATGCATTTACAAAGAGCAGACACATACACCAAATGGTCTATGCAAAGCGTCTGACGAAGCCTAACACACTAAACGTCCATACAAACAAGCGTCACAAAGAACACACATGCTAGACGATCTATCACATAAGGAAGTGTTTATCCTTAACCTTCATATTATTTAGAACGTCTTCCTTAAATTGTGTGAATTAATCTTTGAACTTATTTGATGAATGAAATTATAACATACAATATTTTTCAAATAAGATTCTAAAGATAAATTAAGAGCATGCTGAAATGATAAATATTTATGCTTTAAATGGACTTGAGAAAAAACAACATTTACTTGAAAATCAAGTTAATATTCTATGATACATATTATTTTAAACTGTATTAAATAGATAATGTTGGTTTATAAATCCTTTTGAAAGGCAAATATATTTGAATATAAATAAATTTTTTTCAAATATTTTTAAATGTTTCAATTTCTATTAATTAACAACGACTAATTTAATTACAGATTAAGAAACAAATTGAAATATTATTCTTTGAATTGGAATTAAGAGATAATTGTTGATAATTCATAAATGATATTTCAATGGTATATTTATACAATTAAATGAATATCTTATGCATAATATATTCACAGGAATATAACTCTCAATGAAGGACGCGACAAGAGATCATATTAAGAGTTTCCATTTAAAGCATTTGACAGCCAAATGATCAAGCCGAATAGAGTGACTTACACAATCAAGTGCAATGGCCAAATTCATCAAGCATTAACGATAAATTACATTGATGAAGAGAGAATGAAGAAAAGCATAAATAAGGGAATTTCCAATCAATCAAGTTGCAGAGCTCATTGTGAAAATCAAGGGAGACTGAAGATTCAACCTAACAAGATTTTTGGATAAAGTGCTCAAGCGTAGCAATGGGATTTATATAAACTCCAAGGAATGATTTGAAGAGCTAAAATGTGATCAAGATGCAACAAGAATATAAGTTCAAAGTTACCCAAAGTAGCCTCTAACACATAACAATATGAGAAGAATGCACAATCCTAATTGACTGTCTGAACACATATGGAAAGAGGACACATGCAATTCTAAGTTGAAGAAAAGATTAAATAGATATATTTGAATCATTAGAGAAAAATTTCAAATTCAAACATATTCAAGACACACTGAAAAGATCAAGATCAGAAGGTTCCTAAAAAACTGTTTAACGGGAAAATTGTGTTGAACCAAGTGTGTTCAAGCTTTGAAGAATCCAAACCCTTTGAAGATTGATAAAAGGCTGGGCGTGCTTGTTGTTGCTGAGCTGTCTTTAGATAGGATATGGGGTAGATTAATTGTATATATCCACTCTTGATTGAATCCAAAGCATAAGCATTCTCAAACCTTTTAATTGAAAAGTGTTTTTCAAACTAAGTGAAAAACAACCTGTTGTTTTGTCGAAACAACCGATTTTTTATACTTAGGTGTTTTTAGAAAGGTTGAAAACTGTTTTTGATGGTTGACTTGCTGTCAAACCAAAACAACCGATTGATTCGTGCAAACAACCGATTGTTTGTTTTGGGACCATAACAAAAAACTGTTTTGTGCTTTGACTGAGCATTAAATGATTTTCTAACTATTTACGCTCCAGTTTTTAATGCTTTGACCAATCTTTAAATGCAATAAATAGTTTGTTAAGATTATGTAACAAACAACAACTTTGTTTTAATATAGAAAAACATATTTGAGTTTTTCATAGATTGAGCTTTTGAAAAAGTTGAGAATTGCTTAGAGATTGCATTGATCAAAGAGTGTGAGATAGGATTTTCATCTTGTATTGATTTCAGATATTTTCTGTAACAAGTGTAATCCTTTGTACTTTGAAAGAAACTCTGTGTGTATAGCTGAGAAATGCTGTATGTTCTTGAGGGGATTAAGATCAACATTCTTAGTGGTGTTGTGCTTAGCCAAAGAAAGTGTGTGTCTTGAGGGGATCAAAGTCACTTCTTTGGTTGTGTTGTAAGTAATCTAGGGTTGATTGCTTAGTGGATTCCCCAGTGGTTTCTGGGAAGACTGGATGTAGCTATGGGTTAAGAGTGAACCAGTATAAATCTCTGTGTGCATTCTCTCTATCCTTAATCTCTTTAAATTCAGTTTTTATATTTGTGAACTAGTATAAACAACTTATTGTTTCTGTGAAACAACCGATTGTTTCTGCGAAACAACCGATTGTTTTTCTGGTGCTGTGCTTATTTGCTTTGTGTTTTGGCAAACTGAATTCTGATTCAAGTGTTTCTCGAAGTAATTTCATTCTAGGCTTAAAAGTTTGCGAAAACCCTCTTTAAACCATTCACCCCCCTCTAGTTTAAAGCCATACATTCTAACAAATTGAAGTTATTGCAGAGTGAGATTTGTGCAAAGGATTGAATACTCATAAAGTCATTGCAATCAAAGACGAAATCAAGTGAGAAAGAAGCATTAAAAATGTTAGAATGTATGGCCTAAACAAGAGGGGGTGAATTTTTTTCCCAAATATTGGAAGTAGAGGGAAAAGATCAGTTAAATCAATCAATTGATTTATCTGTTCAACTGATTTATTTAGAAGATTAATAGTTCTTTAAGAAATACCAACCAGTTGTTTTATTGAAACAACTAGTTTTTTAATGAAGTAGAATACACAGAACAATATATAAAACAATTTATCAGGGTAAGGAAAGAAAGATTCATACAGAGAGATTTATACTGGTTTGCTCTTAACCAATAGTTATATCCAGTCCTCAGCTAACCACTGAGAACTCACTATGAAATCAAAACCAGATTACAAACCACACCAAGAATGTTTATCTTGAACCCCTCAAGAACACACAACACTCTTAGCAACACCACAGTTTCCAGAAACACTATCTGAAACTATTTACACAAAATTACAAATAGTTCATAATTTTTTAGTTTTCATTTTAAGATCCATTCTATGTTGTCTTAAGTATTTACATGTCATGAATTTCTAGTTTAACCGTTTGATTTGTTGTTTAGAGTCTTAATGAATATACCGTGTTAAATGTGTTGTTGAGTGCTTTTATTTTTACATTTTTGAGTTCAATCGATTGTTGTTAGATCATTAGTAATCATCCTTAGAGTTAGGTTTATTTGGTGTTTCATTCAAAGTTTAATTCTACTTTTGGTTCCATTAGGTTTCTTTTTAGTTACCAGATTTATGTGAAAACAATTATGGAATTTTAAAAACATTATTGTGACCAAAATACGTATCCAAATCAAATGAAATTTTATACTTATAATTTTCAATATGTTATTGATTTGTGGTTAAAAAGGCATATCCTAATTCAAATAGAAAAAAATGATAAATCTCAAAAAGCAAGGACGTTCAGTGCTAAAAACGGAGTTGAGCGAGAACATTTTGATCTCAGTTTTTGAATTGTTAAAAATAATTCTTTGATCTGTTTGAACTGAAATGTTTTTAGCATGATGCTTACTATGTTGGATATATCTGCTTAAAATTTCATAGAAAAATTATATCTAGAACATTTTACATAAATTATGGATGACCACTACCAATTTTGTTCTAGCTTTGTTTTGTTTTTGTAATCAATTCTACTGTCTTTCCTATCCTGGTTAATTTCTTTTGAAGTGCCTACTCTCTTTCATTGCCTTAGTTTTTTTTTTATTGTTTATTTCTTCTAAATTCTTGAGTATGTCTCATCATTAATCCTCTTGAGTTGTCCATCCAAATTGAGTTTTTCTTGTGTTTCATTTTTCTTGATCTCTTTTGGAGTGGATTAATCATCTTTTAGTGGAATTTTATTGTGATTGGTGAAGCCTATTCACTTGGTAGCACATTAAGGGACATATGAGGCTTTGTCAAGGATTAACACCCTAAGAGGAAGCATCAAGTGCAAGGCAAAGAAGAGAGAAAACACCAAAAGAGAGAGACTGAGAGATGTTTCATTTGTTGATTTTTCTTTCATTCTTTGTAAATGACCATTTATAATCTTTAGGTGTCCTTGAAGAGCCTTTGATGTTCTTCCATCTCTTAAAGAATTTTATTTAATTACTTGTTAAATAGAACATGTAGATGGTGAGTGTGTCTTGAAGGTTTTAAGTTCCAACAAGCCTCACCTTAGGAAATTCGTCTAGTTTTTGTGTGTAATAAACTTGTAGAGTGTTTAGACTTTTCTTATTTTTCTTTTTAGTTGAAATCTTCATTGTGTTCTTAGTGTTTTTCACTAGAATAAGTTTGTGAAGTATACTTGGATAGGGTCTGGCTAATGAAAGACTTGGTACTTAAGTGATCCATAGTGGTCCACCTCTCTTTCCTAGGAACCTACCTTATGTGCTAACTTATTTTCTTCTTTGATAAACTCTTTTAATACAATCTTAAAAATGTCTAGACATTTTTCTCACCACATTGGAAGTGATTCAAAAAGAATTTTGAAAAAAATATCTCAGGAACTTCAGTCACTTCTATTGTGGAAGCAACAAGATGAGCTTCAAAGAGAAAAAGAATGAATTGAAGAACAATCACATTTTGTTACCTTTAAGGAGAATTCGAGATTTTTGAGAGAGAAAGATATTTCAAACATAAAGCTTCTAACTATAGTGTAAAATTTAAACTTTTAGTTTCTCAACTAAGTAAAAGGACGAAAGAAATTTTAAAATAAAGAAATGCTAAAATTTCCATTTTGGAAGAAAAATTTAGAATTTTAAGGAAAAAAAGAAAAAGAATATGGTAGAAGATAAAAAGTTTAAAGAAAAATTGCAAGTTCTTGTTAGAGAAAAAGAAGATAAAGAAAAAAAAGAGAAAGAGAGGAGAAAGAAAGAAAAGAAAGAGAGAGAAAATAAAATAAATTGGGGGATACATAAAAAAAATAGGGTAGTCTTAGGCAAACTAAAACAATATAAATCTCCCCCTACAACGAAAGAAAAGCGTAGTCAAAATATTTACCATATTGAGACTGCTAATATTTGTTTTGATAAACTTCCCCATGAGAAACAATTTCTTTATCAACCTAGTACATCCCAAAGAAAGAATAATTTTCAAGCACATTTTGACCTAACTTATTCTCTCATTGTGGATGTTATAGTCTCTGTAGTACTAGGTTGACTCAAACGTTGAACTTAACTACCATTTCTCTAAGCTTTATAAACTTCCTTGGAATTTTAAAAATGAGAATATCGTAGTCAAGAAACAAGTGGAAGATAGGGTACTACGAGGAAAAAGTTATATGTGATCAAGTACCAATGGAAGCTTGTGATATTTTGGTAGAACGACCTCAATAGTTTGATCCTAAAATCATTCATGAGGGTCGTACTAATAAAATAACTTTCAATAAAAAAGTTTGTACTTAGTACTTTATCATCTTGACAAGTGGTAAAGAACAAAGAACAAACAAATCAGAAAATAGAGAAATAAACAAAAAATTATGTCTTTGATGACTATTTTATGGCAAGTGTATTGTATCAAAAGTAATAAATTGTCTCTAAGGACGAATATCGAACCCACAAGGAACAATTCTAAAATTTGAAGTATAATATTCACTAAATATAAGACAATATGTAAAACTTTGTTTGGAAATTTGTTTGTGTATGAGTTTGTAAGAAATTAAATAAAAACAAAGTAAATGATTGTGATGAGTCAATTGGGAAAATTGGGATTAGGGTTCATTCTTCTCACTTGTTTGCATTTTCAATGAATCAAAACGTATAACATTCCATCTTGATTGACATTGATGCATATATAAAAATCATTCATATTGATTCTTCGTATACAAAATTATTAAGATAGTCTCCTAAATATCAAGTCCTCGTATATTTATAAAAAGTCCTTATCCTTAATAACAAATGTTATAAAACAATTAATGTTGCAAATCTATTCATAGCATTCAAATATGTTAAGCATTATCATTTAGGTCAAATACTTAGAATTAATTTTCAATCAAATCTAATTATCAAAATCATGAATCAAGATTCAAATTTTAATAATAAAATAAGAATACCAATCATCAATCAAGAACATAATATTATAAATAAATATCACCTCAATACATAAGAATTAGTCACTCATGTTGGCCATTACAAGCATGGAAAGCAAGAAAAGAAGGTGTAAGACGTTTCTTCTTGACGATTGCCTCCTTTAGGGTTTTCTATCTCTCTCTATTCTCCCAATGATCTCTAGGGTTATGCCCCATGCCTTCTATTTAACCTAACTGGAATTGGGCTAAGTGACATCTCGCTTAAGCGAGATATTGCTTGCTTAAGTGAGTTTAACGAGAAAAAACTCAACTTGACTGGTGTGAACTCGCTTAAGCAAGCCTTGGACAGTTCCAATGTAGCAACTTTCCATTTCCATCTTCTCCCTTCTCCTTTAGCCCTTTTATCTCCATTTTCCCTAAAATTATGAAATTAACACAGATTTAGGAATAAATCGTTCCCATTCATCTTATAACAAAAAATATGTAAAAAGGTTCAAATTCCTAAATTAAGGGTTGAACTATAGCTATTTTATCAATTAAAATTCATAAGTGTCTATCTTTTTATATGAAATATTTTTTATTTATGGGACTTATCAACTCCCTCCAACCTAAAATCTTATTTGTCCTTAAGCAAAGTAAATGAATATAAATAAATCATATTTTAGTTCAAATATCAAAACAACTTTATGTTGAATCAAGTGTGTTCAAGCTTTGAAGAATCCAAATCCTTTGAGTTTGATGGAAGGCTGGATGTGCTTGTTGTTGCTGAGGTGTATTAAAATAGGATCTGGGTAGATTATTTGTGTTAATCCACTCTTGATTGAATCCAAAGCTTAAGCATTCTCAAACCTTTTTAATTGAAAGTGTTTTAAAAACTAAGTGAAAAACAACCTGTTGTTTTGTCGAAACAACCGATTGTTTTATACTTAAGTGTTTTGAGAAAGGTTGAAAACTGTATTTGATGGTTGACTTGCTGTCAAACCAAAACAACCGATTGATTCGAGCATTCAACCGATTGTTTGTTTTGGGACCATAACAAAAAACTATTTTGTGCTTTGACTGAGCTTTAAATGATTTTATAACTGAAAGCGCTCCAGTTTTAAATGCTTTGACCAGTCTTTGAAAGCAATAAATAGTTAGTTAAGCTTTTGTAACAAACAACTAAGATTTAATCATAGAAAAAAGATTTGAGTTTTTCACTGATTTTGCTTTTGAAGAGTTGAAAGATTGCTTTGAGATTGCTTTGATCAAGAAAGAGTGGAATAGGATTTTCATCTTGTATTGATTTCAGATCATTTTGTAACAAGTGTAATCCTTCTGTACTTTGTGTAAACTATGTTGTGTAAGGCTGAGAAGTGTTGTGTGCTCTTGAGGTTGTCAAGATCAACATTCTTGGTGGTGTATGTGCTGAGCCAAAGGAAGTGTGTGTCTTGAGGGGATCAAGGTCACTTCTTTGGTAGTGTTTGTAAGTAATCTAGGTTTGATTGCTTAGTGGATTCCCCCAGTGGTTTCTGGGAAGTCTGGATGTAGTTCTTGGTTTAAGAGTGAACCAGTATAAACTGTGTGTGCAATCTCTCTATCCCTTAAACTCTTTAATTTCAGTTTATATTTGTTAACTGGTATAAACAACTGATTGTTTCTGCGAAACAACCGATTGTTTTTCTGGTGCTGTGCTAAATTGCTTTGTGTTTTTGGCAAACTGAATTCTGAATCATGTTTTCTCAAAGGAATTTCATTTTAGACTAAAAAGATTGTGAAAACCCTCTTTAATCCATTCACCCCCCTCTAGTTTAAAGTCATACATTCTAACAATTGGTATCAGAGCTTGGTACTTGAAAGATACTCAAGTTTGATCTGAAAATCTTTTTCGATGGCTGGAAAACTATCTTTCGAGGAAGGTGCTTCAATCTACAAACCACCTTTATTCTGTGGTTTGAATTATAAGTATTGGGAGGCTAGAATGAAAATCTTTGTTGAATCCATTGATCAAGGAATTTGGGATTCAATCGAAAATGGCCATTTCATTCCAAAGATTAAAAAGAATGGATCTTTTATTGCAAAACCTTGGTCCCAATGAACCAATGAAGAATGTAAGATGGCCAAGCTTGATTGTACTGCTCAAAACATAATAGCTTCTGCACTGGATACTAATGAGTTTTTCAGGATATCTAAATGCAAATCTGCCAAAGAGATGTGGGACACACTCAAAGCTACTCATGGGAACATGAATGAATCAAAGGAAGTAAGAACAAGGAGACAAGCACGAAGGAAAAGGAGGCAAAACCTAAAAAGCCTCAACCTCTACTTCATGGCCAAAACGGAAGATGATTCAAGCAGTGTAAGTTCCTCTAACTCCTCAAATTCTGAAAATTATAGTCAATTGCTTCAAGCTTTTCAAGAAACACATGAAGAAGCTAACTGATTGGCCCTCTTGAACAACCAGTTAAAGGGAATGAATAACTGGCTTGAAAACAGAGTAAAAACACTAGAAGAAGAGTTGGAAAATTCAAAAACAGATTTTGAAAACCTTGAAATTGTTTACAAAAACTCTTCTTGCAAGTGTAATACTCTTATTTGTGAAAATTGTGAAAATCTTGAAAAGAAAGTTCATTATCTTGTTAAAATTGTGGATAAGCTTTCAAAAGGTCAATCCAACTTTGAGAATGTCTTGGCATCTCAAAACTGTGTTTTTGGAAAAGCAGGATTGAGTTTTAACCCACAGAACAAGCAAGATAGATTTTCAAAGTCATTTTCGAAACTGCCAGAAAAACAACCGATTGATCTGTTGAAACAACCGGTTGTTACATGCTTCTATTGCATGAAAAGAGGCCATTCTGTCAGATTCTGTAAAATCAGAAAATATGTTGTTTCTAGAGGCTTTATGAAGTGGATTCCCAAATGTTGTAAAGGTTTAAATGATAAATGTAAACCAAATCGACCCACATTTATAAGGGGACCAAATCTTTGTACTTGAAAATCTTCTTTGTAGGAAACCTTGAAGGAGAGCATGCAACAATGGTACCTGGACAGTGGGTGCTCAAAGCACATGACTGGGGATAAATCAAAGTTTCTAAGCATCTCCTTTAAGCAAGAAGGGCACGTTACCTATGGGGACAACAACAAGGGGAGGATTCTAGGAAGAGGATCCATAGGAGACAAAGATATTTTGGTCATCCATGATGTTCTCTATGTAGGAGGTTTAAAGCACAATCTACTGAGCATTAGTCAATTGTGTGACAAAGGATATCAAGTTATCTTCAAAACAAACTCCTGCGAAATTTGTCTTCCCAACACAAAAGAGATAATGTTGATTGGTAAGAGAATCAATAATGTTTATCTTTTAGATATCTCTTCTCCTTGTTCAATTGGTTGTCTTCTATCCAAGCATGATGAGTCTTGGCTTTGGCATAGAAGAATTGCTCACATTCACATGAATCACCTGAACAAATTAATATCTAAAGATCTTGTGATTGGGCTGCCCAAGCTCAAGTTTGAAAATGACCATATTTGTGAAGCTTGCCAGAAGGGGAAACAAGTGAAAAGCTCTTTTAAAATAATTTTTTTTTGTTTCTTCTTTAAAACCTCTTGAGCTACTTCACATGGATCTCTTTGGACCTTCAAGAACCATGAGCCTTGATGGCAACTATTATGCTCTTGTTATTGTGGATGATTTTTCTAGGTTCACTTGGACTCTCTTCTTGGAATCAAAAAGTGATGCCTTCTCTGCATTCAAGAAGCTTGCTAGAAGATTGAAAAATACAAAGAACAACAACATAGGCTCAATAAGAAGTGATCATGGAGGTGAATTCCAAAATGAAAAGTTCAGCAAGTTCTGTGAAAAGATGGGAATTCTGCACAATTTTTCAGCTCCAAGAACTCCACAACAGAATGGTGTAGTGGAAAGGAAGAACAGATCCCCTGAAGAATTAGCTAGAACAATGCTAAGTTAATCTTCTCTTCCCAAGTATTTTTGGGCTGATGCAGTTAGCACCTCTTGCTATGTGATGAATAGAGTGCTAATAAGGCCAATATTGAAGAAGAATCCTTATGAACTCTTCAATGGAAGGAAACCAAACATCAATCACCTCAGAGTTTTCGGTTGCAGCTGTTTTGTTCTCAACAATGGAAAGGAAAACTTAGGGAAATTTGATGAAAAAGTTGATCATGGTATCTTCATTGGCTATTCTCTAAATAGTCATGCATACAGAATCTACAACAAGAGGCTAATGACTGTAGAAGAGTCTGTTCATGTTGTCTTTGATGAAGTGGATCGCAAAAGCATTCAAATCTCGAAGAACAGTGCTGAAGAGGATGAGCAGAACATCAGTTTGGAGAAGCTGGACATCTGTGCAAAAAAAAAACAATCGGTTGATTGCTCGAAACAACTGATTGAAATTCTGCAGCAGAGTGAGTTGCCCAAAGAATGGAGGATTCCTAGAGATCTGTCAGTGGAGAACATCATTGGGCAGATAAAGAAAGGTGTCTCTACATGTAGCTCTATCTCAAACTTCTGCAGGCACACTGCTTTTGTCTCTCAAATAGAACCAAAGTCAATTGATGAAGCTCTCAAGGATAAAAAATGGGTTGAAGCTATGCATGAAGAGTTGAATCAGTTTGCAAGGAATGAGGTATGGTTTCTTGTCCCTAAAACAGCTGAGATGAACATCATTGGTTCAAAGTGGGTCTTCAGAAACAAAATGGATGAGGATGGTGTGATCACAAGGAACAAAGCAAGGCTAGTTGCCAAAGGCTACAATCAAGAGGAGGGAATTGATTATGGTGAAACTTTTGCTCCTGTTGCAAGATTGGAGGTTGTGAGGTTGCTGTTGGCTTTTGCATGTATGAGTGGATTTAAACTCTTTCAAATGGATGTCAAGAGTGCTTTTTTAAATGGCTACATCAATGAGGAAGTGTATGTGGATCAACCACCGGGCTTTGAAGATCATCAATATCCTAGTCATGTCTTCAAGCTGAAAAAGGCTTTGTATGGGCTGAAGCAAGCTCCAAGGCAATGGTATGAAAGGCTTAGCAACTTCCTTCTGTCTCATGGCTATAAAAGGGGAATGATTGACAAGACTCTCTTCATCAAAAAGTCAAATTCTGAAATTATCCTTGTGCAAATCTATGTTGATGACATCATCTTTGGTGCTACACAAGATAGTTTGTGTGAAGAATTTGTGGCTGCAATGAAATGTGAGTTTGAAATGTCCATGATGGGAGAATTGTCTTTCTTTCTTGGATTGCAGGTTAAGCAAACAAAGGTTGGAATGTTTCTATGCCAATCAAAGTATTGTAAAGAGATTCTCAAGAAATTTGAAATGGAGAGTTGCAAGGAAGCAAACACACCTACGCCATCAAGCTGCTACATGGATGCAGATGCTGTTGGAAAAGGGGTAGATCAAACAAAATACAGAGGTTTGATTGGCTCTTTGCTCTATCTAACAACAAGTAGACCGGACATAATGTTTGCGGTATGTCTTTGTGCAAGATATCAATCAAATCCAAAGGAATCCCACTTCAAAGCTGCAAAGGGAATTCTGAAATATCTCAAAGGAACAACAAATGTTGGGTTATGGTATCCTTCTCACTCTCCCATTCATTTAATTGGTTATTTAGATTCTGATTTTGCAGGATGCAAGCTAGATAGGAAAAGCACAAGTGGCACTTGCCACCTCCTTGGTTCAAGCCTCATCTCAAGGCATAACAAGAAGCAAGCTTGTGTGGCTCTCTACTGCAGAGGCTGAGTACATAGCTGCTGGAAGCTGTTGTGCACAAATCCTCTGGCTCAAACAACAACTTGCAGACTTTGGATTGCAAATCAGCAAGGTCCCTTTGATGTGTGAAAATACAAGTGTTATCAATCTTACCAAAAATCAGATTCAGCACTCAAGAACTAAGCATATTGAGATACGCCATCATTTCATCAGGGATCATGTGAGCAATGGGGACTGTGAAGTGAAGTTTATTGAGACAAAACTGCAACTAGCAGATATCTTCACAAAACTACTACCAAGAGAGAGGTTATTCTTTTTGCGAAATGAGTTAGGTATCCTTGACCTTCAAAATCTTTCCTAAATCTGTTTTATACCTGTTATAGTCTATTTGAGAAGACAAATAGGGGGAGAATTGATTAGTTCTTGTGTATCTTTCTCTAGAATTGTCTAAAACTGCTGAAATCTCTAATATCATAACTGTTTCTGCTTCTGCTGATAGAAACAACCGATTGTTTCGTGTAAACAACCTATTGTTTTTCTGGAACTTTGTTTTTAATATGTGTAAAACTAACCTGCTGTTGTAGAAAGCATTGGATTGTATATATGTTGTTTTTGCAGGAACTGCTTCTGATTCAATCAAATCCAACACAAGCAACCAGGGATTTGTCTTCATCAAATAGGGGGAGACTGTTGAATCAAGTGTGTTCAAGCTTTGAAGAATCCAAATCCTTTGAGTTTGATGGAAGGCTGGATGTGCTTTTTGTTGTTGAGGTGTATTAGAATAGGATCTGGGGTAGATTATTTGTGTTAATCCACTCTTGATTGAATCCAAAGCTTAAGCATTCTCAAACCTTTTTAATTGAAAGTGTTTTTCAAACTAAGTGAAAAACAACCTGTTGTTTTGTGGAAATAACCGACTGTTTTATACTTAGGTGTTTTGAGAAAGGTTGAAAACTGTTTTTGATGGTTGACTTGCTGTTAAACCAAAACAACCGATTGATTCGAGCATTCAACCGATTGTTTGTTTTGGGACCATAACAAAAAACTATTTTGTGCTTTGACTGAGCTTTAAATTATTTTATAACTGAAAGCACTCCAGTTTTAAATGCTTTGACCAGTCTTTGAAAGCAATAAATAGTTAGTTAAGCTTTTGTAACAAACAACTAAGATTTAATCATAGAAAAACATATTTGATTTTTTCACTGATTTTGCTTTTGAAGAGTTGAAAGATTGTTTTGAGATTGCTTTGATCAAGAGAGAGTGGAATAGGATTTTCATCTTGTATTGATTTCAGATCATTCTGTAACAAGTGTAATCCTTTTGTACTTTGTGTAAACTCTGTTGTGTAAGGCTGAGAAGTGTTGTGTGCTCTTGAGGTTGTCAAGATCAACATTCTTGGTGGTGTATGTGTTGAGCCAAAGGAAGTGTGTGTCTTGAGGGGATCAAGGTCAATTCTTTGGTAGTGTTTGTAAGTAATCTAGGTTTGATTGCTTAGTGGATTCCCCCAGTGGTTTCTGGGAAGACTGGATGTAGCTTTTGGTTTAAGAGTGAACCAATATAAACTGTGTGTGAAATCTCTCTATCCCTTAAACTCTTTAATTTCAGTTTATATTTGTTAACTGATATAAACAACTGATTGTTTCTGCGAAACAACCGATTGTTTTTCTGGTGCTGTGCTAAATTGCTTTGTGTTTTTGGCAAACTGAATTCTGAATCAAGTTTTCTCAAAGGAATTTTATTCTAGACTAAAAAGATTGCGAAAACCCTCTTTAAACCATTCACCCCCCCTCTAGTTTAAAGTCATACATTCTAACACTTTATTTACTAAACAACAGATTAAATTAGAAATTTATGGTGCTTCCAACTTCAAATATAGCAAGATTGGTAAAATCAACTTCCAGGATAATACCGAACCAATGAAATGACAATTTATCAAGAAATTTCTTCTCATATTCTCACAGGTAAGTGTTTCTATCTATTTCCACTAAATCCTAGCAAATAACAATTGATTTTCATTTCATCTTCATATCACAATCATTTTAGAAACATGAATCTTAAGGTTTAGGGTTAAATAAGGCTAGACTTCCAAAAAATATTGGTTTTTCAAATACCAAAATGCACACTTGAAAGAAGAACATAGCTACATTCCTATTGCAATACAAAAGTGTTATCTAATTACCATTTCCTTTGGCTTCAATCCTTTTCCTCATTTGATTTCTTTTATGATTTCAAGATAAAAAAAATTCAATCCATTTAAGAATAATAAAAATATATTAATCCTATTTCTAACCAATTGAATTAATTAAACTTTAACATAACTAAAACTAACCATTCCCTTTTCTATATATAAATTGCATCTATGTTATCCTTCCTTAAACATGCCAATAGGTAGGGAAATTTATCAATTAAGGTTAAGGGTGCAATACTAATAACACAAATTCTTGGCTCAAAAGGGTTATCACTAAAAATTATATATTCAATTTACATAAATGTTCGCTATTTGGCCCTGGGTTTCTAATCAACACAAATGCCTTAATCATTTTCATGCTCTTTTATGATTTAACATAAAATATAAATTAAGTAACCTCAACTATCAATTCATGAGTAAAACTCTCTAAGTCTCAAACTGTTTTAAGATTCACACACTCACTTGGCTTAATTAGTCTAATTCCTTATTGCTTGTCATTCTGTGTTCCAATTAATCATCCTGTTAAATTTCCATGTACCACAATCTCAACCACATTTGAATATGGATTCAACACATTTTCTTTTCCAACCCGTGTCTACATCATTTCATTGTTCTAATATTTAAACACTAAGTATATGATTAATACTTTTTCCTCAATTGAAATTAATATTCCAGTTCATATAATAACGTTTAAGAACAAAATAAAACTAGAAAAACAACTCAACAATTAAATTAACACTAAATAACTAGAAAGATAAAATCATTTTTTTGTTCTTCTTTATGCTCAATCATCTCTTCTCAGTAACTCATCAAGCTCTGTGTTAAACTCCTCATCTACAACTGTAGATGGCCCTGCTTCATCTGCTCGACCTGCCCCCAAAAAAAATAATACCTATCCTCAAGTCATTCAACATAAGCTTCAAATTGATCTAGAGGCACACAGGGGTTAGGTTGTTCTTGAGCACGTAATTTTGAAACGCTCAACTCGCTTAGGTGACCTGTATCTCACCCAGGTGAGGCTAATATGGCATGTGATAAGTGAAATCTCATCTAAGCAAGATTTGTCTAACTTGAGCGAGATTTCTCCAGAGAGCACCCTCTTTTTAAAACACTTAACTTGCTTAGGCGAGCTGTAACTTGCTTAGGCAAGTTTCCCTGCACCAAAAAATTCTAAGTTTATGAAAAATCATGGATTTTATCAAACAACATCAAAACTAAAATTAAAATAAATAAATCAACACTAAATGAATAAAATTTATACTGGGTTGCCTCCCAGAAAACGCTTGCTTAACGTCATATATAACTTGACGTGTGTTTCTTTAAGGTTCATTTAAAAGAATCTCAATGGTGAGTTCTTTCTTGTCATTACCCAAATATGGCTTCACCCTTTGACCATTTACTACCAAACTTCTATGTGATATTTGGTCCTCTAAATGTATTGCTCCACAAGGCTTAACTTCCTTAAAAATATAAGGGCCTGACCATTTAGATTTTAGCTTTCCAAGAAAAAGTCTCAATCTGGAATTAAATAACAACAGAGATTGGCCAATATGAAAATTCCTTTCCGAAATCTTCTTGTCATGATATTTTTTTGTCCGTTCCTTACAAAGCTTTGAGGAACTATATGCATTTAATCTCATCTCCTGAAGTTCTTGAATTTGGAGTTTTCTCTTCTCCCCAACAGCTTTAGCATCTAAATTTAACATCTTCAATGCCTAATATGTCTTGTGTTCCATATCTATTGGAAGATGACATGCTTTCCCATAGATCAACTAAAATGGAGAAAGAGAAGTATGGGTTTTATATGCAGTTCTATAAGCCCACAAAGCTTCATCAAGCTTAATTGACCAATCTTTTGTAGATGAAGCCATTGTTTTTTCAAATATTTTGTTTATTTATTTATTAGAAACTTTTGCTTGCCCATTTGCTTGTGGATGATAGGTTAAAGCTACTTTATGACTAACTCCATAATGTTCTAAAACTTTCTTCAGTTGGGTATTGCAAAACTGAGAGACACAATCATTGATCAATACTATAAAAGTACCAAACCTACAAAAATATTCCTTTTAAGGAATTTAATGACTGTCTTAGCATCTGCTATCTGTGATGGAATTGCTTCTACCCTTCTAGATACATACTCCACTGCCAACAATATATACTCATTTGAAAAAGAAGGTGGCAGTGGTCCTATGAAATCAATTCCCCAACAATCAAAGACTTCAATTTCTTGAACGTTTTGTAATGGCATCTCATGTCTTATGGAGATGCTTCATGTTCTTTGACATTTGTCACATCTTCGTACCAACTCATGCATGTCTTTGAATAATGAAGGCAAAAAAAAAAAAAACTAATTGGAGAATTTTTGCAGCTATCTATTCCCCATTAAAATGTCCACCATATAATGAACTATGGCATTTCCATATAATTTTGTTGGCTTCATCTTTTGCAACACATCTTCGCAACAAGTTGTCTGCACCAATCTTGAGCAAATGAGGTTCATCATACATAATGATTATCATCTTTAAAAATATTATCCTTTGGTGCCAATCAAAATTCTCTGAAACTACTCCAAAAGCTTTAAAATTAGTCATATATGCAAACCATGGCCTCTCCTCAATCGCTAATAGCTTCTCATCTAGAAATTCGTCAAGAACCTCAGGTTCCAATGTTGTTACCTCATAAGATAGTCTTGATAAATGATCAACTAAATTGTTCTCACATCCCTTCTTGGCTTTGATTTCTAAATCAAATTCCTGTAACAAAAGTATCCATCGTATAAGCCTTGATTTAGAATCTGACTTAGTTAATAAATATTTAATGGCAGTATGATTAGTAAAACAAATAACTTTAGAGCCTATCAAATAAGATCAAAAATTTTCAAATGCATACACTATAACAAGTAATTCCTTTTCTATTATAGTGTAAATACTTTGAGTTTCATTTAAAACTTTACTTGCATAATGTATGACTTGAAAAATGATTGTAAATGATTGTGATGATTCAATTGGAAAAATTGGGATTGGAGTTCATCCTTCTCAAACATTTGCATTTTCAATGAATAAAAAAAATATAACATTCTAACTTGATCGACATTGATGTACTTATAAAAATCATTCATATTGATACCTCACATACAAAATTATTAAGATAGTCTCCTAAATATCGATTCCTCGCATATTTATAAAAACTCTTTATCATTATGAACAGATGTTATAAAGTAATTAACATTTCAAATCTATTCCTAACATTTGAAATATGTTAAGCATTATCATTTAGTTTAAATGCTTAGAAATACTTTACAGTCAAATCTAAGGATCAAAATCATGAATCAAGATTCAAACTTTAATAATAAAATGACAATACCAATCATCAATGAAGAACATAATATTTTAAATAAATATCACCTCAATACATAAGAGTTTGAAAAGATTACTCTCAATCCCAAAGGGAAGAATTAGCCACTCATGTTGGTCATTACATTCATGGAAAGCAAGAAAAGAAGATGTAGGATGTTTCTTCTTGATGGCTGCCTCCTTTAGGCTTTTCTATCTCTCTTTATTATCCCAATGATCTCTTGGGTTATGCCTCATGCCTTCTATTTAACCTAATTGGGCTTGGGCTATGTGACATCTCGCTTAAGCGAGATATTGCTTGCTTAAGCGAGTCTGACGAGAAAAGGCCTAACTTCACTGGAGTAGACTTGCTTAGGCGAGGCTTGGGCGAGTCTTGAGCGAGTTCCAATTTTCCAACTTTCTCTTTTAATCTTGTCAATTCTCCTTTAGTCCTTTTATCTCCATTTTCCCTTAGAATCCTGAAATTAACACAAATTTGGGAATAAATCATTCACATTCATCTTATAATCAAAGATATGTAAAAAGGTTCAAATTCCTAAATTAGGGGTTGTATTATAGCTATTTTATAAATTAAAATACATAAGTGCCTATCTTTTTATATGAAATATTACTGAATTATGTCACTTATCAGTTTTGAAGAACCTTGTTCTTCTTGATTTTTCGGTACATATGACACTTGATCTGGTTGGTGTTTATTTCAGATGGGTGTTTGATCTTGTAAGAAATATATGAACCTCCAACAATAATAAGGTTGTTGGCCCAATATAACCCTAGAATTCCTAGGGTATAATATGGATGAAAATTACCTTGGCAAGGAGCACATGGATGTCCACATGGCAACCTAGGAGTGGAGAGGATTTAGCATGGAAGGTGTGAGCTACACATGGAAAGCATGAGTCCACATGACACCTCATTGGAGAGTTTATTTATGTATTTTCAAATTTTGGCTCCAAAATGTTCAATCCCTTACACTATAAATAAGTGGGTAGATTACATGTAAAATAGCTTAAAAATATATGAGTGTTATGCTGCCCATTTGTATCCAAAACACTTTCCTATGCTCTCTCTAGGGTTGTCTTCCTCTTAGCCTTCCGTAGAACCTTTCCTAGTGAATTGGCATAACCTTTCACTATCCTTTTCCACGTTCTTCCACTTCAATTTCAGAACTTCTCTTGAGTTCAAACAAGCTTCTGCAACTCACTTCCATTCCGTCAATCAAAAGCCAAGAAACTACATGTGCATGGATAACAATTCCATCTCGCACCAAGTGGAATAGGTCACTTTTAGTGAATATGTGACTTATCCTTGTCTGGCTTGGATGTGCACCAAATTTAGGTCTTTTTGCTGCTATATTTTGGCTTTGTTTTTCAAGTCCCACATTCTTTGTATAGCAAGGTAGGCAAGGGCCAAAGCATCTATGTTAAGATGTTAGATGGTCCACTGGTAGACGGTCTCATGATTAAGAGTCTATGAGTTTTGATGATAACGAACACTATAAGATGTACTTAGATTTCTAACAAAGCTAATGTATGTGTAAAATTAGACAAAAACAAATTAGACAATTTATTAAGATTGAGTTTGTTAGATGACCCTGCAATATTAAAACTATTAAACGATCTCTCAAAGTTAAGCTCATTAGACAGCCAGTGTGTTAAGAAAGCCAAAGTCAAACTATACAATATTGACATTCAAATCATTATTAAAATGTTTTTCAAAAAAATATTTTGATGAAATAAATCTTAATGAAAGTTTGATTGCTTTAAACGTTTAAAACTTGTACAGACATAGAAAGTTTTTTGAAAATATATTTACAGTAAAATTTCTGAAATATTTTTTTTATAATTTTGAAATTTGAAAGATCATGATTCAGTGATACCTATGCATTTAAATTGTGATTATTATTGATTCTGATATTCAAATTTTTTATAGAGATTACTTACAACACTTGGGATGCGTAAAAGACTTCAAAGTCAGAGTTTCCTTTTAGAGCGTGTAATAGGAAAATGAATGCTACTACAATACGAGATTTTTGCTCTCAATAAGGAAAGTAAAATTGAGCTTCAATGATTAAATATTTACAAATATATAGAAAGACACACTAAAATCATTACATCATAAGTTTTCTTATATAGTGTCTAATACAAGAAAGATGAAGAACAATACGAGATAATGGAAAGTTCAAGTACAAATATATCAAATCCTTAACGTTCAATTTTCTATGGATAAATAAACATTTCAAAACTTTAAATGTGATTAAGATGTACGTAGCATAAATGTTTAAGTTGCTTTATAGAGAAGAAACAACATCAGTACATATTTGAACATATATTCAAGTTAAATGGATTCAAAGAATTAAAGTTCACATATGAACAAAGAAAGAAAAATTTCAAATTGCATCACACGTTTAAGATGCATAAGAAATGATTTAGTGCAAAAGTTTCTAAATGAAGCATCTAGCGACTATATGGTGAAATGTAGTACACAAACTTCAAACATACATCTTCTAAGATCTATATGTAAATACCTAGAGAATGAAGATAAGTACAACAACAATGCGGAAAATGATTGCAAAGTGAACTACTCGAATGTGTGAGTGAGAAAATAAAGTTTTGTATTGTACATATTATATCTGCTACAAAAGAGCGTCTAATGAGTTGGGTTGTGAGTTAAACCTTGTAAATCCTTTACACTATGAAGTATACTCTGTGAGCTTTGATTGTTCTCTTTTTTGGGAGTGTTTTTCTCAATTCTTTGAGAGGTATTAATCTCAAGGGCAGATTAGAACTAGTTTACCTGGAGAGGTTTATACTCGTTCCTGAAGAGGTATTAAAACTTGGTGTACCTAGAGGGGTTTAGAATACTTATCCTGGAGAGGTGTTAAAACTTGTATAGTATAAGATCTTAAGTGGTTTCATTTTTTTTAATCTTGTTATTAGACTTGCAGATTGAGTTCAGACTCCATTCAACACCCCTCTTTTGCTTTTGGTTCTCTTAGGTCAAACATGAAATTGATCTTCTCCTTCAAGGACCCTTTCTTGAAGAGAGGAACACCAGTTTTCCCATAGAAACTTGAAGTTTGAATATTTTCAAAGTCTTCTCGTGTGTTTTGGAGGATGCTTCCATCAAGTTGTTAGATACATTAAATAATATTATTATTTGTTATCATCAAACATGGATTTCTTAGGCATAACATAAAAATTAATACTTGTGTCATATCATAAAACTCATCTATTCCTTTATAACACACTCATAAAGTTTTTTGGTGAATCTTCACCCTCAAAATACATGAACCTCCATAAGTTATTCACCACCAAATACATCCATTTACTTGATCAAGTCATAAGTTAAATTTTGGATACCCATTATCACATTCCATAACTCAATACTCACACTGATCTCATACAAGGTGTTACCTCCTTGTACCAATTCATTAAATCTTAGCTCCATCCATATCATACCGTGTTTTCACTAAACAAAATAATTAAAATCACATAATATAACATTTATGAACATATTCTTATGAATGTTAAAATAATTTTAAATTTTAAATAATATACATCTTTTTAAATCATTAGACTAAATAATTAAACTAAGTTTGTTTGGAATTTTAATGAATTGATTTTTCAAATAAAACTTTTTTTCTCAATTTTGTTGGCTGATGGTAGTTTTATTGAGTTAAATTTCGGCTATTTCACACTACCTCTATTTCTCTATGCAAAATTTATACATTTAGAAACTTATGCTGGGTGAATTTTCAATCCAGGAAGAAAGTATGTAAAAAATCAACAAGCAAAACTCAATACTCAAAATTAACCCTATCATTTCAATTCAAAATTAAAAATAGGTTTCAACATTTCAATAACACATATTCAACCGAGACCATAACTCAAATTTCTACTTTTACCAATTAAATAATAAATTTCACATGCAAGAAAAATTCTCAATCTTAAAAAGATAATATAAACTAAGAACATATGCAAGGACATATTTATTTTTTTATAATCCTTCCTCTATGAATAATTTAATTAAGATTAAAGTCAACTTCCCTTACTTAAAATTGTTTTATATAAGAGGAAGAAATACTTTTTGAAATTTTAAAGAAAAATCATATAAAAAAGTTTTAGTGAAACCATGAATCAAAATAAATAAAGAATAAAATTTTTATTTTTATATTTATAAGTTTAAAACTAAACTTAAAACCTAAATATCACTCATCATTTAAACGTTAAATCTTCTCACCAAATACTCATAAAATTATATGTCCTTACATTTTACTATATGACTCAAATTTATTTTTCTTTTAAATGTTTCGACTTCAAGAGTTTATGCTTTTCTGAATTTACATATGATTTGATAATTTGCTTAGTTCAATTCTTTCTAAATTTATGTAGATTTTGAGTTCGATAATCTACAATCTCTATGGAAGCATAAAAACAGTTTTGGTGATCTCCAAGATTCAGATAACTAGTTTCAGGGCCTCCAAGGACATGTGTACATTTTTCTATGAGTATGTTTCATTTTATACAAACTAGTGTGCAAAAGTATCAACCATAAATATTCACATGGATAATTCTATAAAATGGTATTGTGAGCTCAACAATCTTTAAATCTAGTGACTTACACCACAAATTCTGCATTCAAAATGCTCTCCCACATACGACAAATCCAAACAAAATTGCATCCAATAATACTCTTTTTTGTTGAATAGAAGTGCATCAATTACATCAGAAAATACAGTATATAAATGTTTGACTTAATTTTACATATCAGCCGGTTTAAAATTTTAAAATACATCTTCCCAATGAAGCATGGCTCATAGTTGTGGAAGTTGTCAATGGTCCAAAGGTTCAACAGCTGTCTTGAAGAGAAGGATATAAACCTTATCAATGGAAAAGTACAAAAAGCCACCAAGAGAATGTGTAACATAGGAGCCAAAGCTAGTACCCACAATGCAGTGCCATGCTGGACCATATGAAGAATCAAATTCCTGTAAGCCCAGTAAGTTTCTATCATTAGCCATCTAAGTTTTTCATACCAGGAATCAAAACTTGGAAGTTTTACAATAAACCATAGCTCAAGAGGGAAACAAAATAAAGACAATGGTCAGCAAAACTTTTTCAAGTAATGTCTATTTGAAATCTGGTGATAATTCATCCAGTTCAAATATAAATCAGTTAAGAACCAAAAAGGAAAAAGAGAAGGTTAAACTTTTTGCTGCCACTAATACACACAAACTAGGAGTGACAAATGAAATTCTTAATTGTGAGTGTAATAGATGAAGCAAGCATCACTAAAGAATCTTGGAATAATCAAATCTGTCACAAGCATAACTAAAAAAAATGTCCCTGACATTCATTTTATAAGAGAGACACTAGATATGCATTCCGTTTGAGTAATAGGAGTTATAATAACCTTTAATATCATCTGACAACATTGAAGGCCCTATCAATGAAATGAGGGACCAAGTAACATTTTCATCACAAAAAAACAACCTATACCAAGCAATCTATTTATTAATTTTACAACCAACATAGTTAATAAACATACTTTCCAATTTATAACTTTTAATATCATTTGGCAACCTTGGAGATTCACAGTAAAGAGTAGTGCAATCCTTAGTGGACCACAAAGATACCAAAGTCATAAGGATACCCCCATCTTCATTATTTAACTGAAAATTGCTAAGCCTGAGTGCACAAAATCGTTATGCATGAGTGCAACAAGTATGCTTCCTGCATCTCAATATGCCCTTCCATTTTCTCTGATCAGCAGTGAACAGAACATGCAATTTTATCACTTCTGAGCTGACTTCTGTTTTCACTTTCATATGATGATATGATAATATACAAATAGCTATAGAACACTCATAGTATGAAAAATCCGTGCATTCTTTACCAAAACCAAATGCAAAGACTACTTCTAACACTTCGTTGTAATTACATGTGTTCCTTCCAAATTACTTTCTAAGGGTACAGGCTTGATCCTTTGAATCCTTGTGACAGAGCCTTTGGGAGTAGTACCACACCACAAAAGTTAGATGTTGTAGTTGGAGAGCATAAGGCTTATGAATCCCACACTAGATCCTAACATCCTACCCCGCTATGTAGTCCTTTGGTTAATCCCAGTCAAACATAGCAAGCTAGAAGAATGGTGAAACGCTCTGATATGATATCAGTTCATAAGAACGAACTGTGGAAGAATCACACCACAAAAGTTAGTTGTTGTAATTGGAGAGCCAAAGGCCTTATAAATCCCACACTAGAATCTCCTACTTCTAGTATGGAACTCAAGTCCCATACCTTGTTATTGAAGTCTAAAACCTTTCAATGACAAAATCCCATTTATAACTAGCATATTTTCCCAAAGATAATAAATAGTTTTAGCATCTTCATCAGCTTATCTTAAACCTTTAATATAATACAAGGGGACACATGATACAAAATAGTGCTGGATCTGTTTTGAGGATTATCCGTTGTTGCTTTTCACTTTATATTTATCTGCATACACCTACTCTCCTCAAACCCCATTTGGTAAGAGCCTTGCCTTGGTTCACCCTTTACACATGTGCAGTTCTTTGATATCATTAACAAAACGACTTAGCGAGACCATTCAACCCATCTTTAAGACATTTACATAGTTGATCACCCATGTTACCGTGTACCCTTTACAAGTAAGAAGTGGAAAAACCTTTTGGGAGAAGAAGAAAAGAGAAATATCTTTTTAGTTTAAGTACTATGCTGCAAACAATGTAAGGCCTATTTGGTTTGAGTTCTATTCTTTTCTTAACTTTCACTACTTTTTATAACTCGGGAATGGAGAGGGAAGAGGGAAAAAGAAAAGGGTTTGAAGGAAATGACATCAGATCTGGAAACTTACTACATTTTTTTTATCAATATACTCCTTTACAGGACTTCAAATTATATTAATAATTAAGTTTCAGAGGGCAAATGGAACTAAAATTCCTAGAACCGGTGAATTATGAAGCACCAGATTAAAATAAGGGCTTTTGCAAGCTCAGAATATGTGGTTTTGGTGCATTTGAGAATGAAGGAGAGATAAAAGCAACAGAAAACTTCATGGAACCACCATAACAGCTTCGAAGCATAAAGGTTCAGAGACTTCCAGACAATTATTCAGGGTCAAAAATAGACTAGGAAGCCAGAAAGAATATGCAGACTCTAGGATAAAAATAAAGAGTTCAAGAATAAGTTAGCAAGTAGAAAAAAATATCCCTCCAACTCAACAAGTATTTAAAAACCACTCTTTCAGCATGCCCAATAAAACACAACACAAACCATTACCAAACCATGCGTGATTTCAAGATATCATTGGCAAGAATGAGAAAACAACACACACACAACAAAAACTACCTTCTAGAAGGCAAAGAAACAGAAACAGGATAGTTCCAATTTGTTGACTGAAGCAGAAATCAATTAGGCACATTCCATTGATGTTAACCCAATTGACCTAATACCAACACCCAAAATCAAAATCTGCATAGAAATTTGGCTATATACTTAATCCACTGGTTATGTTATATTATTATTTCTTTCTAAACAGTAACAAGAGCTAGGCAAATCAAAGAGTCAATATTAAATAAGGCAACTACAATGTAGTTCGTAAAAAGTTTTTTGGTGTGATTCTCTCAGTAGTGTCAATTAAGAAGGTTTGTATTAAAGATCAATTTAAACTAGAACTCCAATTCTGATTCCAGAAGAGTACTTAAAGTAAAGAAGGAATCACATCTAAATTGTGTTCTATTAAATATTCAGTCACAAAAAGACACTAATTTTACTCAGCCAAGACATTTAGAACCAGTAACAACATTTTCCAAAAGCTTCCAAATCAGACACTATTCGAACTTTGCAGGGTCAAAGATCAGACCCCAAAAACAGATTTTTTGAAAATTTTCCCAGAAGAATAAAGAAAAAGAGAAAGTATATATATCTAACCTTCTTAAGGGAAAGTGCAAGGAGTTTACTGTCAAGCTTGTTGCCAGGTAGCAGAGATTCCAAGTGGAGACGTGCATAATGGAAGGCGTGGTTCTGCAAAGGAAGGGGCATGTCACAAGCTCTGACATGAACCTTGAGATTCTCATGCTGCTCTATGGACTTCTTCTTCTGTATCAAACTGCTCAGAAACTTGCTCCTTCTCTCTAGCTCCTTCTCTGCTTCCTCCATGAGCTGTGGCTGCAACCCTTGTGAATATTATCTTACACTCTCATCATCACTCACAACTCAAACCAACTCCAACCCTTTTCTCCTCTTGCTCTTTGGCCTCTCTCTGTGGTCACCACTCAGAGAAAGAGAACAAGGTATTGCACAGTGTAATGGAATAAGTATAGGAAGGAAGTTTAGAAAAAATAAAGTTCAAAGGGTTCTTTACTCCTGCACTATATAGACTCTCACTGTGACATTATCAATCCAATTTATAATACACCATTAATTTTAGATGAAAGAATCACTATTTTTGATGAATACATGCTACAAATTATGATAGAATACATTAATAATATTCTTTAAAAAGATTAAATTTAGTTGTCATAGAATTTCTCTTTTTTACTATCTCTTAGTTACTATAAATCAACATAACCAAAAAAAATTGGCTAGCTATCTTTATCACGATGGTTCACTTTATTTGACATTCTGTTTTTGTGCAATTAAAAATTTGATTAACATGTTTTAACTAATTCTTCATGGATAACAAAGGAAAATTAAGTATCATAGTCACAAAATCTGGTATATTATCAAAGAAGAAAAAACATAACAAAAAGGCAAAAATCAAAATTATGATTTGAAATTGAAAGTGTCTCGTATTTATTTTTGGTTTAAGTTTTCTTTATAAATGGTATTGCCTTTGTTATGCCTCCACTTGCAATATATAGCAATTAGCATCACAAATTTTAAAAGATGTGAAGTAAAGATTACTCAATTACACAAATTTGTTTAGCATTACAAAATCAATCAATTTCGCGTTTCCTTTTCTGTTTTTCATGAGTGATTAATTCCACTTTTCAATTTCCATTAACAATGATGATGAAGTAACAATAAAAGAATTTCTATAACACTGCTAATTGGTTCAAAAAAGGCACCATGAAACTTGGTTCAATCTATAAAATTTATAATGGGAAACTTTAATTGATAGTGTGGTCTTAAGTGTGTGTTTTTTTCAGTCACGATGGAATAAAAGTAATGATAAAAAAGTATAGCATTTTTGTAACATGGGATTGGCTAGTAAATCATTTCAAAGGATAAAATAATAAATTTTACCCATTAATAAGAAAACAACTATCAATGTTACATTCTTGGATTCAACATTGGTAATGAGGAGATTTTATTAAAAATGATTAATTTAAATTAAAAAGTAAGTGAATATTTTGTATTAATAAAAAAATTATCAATATTAGATGGAAATAATAAATAAAATTGATTTTTTTTAATAATTGAATTTTTTTCATTTATCCTCTGGCATGAGTAGTTCATTTTAGAAAAGTTAAATCTTTTAATATAAAATTTTAAAAGAATATTTGTATTAAATACTTAACCATATATCACTAATTAAATCAAAACTTCATATATGAATTTATTCACTCATTCAATTATTTGTTTGATATTTTATAAGTAAATTCTCTCTCCACTACCATACTTTCTCACTATGTGCATATTAATTGTAAAAAATACTAGGTTTTAACTTTATAAAAAATTTCAAATGATTCTAGCATAAGCATAATCTCACCTTTCTAAATAACCTCATTTGCATCTCGCATCTCATACCTCTGTTTCAGCTACATACCTCATTTCTTCTCTAGTTGCAGCATTTGGGATAACATTTTCATCAATTGAGCATGTGTGACAAGGTTGACAAGAAGATTTGTTATATTCGACGTTTTACGGTGCGAATATAATCTTTTTTTTTTAGTTTTGTACTCTATTTTTGCAACTCACTAGTTTTTCTTTCTGGATTTTATGGCTTTCAGATTGTACAAAACTTACACTAACCATCGACGTTCATCACTAACCATTACAAGCAATCCCATCACTTAAAAATAAAGAAGACATCACACTATTCACCATACTCTCAAAAGAGTATTGTTGAAATTAGAAAAAAAAATATAGACAGAATTTACCTATTTATATCTTAAAATGTATATAAATCTTGTTTAATGAAATAAAAAAAACCCTAAATACGGTTTGATTTAACTTTTTTATATTCAATAATTTAATATCAAATTAAATCAATAAAAATAAAATAATCAATCATTAATTATTTTTTAAATTGTGACACATCCTATTAAAATGGTGAAATTTGTTTTGGGTAATTGATGCTTTGGTTTATAATATTTTAATCGCATATTTAGTTTTGTTTATTGTATTAAGATGTGATTGATTGATTTATGAGTCCATGTTTCATTTTGATTTGATTAGAGACTAAATTCATCATGTTTCAAAAATACAAGGATTAAATAATTACGTGAGCATAAAAAATATGTTTTTTTTATCATTTCAACGAAAAGTGGTTATAATGGATTTCTAAAATTCCAAATACCTCATCAATCTCTCTCACCTCTCACATAATAAAAACAAAGATATTAGAAGTATTTTGAGAGATTTTCTAATATATATATATATATATATAATATAGAAACTCTCAAAAGTTTTGTAGCTTCGCATTCAAACATATTTTGATTTGTTATGAGTCTTTGTCTTTTATGTAGAAATAACTATGTTCTTTTTATTAAAAAAAAAATGAAAACATAAAATGAAACTAAGCAAATCTCATCTCAAATATTTTGCACAAACTTTTGTGTAAAGTTATCACCTACTTTGCACAAACTAGAAACTTGTATTAGTAAGCTATATTTTTTTTAATTAATCCTTTTACTTTAATTCTTAGTCAATATGAAAAAAAGTTCATTTTAATCATTGAAAAAATCGATTAAACGTGTTTAGATAACTATCAAAATCAATTCTAAACTTTAAAACTATATTAAAAGTAGATATTGTTTGTTTTTTTTTATGTTAAACGTGTCAATCATAAAAAAATCTAATCCAAAAATACACTAACATTTCCCCTAATAGGTATTTTTCCATCAAATAGAAAAGAATGAAACTAAAGATTTATTTTTTACAAAAACTAAAAGTTAAATAAAACTTTTATTGAGATAAAAAAAAATAGAATATCACCATATTTTATAACCAAAATTATATTTATTTTTTATTGTAAATCTGAAAAGTGTTTATAAAGTTGCAAAGTTTGAATATAAACAAATTAGGGTTAATGGTTGTCTTGTGAAAGTAATCTGTGCCGCTGATGAAGGTGGTCCCTTCAAATTGAGACATACAAACGGCAATTGCGGAGAAAAAATAAATAAAGTTATGGTGCACCAAAAATGGACAATAATTTTATTCAACCAATTACTATTATAGACAAAAATATTCTCTTTAAAATATTATTTTTTAATTCACTGCAAAATGTTAGTATTTTCACTTCTAGACGTAGTTTTTTAAATAAAGATTTTCTCAAAAGAAAATTATTTACTTAGCAACTTATATGTTTGATAAAAGACTAACGAAATCTACACCACCGACAAATTCATATATAGTTGACTCTCCTTTACTTTTTCTCTCTTCTTTTTCTTCTATAATTGCAAATTTTACTTTCTTTTCCAATGACTATACTATCTTTGAAAACAAGTTGTTGTGATATAGTTGGTTAGGTCTTAAAATATTAGTTTTCTAGAAAAAAACTATGTAACTATATTTAGAAATTCATACGAGTAAAAGAGGGTTTCACAACCATATTTCATTTATAATCAAGATTTATACCATATTTCAGTCCAAATTTATGTGTCCACCTCTCCTCCTAAACACATATCTCATTTTTTTTTTTAATTTCTTTCTCTCTCATATTATTTCTCTTTTCTTCTTAACTTATGTTATATCTTCGTCTATTTCACCTTAGAATGAGAAATTAGAGATAATTTTAATCTGATCAAATTTTTACAGAGAATAAATTTATATTTACTCTAAAGATTTCTAGTTATATGTGTTTTTTCTTATGATTTTCTCAACAATTATGATGAAGTCAATTGAGAAAAGTGATCATTTCAACTTATTTTATCACAGTGAAATTCTGTTAGATCTTGAAATATTTTGGTACTTAGTTCTAGAGATTACTTTGAAAATAAACATTTCAGATAAAAGAAGCTACTTTTATTTTTTCAACAGAAATCACAAATTTAAGGATCTGGATGTGAAGATTACGTAGTCACAAATTCTATTTTTTCTTGTATGTTTGTTTTGTTAACCGGAAATATTATTATTTGATAAAAAGAATTTAAAAATTAAATATTTTAAAGATCCACCGTGTGTGTTTAGATTGATAGTGAGATATATTTCAAAATTTAAGTCTAATTCTTTGGCAAGTAGTGATTTAAACAAATATCCATATATATGTAAATCAAAACATTACAGATTTGAGCTAACTTAATGAATTTTAAGTGAATAAAACAATAAAAAATTAATTTTGTTAATTTGTTTACATCTCTTCATTTTTTTGTTTTATTTATACTCTTAATTTAAATTAAACACAAAATTAGAAAAACTTTAATTTTAATGTGTTTTACATTTACAAGTTTTCTTAAAAAAAATAAATACCAATTTTCTAATCTCTTCCATCGTATTGATTAAACACAAACTTTATTTATACACTGTAAATATAGTTAAATAAAAAATACCTTTATTATTGAATCAAATTTTCCCATAAATTTATGAAGTAAAAAACTAACTTTATAAATAAATAAAAAATATTTATATTGAATAATTTAATTCAATAATTTTTAAATTATTATTACATTTATTTATATTATAATTATTATATTTATATTTTAAAAAATCAGACCGAAACTGAATCTCGTTTTAGCCGGAACTTGAAAACAACGCTGAAATTGTGGCTGCGACCAGAAACAGTGATAGGTGGGTAAAAATTTCAGCATTTCTAAGTTTTAGCTTTCTAAAAAAGAAACTATGCTTCCTCTATTCTTTCTTATAACTTTTGATTAATTCTTTTCTTATAACTTTTGATTAATTCGTGAATGAGTATATTAGTGTACCGGTAGTTACTTGATGAAGGATGGAGGTTGTTCGGTTTGTGCTATCCACATGACCAAATCCATTAAACTCAGTAAAGAATTAGCAAACTTAAAGGTGTAGTTAAGCATTAGGTAATGTGTTTTTAGTTATGACTTAAACGTTAATTTGACCCAATAATGATGGATCTATAATAATCATATAAATGTTAACATACTACTTGTATTACAATTCCTTATCTTCTATTTTTAGAAATATTATTTCCTCTATCAATTTTCATCCTAAACTTCGGACCTATATCGAAGCCTCCAAACATGCTTCTTGGCAATCTGCCATGCAAGCCGAGCTTCAAGCTCTTGCTGTTAACAATACTTGGCAACTTACCCCTCTCCCTCCAGGAAAGAAAACTATTGGTTGTAAATGGGTATGTAAAATCAAATAGCATTCTGATGGCACTGTTGAGCGCCACAAAGCTAGAGTTGTTGCCAAAGGGTTTACCCAACTTGAAGGACTTGATTTCTTGAATACTTTTGCACCTGTTGCTAAACTCACTACCCTCCGCCTTCTCCTTGCTGTTGCCACTACCAAAAATTGGATTTTAAAACAACTTGATGTCAATAATGCCTTTTTTCATGGTGATCTCCATGAAGAGGTATACATGACCCCCCCGACCTAGCCTCACCTCTTGATGTTGATGCCACTTCCCAATACAAAAGACTCTTTGGACGTCTAATTTACTTAACCAACACGCGATCAGACATCGCCTTCGTTGTCCACAATTTAAGCCAATTTATATCTGCACCCACAACTCATCATCAACAAGCTGCCTCACGTCTTTTGCATTACCTCAAGGGCCCCCCTGGTGAAGGACTATATTTTTCTCATACTAGCTCACTTCACCTCTGTGGCTTTAGTGACTCTGATTAGGCCACATGATATTTTTTCTCATGCAAATCTGTCACTGGATATTCCATCTACTTAGGAGACTCTCTAATATCATGGAAATCAAAGAAGCAACCAACTATCTCTTGCAACTCCTCCGAAGCCAAGTATAGAGACCTTGCCACCACCACATGTGAGTTACAATGGTTGTCTTACCTCCTTCAGGATTTACATCTTCCTTTCTCCTAGCCTATAACCATGTACTGTGACAACAAATCTGCCCTTCAAATAGCTTCCAATCAAGTCTTTCATGAATGCACCAAGCACATCGAAATTTATTGCCACCTAGTTCGTGAAAAACTTACCTCTGGTCTCCTCAAACTGCTGCCCATTACTTCTGCCATGCAAGTTACTGACATATTCACCAAGCTCCTTGCTTCCACAAGGTTCTCTACTCTCAAATCCAAGCTGGCCTGACGAATATCTACTCCCCAACTTGAGGGGGTGATGTGAGTTGATTTTAGGATTGTTCATTTTATGGTGTGACACTTTACTTAAATTGAGATTTTAAGCAAGTATATGGTGAGAACTCTAAGAAGATCCCCACTGGACACGAACTTAACCAAGTGGTTAAGTAAGTGTGAATGTTCACTTCACAATAGCAAATGGAAAAGATAATTACAAGGTGAATATGATGCCAATAGGTGCGAAATTAAAGAACATGAAAAGGAAAACCAAATAAGAATTGTCGAATGGAAGAATGAAACAAAGCAAGAACATAACACAAGAGTAAAAATGGAATGACAAATGGAAAAAATGATTAAGGAAGGAGAAAGCTTATGTGATGGATTTAAGAATGGGAACACGCCACTTGGATTGTGATTGGCCTTCAAGATAAGTGTTGCTAGCCGCCACTTGAGAGCTCTCAATTACTCACAAGATAAGACCTAGATGCTAAGAAGAATCAAGCCTCATTAACACCTCACACAATTTGTGCAGAGTAACTTTTCTTCTATTAATTTCAACATCCCAAAATACAATGGGTAGGTCTCCTATTTATAGGGGAAGGAGCCTTGGAAAACAAGCAAGAAGGGTAGGATGTGAAAAGGGAAAAAAAGGGTTGCCTTAGGGTTTGACTAAGTCAATCCCGCATCCTAGGGTTGTCCTTCTAGAAACTAGGTCAAAATGCCTTCCTTAAGGGCTAGGATTAAGCTAAAATGATACCTACACCCCATATTATGCTAAAGACACGTTATTCTAGCCTATCTTTTCTATTTGGACCCCTAAAGTGAGCCCAATTTATCAGAAGGAAGAACTTATGATATTATGGTTTATAGTTTCTTCTTCTGTTGATGCTTTCTCGAGGTTTGGTGGGGTCCGACTTTGTATACTGGGATGACTGACCTTTTTGTGAGATGCTTGATGTGTCCTTAGTCACCTACTGCTGGTTGCTTTGGTTTGTATCATGCACCTAGGTTGGAAAGAATTCGTCCTCGAATTTAGAACTCCTGCAAATAACATAGTTAGTTTGTTACCAGAGAAGATATTTCTAAGTATAGAATGTGAAACAAACTTATGTTCATGAAGCTTGGGGAGTTCACATGGTGAATTCTAGATACAGGCCATGGTTGTAGAGAATGTTTAGGGAAGAGATGATTTGTTTGTGAAAATCTTCTTAGAAGTGGATAACCTTTAGGGGGTTTTTGAAGATCATCCCTAAACTTCTTTAACAAAGATGTCAAGTATTTAGAATTATTTGGGAATGAAAATGAGAAGTAAGAAGTATACCTAGGAGGTGCAGTGATTTTCGTAGGAGTCAACAAGATGAGACCCACTTTACTTTCCTTTCCTTTTTCATTTTCTTTTTTGGCTTTTGTTTTAATTTGGTCTTGATTTACTTCTTGTAATATTGTGGTTCTTTTATTTGGACAATTGGCAGTTATGTGTGCAAAACCTAAACATTTAAAACATTTTGTGCTTGAAGTTTTGGTGGGTGACTTAGGGGTAGAGGTAGAAGGATAGTGTTTAGAAACTTTTTGGTGAGAAGTGGTTTCTTTTGAAAAATTGGAAGGAGAAGTTTTTGTAGAATTTTTGTTTGTATCCTTCCATGAAGATTTGTAGAAGCCATCATTATGAGTATTTTTGAAAGTTGTTTTCTTCAAAAGTTGTGATTCCACCTTGATGGTTAGGTGAACCACTTTCTTTAAAGAAGAGTACTCATATAATTCTACAATATCTTGAATTTCTCTCCTTAAACCATTTACAAACCTAGCTATCTTTGACTCTTCATTATCATGCATATTAATTTTAGTCAAAGTAGTTTCTAAGTATTTAAAGTATTCATCTACCGTCCTAGGTCCTTGATGAAGTCGTTGAAGCTTCAACAAGAGTTCCTTCCTATAAGGAGGAGGAACAAACCGCACACGCATACATGCTTTCAAATCATACCAAGAGACCACAACTGGCCACTTGTTTAACCCAATGTCCATTACAGTTTGTTGCCACTATTGGATGGCATAGTCTAAAAAAACTAGGGAAGCTAACCTAACCTTTTGGTCCTCGGTGACCTTATACACATTAAAGAGATGTTCAACCTTAGCTTCCCATTCTAAATACAAAGTAGGGTCATTGGACCCACTAAAACTAGGTAACTTTACAAAATCAAAAGAATGTTGTGGTTGGTGTTGATGGTGTTGTTTGTCAAAATTGTGCACTCGCCAATCATGTTCTTGACTCCCATAGTGCATGGAATGACTAGTTGTTCTTGGTGGCTCCCATCTCCTTTCTTGAGATTGCCTCTCTTGATCTTTCTCTAGCCTTTGCATTCTTTTCCACTAGTTGCTACATTTTGTCTTCTTTGTGGGACAAACTCCTCTAGGCATCCTCAAGCTCTCCCAAAAGACGTGCCTTTTGAGGAGATTTTGATTTAGAATATTTCCCTGAAGATAGATGATACATAATTCACAAGTTAACAAACAATTAGTGACATAGAAGTTAGAAAACACCTTCTCAAGTTTGCGTCACTTTTGGTGAAAAGAAATCAAGAGGAGAACACTCAAAGCACTAAAAAAGAATTTTATCCTCTCACAAAGGTCTTTCTTGAGGTTTAGAACTCTCAAATGAAAAAGGTCAAAGCCTTAAACACTTGATGTTAGAATTGATGGCTTAAACAAGAGGGGGGGGGGGGGGGGGAGTGGGTGAATTGTTTCTAAAAGATTTTCGCAATTACTTTAGTTAAGAATGAATCTTTAACAAACAACTCAGATAAGAATATCAGAAAGTTAACCAAACAATCTAACAGAAACAAATATCATAATTTCAATCGGTTAAAACACGATTTAATCGGTTGTTTATGGTAGCGAAAATATTAAACAGTTAGAGAGTTGAGAGAGAGAAAGATATACACATAAGGTTTATACTGGTTCAGTCAATCCCTGAGCTACATCCAGTCTGTTAGAATATATGGCCTTAAACGAGAGAGGGGGGGGGGGATGAATTGTTTAAAGGGAGTTTTTGAAAACTTTTTCAGCTAGAACAAGATACTTTGTATGAAACTCAATCAGAAATTCAATTAGCCAAGATATAAAACACAAAACAACAAAGCACCAAAAAAATAATCGGTTGTTTATACTAGCAAAGCAATAACAACTGAATTTAAATGAGTTTAAGAGAAGAAAGAGATACACAAACAATTTATACTGGTTCGCTTTTAAACCAAGAGCTACATGCAGTCCCTAGAAGCCATTGGGCAATCCACTAAGCAATCAATACAGATTACACACAAACCACCAAAGAAGTGACCTTGAACCCTTCAAGAAACACACTTCCTCTAGCACAACACACACCAAGAATGTTGATCTTGAAAACCTCAAGAGCATACAACACTCCTTGGCAACAACACCAGAATTTACAAAGTATTCAGAACGAATTACACTTGTATATAGAACAATCTGAAATCAATACAAATGTAATCCTATTCCACTCTCTCTTGAGAAAACCCAAAGCTGAATGTGATTCTTCAAAAACTTGAAAGCAATCTTTCACAACTGAAAAACTCAAATCTATTTTTCTTGTTTGTTATAAAACATAAATAAACTATTTATAGCTTTCAAAGATTGGTCAAAGCATTTAATACAGGAGCATATTCAGTTGAAAATCATTTAAAGCACAATCAACTAACAAAACAGAATTCTGTTAGGATTTTCAAACAAACAATCGGTTGAAACCACGAAACAATCGATTGTTTTGGTGTGACAGCAAGTCAACCAACCAAAACAGATTTCAACCTTTTCAAAAACACCTAAGAATAAAACAATCAGTTGTTTCGACAAAACAACAAGTTGTTTTTCACTTAGTTTGAAAAACACTTTAAACTTAAAAAGGTTTTAAAACACATTAGCTTTAGATTCAACAAAGAGGTGGATTACACATTTAAACTACCCAGATCCTATCCTAAACACAGCAGCAACTTCAGTCTTGCATCAAACACTTGGATTTGGATTCTTCAAAGCCTTTGATCACTCTTGATCAACACAGTCCTCAGTCAAACCATTGACTATTCCACTATGTAATCACTCTTTGATTGTGTGAATCCAGTTGATCTTCACTTTGTTCATGATACAGTAGATCAAAAGAAGATCTTCTTCAGAAAGAGTTGAATGGTTGCTCCCCCTAGGTGTGAGAATCCATGAAACTATGAAAGCCACAAGCCTTTCATCAAGCTTCAACCCACCAACTGAAAAATTCCTCACTTTGGAGTGGGGATTCTTGAGACTACCTTTGTAAAAATGGATTATGTTGGAATCTTCCACTACTCCAAGGTTTCCCCTATTGATTCTCAATCCAGAAGATTTAAGGCCAGTCACAGCAGACCATACATCACTTGTGATGATCATATCTACACCTTTGACATGTGAAACAAGTGAGTCACCATAAAAAAGAAGGTTAGTGTAAAATACTTTACAAGATCAAGATATATGTTCCCTGTAAGTTCTAGAAATATCTTCAACTTTTGTTCCTTGAGAATACTCCTCACAGAATCCAGCTTCTGCTGTTTCATCCATGTGAAGGAAACAACCTTTGGTGTATTCACATTCTTTCTACTTGTCTCTAGCAGATACTTGTTGATGAGATTGGTATCACATGCAAAGCATCATTCAAGCTTTCCAGAGCTTTTAACACTCCTTGATTTCATCCTTTTTGCAGAGGGAGGAGTGCCAACCATTACTTAATTTAGAACAAAGTTTTTTGTTTGTTTTTTAGCTCACTGCAGAAAAAAAAAACTTAAAACAGAGAAGAGAGAAAAAAACAGCTTGTATGTGTGAGAGATAGCAACAAATTGCATTGTCTTACATTAGCTAAACTTCATGGTCAAAGATGGCATAGATAGATATGTTTTCAAAATGAAAAATGAATCAAATCTGAACAATAAAGCTGACATAGTCAGTCAAATCAAAAAGGTACAAATTCACATGTGATTTTGACTAAGCATTAAAGACAGTTTTGATTTTCAAGATTTGGAGGGATCTGATCTATTAATAGCAGATGCAACAGAGTTAAACTGTATTCAAACATTCAATTAATACAATTTTGACCATACACATCACTGGGTTCAACATAAACACAAACCATAATTAAAAAAAAAACAGATTAGCCTAGAGTTTGTCAGATAAAAAATAATTGGTGCTTTCGAAGAAACAACCGGTTGAATTTTTGTTTTGAATTTTTTTTTTCAAAAACCTTTGTTGCATACAATCATTATTGCTTACCATGTTTTCAAGATATTAAATGTACGAGGAACAAATAAAGCACATAGTAGTTACATATTGAAACACAGAGTAAAATACTTAATTGAATTTAAGCAACTACTGTTCTCAACAAAGAATGAGAATTTTATTCTCAGATTTCAGATTTCCTAATTACAGAAAGTTTAAGAGATCAGCACTAGACTTTGTTATGTTGGCATGTACAGAAATTCAGTCCTTGCTGAACCTTTCAAAATCAGAAATCTACAAAACAAAATTTTGTCAAATTTCAAGATTTGATCCCTTGAAGAATTTGGGACCTTCAGTGTTAGATTTATCTTTTGAACTAGCAATACATCTAGGAATCCACTTATAGATACCTTTAGGTATAAGTGATTTACGAAACCTGCAGTACCTGACAGAATGGCTTTTCTTCATGCAATAGAGACATGTAACAACCGGTTGAAACGATTTTTTAATTGATTATTTTTCTAGAATATTTGAAAAAGGTTTTGTAATTTTATTTTCTTTTCTTTGAGGATAAATCCCCAAACCTGCTTTTCCAAAAACACATTTTTGAGATGCTAAAACATTTTCAAAATTGGACTTTGCAGTTGTAAGCTTTTCCAAGGTTTTCAAAAGATAACAAATCTTCTTTTCAAGAAGTTCACAATTTTCACAAGTTTTTGTTTCACAGCTACAAGAAGAATTTTTGTAAATTAAATACAGATTTTCAAAATCTTCTTTTGTTTTGCTTAGCTCTTCCTCTAGAGTCTTAACTCTATTTTCCAACCAGTTATTTAATCCTTTCAACCGGTTGAGAGAAAATGTCAATCGGTAGGCTTCATCATGAGTTTCATAAAAAGCATTAAGCAATTGATCATATGTGGTACCTTTACTTGATGAAGTAGAATCAATGCTACTTATGACTGATGCTAGAAGGCAAAGATTAACTTCCTCATCATCTGAAGAACTTGAGGATGAGACATCATTGTCATCCCATGCTATATATGCTTTCTTAGCTTTTCCCTTTTTCTCCTTTTTGAAGTCTCCCTTTTCTTTAACTTCAATGTTTGGACATTCAGCCTTGATATGACCCTGTTTACCACAACCATAGCAAGTATATTTATTAGAATTGAATTCACTAGGTTTCTCTGAATCATACCTTTTAAAAGCTTGTCTTTTTCTCAAGAATTTGCTGAATTTTCTTGATAACAGACTTATGTTCTCTTATTCACTTTCACTGGAATCTGGTTGCTGCTTACTAGCTTTAAGTGTTATACTCTTGTTATGCTTGTCTTCACTTTCTTGGACAACAAGCCTTTGAATCTCAATTTCACGCTCTCTAAGTTTACCGAAAAGAGATGCCACAGTCATTAAGGTGAGATCCTTTGATTCAGAGATGGCAGTGACCTTTGGTTGCCATGTTCTATCAAGACACTTCAGTACCTTGATGTTAATCTCTTCTTCATCAAACTTCTTACCAAGACTTATAAGATGATTCATAATATGAGAAAACCTTTTCTGCACATCACAAATGGATTCTCCCTTTTGCATTCTGAAGAGTTCATACTCTTGAATCAGAGCATGCTTCCTAGCTCTCTTCACATCAGTTGTGCCTTCATGTGTGACCTCCAAGATGTCCCACATTTCTTTAGCAGAGCTGCATTGTGAAACTAACTCATCACAACTTAGAGCAGATGTTATAATATTTTTGGTTATCCAATCAAATTTAACTTAGTTTATGCCTCAGTCCACTCGGATGAAGGTTTACCAACTCAAACATCATTTTTCTTAACTTGAGGTACAAAAGGACCATTTTCAATTGACTCCCAAATACCCTTATCAGTTGAGTGTATAAAAATTTTCATTCTCACTTTCCAAAATTGGTAATTAACCCCATAAAACAGTGGTGGCATGTTTATTGAAGCACCTTCCCCAAAAGGCATTTTATAAGCCATCAAAAAGATTTTTAGAAAACAGAAAAAAAAACTTGAGTAATTTTCAAGAACCTAGCTCTTGATGCCAATTGTTAGAATTGATGGCTTAAACAAGAGGGGGAAGGGGGTGAATTGTTTCTAAAAGATTTTCGCAATTACTTTACTTAAGAATGAATCTTTAACAAACAACTCAGATAAGAATATCATAAAGTTAACCAAACAGTCTAACAGAAGCAGATATCATAATTTCAATCGGTTAAAACACGATTTAATCGGTTGTTTATGGCAGCGAAAATATCAAACAGTTAGAGAGTTGAGAGAGAGAGATATACACACAAGGTTTATACTGGTTCACTCAATCCCTGAGCTACATCCAGTCCTCAGTCAAACCACTGAGTATTCCACTATGTAACCAAACATAGATTACAAACACCCACAAAGAGGTGACTTTGAATCCCACAAAGCCTACTCACCCTCTTTGAACACAACACACACCTTAAGCCAAAATCACACTGACTTTACAGGATTTTACAAACACGTTTACATAATGTAATATGAACAATTACAAGAAACTAAGAAAGGGTAGAAAACACCTGGAATTATAGTAAATCAGAAGCCTTATGATCAGTTCTTGAATCACAGCAAAGCTCAAAAGCAATCTTGCTAAACTTTGGAAAACTCCTTTTCACAAACAGATTGTAATCTATCTTTTTTTTATCTCAAATCAAAGTATAAAACTTCTATCTTTCTCATGTGTGAAACTTTTGAAAGAAGGCTATATTTATAACCTTTGAAAAACTACCGTTTAAGGCAGATTTGGATAACTGAATCAGTTAAAACAGGTTTTCAAAATACTGTTACGTAAACTCACTTTTTATCGGTTGAAACCACAATATAACCGGTTGAATGGTTTCAGCAATTACACAACTGATTCAAAAAACAGTTTCAAAACTACTTTGCCAACTAAGTGACAAACAACTGATTATCTCAAAACTTTAATCAGTTGTTTTTCCCTTTGCATGGAAACAACACTTAGTTCTTTAAAACAGATTGAAACAAGCTTTCTGTAGGAATCAAGACTGATCTTACAAAGATTCTAAATCACATAACTAAACCCAAACTTAAAACGCAACACAATTTCAGGTTCCAAAAGGATTTGATATATCAAAGCTTCCTATCTCTTGATCTTAAAGGAAACCACCACAAACTTAAGGAAAAGAAATAAAAGACAAACAAGAAAAGCTAAACCAATTTTGAGAAAGAGATTATGACAAAACTTGAAGGAAGACAATCAAGAAAAGGCACACAAAAAGGACTCAAAGATACTTACTAAACTTTTAATAATGAAACTTTTTCTTTAGAAATTGCTAAACTAAAAGGATAAAAATTTCACAAAGGTTGAAATCAATTTGCCAATCAAGATGAATCCTAAATTTCGAAAATGTTTTTCTTTAAGAATTGATACCACAAATTTGCGTTTCCACTTTTATTTTTTATTTTTTTATACTTGTTTTGAATTATGGAAATGAAGTGTCCATAGTTTTGATCATGCATATTTTCCAATAACTCCAATTTTCACAAAAACTTTGGGATTCAATGTAATTGAACACTTGAAATCTTTTGTTTGGAACTTAACTCTACTTCTACTAAAAGAAGTTTCTAATTACTTCTTAAAATTGCAAAATTAAAAGCAAAGTAAATAGAATCAAAGTAAGGACTCCTAGAATACTAATGGACATATGACTCAAATCAAAAGGCAAGAATATAATAAGACACAAAAATAATAATCCAAAAGCGAAACAAAGCTATCGAAAAGTAAAAATTGTCGAATGAAAATTGCAAGAAAATAAAGGGCTGAAAATTAAATTGCAAGAATGTAAAGACAAGAATTAAAAGGTACTTGAATTTAAGGACAAGAAATTAAAGGTGATTGAATGTAAAGAATGTAAAGTGCCAATCAACTCAAAGAAAAATAAGCTCAAGAACCTAAGCTCTGATAACCACATGATGTGAATTGATTTTAGGATTGTTCATTTTATGGTGTGACACTTTACTTAGATTGAGATTTTAAGCAATTATATGGTGAGAACTCTAAGAAGATCCCCATTGGACACGAACTTAACCAAGTGGTTAAGTAAGTGTGAAGGTTCACTTCACAAGAGCAAAAGGAACAAACAATTACAAGGTGAATATGATGGCAATAGGTGCGAAATTAAAGAACATGAAAAGGAAAACCAAATAAGAATTGTTGAATGGAAGAATGAAATAAAGCAAGAACATAACACAAGAGTAAAAACGGAATGACAAATGGAAGAAAAGATGAAGGAAGGAGAAAGCTTATATGATGGATTTGAGAATGGGAACATGCCACTTGGATTGTGATTAGCCTCAAAGATAAGTGTTGCTAGCCGCCACTTGAGAGCTCTCAATTACTCACAAGATACGACCTAAATGCTAAGAGGTGTCAAGCCTCACTAACACCTCACACAATTTGTGTAGAGTAACTTTTCTTCTATTAATTTCAACATCCCAAAATACAATGGGTAGACCTCCTATTTATAGGGTAAGGAGTCTTGGTAAACAAGCAAGAGGGGTAGGATGGGAAAAGGGAAAAAAGAGGTTGCCTTAGGGTTTGATTAAGTCAATCCTGCATTCTAGGCTTGTCCTTCTAGAAACTAGGTCAAAATGCCTTCCTAAAGGGCTAGGAACAAGCTAAAATGATACCTACACCCCCTATTATGCTAAAGGCACCTTATTCTAGCCTATCTTTGCTATTTGGACCCCTAAAGTGAGCCCAATTTATTTTGGACCCCTAAACTTTTCTCTTTTGGAAAAGACCAGAAGGAAGAACTTCTAATATTCTGGTTTATAGCTTCTTCTTCCGCTGATGCTTTCTCGATGTTTGGTAGGGCTCAAATTTGTATACTGAGATGACTGACCTTTTTGTGAGATGTTGGATTTGTCTTTAGTCATCTGCTGGTTGCTTTGGTTTGTATTAAGGGGGTGTTAACATATTTAGTTTTTCTGTTTTAAGTTATTGGTCTTTGTTTGTTTGGCCGAACTTTCCTCTTTTGTTTCAGCTAGGTCTTAGTTTTCTTCTTATATATATTTTACTCTCTAATACACAAATGAATAAGAATTTCCTTTGTATTTTCTTTTATCTGCTTTTCTCTCTTTTATGCTTTAGTCATTGTCTCTTTTTCATTTGCAATTAGGGTTCATTAGAACCTCCCTTTCTCCATTGTGATTACAGGTGCTCCATTGAAGCACCACATCAGGAAAGGAATATTCATATTCATTAACTGTAATAATAAATAGTCACGAGTTTTGAGAAAAAGATATGTCATTATCGCACACTAATACAACCAAGCACAGAATGCTGAAAAATTACTTGAGCGTCGGAGAACCTTTTGCAGGTACCATCCTGATCATGGAGTGGAGGTAAGTGAAGGAGGAGTAGTGAGAGTGAGTCAAAGAGAGGTAGTTTCTTAGTGAGATAAGAAGGGAGTAAGGTGTCCGACCGATCGAAGAAGGAGGTAATAGTTCTCTTAGTCCCTTTCAGTACGAGAACAATTGGCGTCCACTATGGCACCGAGAGAATTTGAAGGAAGAGAAGATCAAATGGTGTCAACCATGAACATGGTGAGCGAGAAGATGTCGGATGCTGAGCATATGGCATTATTAATGTCTCTGTAGAGTGAGATGGCTGAAATAAAAAAGAAGAATGAGGAAGAAATACAAGCTCTCCGAAAACAGAATGAGAAGATGAAAAAGAAGTTGACCGAGGGAGCTCCGTCCTCAGAATATTACCCTACCTGTTAAGTCCTTGGAGGATTCGATACCCACTCGTCCTCAAGAGACAATGGAGGAGTCCAGACACAACAAGTTGTTTTACATGATCGGGACTCTAAAAATAACAAGTTGTTGAACCAAGTGGTGTTCAATGTTTTGAAGAATCCAAATCCTTTGAAGGATGTTGAAGCCTCTGCTTTGCTTGATGTTGTTGTGCTGGTTTAAGCTTTGTTCTGGGGTAGTTTATATGTTGTAATCCACCCTTGTATTAAATCTCTAGCAATTAGCATCTCAATCTTTATGAAAGCAAAATTTTTTTCAAACTAAGTTGAAACAACCGATTGTTTTGTCGAAACAACCGATTGTTTATACTTAGGTGTTTTGAGAAAGATTGAAAACTGTTTTTGAATGGTTGAAACTGTTAAGTACCAAAACAACCGATTGATTCGAGGAAACAACCGATTGTTTGTTTTGGAACCATAACAGAAAAACTGTTTTCTTTGACTGAGCTTTAAATGCTTTAACTGAATACGCTCCAGTCATTAAATGCTTTGACCAATCTTTTAATGCAATTTAAGAGTTTGTTAAGATTTGATAACAAACTATATCTTTGTATAAATTCAGAAAAACAGATTTGAGAATCAATAATCTTTTAACAAAGTTTTTCTAAAGAGTTTTTCAAAGTGTTGAGATTGCTTAAGAGTTTGTGATTGATCAAGGTGCTGGAATAGGATTCTACTTGTATTGATTTCAGATATTCATCTGTAACAAGTGTAATCTTTGTAATATGTTGAACAATTCGTTTCTGTGTTTGCTGAGATTGGCTGTGTGTTCTTGAGGTGTTCAAGATCAGCAATCTTAGTGTTGACCAAGGAGAGTGTGTTTCTTGAGGTGTTCAAGGTCATTCTCTTGGTTGTTGTGTAAGTGATCAAGGTGTGATTGCTTAGTGGATATCCTCAGGGTTTCTGAGAAGACTGGATGTAGCTCTAGTTTGGAGTGAACCAGTATAAACAACTGTGTACAATCTCTGATGGCAAATTCATGGAGCTCTTCTCGGAATCATGTGAAAAATGGTGCGGAAGCCATGGATGTAAATGTGCAAGATCCTCCTAGGAGCTATGGTGATCTTGAAGGTGCATGATGTGTGTGGAAGTAGGGAGGTTCGGCCAGCCCTATGGTAGGTGAGGAAGATGAAGATTAGATCCTAGAAACTAGGGAAAAGCAAAGTATGGCACAATGTTGGCAGCATAACTTTACTCTCATTAATCTTGAAAATACAAGAGCTAGGCATCTCCTTTTATAGGCTAAGGAGGCCGTAATTCCTAAGCTAATTCCACATGAAATGTGAGCAAAATGAAATGTAAATGTGAGGCACATGGGCACATGGAGCACATGGGTGCACATGGGTTCACATGGCTACCAAAACGTCCCTTGATTAGTGAAGGCTTCTAGAAACCTTTGCTAATCAAGGTTAACTCCTCCTTAATTCTAATGTGCAGAAAAATAAACATTTGTCCACATGGATATGCTATTTACACCTCAATTAAAGCTAAACTACACTTGTTGGGCCTTCACGGAATTTGTGCTAGGAAGCCACTCGCCTATTCAAAGCTTGATCCAAGTCTTCTTGCCCTAGACGCTCCTAGCTTGTCCTAGACGCTTCCTAGCTTGGTCTTCTTGTCCTAAACGCTTCCTAGCTTGGTCTTCTTGGCCTAGACGCTTCCTAGCTTGTCTTAGACGCTCCTAGCTTGGTCTTGGACGTTCTTGACTTGGCTCTTGCCTTTCATGAAAGTTTGTGCTTGGCCCTCTTCCATCATCCCCTCCCTCTTGAAAAGGATTTGTCCTCAAATCCAATGCTTTTGCGTCCTAGGGGAATGGTTGTGGGTGGATGGTGTCCATCATCTTCTCCTTCTTGAGAAGATCTATCCTCAGATCTTCAAACTGGATCTCGGATAGCAGCCTCTTGCTTTGAGAACTAGGATTGCCCTCCCGGGTCAAACGTGTACCTATGGAAATCATCAAATAAAGCAGAGGTTTTAGTTTGAAAATTTATTTCACTAAGTTGCCATGTTTGTTTTTCCTTTGTTTTTGGCAACTTTTCACAATATTTCTCTTTTGATGGTTGTATGTGTTCTATAATCATCTCATTTATTTGAAAATGTTCTTTTGTGGTTACTTTCTCTTTAGGCATAAATCCTATAGAAGATGGTAACAACTTGAAAGGAGAAGGATGATTTAGCCCACATATGACCTCAAAAGTAGAAATATAAGTAGCTTTGTGAGCTACTTTATGGTATGTATGCTCATCTCTAGAGTTGTGTTTGTCTTTTATGATTATTCTAGGCATGGTAGGAAGAGCTAGATTTTTAAATGTATTTTGACCATGGCTTTGAGGATTTAAAGTGTACAACTTAGTTGCAAGTTTTACAAAGATAATCCTCAAATCATGGTTTGCGAAATTTGGAGCTCTATCCAACACTATGCTTGAGGATAAACCATGAATATGTAGCACTTCTTTAGAGAAGAGTTTATCCATGAAAATTGAATCAAAACCTTTTGTTGTCCTAGGAAGTTCTAATATGAAATGTGTGTCTTCCCAAGGATCATTTACAAAAGGTGAAGGAGTATAGAGTTCTTGAGACTTTGCTTTAGGTGTAGTTTGAAAATAAGAATTGTACCTAAAGTAATGTCTTTGAACCTCTTTTCTCATTGGTGACAAAAGTTTTCCTTTTAAAAGCTCTAGAGTTTTATCAACTCTAATTTGACCCATGAGTTCTCCTTCATGTAGACTTTTTCTCTCATGTGTAAAGAGAGTCTCGTTGGTACAACCATTGTTTAATGAAAATTTGTACACTTTGCAATGGTTATCTCAATAAGACATGACAAGTTGTTCTAGGCACTACTTCACACAAAAATTGGTTTTTGTAGATGCTTATAGATAACTTGACATTCTCTTGGAGATATCCTAACACATTTGAGAAATAGTCTTTATCTATGCAAGCTTCTTTTAAAGACTCTTCTTTTGTGCTCATGCTTGCAAGTGTTCCTTTACAAAAGGTAAGGCTAGGTTGTTCAACAAGTAGCATGTTTTCAAGGGTATTTTCAAGGTGCTTGACTTGTTGAATGACCTTGTGGGAAGGAACACTTTTCTCCCACGCCTTTAGTTTCCCAAAAGTTTTCTCTTTTTTTATTTTCTTTTCATCCCTTTTATGTTTCATTTGTATTTGGTCTTTTACCACTTGGGAATGTGGTAAAGGGCTAAGTACAAACATTTTGTGCTTGTGGATGAAAGAAATCTCGTTAGTTAGACCATCATGCAAGGTTTTCTTATCAAATTGTCATGGTCTACCTAATAAGATGTGGCAAGCTTCCATAGGTACTACATCACATAAAACATTGTCTTTGTAGTTACCTATAGAAAACTTGATTTCCACTTGTTTGTCTACACGTAGTTCTCCATCCTTATTGATCCATTGTAAATTGTAAGGTTTTGGATGAGGAACTACTTGTAGTTTTAGTTTCTCAATCAATCTAGTGCTACAGCAATTGCAGCATGATCCACCATCCACAATAAGAGAGCATATATTTTCTAAAACATTGCATCTAGTATGAAAAATGTTCTCTCGTTGTGTCTCGATGGATGCACTAGGTTGATTGTGGAGGATTCTTTGAATCATCAATAAGTCCCCCTCCAAAGGATTTATCCTCTCTCCTTCCCCCTTTTCTTGTGTACTAGGTTCATCCTCACCACTCGTGTACTCATCTTTTCCTTTTAAGAACAAAACCCTTTGGTTTGGACATTGCGCTTGCACATGCCCTCTTCCAAAACATTTAAAACACTTGGTGTCCCTAGCACGGATGGATGGGGTGGAGGCATCTTTCACTAAAGGTTTGGTAATTTCTTTGGTTTCGTCTCTAGATGTACTACCCTCCCTTTTAAAGTCTTTCTTGGGATAAAAGTTGGAGTAAGAACCCACCATTTGACTTGAAGTTTTGCGCAAATTTTGTTGTTCAACTTTAATGCAAAGTTGAACCAAGTCATTCAAGTCTTGGTAGGGTAGAAGTTCTACTCTATCCCTTATCTCAAGGTTGAGCCCACTTAGAAACCTAGATATGGTGGTGGTTTCTTCCTCTCTAATGGATGCTCTCATCATGTAGAGCTCCATTTTCTGCCTATACTCTTCTACACTCATGTTCTTTTGTTGGAGTCTTTGGAGCTTGTCCATTAACTCCCTATGGTAGTAGGAAGGTATGTGGACGTCTTAGGACTCCCCTAAGGTCATTCCAATATTCTATGGGAGGCTCCCTATGAAGACGTCGGTCTCTCTCTAGAGAGGTCCACCAATACATGGCATTGCTTTGGAAACTAAGGGTTGCTAAGGGTACCTTCCTCTCTTCACTCACCTTATGGAAAACAAAGAGTTGCTCTACTTTCATCTCCCAATCTAGGTATACCTCTACATCTTCCTTACCATAGAAATGGGGTAGGTCTACCCTTACTTCCCTTGGGCTCTCTTCCTCTCTTCTTCTAGTTCTCCTAGGGGGTGGTTGGTAGTAATCATGGATTCTAAGGCTTCCCTCCCCTAGAGACTCATTACTTTTAGAGGCATGAGTATGAGATTTTTTTTATTTTTGTGATTTCTCTTCTTGGGCTTTAGCCAACTCATTAATTTTAGTCTCATTCTCCAATTGTCTAAAAGAAATCATTTGCACAGCTTCTTTCAAAAGAGTTTTAATAGATTTTACTTCACTTTCAATAGACTTTGGAGAGTGAGGAGAAGAAGACATGGCTAAAGTTTTGTGTATACAAGTATTTTACCTTGAGAAAATTTAGGAAAGTCAAAGAAGGTAGTTTTCCAGGTAAGGGAGGTGAGTCACAAAGCACTACTTAAATACCAAGCCTTTGCCTTAGCCAAAAACTATCCCTCAATGTCTTCACACAAAGCTTTCTCTTAGTAAACGACGTAGAACACAATTAAGTTGAGAAATCAGATTTTAATGCAAGAAAACAATGCAAGCTAACTAATTAACCAAGCAAGACAAATTAACAAAGCTTAAACAAGGTAACACACATGAAAAATGTAGCTAATTAAGCAAGGAAATGTAATTAAAAACAATTAACAATTGCTAGTTAGAAAACTCTACACTAGTCGGCCCTAGGTGAGGCTTCTTGGACACTTGGAGCCCTTGAAGACACACTCACCGTCTAATCACGTAATTAAAGAAGTAATTAACACAAGTTAAGTTGCAAAGAAAATTAAGAAAACTCCCTTTGTTGATCCTTTTTTTTGCTATTGGCACTTCCTTGGTTGTCTTTCTTGTTGGGCCCTCCAAGTGTTTGTGGTGTTTTGAGAAGTATTTGTTTCTGCCTTTGCTTTTGTTCCCCTTAGAATTAAGGACTTAATTCTCCAATTCCAGCACCTATCAAGAAGACTAGACCTTACTCAAGTCAAATTTCCATTCAAATAAGCACCAATTGAGAATAAATTCCAGCACCAAATTTAGAGGCCAAAATGAAAGCAAGAAACAATTTAATTGGAAAAACAGTACCACACAAATGGAGTTAGATTGTGACAACTAGAAAGAGTTCCAAGAATATTAGACAAGCAAATAAAGGTACTCAAATAAAGGTAGGCACACAAAATGAATCCTAAGAATAGCACTAGAATAGATTTCAAAAAACAAAAAAACAGCACCATTGAAACATTGTTGTGGGCCAGAGAACGTGATTTTCCCCGATTTATGCTGAGCTGCCCCTTTAAGATTTGATTCTGAAATTTTATATGCAAAATATTCAAGATCTTAACTAAAATCTGGCGTTGGTTTCACTCCAAACGCATGAACCATTTTTTTTAATAAAGTTTTCAAATTCAGTGTTCAGTTACGCCAACTGTAGCGCCCAGATTTGCACACTGTTTTTAAAATATTTATCATTTTTTTTCTATTGACTCTTTTGAGCTAATTCTTTTTTTTGTCTTTTCTGTAACACCTCAATCTTGCATAATCCAGAGAATCAAAAATTTCCTATGAGGGAAAATAATTTTCTGAAACAAAACAGCTAGCATAGAGTATGTAAAACAGGGGATTCTGGAAAAACTAGAAAAAAACAACAAGAGACCAAAAGATAAACACAATGGAATTAATGTAAAGGAATTTGTGTAGATCTAAATACAAATATGAACTCAAACTAAAAATAAAAGGCTCCAAAAGATCAAAACACAGCAGATTCAAAACAAGTATTTAGACCAAAATCAAGAAACAATTAAGCCAAACAAAGTACTACTTATGATTTGATGACATTGTGGATGAACATGACTTGACAAAACATATATGGATTCAGAAATTAAAAGACTCAATGAGCATAAAATGAACCAAATAAAATTGCAATAAAGACTCAAATACCTAAAATAAAAACAGCAACTCAAAGGTGTATGGAATCCTATCACAAATTGCACAAGGATTGCTCAAGATCAATTAAGAAAAGTGCACCAATTGGATTTTCCAAATAGCACACCAAATCAAAGTAAAAAATTAAAAACAGCAAGACAAGTATGAAAACAAGATGAACAACATGAAATAAAGAAGAACTCAAAATGAAAAAGACCAAGAACTACTCATCTTTGAAGAACCTATGCTCATGATACCAAATGATGGCAAATTCATGGAGCTCTTCTCGGAATCATGTGAAAAATGGTGCGGAAGCCATGGATGTAAATGTGCAAGATCCTCCTAGGAGCTATGGTGATCTTGAAGGTGCATGATTGGTGTGGAAGTAGGGAGGTTCGGCCAGCCCTATGGTAGGTGAGGAAGATGAAGATTAGATCCTAGAAACTAGGGAAAAGCAAAGTATGGCACAATGTTGGCAGCATAACTTTACTCTCATTAATCTTGAAAATACAAGAGCTAGGCATCTCCTTTTATGGGCTAAGGAGGCCGTAATTCCTAAGCTAATTCCACATGAAATATGAGCAAAATGAAATGTAAATGTGAGGCACATGGGCACATGGAGCACATGGGTGCACATGGGTTCACATGGCTACCAAAACCGTCCCTTGATTAGTGAAGGCTTCTAGAAACCTTTTCTAATCAAGGTTAACTCCTCCTTAATTCTAATGTGCAGAAAAATAAACATTTGTCCACATGGCTATGCTATTTACACCCCAATTAAAGCTAAACTACACTTGTTGGGCCTTCACGGAATTTGTGCTAGGAAGCCACTCTCCTATTCAAAGCTTGATCCAAGTCTTCTTGCCCTAGACGCTCATAGCTTGTCCTGGACGCTTCCTAGCTTGGTCTTCTTGGCCTAGACGCTTCCTAGCTTGTCTTAGACGCTCCTAGCTTGGTCTTGGACGTTCTTGACTTGGCTCTTGCCTTTCATGAAAGGTTGTGCTTGGCCCTCTTCCATCAATCTATCTATCTCTAACTCTTTAAATTCAGTTTATTTGTTGTTTGCTGGTATAAACAACCGATTGTTTCTACGAAACAATCGATTGTTTTTCTGGTACTACAGCTTTTGCTTGCTGTTTTTGGCTAACTGAATTGCTGAATCAATTGGTTTCTGAGATAAATCATTCTAGCTTTGAAAAGTTTGCGAAAACCCTTTTAAACAATTCACCCCCCTCTAGTTTAAAGCCATCTTTTCTAACAGAAGACACCCTTTCACTAACTATGTGATGGGAGTGCAACTTCCCCTCATGTGGAAGGGACTTAATATTGATCGTTATGACGGAACGACTGCCCCTGACGAGCACATGGACATATATACTACTCATATGAGTTTGTATACCTTGGATAATGTTGTTGTATGTTGAGTATTATCAACTTCACTAAAGGGAGGAACATGGAGTTGGTTTACAAGACTCCCTCCATACTCTACTGATTGCTTTGAGACTCTAGTGTCCAAGTTTGGAACGAAGTTCGTCACTACCCAATTGCATCACCTGACCTCAATTGCTTTGGTCAATATTCATAAAGAAAAGAGGGAATCCCTTAGGCTATTCATGAAAAGATTTAGTAAGGTGACCTTGAATATTCAGAATCTATGTCCGGATGTGGCTATGCATCATATGGTCACAACTCTACAGCCAAGACCGTTTGTCGATAGTGTATGCAAGAAGCCTGTCGTGAACCTTGACGAGCTTAGGCAGAGAGATGCCAAGTACATGCAACTCGAGGAGCTGAGGGAGTACAAAAGTCAGGCAAGGATCGAGAGAAGATGAGATAAGGGGAGCGACCCAGACAATCTAACTCGGTCGGGGAGACAAGTATAGGTAGAATCATGGCCCTAGATTCACGAGGTACACCCCTTTGAATGCAAATAGGGGAAAATTCTAGATGAGGCCTTAAATGCTGATTTGATACCAATACCAAGGAAGGTTCTAAGTCTCGATAATGCCAACACTACACGTGAATATAGGTACCATCGCAATATAGGACACACGACTGAGGAGTGTCAGGCGCTGAAGGATAAAATTAAGGAGCTTATCTTCGCGAGTACATGCAGAGTTAAGGAAGGAGCATGAAGTGTGCCCCCCACCCCCACGAGGAGGGAGGAACTAACAAGAAGAGAGGAAGGGCGTAGGGAGTATAACCGTCGCCAGTTCAATGATGAAAAACGTCGACCCAAGCATCAATCGTAGAGAGAGGAACCCTCTAGGAGGGATGAATCTGGCAGAAGAGATGTCCAAGAGGTCATCAATACCCTTGTAGGAAGAAGCAAATGAGAGTGGAACAATCTGCAAATTCCACTGCTTTGTCCTTCCAACCGAGGATGCCCCCCATGACGTTCACAGATGAAAACTTCAAAGCTATTGATCCGTCACAGAACGACCCTATGGTCATAACGGTTGACATAGATAACTTCTCAATCATGAAGATATCGGTTGATCAGAGGAGTTCAGTGGACATCCTGTACTAGAAAACGTACAAAATGATGAGAACTCCATAAGAAATGTAGTCGTACGATGACCAGATTGTTGGATTCTCAGGTGAGACAGTAGACACCTGAGGTTATATCAAGTTGTACACTAAGTTTGGTGAGGGAAAGGCAACTAAAGCCATCAAGAGTCGGTACTTGGTGGTGGATGCTAACACCTAATACAACATTTTGCTAGGACGATTGTCCATCAATAGGCTGGGGGCAATTGTGTCAACCTTGTTGAACATAGTGCTTTGATGTCTCCAAATCCAAGTGGATTGCTTGAAGATCTTGCTGCTAGTTGTGTGTGTGTCTTGTGTAGTTTGAATTCGTTAATCCACTCAAAGTAATGATCCAAGGTTGTTTGATTCAAATCCTTTTGAAAAAAAATGTGTTTTCAAAGGAAAGTGAAAAATAAACCTGTTGAAATTTCGATTCAACCGGTTGTTTTACACTTAGAGTATTTTGAAAAGAATTGAAAAAACTTGAATTTGGTTGACTTTGTTGTCAAGCCAATTCAATCGATTGTTTCGTGTTTTCAATCGGTTGATTTTTTTAAAAGCTTAACAAAATTTTAGTAAGTTGATTTAATCTGTTTAAAATGATTTTAACTGATTGTGAGTCTGGCATTAATTTCTTTTAACAATTGTTTGAAGTATAAATAAGTCGTTATACACTCCTAGTTGTTATTGATTAAAGAGAACACATTCAAATCAGTTTTTCCAAGATTGCTTCAAGCTTTGGATCTTTTCTAAGAGTGGAATAGGTCTATGTTGTATCAAGTTTGTTTTGATCTTTGATTATTCCCAGGTGTATTCCATTCTCTTTCATTTGATTGTTGTATTTATGTGAAGACTGGTGTAGTGCAGATTCAAAGGGTGTTCTGAAATCCGTGGTGATTTACAAAAGGTGGTGTGTGCTCTTGAAAGGTTCAAGATCACCACTTTGGTGTGTGTTGTGTAATCAAGTTTTTTATTGCCTAATGAATTCTCAATGGTTAGCTAATGATTGGATGTAGCTCTTGGTTAAGAGTGAACAAATATAAATACTCTGTGTGAATCTCTCTATCCTTTCTCTCATTTATTGTTTTAAATACTACTGATATAAATAACCGATTGTTTCGCAAAAACAACCGGTTGATTTTCTGTAATCACTTTAAAAACAGTTTTCAACTTGGTTGATTTGATTTCTAATTGATTGATTCTTCATTGCCTTTCACTGTACCTTCAATACTTTTGAAAATATGTCAAAAAGAATTCACCCCCCTCTTGTTTAAGGCCTATATTTACAACAATTGGCATCGAGAACTGAGTTCTTGAAAGTCATTCAAGTTTTTGATCCTAAAATCTTTTTTCATGGCTGGAAAACCATCATTTGGGGAGGGTGCTTCAATTAATAGGGCACCTCTGTTTTGTGGTTTGAATTATCAGTTTTGGAAGGTAAGAATGAAGATCTTTGTGGAATCAATTGATAGAGGAATCTAGGATGCCATTGAAAATGGCCAATTTATTCCAAAAACTGAAAAATATGATGTTTTCATGGAAAAACCTTGGTCCCAATGACTTGAGTGTAAAAGTAAAAAATCTAAATTTGATTGTATTGCTAAAAACATCATTACATCTGCTCTAAATTCTAATGATTTTTTCAGGGTCTCACAATGTGCTTCAGCAAAAGAAATGTGAGATATTCTTGAAGTTACTCATGAAGGAACAAATGTTGTAAAGAGAGTAAGAAAGCATGCTCTAATCCAAGAGTATGAGATGTTCAGAATACAAAAAGGAGAAACCATAGTTGATCTACAAAATAGGTTCACTCATATTGTAAACCATCTCATCAGCCTAGGAAAGATCTTTGAAAAGAAGGAACTCAACATCAAGATCCTCAAGTGCTTGGACAGATCTTGGCAGCCCAAAGTCACAGCCATCTCTGAATCCAAGGATTTGACTACCTTAACAACAACCTCCTTGTTTGGAATGCTCAGGGAACACGAATTGGAGATGAATAGGCTGAATGATCAAGAGTATGAAGAGAAGCATGTGAGAAGCATTTCTTTGAGGGTTGTTGGTCATAAAAACCGTGAAGAATCAAGTGAGGACAGTGATGGAGAAACTCTTAACTTGCTAACCAGAAAATTCAGCAAGTTCTTGAAGAAAAATAGCAACAAGAACCAATCCTTCATCAGGTATAACAATAAGAAATTCAATGATTTTAATGCTAACAATTATACATGCTTTGGATGTGGTAAACAAGGCCATATAAAAGTTGATTGCCCCAACAATGAAGGCAAGGAGAGAGGACAAAGCAAGAGATTTGAGAAAAAGGGCAAAACTAAAAGCACCTACATTTCTTGGCAAGACAATGATGTTTCTTCCTCTAACTCATCATCAAATGGAGATGAAGAGGCAAATTTGTGCTTGATGGCAAAGGGAGAATCTGACACAAGCAGTGTAAGTTCTGGCACCTCAATTAATTTTGAAAATTACAGCCAGCTTCTTGATGCTTTTAAAGAAACTTGAAAGGCATGAATAATTGGCTGGAAAACATAGTCAAAGCATTGGAAGAAGAGCTGAACAATTTGAAAAATGATTTTGAAAATCTAGAAATGATTTACAAAAACTCTTATTGCAAATGTGACACTAGCTTTTGTAAAAATTGTGAATCACTTGAAAAGAAAGTTCACTATCTTGTAAAAACTGTGGATAAACTTTCAAAAAGGCCAATCAAACTTTGAAACAGTTCTTGCATCTCAAAAATGTGTTTTTCGCAAAACTGGATTGGGTTTTAATCCACACTGCAAGAAGAGATCCATTTCAAAGCCTTTTTCAAGCTTCTTTGAAAAACAACCAATAGAATTGTCGAAACAACTGGTAGTTTCATGCTTTTATTGTATGAAAAAGGACCACTCTGTTAGATTCTGCAGAGTTAGGAAATTTTATGTTCCCAGGGGTGTTTTGAAGTGGGTTCCTAAGAATTCTAAGGTTCCTAATGATCCAATTAATGCCCATGGACCTAAATTTGTAAGGGGACCAAATATTTCCTCTTGATTTTTTCTCTTGTAGGGTTCTTTGATGGAAAATCAACATATGTGGTACCTTGACAGTGGTTGTTGTAAGCACATGATAGGGGATAAAACCAAGTTTGTCAATCTCTTCCTCAAGCAAGAAGGTCATGTGACTTATGGAGACAACAACAAAGGGAGAATTCTTGGAAGAGGAACCATTGGTGACAAGAACACCTTCTTGATTCATGATGTGCTATTTGTGGAAGGACTCAAGCATAGTCTCCTTAGCATAAGCCAGTTGTGTGAAAAAGGTTATCAAGTAACCTTCAAACCCAACATGTGTGAGATACGAGTACCCAAATCATAGGAAGTAAATCAATAATGTGTTGATTGGTAAAAGGATCAATAATGTTTATCTTCTTGATATCTCACATTCTGCATGTATTGGCTGCCTTCTAACCAAACATAAGGAATCATGGTTATGGCATAGAAGGATAACACACATCCATATGCATCATCTAAATAAGTTGATTTCTAAAGATCTTGTAGTAGGTTTACCCAAACTCAAGTTTGAGAAAGACCCCATATGTGATACATGTCAAAAGGGGAAGTAAATCAAACATTCTTCCAAACTGAAAAATGTAGTTTCTACTTTCAAACCCCTTGAACTGCTGCACATGGATTTGTTTGGTCCTTCTAGAACCGTGAGTCTTGGTGGAAACTACTATGCTCTTGTTATTGTTGATGATTTCTCTAGGTTCACATGGACATGTTCTTGGAATCCAAAATTGATTCTTTTTCTGCATTCAAAAAGCTTGCCAAGAGATTACAAAACATGAGCTGCAATAACATTTGTGCCATTCGTAGTGATCATGGAGGGGAATTTCAAAATGAAAATTCAGTGCTTTTTGTGAAAAATTTGGAAATTTTCATAACTTTTATGCTCCTAGAACTCCCCAACAAAATGGGGTTGTGGAAAGGAAGAACAAATCTCTTGAGGAACTTGCTAGAACCATTTAAAGTGAGTTCTCTTTGCCAAAATATTTTTGGCATGATGCCATTAGCACATTTTGCTATGTGATGAACAAGGTCCTCATTAGACCAATCTTGAAGAAAACCCTTATGAACTGTTTAATGAGAGAAAACCCAACATTGGTCATCTAAAAGTGTTTGGTTACAAGTGTTACATTTTTTAATAATGGAAAGGAAAACCTTGGCAAGTTTGATAAAAAAGCGGATAATGGTATCTTTCTTGGTTATTCATTAACTAGCCATGCTTATAGAGTGTATAATAAAAGGCTTATGACTGTGGGAGAGTCTATTCATGTTGTATTTGATGAGACTAACCATGCAGACCAGGAATCCATGAAGAATTATGCAGAAGAAGATGAGTAGAACATCATTATGGAGAAGCTAAAATCCTGTCCAGAAAAACAACCGATTGATTCTGCGAAACAATCGGTTGAAATTCTGCAATAGGATGAACTTCCAAAAGAATGGAGGATTCCTAGAGATCTTTCTGTGGAAAATATAATTAGACAGATTGATAAGGGAATGTCTTCTCGAACCTCTGTCTCTAATTATTGCAAACACATGGCTTTTGTGTCTCAAATTGAACCTAAATTTGTAGGTGATGCACTTAAGGATGAAAGTTGGGTTGCTACCATGCATGATGATCTGAATCAATTCACCAGAAAAGATGTGTGGTCTCTTGTTCCTAAAACCGATTGCATGAATGTCATTGGAACCAAGTGGGTGTTCAAAAATAAACTGGATGAAGTTGGTGTGATAACAAGAAACAAAGCTAGGTTGGTTGCCAAAGGTTACAATCAAGAGGAAGGCATTGACTATTATGAAAGCTTTGCACCTGTGGCCAGATTGGAAGTTGTGAGACTGCTGCTTGCATTTGCTTGCATTTGCTTGCATGAGTGGTTTCAAACTGTTTCAGATGGATGTGAAGAGTGCATTTATCAATGGGTTCATCAATGAGGAGGTCTGTCTCATAACCACCCGACTTTGAGGAACATCAATATCCTAATCATGTATACAAGTTGAAAAAGGCCTTGTGTGGACTCAAATAAGCCCCAAGACATGGTATGAGAGACTTAGTAATTTTTTCTTGTCTCATGGCTATGAGAGGAAAAATTGATAAGAATCTTTTCATTAAAAAGTCAAAATCTGCTATCATTTTGGTTCAAATCTATGTTGATGATATCATATTTGGTGCTACTAATGATTTTCTGTGTAAGGAATTTGTGGCAGCTACGCAGGGGGAGTTTGAAATGTCTATGATGGGAGAGTTGTCCTTCTTCTTAGGGTTGCAGGTCAAGTAATCAAAGGATGATATCTTCCTAAGCCAAACCAAGTACTGCAAGAGATTCTCAAGAAGTTTGAGATGGAAAACTGCAAAGAGGCATCCACACCAATGTCCACAAGCTGTTATATGGATGTTGACTTGGCTGGAATAACAGTAGATCAAACCAAACTTAGAGGATTGATTGGTTCTTTGCTCTATCTCATTGCTAGCAAGTCAGACATCATGTTTGTTGTTTGTCTATGTGCTAGATTTCAATGAAATCCAAAAGAATCTCATTTCAAGGCTACTAAACGAATTCTGAAATATCTTAAGGGCACAACCACTGTTGGTTTATGGTATCCCTCTCACTCTCCTATGTTAGAATATATGGCCTTAAACGAGATGGGGGTTGAATTGTTTAAGAGGGGTTTTTGAAAACTTTTTCAGTTTTAACAAAATTCTTTGTGTAAATCCAGAACAGGAATCAAGTTAGCCAAGAATTTAAGCAGTTATACAGCAAAGCAACCGAAAAACAATTGGTTGTTTCTTCGAAACAATCGGTTGTTTATATCAGCAGAGCTTAAAACATAAGTTAAATGAGTTAAGGGTAAGAGAGAAAAACACCAACAATTTATATTGGTTCACTCTTAAGCCAAGAGCTACATCTAGTCCCCAGAATACCACTGGGTAATCCACTGAGCAACCAAACCAGATTACAAAACACAAACCACCAAAGTAGTGACCTTGAACCCTTTAACACTACCTTTGGCAAACCACACCAAGAGTATTGATCTTGAACACCTCAAGCACACACAACACTCCTTGGCAACACAACACCAGAAATACAATAGGTTTAGAAAGGATTACACCTGATCACAGTACAATCTGAATTGAATACAATTGCAATCTTATTCCACTCTCTCTTGAAAATCCAAAGCTTGATGTGAATCTTGAAATCTTAGAATCAAATCTGTCAAACTGAATTTCTCAAAATTGTTTCTTACATATTTGAAAACATAAACAAACCATTTATATTTTCCAAAGATTGGTCAAAGCAATTAATGAAGGAGCGTATTCAGTTAGAAAACATTTAAAACAGATTCACCATTCAAAACATAATTCTGTTAGGATTTTCAAAGAAACAATCGGTTGAAACCACGAAACAACCGATTGATTCGACAAAACAACAGGTTGTTTTTCACTTAGTTGAAAAAACACTTGATTTTAGAAAGGTTTTAAATCACATCAGTTTTAGATTCAACAAAGGAGTGGATCACACTTTATTCTACCTAGATCTCACCCAAACATAGCAGCAACACTAGCCTTTCATCAAACACCTTGAATTTGGATTCTTCAAAGCACATGATCACATTTGATCAACATCCTATACATTTGGTTGGTTATTCTGATTCTGGTTTTGCAGGGTGTAAGCTGGACAGAAAAAGCACAAGTGGGACTTATCATCTTCTTGGTTCAAGTCTCATATCTTGGCATGGCAAGAAGCAAGCTTGTGTGTTGTTGCGAAATGCTCTGATATGCACCTCATTCACACTAGTTTTCATACTCTTTTTGTTGGTTTTCTTGTTGGAAAACTTATGATGAAAACTAGTTCTTGGATGCTTTTCAAACCTGGGTTATCTTGCTGCCTCGTACATGCACAATTTCTGTTTTTGTAGGTGCTTTCAAATTCAAAAAGGAAAACACAAGAAAAACAGGGATTTGTCTTCATCAAATACAAGGAGATTGTTGAACATGGTGCTTTGATGTCTCCAAATCCAAGTGCATTGCTTGAATACCTTGTTGTTGGTTGTGTGTGTGTCTTATGTAGTTTGATTTTTTTAATCCACTCAAAGTAATGATCCAAGGTTATTTGATTCAAATCCTTTTGAAAAAAATGTGTTTTCAAAGGAAAGTGAAAAATCAACCTATTGAAATTTCGATTCAATCGGTTGTTTTACACTTAGAGTATTTTGAAAAGAATTTGAAAAGGCTTGAATTTGGTTGACTTTACAGTCAAGCCAATTGACAAATTGTTTCTTGTTTTCAATCGGTTGATTTCTGAAAACCTTAACATAATTCTGTTAAGTTGATTTAATATGTTTTAAATAATTTTAACTGATTTTGAGTCTTGCATTAATTGCTTTTAACAACTGTTTGGAGTATAAATAAGTGGTTATACGCTCTTGGTTGTTATTGATTAAAGAGAACACATTCAAATCAGTTTTTCCAAGATTGCTTCAAGCTTTGGATCTTTTCTAAGAGTGGAATAGGATTGTGCTATATCAATTTTATTTTGATCTTTGATTATTCCCAAATGTATTCCATTCTCTTTCTTTTGATTATTGTATTTCTCTTTCTGGAAGATGTGTGTCAATTACACAAAACTCAACAAGGCCTGCCCAAAAGATTCCTATTCTTTGACCAAGATTGATCAACTGGTGGATGGAATATCCGGTGATAAAATTCTTAGCTTCTTGGATGCATATTCTAGTTATAATTAGATAAGTATGCACCCAGGAGACAAGGAGAATATTGCCTTTAAGACGAACGAGGAAAACTATTTTTATGAGGTCATGTCTTTCGGCTTGAAGAATGTTGGGGCAACATATCAGAGACTGATAGACAAGATCTTTAAGGGAATGATCGGTCGAAATGTAGAAGTTTATGTCAAAGATATAGTTGTGAAATTGAACTCTGTGGTCAGCATGTCAAGGAATTGGATGAGTTCATCAAAGCGATGAGAAGAACGAACATGAGGTTAAATCCTGAAAAATGTGTGTTCGACATGGAAGGAAGGAAGTTCCTAGGCTTCATGCTAATGCACCGTGGAATCGGGGATAATCCGAACAAGTGTCGAGCAATAGCTGAGGTGATAAGCCCTCAGAATCTGAAGGAGATGCAAAAACTCATTGGGCATCTCACAGCCTTATCAAGGTTTTCCCCTCGACTTGGCGAAGGAACTAGGCCCATGGTTTAGCTTCTCAAAAAGGTAGTAAAGTTCATCTGGGACGAGAAATGTGAATACATCTTCTAGTAGTTGAAAGTGTTCTTATCCTCACCAACAGTGATCCAAAAGCTAGAGCCCAACCAACCCATCATAATTTTCCTCTCGGTCTTTGAGGAGGAAATCAACACAGTTCTAGTGCAAGAGGTTAACAAGGAGGAGCGACCGGTCTACTTCGTTAGTTGAACGTTACACGAGGTCGAGACTAGATATCAAATGATAGAGAAGGTCGTGTTGGCCTTAGTCTTAATGACACGATGAATGAGGCCCTACTTTGGAATTATGCCATAGTAGTAAGAACTGATTATCCAATTGTTAAAATTCTTTCTAAACTAGATCTTGCAAGACGAATGATAGGATGGTCGGTAGAGTTGTCAGAGTTCGACATCTGGTATGAACCGAGGGGTGTAATAAAGTTTCAATGCTTGCCCGACTTCTCAGCCGAGTTAACTCCTCAACCCATTGCTTCGACCAATTGGATTGCATATGCTGATGGATCTTCCAACAAAGCAACATGCAGAGTGGGTGTCGTTCTTGAAGGACCGGGAGACCTTGTACTTGAGTAGGCACCAAAGTTTGAGTTCAAAGCTATGAATAACCAAGCTGAGTATGAAGTCATCTTGGCAGGCCTAAACTTAGCATATGACATGGGAGCTCGTGATTGGATATGCAAGAGAGATTCCCAGCTGGTTATCGACCAAATAAAGGGAGATTTTGAGGTCAACGAACCTTTTCTACAAAGGTATTATCATACGGTCTTGAACCTTATCTCTCGATTTAACAGGGTACCATTGGAGCATATCCGAAGGGAGGATTACGCAAGGGCCAATGCTTTGTCTCGGTTGGCCACAACAAAAAAGAAGAGCCATCATCGGTGCATCGTGCAACTTTTCTTAAGATCTCCCAGCGTTGGGCAGTTTGTGTTGAAAATGAAGCTTTGATGCCTCCAAATCCATGAAGACAGCTTGAAGACTTTGTTGATGTGTTTAGGGTTTAGTTATAGGTAGTTTAGAATTTGCTAGATCCACTCCTAATCAATTCACAACTGAATCAATCTGGTTTTAAAAAGGAAAAATGTTTTTCAAAGCTAAGTGAAAAACAATTTGTTGATTTCTCGTTTTAATCGGTTGTGTTTCCTCAGCCTATGTGAAGGGTTTTTGAAATGATTTGGTTTTGGTTGGCTTAACTATCAAAACCAATTCAACCGGTTAAATCGACATTTTAACCGATTGATTTTTGAATTTCTTAACAGCTTTTCATAAAATTGTTAAATTTGTTCAGTTATTTACAAACTGTTTTGGCTAATGTTTAACTTATTAAAACGGCTATTTTGATGAGCTATAAAGCTGTGATTACCCTTCCTATTTCAAGATAGAGAAAAGAGATTCAGAAAGGATTTTTTAGTGAAAATTTGGATTCAAGAAAGCAAGATTGCCTTGAGTTGTGCTTTGGTTAAATAGTGGATTAGGAGCAACTGTGATTTCCTATAATCAGGTGTAATCTGTTCAATATTCTCTTGTAATTGTTCCTTAGTTTGAATTCTTGTAAATTGTGTATTTATAAGGTTAGAGGGTTGTTCTGATTGTGTGTGTGAAGTCAAAGAGGGTGTGTGTGTTCTTGAGTGGTCAAAATCACCTCTTTGAGGTTGTAGTGTGTTGTAATTTGTTGTTGGTTACCTAGTGAATACCCAGTGGTTTTCAGGGGACTGGATGTAGCTCTGGTAAGGAGTGAACCAATATAATTGTTTGTGTGATCTTCTCTCTCTCTCACTCATTTAAAATTTGTTTGACTTGTGATTTTATCTCTGCTGCCATAAACAATTGGTTAAAATGTATTTTCAACTGGTTATTTTTCTAATAACAGTTTTAATAATTTTGTTTTCTTTGCCGATTTGATTCCTTGATCTGTAAATCATTATTAATCTTCATTCTTAGCCAGTATTTTCAAAAAACTTCCCTTAAACAATTCACTCCCCCTCTTGTTAAGGTTATTAATTCTTACTATTGGCATCAAGAGCTAGGTTCTTGAAATTTTTTCAAGTTCTATTTTTCAAATTTGTTTTTTAAATCTGTTTTAATGGCTGACAAGTTGCCTTTTGGGGAGGAAGCTTCTATCAATAGACCACGTTTATTCTGTGGTGTGAGCTATCAACTGTGGTATATAAGAATGAAATTTTTTTGTTGATTCTATAGATAGAAAAATCTGGGATGTCATCACAAATAGTTCTTTCATACCTTTGCTTGAAAATAATACTGTTTTCTTTGAAAGTGAAAAAGATCATCTTGACTGTAAAGTCTTTTTCTTCTTCTTAACCTTGTAAAAATTGTAAAGAGTAGTTAGTAAGTATTAGACCATATATTTTGGGTCAAAGTAGAGTAGGGTGTAAATAGAAAAGAAGGTAGGGTGTAAAATAGTAAAAAAGGGGTGCAATTAGAAATGTTGGCAAAGAAGGCATAAGGGTTTACATGTCCTCTTCTCAATGGAGAGGATTTTACTCCAATTAAGACATGCCACTTGTCACACTCCCAATAAAGAGGATTTGCAGCAATAAGGTGGTGACACTTGTCACACTCTCATTTGAAAGGTTTTGAGAGACTTTCTTTTATAAATAATGGTCTCTTGTACATGATTTTAACTTTGATTTAAGTAATAAAATGTTGTCCAAATTTTGAGACACTTCTACTTATTCAAAGTTCTCCCTAAAGTTGTTTTCTTATTAGACAATTTTCTAAACTCCTCCTATAGTATTGACCAACCTCAAACTAAACATCACTTAAATTTACCATCATAATTTCCATTCCTTCTAAAATTTCTCCAATTCTCCATGCTTCCACAATATTATTCATCATTAAAAGATATTCAAATAAAAAATAATGAAAAAGAGGTTCTACATTGAAGATGCAAACTAGGATTGCATAACTTTATATCTCAAAATTAAAACATTTTAGTACTTACATATATACTTTTAAATCCGTTCTAATGCAACTTGTTTAACGAAATTTGGTATCAGCATATGGAGTCAAACTCATTTTGACACCTCTAATTCCAATACACAACAAATTAGAACTAAAGAAACTAAAATTACATATAAGCTAAAGTATGAAAGCAAAAGGTGCCAAAATTTAAATCTTGATCCATATCACCTAGTATTGACATTTACAATTCCGTTGTTGACTATTGCAAATGCATACATAACCTTGCTTTTACAAACTTGAGTCAAATATAGCGAACCATGTCAGTCATTAATGTCACAATGCAACTGTCAGTGCAACTTAAAAACTTTGCATGACATCAAACAACCATCTCAAAGTCCCGACCACATACTGCTACTCAATTGCCAAGTTACAAAATTTTGTCTAAGATGATTAAATTATACGGTACACCCTAGTTATCACTTAGTTCTTGTGTGTCATGACTCCTCTTCAGCTTCTGCAGAAGCTATTTCTGAATCCAATTTGTTTATTACTTGCTCGCTTACATGCTTAGCCACAGATATCATATCAAGAATGATGCTAGGATCCAGCCCTACACCTCCACGTTTGGTTATACCACAGATGTAACCTTGCCTATTAACTGAGATTGAAACAGCAGAGCTCATTTGTGATTCCTCTTCTGATGTTGCATCCACAATATAGTGCCTCCCAACCTAGAAAGCAAAGATGGCATGAAGTTATCATAAATATGATCAATCTAAGTTAAGAAGTGGAAAAATGTGTGGAGCTAACCAGCCCAAACCTACCTAATGAAATACAAAGCTTGGTTTTAAATTTTGAGTCAAAATTAGACACAAGTATTTTCAACGAATTAATTCTGGTTCTTTGGGCTTAACTTGCAAAAAGCAGCCAAAAACTTGAAAAAAGGGGCTTTAACTGTTTTTTAGCTTCATTTAAGAGATTTGAATTGAATTCAGGTCTTTGTTTTGTTTGGCCTACTATGGCCAGCAACCCGATCAGGACTGATTGCCTAATTTGTCACCTTTAATTTAGGAAGACAAGATGACACTTGTATCTTACCTTAGTCAGTGTAACTATGACAGGGACTCCAGATGTGTCAAACTGCAGAAACTCCTCATCACTTACGTCAACTTCTGGTTGCTCATCATTTGATGTTCCAGCAGCAACTTGGACCCTTGGAATACCCGTATTACTCAAAGCAGCCTAAATGAATAATAGATGTTAGCTGCATTGTGGCATTTCCAGTTAATTCTGAAAATAGGTTTGCTTTATCAACATCATGATATTAAGGAAATCCATCTGGAAAACCGTCATGAAATTGATCGCAGATTTGTTAGGGGTATTATAAAGAATAAAGAAAACAAACTAGTAAGATGTTTTCAATAGTAGATTAATGAAACCAATAGAAAAAAGTTTTGGGCAAACCATTTTTAACAACTTCTATGATAAGACGGTTAAACCCCCCAAAGTCAAATATCATGTTTGTAACATCAATCGCTAAATTATGAGAATTGAACAAGAAAACTTAAGACTAAACATTGGTGAAAATTGACCTCACAATTAGAGGATGATGTCTGAAATGCTAATTATTTTAGCTAGAAATCCATCATGATCATCTTTTCAAGCATTTCTAGTAATCCGTTGATGTTTTACCTTAATGGCAGCACCAAGAGCATCCAGCAAATTTCCATCTGAACTAACAACAAGCCCATCAATGTACAGATCCCAACAAATTTTTCCTTCGACAATAATAAGGGACGAGAGATCAATTCCAGCACCTGAAAGGGGAAAAGCTAGAGTAAAGAGCTCAACAGCTATACTAAAGAGCGGCAAGAACTTGGAAAGGAAAGTATATGTTAGTAAGCATAATCTTCACTCTAGGGGGAAAATAGACCTGCTCCACTTTTACCACCCAAAAGACAGTCTTGAAGAGCATTTGACAGTTCTGCTGCCAACTCATCACCTCCTCTACCCTATATACAAACCAGAGAGAGATATGGAGTACCAAAAAAAGAATAGTTATTTTAAGCATTAAAAGGCATTTACAGAACAAAAATGATAAATAGAAAAGCAATATTAACAAACAGTCAAAACACTATTATTGAAGAAAATCTAAAGCTTATTAATCTAAAGCACTGTTTAACTTTAACTAAAGCTTTCAAGAATTTACTTATTTGTTTTTCTATCAATGTTCATGGTACTTTAAGATCAATAACATGAAGAAAACCATAATACATGGATGACTTCACTAAATAAAGAGAAGGAAAAAAGCAACAGAATATGAAACCTCAAAAGCTGGCTCTGCAGTTGAACTGCAATCAATATATATAGAGACTTTTCCTTTGTCAGGTAGCAATAAGCTTGGCCTTCCAAGCTCAGCCTGTACTTGTGTAGCCAATATATAATGTTTAGTAAAATAACCAATGTTTCTAAACAAATCGTTTATAGTATCAAACATAATAATATTACTACTTTCAAGTCAAGAAATACAATATCAGTCCGAACATTTAATTTTTAACCAACCTTAACACTGGCAATGACATCTGTAGCACCCATTCTGATTCTTGCTGAACCATTTGCCTACAATGCAGTTAGTTTATCAATTTAATGCACATCAGAATACCCTTCCAAATCCCAACTAATTAAAGCATTACCTGGGGAATCACTCCAGTTTCAACAGATATTGGTCGATATGCCAATCTTTTTCTACCATCACAACGAAGATCTTGAGCAATGCCACCTTGGATAAAATGCTTTTCTCCCAGTGATAAACCCACCATTCCTTCTCCTACAAATGCAAGAGTTTTGAGAAACTTTATGACTGTTGGAGATCCCACATCTACTAGAGATAAAGTCAATTTATAGTATATAACTGGAGGCAAACCTCATCTTAATAAGTAGATTTTGTAAGGTTGAGTTAGGCTTAAGCGCACTTTCTAAGATGGTATTAGAACCTATACTAGAAAGGTGTTGGGCCTCGTGTCATCTGCTATCGGTTTCGCCCTTAGTCCCACACTCGAGATGTCCAATCCTCAGCGTAAGGGGAGGCGGGTGTTAAAGAACCCACATCAACTTAAGGATAAGGTCAAATTCACCGGAAAAGTTGTTGGAAAAGTCACTAGAAATTTCTGATAGTTGTCAGAAAATTTTGATAGCTTCAAGAGCCCCATGTTGATGAACAATTCTTTTGTGGAAGCAAAGCCTTCCTTAGATCAAGAGCTCTAATACAATGTGAGAAAAATTGAGAAGAAATATTCTCTTATACACTTATGTCTTTCGCACTCAGCAAATTGATTTATTTATAACAAAAGCGATTTGAAAGACAATATATAATAACTACCATTTTCAAGAAAACAATTAAATCATCACAACTTCCTAAAGGCATCTCCATTAAAGGGGTTATACCTTGGGTCATATGTTTAAAACTTGGATCTTATAAAACTCCTCCATTGGAATGAGCTGAGATATAACATGAAATTTAAAATATTGAGTCTTAAAAACAACCCTTCTCCAACAAGTTCAAAGAAAAATATTATTAAAATGGGGTCTTATAATGTGACATAGTGAGAGCCAAAAAAAATAATACTCCAAGGCTTCAAGCAATAACGCTTGCAATGGAGATAACCTAGGGTACATTGATCTATGCCCATGGTTATCAAAATCGTGAGTCTACACGTAAACTTTAACTTGCAGATGGAATCATTTTTTAGTGGGCTTGAGTAAACTCGAGCAAACTCAACTAAACTCGTGGAAAATCACGAGTTTAGAGGCAATTCAGCGAGCTCGGCTGGACATTAGAAATTACCCTACTATGACACTGAATTTGTTTGTTTCTAGCTTACGGTATATGCAAAATGCACCTAGGGAACAATTTCATGGTTCACTAGTTCTCTCTTGCACGTTTTTGTTTGTTTTGGGAGTAGATGTTGTGTTTGCCTATCGCACCAACAAATCTTTCTTGGTGCCTTCTCCACTCTTCTCCGTTTTGTGTTTTTTATTCTCCTCCACACTTTGCCATCTCACTACTCCCATTTCCTTTCTTTGCTACAGTTTTAGGGTTGGCGACACAACTTATTAGGGTTTTAGCTTTTTCATTTTTACTCCTCTCTTACTATGTTGGACTATTAGGCCTCCCTCTTGCTAATAATAATGATAATATTACAGTAAAAAATATAAAAAATTATTTATAGCATCATATAATATTAAATTATTATGTTATTTATAGGTATTTTAATATTTTTTATACAAAGTAAACTCTTATGAGTTTACAAAGCAACCACGAATTTACATAACTCTCGACTTTGACAACCTTGTTTATGCCAACATGAATTGAATTACTTGGAAAGATAATAAACATTAAATGTTCCTATTTCCAACACACAGACATGTTGCAGAGTGCGTCAATTGTCCCGTAATATAGGTCATGTTGGCCATGTCACAATAGAATCGTGGCGCTTAGGTTGTTACGTTCATAAGTAGAAAGAGTTGTGTCCTAACTATCAGCTATAGCTTTTCGTCTAATGGTAAGCGCTCGATCCAACAAAACATAGTCTCTTCCTATAAGCAGGTGATTAAAAAAACATATAGCTATGTGTTCTAACAGCTACTTTCTAACCCAAGAATTAGAGTTACTAGCCAAAACATATAATTGGTCTCCAACCATAAATTATAATAATGATTTAGTAGGGAAAGAGAAAGAAATAGAAATACAGAATAAGAAAGAGGGTAAGAGAGAAGAAAACAAAATAGAGGTATTGAGGGGAAAAAGAGAGAAACACATAGATCAAAGAATTGTGCACTGCCCTTCTATTATTATCATTCAGTCTCAGTCTACATTCAGTATGTCTAAAATAGATAGTCCTGCATTATTAATTGGCAGATATCCAACAGCTATTAGGAGTAACTAACTAACATTATTTTCTTATTTATGTTTACACATCACATAACCAATCAAATAGGTCCCAAATCAAAACTACCAAACAGATCCAATACCAAGGGACCTGAGTTTTGAGGAGCACTAGTATGTCACATTACAAGCACTCAATAATACAGAATACACTACTTATAAAGCCTGATTTTTCTTCAAAACTTTAATTTTAAATTAGAATGCCTGAAACCAATCATCATAATATTTACAAAGCATTTAAAGACGAAAATGGCTTTCCTAAGTAACCTCAAGAAAAAAATGAGGTGTTAGCAAAACTACAGCAGATAAAAAAAAAGGAAAAAGAGAAACCACCTTGAAAAAAGCATAACTAATAACAGAAAATATAAGCACTAACAAAACCACGTTATTGTCACAAGCATTCAAATTAACACAAAAATGTATAACATCTAGCATGCATTCCACTATATCAAACACTATAATTAAGCCCAATAACTGACATGTTAATGAATATAACATATTTCACATTGACTAAAACAGTCCCTCAGGAGCTATGATAATAAATCCAGCACACAGAATCCAGAAGTAATGGACCAACAAGGCAATGCAAAGGGAAATATCCCAAATGCTAATAAGCAAAAGAATAAAAAACTTTCTGGTTTTATATCTAATGGTGTGATCCTAACATCAAATTCACAGTGTAATCAATGGCATGACAGAAGGATTTGGGACCTCAAAGGACTGCCCCTTCTGTCAAACACATGCCCCAGATACTTTCTGGTTCAGGTGCCTATCTAACTAGCTAAAATAGCCAAAATAGTTCAGAAAGTAACTAGTAGGCGAGCTTTGAAACAGCTATTCAACTGAATCTGATGATTATTCTATTATTGAACATGTTGTCCAATATCTGCAGCTGTAACGAAGTTAGGGCCTAAGGTTTGCTTTAATCCCTACATAATACAAGCCTAAAAAGAAAATTAAATCTAGAAACACTGAGAACCACCACACCATGAACTTTCCATCCTCAGGCAACAGTAACTAACAATATGTTTGCCTAAAATGATATCAATTAAGAAAAACCCAGTTGATGGAAAATTAAAAATGGGAACTTAATTAACGAAGCAATTGAAAATCTGAAGGGTCGTAAGAACATGAGAAAAAGAAACCAAAGCAAGTGGGAATAGAGTTGAGGAAGCTCTTACCTTTGGTATTGAAATATGAGAATTTGGGGTCTCTAAATTGGTGGCTTGGGAGTTAGAAAAGTGAAAATGGAAACGGCTAGAAGACACAGTGAAGTGAGGCGCGCCAAGATCACGACCACTGCAGCTTTGCCTTTGGCATGCCAATCACGCGTCTCTACTCAGTAGGGTAAGAAGCAGCTTCATCGGTTCTTTTTTTTTTTTCCTATGTTTTTTACTTTTTTTTATTTTATTTTTCTTAAATTGCAACTTTGATTGAAACTTTTTTCCAAAAAAAAAACTTATTTGTCAAAAAAATTATAAAAACACATTAGAATTCGGTTTCCGATTGTCAAATTTTGAAATTATTTCTTTTACTTAAATAATATTCAACCAATAGAGTTAAATTTTATTTACAAAAAATAATCATATATATTATATTTAGAAGTAAAATTATAAAATATATTTATAAATACATCTTATTACTTATTTCAAGGAAAAAATATTTAAAAATAATAAATTTAAATTATATTTTTTTATTTTGCTTCAGTTTTAATATTAAAAAGTTTATTATTTACATGAAATAAATATATATAAAAAATCTAAATATTAATAGTTTTCTTACTAAATTTTTAAATAAATCATTAAATTTAAATTTTATGTATAATATATAAGTCATAATTACTTTAAAGAAAGAATAATTTAATTTTTAAATTGAACATCCCAAAAACACATCTAACTATTACAATACAAGTTCTACATATTTTTATACAAGCTTAGAGTTTTTCAAAACATTTCTAATACATTATTAGAGCTTATAGAAATACAAATATTTACAATATAAGTTTCAAAACAACATCCTAAAGCCTTCCAGACCCCCTGGCACACTTATATGATCATTTGCTCGTGTACATGGTACCGTCATCGCAGTTCACAACACACCAAGAAAAGCAATGGTAAGCTAGTGAAAATAAAATTTATAATATACAATTAAATCAAAAGAGAAAATCAAATTACATTGATCAATTTCTCAATTATTCAATTTCTCAATAAAGGATCTTTGGAGCAAAAATGAACTTACTCTGTTTAAAAATATGATCGGGTATAAATGTTCCTTAACTCTTCAACTACAACGTGGTGCGATAAGATTCTAAAATAGATGAAAATTGGGAGAGAAAATTAGGAGAGAATGAAGATAATAGAAGTTGGGAGAGATGGAGAAAGAAATAAGGAAGAAGAACTGACCGTGTTTCTTTCACGTTGTTACATTATCTCCAACTACAAAAAAATTTGTTCTCGAAAATGAATTTACCAATAAAGAGATTAGGGTATGATGTTCATATCTCCTCTTCAATTTCCCAAGTGGAATCTCCATAGATGAGATCCCACAATACTTTCACCATGAGAATACTTCTTCCACGATGTTGTTTCACTTGTGAATCTAAAATTTTGATTGGCTTCACTTCAAATGACAAATTTTGGAAAATATTGTGAATATGAGCTAAGGGAGGAGGCAAAGCAATTTCATAAGCCAAAGGACCTATTCTCTTGAGAATTTGATAAGGTCCTATGAATTTAGGAGTCAATTTCTTGGATTTGAGTGTTCTTCCTACACTAGTGAATGGTGTAACCCTCAAAAAGACATGCTCACCCACATAGAATTCTAAAGGTCTTCTTCTTTGATATGCATAAGATTTTTACCTGTTGAGAGATGTTTTCAATCTTTCCTGAATCATTTTTGACTTTCTCATTGGTTTGTTGTATTAATTATGGTCCAATTAACACACTCTCACCATCCTGAAACCAGCACTGAGGTGTCTTGCACTTTCTTCCATACAATGCCTCAAAATGAGCCATTCTTATGCTAGCTTGGTCACTATTATTGTAAGTGAACTCTACCAAAGGTATCAGAGCGGTTCATCCTTAGGATAACATAAGGGTAGCATAAGGTATCAGAGTGGATTTATTATGTTTCTCCTACGTGTAGTACAACGATATTGAACTGGACCACCAACTTTATCCTCATAAGGTAGATGAATTGGAAGATGTTTCGTGGAATCAAAGAAGCTTGGTGAAAATATTTGTTCCAATTACCCAATAACATAGGAATAGTTTCTTACATAACTCTTAGGTGTTCAACATTTAGTGTTGTCGAACATAATTCTCTAAAGAAAAGACTAATTTCAATGAGAACTTTCCAAATTGATTTTGGTAATTCGTCATATGCAATTGGAAGCAATCGTTGCATGAACACATGACAATCATGACTTTTCCTGCCATGTAACTTGCCTTGATTAAGATCAACACATATACCCAAATTGGAAGCATATCCATCTGAAACTTTAGTTCTTTAACCCATTTAGAAATAGAAACTCTTTGAGATTTCGTAAATGCATATGTTGCTTTTGGTTTGATAACTTTTCCACCACCAATGTCTTTCAACTCTAGCTCTTTTCAATTGCATATTTGTTCTACATCCAATCGAGTCTTGTTTGTGTCCTTAGTTTTTCCTTTGATATCCATCATAGTGTCAAACACATTCATGAACACATTTCTCTCTGTGTGTGCATAACTTCAATATTGTGACGTAAAAGTTGAGTTTTCCAATATGGCAACCTCCATAATATACTTTGTTTCTTCCAATTATGTTTAATACCATATTGAGAAATATTTTGTTGTTCTTGTAATTCAATGCAAACTAGTATGTGTGCAACCCTACTCCAAATTTCAAGACTGGACAAACGTGGAGGAGGGGGATCGGTCTCAACAAACTTCTTCTTGAATGTCTTTTTATTCTTCCTAAATGGATGATCAGGTGAAAGAAACCGACGATGATAATTGAAAAAGGATATCTTGTGGCTATGACTAAGATAGAATGTCCTTGTTCTTTCCATGCATATAGGAAAAGCAAGTCTACCAGAAGTCGTCCAACCCGATAACATGCAATAAGCTAGAAAGTCATTAATTGTCCACATCAAAGTAGCTTTCATCATAAAATTTTGCCTTAGTGACACATCATAAGTCAATATCCCTTCAGTCCACAAGGTGCATAACTCATCTATAGGTGGTTGCAAGAAGACATCAATTTTATACTTTGAATTTGAAGGACCTAGTACTAAGACTGTCAAAAACATAAACTCCCTTTTCATGCACATGGAAGGTGGAAGGTTGTATGGTGTTAGGATAACTGGCCAACAAGAATAACTTTTTCCATACTACCCAAAATGATTAAACCCATATGCGCATAAACATAATCTGACATTTCTTGGGTCTTGACTAAAGTCTGGATGTATTCTATCATAATGCTTCCAAGCTTCCCCATCAGATGGATGAGACAAAATAGATGGGTCCCTTTGATTCTCACTATGACATCTGATGACTATTTTACAACAAGTGCACTGCGTTGTCAGAAGTAATAATTTGTCCCTAAGGACGGATATCGAACCCACAAGGAACAATTGAATATTCTAGTAAAAGATTCATTAAATATAAAACAGAATAATACAAGTTTGTTGAAAATTGTTATGATGACAATGATTAATAAGAAAACAAGTCAAAGAGTTTGTTGCTTCAATTGGAAAAATAAGGATTGAGTTTCATCTTTCCCAGTCTTTTGTATTTTGATTAGCATGACAATATTGTGTCCTTTGATTGATATTGATGCCTGTATAAAAATCATTTATATCGATTCCTTGCATAATTATAAAAACAACTTATCCTTAAGATCAGACATTGATAGCAATTAACATTTCAAATCTTTTCCTAGCATTCAAATATGTTATGTATTATCGTTTGGGTCAGAACCTTAGAAGTACTTTCCAATCAAATTTAAGATTCGAGATCATGGTAAACCAAGCATTACATAAAAAAACAATAATACTAATCAATCAAGAACATAATATTATGTTTAGGGGTGGCAAAGTGGGCTAGCCCGCCCCGCGTTTGGCTCGCAAAAATGCGGGGCGGGTTGGCCCACGCCGCAAAGTTATTGCGGGCTAGAATTCCCGACTCGCCCCGCATAAGAGCTGGCCTGCGGGTTTGCGGGACAACCCGCGTTCTTTTTTTTTTTTTACATTTTGTTCTTAAAAAATTGTCAAATTAAACCTATATAATTGTTACTATCAAACCTAAATTTTTTTTTCTCCCTTTTCAAACATAGTCAAACATCAAAACATTAAACATTAAGATAAATATCAAATATCACTATTCTTCTACTTCCAAAACATTAAAAATACCTAATTCCAAAACATTAAACATAAACATAAACATTAATTCAAAAACATTAAACATAAACATTATTGATATTCTTCCATTTCAATAACATTGGATGCCGCCTTAGAAAAATTTTCATCCATTTTTTTTCTTGCGGGTTAGCGGGCCAGCCCGCCCCGCCCCGTTGCTGGCCCGCGCGGGCCACGGGCTAATGCAGGACGGGCTAATGCCGGTTAGCGGGTTGAAAAGGTCAGTCTGCCTCTCGTTTTTTACCAGCGGGCCGCGGGCCGGTCCGCACGGCCCGCCCCGCTTTGCCATTCCTAATTATGTTTAGATATCACCTCAATACATAAGATTTTGAACAGATTACTCCCAACTCCAAAACGTAGAATTAGCCATACATGATGACTGTTACAAGCAAGTAGAGCAAGAGAAGAATATTCAGGATGTTTCTCCTTGACGACTACCTCCTCTAATGTTTCTCACATCTCCTATTCTCCCAATTGGGTTACAAGTCATTCAATGGTGTTTTCTTTTCAATTTTGCACACTAGGCTTGTGCCTCAAGCCCCCTATTTAACCTTTTTTTTTTTTGGCTAAAGTGGATTCTTGCTCAAGCGAGATTGAGCTTGCTTGAGCGAGTAAAACGTCAAAAATGACCGATGCTGCTGGAGCACTCTCGCTTGAGTGAGAATGAGCTCGCTTGAGCGAGATGCTCTGATGATGAGTTGGGCTTTTGTGAGCTTTGTGCGTGTCGGGTCTTTCATCTCTCCCTTTTTAGCTTATATTAATCTCTTTTTGCCAAATCATCTCCATTCTCCTCTAGAATCCTGAAATTAACACAAAATTTGGAAATAAATCGTTCTTATTCAAATAATAATTGTAAAATATTTAAAAAGGTATAAATTCATAAATTAGAACTTATTTTATACTTATTTTAACAAATAATACTCATAAGTGCCTATATTTTAATATGAAATATTACTGAAATTTGGCACTTATCACCATCTCATATGAGGTATAGTGGCTATTGAAAAGTACAACCTTCTAAGTCTAGGAATGATGGGAAAGTACCACATTTTCTTAACAATTTTTCTTTTCAATTCGCCTCCTAGTGATTGTCTTATATCGCTCCATTCCACAAACAAAGCAATTAGTTATACTTTTATGACATATTTTCCTGTAATACAAACATGCATCCTTTTGGACAACAATCAATTTTCGTACAATCCAAACCCAATTTTTCCACCGACTTATTAGCTTGGAAAAAATTATTAACCATTGAATGATCTCTAGGCATAATCTCCCCCATAAGTTGGATCATTATATTGAAACATCCTTCAAACATATTATAGTCAAATTTCAAGCTTAGAGCTTCCAAAGAAGCTGACAATTCTGACTAATTCTCACATCCTTCCCACAAGGGTGCTTGTGTAGCAGCAATTATGTCAAAAAAAAAATTGAGTTTTAGGATCAAGCTTTTCCTCCATGTACTCAGATCCAACAACACTATCTGGTTGCATGCAATGTGTATTTGAGGGCGACCCGACATGATCCATTATCATTTGATGGAAACAACCTAATTCTTTTATTTGCTCACATGTCCATAACCTGAACTACCAACATCCACTGGGGGAATTGTGGCAATTCCTCACCATGATTTGTCCACCAGTAATAATTAGGCATGAATCTCTCTTGATACAAATCCCACCCAACTTGATCCACATACTTGAAAACTTTACAACTACATTTAACACAAGGATATCTTAACATTTCACCTTTTTCTTGAAACTTTTCTTGACTAATAAGTAGGAACTCATACACTCCTTCTCTAAATTCATCTATCAGATGTTAATCTTTTATTCATCCACTTTCTACCTTCAAGGACTACTACAAATTCCTTATACAATTTGTCCTTATACAATTTGTAAGGTTGTATAATTTTTAAAAGAATTTGTAAGGTTTCTCCAATAAAATCAAGTAAGCTTGTCAAAAATCCTAAAGTACGATGTTGGGTCTGCACTTTGCAGAATAAGAAACTTAATACGGTGCTTTGAGTCACATAGTGTTCTCATTTAATAGACTTGGACTGTATTTTTGAGTTAGAATTTATCTTAGAATACATTAAATAAAATATATTTATTTTTTAAGATTGAAAATTTGGTGAGAGAGAGAAAACAGGACACTTTAATAGAGAGAGTAAAAAATACAAACATGAAAAGAATTGGTGCTTTCTTAACAATGTCCAAGTACCTTTCTTAGGTCACTTTGAAACTGATATTGGAATAAGGTGTTTCTATCTATATATTCTCCTATACACAATATGAAGTATAACAATATGATATATACAACAATATTTATGAGAGTAGAAAAATATATAATGTTCCACTCACTCTTATTCCATGCATCAATCAAATTAAAAATAGATTAAAGAAACATGTTAAATCGTAGTTTTTCTCCATAAAAATATATAAAAAAAAACAATTTCATGCACGCTTCGAAGAAATATGATATTAAATATGAAAAAATATATATATATATATTTGTTCTACTTCATATTTGAAGCTTGCACTTAGATATGTGAAATCCTCTACTCAGAAAAAAAAGCCTATCCAGACTTTATGAAAGAAAGCCTGCACTTATTGATCAATGAAATCAAGCTTTCTTTTCTTTTGCCTTAATTTGAGTGTTTTTTTTTTCTCTCCTTTATTTTTTTTTACCATTACTTTTTCTCTTTCTCCTGTGTTGGCCTTTGTTTGTTTCTTTTTGGTGAGAGAAAAGGGAACACCTATAAGGCACTAATACTGTCTGATTTATGATTACTGTTATTTATTTACGAGGTTTAAAGTAATTTTTCACATTTTTTTTAAAAAAAAACAGACTTGGTATGTGTTAAGCTACATTTTAAATAATCTCAATCAATGAATTTTTAATATTTTTATATACCATAATATAAATTAATACTATTTATTTTAAAATAGATTAGTTATTGCTTGGGTCTGATCAGTATGAGATGGATTAAAGAGATTTGGACTAGAGTACTTATGCATGCACGTGTATGTTTGTCTTCAGGATCATCAAATCTTAGCATATCTTCCGGAGGTAAAAAATCCAAATTACAAAATTCAACCCATAATTATCCATATTTATATTATTTAATTCATTTAAATGGATTTAATTTAAATCCAAATCTATATTTTTGGATTTTAAATCCAATTCATTTAATTGGATAAAGATTAGATATAGATATGATACATTTTTGGATTATCGAAATTGTATTTTGGGATGGATTTTGACTTGGTCTTATCCTAGTTAAGTCAAGACAATCCAACCGATGTCGAGGCGAGCGGGCCCAAACCGATGTCTAACCGAGCAGTCTCGGGCCCATATCAAGCCGAGTAGTGCCGAGTCAATTTCGAGCCAAGCTCGCCCGGGTCGTTGTCAAGCCGAGCATTCATGAATCGATGTCCAGTCGAGCTGGCCCAAGCCGATATCAAGTCAGCAAGCCCGGGCTAATGTCGAGTTGCCGGGCCAGCACCGATGTTGAGCCGAACGGGCCAAGCCAATGTCGAGCTTAGCAAGTCCGGACCGATGTCAAGCCGAACGGGCCCGAGCCAATGTTGAGTCTCTCGGGGCCAGGCCGATGTCGAGTGGAATGAGCCCGGGCCGATGTTGAGTTGATTGGGCCTGGGCTAATGTTGAGTCGACCGGGCCTGAGCCAATGTTGAGCCGACCGGGCCTGAGCCAATGTCGAGTCTCCCGGGCTCCGGCCAATGTCCAGCCGAACGGGCTCGGGTCGATGTCGAGTGGTGTGGGCCCGAGTCGATGTCAAGTCGATTGAGCCCTAGCCGATGTCAAGCCGAACGAGCCCGAACTGATGTCGAGTCTCCTGGACCCGGGTCGATGTTGAATCGATTGGGCCCGGGCCAATGTCGAGCCAAGCCGGCTCGAGCTAATGTCTAGTCTCTCGGGCACGGGCCGATGTCAAGTGGAGTGGGCCTGGGTCTATGTCGAGTCGATTGTGCCCTTGCCAATGTCGAGCCGAGAGGGCCCGGGCCGATGTCAAGCCGAGCGTGCCCGAGCCGATGTCGACTTTTCTGGGCTCAGACCGATGTCGAGTCCTCCGGGCCCGAACCGATGTCGAGGGGTTCGGGTTCAGGCCGATGTCGAGTCGTCCGGGCTTGAGCCGATATCGAGTGGAGCGGGCCAGGCTGATGTCGAGTGGAATGGGCCCGGGCCGATGTCGAGTAGAGTGAGCCTGGGTCTATGTCGAGTTGAATGGGCCCCGACCAATGTCGAGCTAAGCGGGCCCGGGTCGATGTCCAGCCGAGCGGGCCTGAGCCGATGTCGAGTCGTCCGGGTTCAGGCCGATGTCGAGTCGTCCAGACTCGAGCCGATGTCGAGTGGAGCAGGCTCGGGTTGATGTTGAGTCGATTGGCCCTGGCTAATGTCGAGCCGAGTGTGCCCGGGTCGATGTTAGGTCGAGCGGACCCGAGCCGATGTCGAGTCGTCCGAGCTCAGACTGATGTCGAATCGAGTTGGTCCGCGTTCAGATTGATTCGACTTAGACCTGATTCGAGCCAAGTTAATATGTGTTCGTATCAAAATGGATTTAAAGTAATTGACAAAGTAAATTTAATCTAATTAACAAAATGGATTGAATTTAGATTTAATCCACTTTAAATAAATTTAAAAAAATTCATTTGATATAATTAAAATGGATATGAATTTTAAATTCAATCAATTTATTTAAATTTGGATTGGATATATTATAACATATTATTGTTAATTTAAATTCTCTTTAAAATCATTAGCTAAAAGGAATTAGATAAGGTTAGCATATGCATAAAAATAACTTTCAAACTTTGAGAGTCTAACACAAAAAGTTAAATATATTAATTGGACACCAACTTAATCCTCTGGAAAGTACAATTATTATCACTTATTACTTTAATTTTACAATTAACTAAGTATATATAATAAAATAATATTGTATTCTCACCCAGATCAAATACACTAAGATAAACTCAGCTATTTTAATATTTCCCACTAATACTCCTAAAAATATATTATTGAATAATAAATTTTGTAAAATAATAATAGTTGAATGAGACTCTGTGTAATTAAATATATATAAAAATAATCTATCTTCGTAAACTTTTTAGAGATAGGGGTGCAAAATTGTGAACATAACTTAAGATTATGAAATCAATATTGTTTTAATTAATTTTATACTCAAATTTTTCTTCTTGAATTCTTTTCTTATAATTCCATTTTTACTTGGTTCTTGTAGTTAGAAGTTGTTAACTAGCTAATAGTTGTTGTTATCCTTAACAAAAAGTGTAATGTTAGAGAAATCACGTAATCAAAAGTGTTACTTAAGAGATTAAGAAAAAATTAAGATTAAAATATATAACACTAAATGAATTTATGTCACATTTAAGCATTTATTTAATTGGACCGACCCAAACTAAATTAGGAAAGTGTCAGGTGTCTCCCATTGAACTAACTTTCTTTTCTTCTACCTATGACATACATCACATGACTTGTTGATCATCATGTGTTGACTCAAAAGAAAAACATACCAAATCCCAAATGGACCAAACAAGAACATTTCACTTTTCATTATTTGTTCACAAACATCTTTCATTAAACTCCATGGTCCCTGTTCATGTGCAGAATGCACAAAAGCTTCTATAAAAACTTCCAACAAACATCACACATTCCATTCCCAAGTCAACGTATCCCACCATATTCATTCATCAGAGGTTCAGTATTTTATCTTATTTGGTTTTGTGTTTTGGGTCAAAAAGAGAAAGCTAGAAGATAATGGGTTCAATATCTGAAACTGTTTGCGTCATCGGAGCTTCTGGTTTCATGGTTCATGGCTTGTTATGAGACTCATTGAGCGTGGCTACATCGTTCGAGCCACTGTTCGTGATCCAGCTCCCATTCTTAAATTATTTTCAACTTTTAATCCCTAACTTGTTTATAATGTTTCATCACTTCAAACATACATAAATTTCATTACTTAAAACTAGTTAAATAAAAACATAACTAGTTAACTCTATATTCTAAGTCTAAATAATTTTCAAATAAAAAAATTGCAATGAAAGAAGCACATCTACATGGTCTTTCTACCGCTGTATGCTCTTCCGTGTCGCCACCAACCACTAAAAAAAAAGTTTTATTATTGCTGGGTCAAAAATGGAGGCTAAGTATGAAAAACTTACACAAAAGGGTGATTATCGTCGGCATAGTGTTAATAAGAATTTTGAAGCTAATATATTCGACGTAAAGATATATTGGCGGGTGTGGGCGACACATGACGGGTGTTTTTTGCGTAGGTGAAGCGTGGACTTAGCCTACAAGGAGTTTAGAAATTTATAAAAAAATGTGAGTTTGACCCATGTTAAGCCCACACAAAATTATATTAGCGTTGACTAAGCCTTCAAAATGTCCAAGTAGTTATAAAAAAAATGTGAGTTTGACCCACGCTAAGCCCACACAAAATTATATTAGCGTGGGCCAAGTCCAAGTAGTTATAAAAAATTGTGAGTTTGACCCACGCTAAGCCCACACAAAATTATATTAGTGTGGGCCAAGTCTTCAAAATGTCCAAGTAGAGTGAGTTTAGCTACGAGACAATTAGCGTAGGCTAAACCTTCATGTTGGCCACAAATTAATGTGGGCTTAGCCTTCAAAATATTTTTTATATTTTTTATTTGAAAAAGTGTAGGCTTAGCCTGCAAGCACACAAAGAATTTAAGTTTGAAATATATTTTTATTGAAATAAATCAATTTTAAATTTCTCCACTTCTCTTTTTCTTATTGCATTTATCCTATTTTTTACCTATTTCATTTTTTTCAATATAATTATTCAAGATAAAATTATTTTAGGAAGCAATCTAATATGAAGAAATGTTTTTCTTACTAAAAAAATTTTATTTATAACTTTTTCTTTATACTTTTTACTTGTCTTGAAAATTGAATATTGTTTTTAAAATGAGAAAGAAAAAAATATTTTTTAATAGGAACAAGGAAAAGAACAAGAAAAATTATTTTCTAATACAAGACCCACGATAATAAACTTGGAATTTTGTACAAAAATACAAAGGTAGAAACGTGATATTTGTGGTTTTTGATTGATATTTTGATTGAAATTGAACTAAAGTTACTTTAATTAACTAAGGTTGAGCTGGTAGATACCAAGACAAGCTTACCTTCACACTCTTCAAAATACCAAGAAAAACAGAAAACACGTTTTAAAAAATAGTAACTTGATGACAAACAGAAGTTGAGCTACTATATAAGGTTCCAAGAAACTTCTACTTTCTGATCATGTCAACCTAGAGAAGTTAAATCTTAAACAGTTTGAAACCTTTCTTGTTTTAACATAACAAGAAAGAGCCTAAAACTAAAAAGATCATCTACATAACAGATGACTACAAACATTCCCAAAGAACAAGGACACACACTCAAACAAACTATGCTTAACACCCTGCTACTAAACCTAAAAACAACAATGCCTAGGCTCCAAAAAGAACATCAAAAGCACTTTAACTGCAGCAAAAACAGCATCAAAACAACACCAAACTAGCACCAAAACTGTAGCATAAACCAACATTTATACAACATAAAACCAGCTAAAAAAAGTACCAAAACTGCAGCAAAAAACCAGCATTTGCACATCATAAAACCAGCACCAAAACTGCAGCAGAAAACCAACATTTATACAACATAAAACCAAAAAAAAAGCAGTACCAAAACTGCAGCAGCAAACCAGCATTTGTACAACATAAAAACATCGACCTCTACTCTTGTCAGAAACTGTAATTAATTTAGCTAAGTAAATAGAATTTTCCTCCTCACATAAGCATTTCTAAGAAAATTTATGTTCCATCAACTCCCAATAAACACTAGTTTCCTTACAGACATCACCAGTAAAAAATGTGGTCATGGGCAACACAACCACTTCCCCAACTTCTAAAGTTCACTTATAGAACTAGATTTATCTCCACTACATCTTGTAAATTTTCTTTTCATCTTTCCTACCAGTATTTCCCAACTGAAAACATAAAAATAGGTTGAAAGAGTTGCTTGTCAATTTTGACCTTTCCTAAGACATAATCATTGTTAACCGTTCAAAGCATTTCTTATCCTCAGAGGGAGGAACTAAGTTAGAAAGCAATAAAATATGAGAAACTATATGTAATTTTAATGGAAGAGTAATTTTGTCATTTGAACATAATTTTTATCATATCTTACCATTATTTGGTCCATGTTGAATACAGGAAAAAGGTAACATAATTTAGTTATCTAATTATTTGAGGTGCACCAAACATTCGACTGGCTTAAGCTTATCTTGCTTGGATTCTATCATATTCATATCGTAAGTTGTTTTTATCCCAGTATCATCCTATCATACCTTAACAACACTATACCACATGTAGATAATTAATAATCCACAAAAAATATGTAACAGGAAACCAACAAAAAGTTACCTTGGAGAACAAGGTATCCCATGCTTTAGCATCACTCGTTTCATTGAGGTAACCTTTGAAACTGGGACTTTCCCATGTGAGCATTGGACAAACGAGTTGTCAAGAGGGCTGCATATACCTTGCAAAGTAAGCCTCCTATAAAATATTAATACATCAATTAACCTGACTCTAATAATTGTTTAAAAGGAAAAACATTAACACTGGAATAATGTTGTTAGCCCACTGGCAAAGCCATTCGCTAGAAATCCAATAAAATGGTTTTTCCAGTGGTTGAACAAGAGCTTTAGCTAAAACAGATCGAACCTCCTGTCTCCTTCCAGTAATACGACCCAATTCCAACTTTTTCTTGTTATTGTACTCCTGACAAGCTTCATCATATGAGGCATTGAAATTTTGAATTCATTACAAAGATGAGATGCAAGAGAAGCACCATTTTGCAAAGCAACTTCTACACCCTCTCTTTCATCATGCTTAGGACCACAAATTACACTCCCAATTTCACCAACATTTTTTGTATGTTTAAGATGGTACATCAACATGTACGCATCACTAGACAAAAATGTCTCCACAAGTGAAGATTTTGAATGAGAGGCATGCAAACCATTTCCATTACTGTCAGCTACTATCGCTTGAGAACAATTAGAATGAATTGCATCAGTCTTGATGGATTTAGAGGTAGAATTTGAAGACCCTTCGCCAAATGGATGACAACCCAAATTAGTAACATGCTCATCATCAAATTCCCACCATTGCCCAGTGTTTACATCCTTAATATGAGCAATGTAATGACAACTATTAGCACTGTGAATCAGTACAGCTGACAAGTCATACACCAAGTCGAACTGAGACAGCTCAGACATTCTATGCCGCATATCAAGTTCAGCAAGAAACGAGAAAGCAGAAGAAATTTTCTTCTTTGTTATAGTCTATCAACACAAATAATACACAAATACACTATCAGAACACAAATGAATGGTAAAGAAAATCAAACATTGCAGCATATATAGGGAAACACCATTAAAAAACCACTATTTTAAGAAAGAAACATGACAAATCATGCTCCATTTCTTGAAAGATGAAGATCTGTTATGCTTCATCCGAATGTAAATGGATCTCTTAGAAATTTTGAGCAACTATGAATGACCCTCCCAAGGATATATTTTTCTATGAAAATATGCATGCTTCACTAAACTATTTTTATAATACCTTCAGCTTAAAAATTTCAGAAGATGAAATAAGCTTTGAACTATGAAGCAAAGACACCTCTCCTTCTTGAAGTGCAATATTGCCAAATACATTTTCAACAGTTACTCCTCGCTAGCACCTCCACTATGAAGGACATCAAACTACTAATGTCTTCTCACCTCTTCTAGTAAAGCTCATTATCATAGGAAAAAAATAGTTGATTTGGAAAGGTGAATATACCTTTTCTTCTAAGTTATAATTTCATCTTATTGAGATTCTTTTATAAAGAGACAGTTCTTTCATTGCAAAATAATGAGTACTCACTAATATTCTTTTGAGGCTTACTATTATAAGAAGATGAATATACAAGGAGTAAGTATTGATTATCACTTTAGATTCTATGTACACTATTCATTTCATTTGAGTTTATCTCTCTATATATATACATACATGGGGATATATATATATATATGCAGTGTCTTAGTGTCATTTTATAAATTAGTCTTTTCAATGTGTCTGTCAAAGTCTATTTCATAGGTTTTGAAAATCCTTTAGGCTTTGGAACATGATCAAATTAAAATGGAAAAAGTGTAGCTCATAAAGGGATGAGGACGTATGATAGAACAAGACAACCTTCTATTAAATATGTGTAATGAATTGTTGGCTAAGTCTCCTTGATGGATCAAGTCGTTCATACATCCATCTTCGATCCATTTTTCTGCATAGAATATATGTATATAGTAATGATGAAATTATTAGCCAATATAACACCGCTCTATGAGTAGTGATATATAAGAATTATCAAACAAAACTATCATACCATATCACAATTGTGTGAAATCAGTTTTGACTTGTAAAGTGATTTTCAACTCAAAATATTTGTGATAAAAAAGTACCTACTAAGCTTAAAGGAAAGTTTTAGACCAGTTGTACTCTATGGAAGTGATTGTGATCATATTGCTCAATGACCACTTGTACTCTATAGAAGTGAGTCTTATCACATTGCTCTATGACTTGTTATATACTCTATGGAAGAGAATGTTGGAGTTTAAAGCCTCAAAGAGGAAACTATGGAATGACAGTATAAGAGTTAATAAAAAATGACAAAAAATTGATTAACAATTAGGCGAGTTTAATGATTAATGTAAACTAAATACACTTTAGATTTTCTCAAATTATCAATTAAATTCTCAGCAGAAAAAAGTACCAGTTCAATAAAACTGAAAGTCCCCTTTCCATGATCATTGACAAGGAAAACAGAACCTAAAAAGCAAGGCATCGCTCGTTGCTGGAACGGGAGTCACTCTGCATTGCATGAACAGAAACAAACCTGAAAAAAAAAAATAGGAACACATACATCATCATATTTACGAGTACTGATAGCAGCTACTTACAATGGACAAATAAAGCTAAACGGAGGCCTGCACGTGCAAGAAAAACAAAATAGACACAAACGTAAGAAAATAAGAACTAAGAAAACTAAAACAGAACGGTTACATTTGGTTGATCATAGCTAAATTTTGAAATAACTAGCAATGAAGAAAAGAGAAAGTGTTGGATTTACCATGAAAGGAGGGTGAATGAGTTGGTTAAGAGAGTGTAAAATGGTTCTTCCCAACCCATTGTTTGTTAATTTCAATCTCTATTTTTTTCTTCTTCAACCCAAATCCAACAAAGAAAGAACTTAAAGGGGAAGCAACAACTTCCAACGTAGTTTAGAAGGCGAAGACCAAAAGTCAATTTAATCACTGCTCTTTTTTACCTTCTATCTCTCTTTGTTTCCACATAAACCAATGAAAAAAAGAGTTAGGAAAAGACACGAAAAAATTAAACCTCTATCAACCCTTTTAATGCTGCAGAAATTTACTCCAAGAAAAAAGTGCATCATCATTATATAAATATTCCTAAGTGCATACATTCGCCATCGCAAATTAAAAAAAAGACAAATGCATGCATAGGTCTGAATCATTGAAGCACATATCCTAAGTGAGGACATGAACACACCAAACACATCAACTCTACAAATACAAACAATGCTCACACTTCCACCACTTGTATAGTAACTACAAACTAAATTATTTCACATGTAGAATTTAGGAAGCAACATGCAAAAATAGACAGAGAATAGAGGGAAGATGACAAAGAATAGGTTTGAAATCCGTGAAAGGTAGGTATTGAGATGTGTGTAGAAAGTGAGATTCCTCTTCTTTTGTAGTTTGTCTCATTGCTTAACTACAACCATGGAGTGGCTAGGTAGCAGCTACTACAAACCTAGAATACCAGCCCACATAGCTACCAAAAACCGTCCCACACAACAACCAAAACCAGAACCCCAACCATCCCAACTAGCAACTACAAAACACCAAAAACAGGATAATATACACCCTATTACTCACCAGAAGCATTGTTGAGACCTACTGCAATTCAATACCCCTTACTGACTAACTTTGGTATTCCCCTTCAGACAGCTTTTGGTCTTCCATCATCTCCATCCATCCACAAAAATCGTCCCACACAGCAACCAAAACCAAAACCCCAACCATCCCAACTAGCAACTACAAAACACCAAAAACAGGATAATATACACCCTATTACTCACTAGAAGCATTGTTGACACCTACTGCAATTCAATACCCCTTACTGACTAACTTTGGTCTTCCCCTTCAGTCAGCTTTTGGTCTTCCATCATCTCCATCCATCCACAATACCTTCACATCACCTTCAACACAAATAGATACCTTGCATATATAATGTGTTGAATAATGTTTTCAGCAATCGTGGCTGACCTAAAATCTCACACTAACTATCTACTAAACTCCTCATACCAATAAGTTAACCCTAATGGGTTTTGAGATTTGAATTCTTATCCTCTTAAAGTTGAATTTCATTTCAAGGTCTGCTACACATGTGCAATATTCATGCTTTCGTAAAGAACATTTTAATGCTTAACATATAAATCTTAAGCTTATGCGATATGTGTTGTAGCATTACGTAAATTTGTGGAGATAAACCGAAAGCAAAGCAGGGTGACAGTGAATGGTTGTGTTGATACAAAAAAGGTGTTGAATAGGGTAAAGAGAACTGGGAAGAAAAGAGCTGTGGTGACATATCCTCATGCCTCTGGGGTGTATGACAAAAGGGCACCCTCTGGCTATGTTCGAAACATGATATCATTTACACCTTCTGCTTTTGAGAAATTCATGTCCCTTTTCAGTGAAGACAACGTAAATGCATGCTCCATCATGTAATATATAATGTAAGCAACAATTAATATCTGACACAAAGGAGAAATTATTAGCTGCTATCATACAACTGAATTTCCACCACTCTTTACTTGACAACATGAACATCTTTTCAATTTACATATATAATAATTTGTGATCTTATAGGGCTCTTGTTATCATAGATATCTAGCAGCTTTTTCTTTACACTTGGTGCTTGGAAGTGTGATGGAGAAGGGTCAATGAATGAATGAATGTATAGTACACACACCCTTTTTCTACTTTTGTGAATGTGCTTTGGGACAAAAACTATGAATTGCCATGGTAGCTAGCTATCGTCAATTATTGAAACTTCGTGGAAACTGAAAAACGCTGGAGTGCAATCAAACTTTAGAAGGTATATTAAAATAGCAGAAATCATTTTCAAAAGGTGTTGAGGGGAATTTGATTCTTGCTGCCTACCACAGACAATTCAAATAACGCAAAGGACCACTGTTACTCCTAACTCCCTCAGTAATCCAATGTGTATTCACTTATACCCTTTTTACACAAATTATTCGTAACATGTCAGGTAAAGGACTATTTGTATTCGGTGGTCAATAACATAATGACATTAGAGATTCAACTATGCTTTCACTACTAGAAAACTAAGGACCATCCTGCTAAAATCCACTTAAAGGACCATCTTGCTAAAATCCAACCTCACAAAGCTAAGATATTCACAGTCCTCTATCAATGACCTACAAAGAACTTAACATCAAAATCATTCGAGAACTTAGCGTCCTCTTAAATCAACATGTAAGAAGAAAAATCATCCTAGGGTTACACAAATCAGCATCATAATTGTAAGAAAAAACATGTATATGGGAAACCTACATCAAGAACCTAGGGTTACTCATTAATGGTCGTCAAAGAAGAAGAAGGAATGGAGGAAGAAATGTGAAACTCACCGTTCACGGCCTCACGTTCAAGTCTAAGCACGGTCATGGTCAAAGAAGAAGGAGTGGAGGATGAATGTTCACGGTCGCACGTTCACGGTCGAAGCACGGTCACCGTCACGGAGTTTTGTGGAGTGGAGGAGGAAGAAGAAGAAGGAGTGGAGAAAGAAATGTTCGCTCAGCAGTTTTGTGGGCTCTCTAGCTCATATTCAAGTTCAACACCTTTCAACAACTAGAATTTTTGAAATAAATTAATTATAATTTTATTATTTTTAATTTTAAAATCATAGCGTGGGTTGAACCTTCAAAACGTTTAAGTAGCGGGTGTTGAACCAAGTGGTGTTCAAGCTTTGAAGAATCCAAAACCCTTTGAAGGGTGTTGAAGGCTAGGCTGTGCTTGCTGTTGCTGAGTTGTCTTAGATAGGATCTGGGGTAGATTAAGTTTTGTAATCCACTCTTGATTGAGTCCAAAGCATAGGCATTCTCAATCTTTTTAAAAAGAAAAGTGTTTTTCAAACTAAGTGAAAAACAACCGATTGTTTTGTCGAAACAACCGATTGTTTTATACTTAGGTGTTTTTAGAAAAGATTGAAAACTGTTTTTCAAATGGTTGAGCTGTTAAAACCAAAACAATCGATTGATTCGAGGAAACAACCGATTGTTTGTTTTGGTACCATAACAGAAAAATGGTTTTTGTTTTGACTGAGCTTTAAATGTTTTCTAACTGTTTACGCTCCAGTTTTTAATGCTTTGACCAATCTTTAAATGCAATTAATAGTTTGTTAAGATTTGATAACAAACAACTGTTGGAGATGGATGAAGCTCATCTCAACCTTGCATTAGTGTGTTTGATGTAGTCTTTAGCTAGTTTGCTTTGAAGGTTGCAATGTATCTTAGATGATTCTGTATTTTAGGTTTGTGTATATTCAAGGTTGCCTTTTGCTGCATGACCCATCCTAGATGACAAATCAAGGTAGTAAGATCAAGCTCATGATCTGATTAAATGGTTTTGGAAAAGCTTTTTAAAGTTTTCTTAAATGGTTTGATTCAGTACAAAAATAAATCTGTTTTATTGAGAAACAATCGGTTTATTTCTACTCTGTTAAAGGCTTTTCGAAATTCTGTTAGGGCACCAAAGGTAAAGCTCAGTCTATTATTTCAGTTAAGCTAGCTGGCAGTTTTGTTAACATTTAACCTGTTGTTTCTTTAACTGCTCTGAAACTGTTTTTTAAAAAGTGGTTAGAAACTGTTCTCTATAAAATAAAATGCCTTTCTCACGTAAAGGAATGCTGAACAATCATAGTTTCAACAGAGATACAACATTTCGGGTGTGAAAAAGAGGATCAAATAGGTTTTGCAAAGGTTTTTCAAAAGAAAAAATACATGTGAGTTTGTTCTTGAAGAACCTTGTGCTGGTTGAAGGTGTTGGTACTGTCTTGGAGCAAATAGAACAATTGGTTTATGTTCTTGCAACACAATTTCAGGTGTAGTCTTTCCCTTATTCATTCTTGTAATAGGTATAAGTGTTAGTCACTCTAGATAGGGTTTCTTGGAGTGCAAGGTATGCTGGAATAGTGTTTTTTCAGCCTTGGTTGTTGGAGTTCTTGAAGGGTTCAAGAACTGCTGTGTGCTGTATATGATTGTATCTGTTTTAGTGGATTCCACCTTGGAGTAAGGTGAACTGGACATAGCTCTTGATGAGTGAACCAATATAAAAATTCTCTTGTGTTTCTCTTCTCATCCCTGCACTTAATTCTGAGTTTTCACATAATCTGTCAAGAAAGGAATCTGTTCTTTTGAATCTAAATCTGTTAATTCTGGACCTGATTAAATCTGCCATTCTAGCTTGTTAATCAATCTTCTAAACATAAATTAAGCTGCTATGTGAATCTGTAATATGGCTTGACTGAACTGTGACATTTGTCCATTACTCTAGATGCCTTGTGTTAAGTAAAATTGATTAATTCTGTGCTACAAACTGCAACTTTATAAACTGGGAAAGTTAATCAATTTGTCTCTGTTATTTCTGCTGGTTGATCTAAACCTCGTTGATCATGTTCTGGTTGTGCTAAAGTCATTTGTAAAACCAATCTGTTTCATTTAAAATCAATCTGTTCTTTTCACCTCTATTACACTGTAAATCAGCTTCTTTTGCGAAAATTTGATAAGCTCAATTCACCCCTCCCCTCTTGAACTTAGACATTGTTTAACTCTAACAACAACAACTTTGATATATACAACCGACTGTTTTTTTCTGGTGCAGTTGCTTTTTGCTTTAGTTTTGGCAAACTGAATTCTTTATCATTTGTTTCTTGAGATAATTTCATTCTTGACTTAAAAGTTTTCGAAAACCTTCTTTAAATAATTCACCCCCCTCTAGTTTAAAGCCAAATATTCTAACAATTGGCATCAAGAGCTAGGGTTCTTGAAACTTATTCAAGTGTGATCCTAAAACTGTTTTTTTTTATGGCTGATAGACTACCTTTTGGGGAAGGTGCTTCAATCAACAGACCACCTCTGTTTTGTGGTTTGAACTACCAATTTTGGAAAGTGAGAATGAAAATCTTTATGGAATCACTTGACAAAGGAATTTGGGATGCAATTGAAAATGGTCCTTTTGTCCCAAAGTTTGAAAAGGATGGATCTTTCATTGAAAAGCCTTGGTCTCAATGGACCGATTCAGAAAGCAAGAAGGCCAAATTCGATTGCATTGCCAAAAATATAATAACCTCTGCTTTAAATTCATATGAGTTTTTTAAGGTCTCTCAATGCAAATCATCAAAAGAGATGTGGGACACCTTGGAGGTAACTCGTGAAGGTACAAATGAGGTGAAGAGAGCTTGGAAGCATACTCTAATCCAAGAGTATGAGATGTTTAGAATGCTCAAAGGTGAAACCATTGCTGAGGTGCAGAAAAGATTCACGCACATCATCAATCATCTAATGAGTATTGACAAGACCTTTGAAAAGGAAGAGCTAAACATCAAGATCTTGAAATGTCTTGATAGAACATGGTAACCCAAGGTAACTGCTATTTCTGAATCTAAAGATCTAACATCCTTGAGTATGGCTTCTTTGTTTGGTAAACTTAGGGAACATGAGTTAGAGATGAATCGACTCAACATTCAAGAAAGCGAAGACAAGCTTAGAAGGAGCATAGCCTTAAAAGCTTCCAAGCATAAAGGCAAACAAGAATCCAGCGATGATAGTGATGAGGAAAACCTTAGCTTGCTGTCAAGAAAGTTTAGCAAATTCTTGAAGAGGAACCGCAACAAGGAGAACAACAAAGATAGGTATGGAAACAAGAAATCAAATGATTTTAATTCCAATAACTATACTTGTTTTGGCTGTGGTGAGCAAGGTCATATAAAGGCAGATTGTCCAAACAAGAGCAAGGAGAAAAAGCCTAGCTACAAGGAAAAGAAAGGCAAGACAAAGAGAGCCTAGATAGCTTGGGATGAAAATGAGGTATCATCATCAAGTTCTTCATCAAGTGAAGATGAGAAAGCAAACATCTGTTTGATTGCTGAAGATGATGATGAATCATGTAGCTCAAGTGAGGTAAGTTCATGTGCTTCTTTAAATGAACAAAATTATAGTGAATTGCTTGAAGCTTTTCAAGAAACTCACGATGAAGCTAATCGATTGATGCTTTCAAACAACCGATTGAAAGAACTCAATAGCTGGTTGGAAAAGAGAGTGAAATCACTTGAAGATGATATTGAAAAATCTAAAAATGATTTCAAAAATCTGGAAACACATTTCAAAAATTCTTCTGGCAAGTGTGACACTCTCATTTGTGAAAACTGTGAAAATCTTGAGAAAAAGGTACATTATCTTGTTAACACCGTGGACAAGCTTTCAAAAGGGCAATCTAACTTTGAGAATGTCTTGGCATCTCAAAGCTGTGTTTTTGGAAAGGCTGGTTTAGGTTTTAATCCGCAAAACCAACAAAATAAGTTTTCAAAAAAAAATTTAAAAAAGCCAGAAAAACAACAGATTGTTGTCTCGAAACAACCGGTTGTTACATGCTTTTATTGCATGAAGAAGGGCCATTCGGTTAGATTCTGCAAAATAAGAAAGTTTTATGTTCCTAGAGGCTACATGAAATGGATTCCTAGAGAATGTGACGTTCCAAATGAGAAAAAGAAATCAATTGGATCCACATTTGTGAAGGGGCCAAATCTTGTTGCTTGAACTCATGCTTGTGCAGGAAATCTAAAGAAGTGTGAAGGACTGAGTCATCTGATCAAGCCTTTTGAAGAAAAAGACCAACATTGAGGTTGAATCAATGTTCTGCAAATATCCAAAAACCCTCAACAGTCAAAATGAGGCCTCTTGATCTCAAAGTACATGGCTCATTGAAAGAACAACACAGAGGATAAGACATTCCTTATCTCTGTTATCAATTTCTGGTTTTTAAGTTCTTTTACATGTTTGAATAATCTTCTTAAAGTGTTAAATTTCATTTGCTTTGATCTATTTCTGCTCATGCTTAAATATTCAAAATGAGTTTACTGCTGCAGAAAAACAACCGATTGTTTTCTCGAAACAACCGATTGTTTTGAGTCTGACAGCACTGTGAAGAATCCAATTTAATTTCTATTTTGATTTTCTATCTGTTGCAGATCAAATTAAAGAGAGAATCCTTGGTCAATGAACCTAAGTTGAAAGTTGATCACGTTCAAAAAGAAGTTACAACAATTATAAAGGAATATATTCCAAAATCTTGGAAATTCAAGAGTCTTAATGACTAGTCAAAGATCACATGTGAAGACCATGTGATTTTCTATTTATTTTTTTCTGAAGTTTTCTATGCAGGGCATGGTCAAGTCCTCTCTCTCTGAAAATTTGGTACCCACTCATGTCAGTAAATGCTTTATGATTATGCTTGTGCTATAAAATTTGTTGTAGCTGATCTTCTACAAGAACAACCAATTGCAACATCTCTTACAAAATCTGTGAGTGAGTTTTTCTCTGCTGTTCATCTCTACCATCATGAATTCAACTCCTCCCACCTCAAGAAGAGTCAAATCCAGAGTTGTAAGGTCTGGAGGAAGGCTAGAAGGATGGTTTTCTGGAGACAATGATCTAATTGAGAGATATAGGTTTGAAACTAGCACCAAAGTGATAAACAACCCCAAGGTTGTGTGCTTTGATTGGCTGAAAAGCCAAAAGCTAGATAATGTAAGAAGGCTGCTCAAAGATCAATCTCTCAGAAAGTTCTTGGAGATGAAGGGGAACATCTACCCAGATTTAATAAGGGTTTTCTACACAAATCTAAAGTTTGAAGGAAACAACCTTGTTTCTCATGTAAAAGGTGTAGATATGGAGATTACACATGAAGTGTCGACTGCTGTAGCTGCTCTAAAGTACTCAGGCCTCAGAATTAACAAATGGAACCTTGGTGTAGTGGAGGACTTCAACAAAGTTAAATACTACAAGAGCTGCTTGAAGAACCAAAATGCACAAGTTAGTACTTGTTCGGTTGGTGGCTTAAGGCTTGATGAAAGGTTGCTAGCCCTCATTGTGACTTGGATTCTAACTCCAAGGGGAAGCAATCATTTTGTTCTCACTGAGGAAGATCTGGTGTACATCTTCTGCATTATGAAGAAGATCATAATTAATTGGATACACATCATCAAAGAGCACATGCAAAAGGCAATGAGGTTAAGTAACTATCGTTATCCATATGCTATTTTGATTTCTAAATTTTTGTACTATTTTGAAGTGAACCTAGAGGATGAAACATCTGAGTTGGTCAAGTCAACTCAAGAGTTGAACAATGGATCTCTCAGTAAAATGGGTTTCACCAAAGTAGGTGGCAAATGGATTAGCAAAGATGGTGACTTTGGAGCCTCATCTAGTGTTACTGCTGATCATGAACAAGATGAACCTGCTGATATGGATTTTCAACATGAAGATCTACCTGAAGCACAGCAAGATGCTGGACCAAGTGTTGGTGTTGGAAATCAAAGAGAAAGAATTTAATCCATGTCTTCTTTTGAAGAACTCATGATGAATAGGCTTGATAGCTTTGCGGAGAATCAAAGGAATCTCCATGATCTTTGTGTAAGCAATTCCCAGATGATTAATAACAGGTTTGACAGTATGGATGCACGTTTTATGACTCTAGATGAACAAATTGAAGCAGTACATAACCAAATCTTTGATCTTCAATATGCTGATGATGATGAATGAAGAAAAACAACCGGTTGATGTATCGAAACAACCGATTGTTTTTTGTGGTTGTATCAGTTTTCTATTCTTTCTGCTTTTGCTGTTTTAAATCTGTTGTACTAAGAACAATTATCTTTCTCATCTCTTCTTTTTGTCTATTTGTGAAGACAAATAGGGGGAGATATATGTTGTGTTTAAGGTGTTTAAGTTTTTTATTTTGCAAAACAGTTTGGATGAGTAAAACCTTATAGGTTTTTGCTCCTATATTTTGTTTGATTGTTTACTCTCATATTATGTTCTAAATTTCTATATTTGTTTCTGTGTTAACCAAATATTAGAAGTTCTGTGTTTTGCTTAAAATTGTGCCTTGCAGGAACTGCTTCAGATTCAATCAGGTACAACACAAGCATCAGGGATTTGTCTTCATCAAATAGGGGGAGATTGCTGAACCAAGTGGTGTTCAAGCTTTGAAGAATCCAAAACCCTTTGAAGGATGTTGAAGGCTAGGTTGTGTTTGTTGTTGCTGAGTTGTCTTTGATAGGATCTGGGGTAGATTAAGTTTTGTAATCCACTCTTGATTGAATCCAAAGCATAGGCATTCTCAATCTTTTTAAAAAGAAAAGTGTTTTTCAAACTAAGTGAAAAACAGCCGATTGTTTTTTCGAAACAACCGATTGTTTTATACTTAGGTGTTTTTAGAAAAGATTGAAAACTGTTTTTCAAATGGTTGAGCTATTAAAACCAAAACAACGATTGATTCGAGGAAACAACCGATTGTTTGTTTTGGTACCATAGCAGAAAAATGGTTTTTGTTTTGACTGGGCTTTAAATGTTTTCTAACTGTTTACGCTCCAGTTTTTAATGCTTTGACCAATCTTTAAATGCAATTAATAGTTTGTTAAGATTTGATAACAAACAAGTTTGATATATACAGAAAAACAGATTTGACTTTTTAAAAAAACTGATTTTGAGTTTTTGAAAAAGTTGAGATTGGTTAGAGATTGAGATTGATCAAAGAGTGTGAGATAGGATTTCTGCTTGTATTGATTTCAGATTTGCTTCTGTAACTAGTGTAATCCTTGTATCTGTTGAACAAGAATCTTTGTGTGATTGCTGAGAAGTGTTGTGTGTTCTTGAGGGGATCAAAATCAGCATTCTTAGTGTTGGTGTGTTGGCCAAGAGAAGTGTGTGTCTTGAGGGGATCAAGGTCACTTTCTTGGTTGTGTTTGTAAGTGATCTAGGTTTGATTTCTTATTGGTGTTCCTCAGTGGTTTCTAAGAAGACTGGATGTAGCTCTGGATTTAGAGTGAACCAGTATAAATCTCTATGTGCATTTTCTCTATCCCTTAACTCTTTAAATTCAATTTTGATATTTGCAAACTGGTATAAACAACCGGATTGTTTTTGCAAAACAACCGATTGTTTTTTTCTGGTGCAGTTGCTTTTTGCTTTAGTTTTGGCAAACTGAATTCTTTATCATTTGTTTCTTGAGATAATTTCATTCTTGACTTAAAAGTTTTCGAAAACCCTCTTTAAACAATTCAGCCCCCCTCTAGTTTAAAACCAAATATTCTAACAGCGGGGACTTAGCTTCAAATGCATAGCGAGGACTTAGCTTCAAAAGCATAGCGTGGGCTAAACCTTCAAAAATTTAAAATTTTATTATTATAATTTTATTTTATTTTAAGTTTGCATCCGTTTTGCGTGGTTGGCCCCCTCAAATATGTGGAAACTAATTACTTTTTTTCTTGTAATGTGTGGATTTTTCGTGTGTTTGACGGACACTATTTATTTATTTATTTTTTCTTCATTTTGTGTAGGCTTAACCTACGCAAATAGTGTGACCCACGCTTTCTATTGCAGCTAAATCTTATTATTCTTATAGTGAACCAGAAACCCTTAGTCTTCTTTGTCTCCGTGATTTCAAACTCTTGAAACTGAAAGCACAAACCCTTATGCTTTGTTTGGATTGGGGAGTGGAAAGTTGAGGGTGTGGGAGAGTGGAAGTATGAGGATTTGAGAAAAAAGTGTGAAGAAAGTTGAGTGTGTTTGGACTCGGGTATGTTAGGGTGCATGTGTGAGAGTTTATCGAGATACGTGAATGATGTGATGGTTGTAAGAGTATTTTTTTTTAATGGTTTAAACTATAAGATTACAAATTTATCCCTATGTATAAAAAAATAAGAAATAAATAATTATTAATTTTGTGCATATTTTAGTTAATTAAAATAATTGAAAATTTCAATTATAAATAAAAATATAATGTAAAATTCAAATAAATAATTAAATAAAATATAAATTTAAATATAATTTTATTATTTTTTATTTTATTAATTGAAATTAATGATGTTAGTTAAATTAATGTATTTAGATCATTTTAATATTATTTATGATTCTTTAAATTATGTTATTATATATATATATATTTATATACAAAACTATTATTAATCATGATTTCCATTACTATTATTAATAAAATTAATATATTTTAAAAAGTAAATGTGTATTTAGAACATAAGATGAATATTAAGTACTCGCAAAAATAATAAAGTCCTTACATTTTATATGGAGAGAGATAAAGAGAGAGATAAAGGCATGTTCCTTCGTAATTTTGAAATTATGTAAAACTTAAGAACATAATAATGTTAATTAGAAAAAGAAAATACATCCCCACTAATAACATTTTAATCCTTCTTGTGGATACCTTCAAACTTGTTTCTAGAAGGCATATCTTATTCAATTGTTTAATAATGATTGCATCTCTTTCATCGACAACGTCTTCAATGCACCATTTGAAAAAATTACAGCCTAGAACAATGTCACTTCTAATATGTTTTGAAGAAAATAATAAAATTTAACAATGAATAAGTTTAAAGTAGTATTCTTAAGTTTGCATCAAACTTAATTGAATAAATTTTACCTTGTACTTGGGACAACCCCAAAATCGTTTCCCCGCATTTTTTTTTCCAGTTGTTGCTGTTCTTAGAACAACAAACTGTCCACAATCACAAATAGGAGCAACGAAGGCACTTCTGCTCCCAGCAGCATGGGTAAAAGTACCACGTGTTTTCACACCACAACTGGTACAACTAGAGGATGATGTGGTGTCATGCATAAACATTGAAGGCCACCTAATCAATGCTCTTGATTCTCCAATTTAGGTAATGGACCCCAAATTTGATTTATGCATAATAGAAATCAAATGTTAAAGAAGGTGCATTCAAAACACTATCATCTCTAAATAACTACCATAAAAGCATAATATTAAATAATAATTTCTCAATGTTCAAGGTGAAAAATAACAATAACAATAACTATGTCCAACATGAAAAATAGAAATAAAAATAAGAATGACAATAACATAATGATAAGATAATCAATGGCCTTGATGACGTTGGATGTTGATCTTGCCGGTGACTTGATTGTCAAAGGACTCGCCACGTTAAACTATGCCTTCCGCAAACACGTTCCAAGCGCTTCCTCAAAGAACCCCAAGCGTACCTGCGAAACACAACAAACGGCGCCTCTAGCGGTCGATTGCACTCCGACGCTCAAGTCAGCCACACAAAACCACCAAAGAACTAAGTACGATGAATCTTTGGGAGACTCGTGTGCACTCTGTGATTCTCGCTTTCTCTCTGTGTGTTAACGGGTAACTTGCACGAATGAAATCTTACCTCTGCATGAGCGTGGAATGCCCTTATATACCCTACGGCGCGCCTAAGTTATTTACTTACGAAGTAACTTCGCATGTTTCTTTCGCTGGATGTCTCGTACAACCTCAGTGTGAATACCAGGTGTGGCCTGGCTAGCGCACATACCAGGTGTTACCTGTTGTGTGCGCGATCACCCCTGCATTGCTTCATGCACGTTATGGGTTAGAGAGCACCAACCACCGACTGGCTGCTAGCTCCCTTAGGCCACTCTCGTGCGCAGTACTACGAAGCACCTGATCTTCTCCTTCTTCCACTACTCTACCACACGAGACTCATACGCAACACTCTCACTCGGAATTGCCTCTCGTTCCTAGCTTGCCTGCGTGTGGCGCGACGACCGATCGTCTTATCTAGACGATGATCGCGCATCCCTTCTGACCACCGACCACCACCTGAACACCGATCACCCCTGGGTGACCCTCTCAACGGCACACCACACATCAACTTCCCTGGCCCACGTGTGCCACTAAGAGCGGTCCACGCGGCTATCCGTTGCTGACGTCACCGACCACCAACCACCAACCACCGACCGGATCAGATGTCATTCGGCGTATCCTCAATTCGCTCCATCCTTTGATCAACCCTGTCAAAACGGGTATTAACGTTCCTCATATTTTCTTATATGTCTTGCATCCCCACCCAAATTTGGGTTAACAATTCGATTTGATTGGGGATTGCGGGCTCAGGTTGACCGCCTTGAACATCGTCTTCTGCCAATTGAAGGTCTTCATCATCTTCTTTGTTTTCCTGGTCAGGCCTACCAAGTTGCCAAACACTAATGACCTGGAAAATATTTAATTTCTACATACTCCTTTTCCCAAAGTAATGATTTCATCCTAGCATTATTGCTACCTCATTTGACAAGTCGAAGTCATACACCTGCATGATCCGTGTTATCAAAATTGCATACAGCAAAGGCATGTTATTATCCCGGCATTTAATCATGTGTTGCATGATGTAATGAGGCAAATTAATCATTTTATTATTTTTTATGCACCACTTCATGAAAATATCTTCATTCAATAGTTGTGCGAAGTTGCTCCCACGAGGGCACAACATGTGCACCCATGTGTAATGTAATAGTTGGTCATTCATTTTCAGACTATCGGCATTTCTAATATTTTGACCTTGAACATCTTCACGAATCATGGACGATAATGCTAGTGCTCGATCAAAATTTACTTTCTCAGGGATCGTCATAGGGGTTAACTTAACACCGTCATACCTAAGATTTGCAATGTTCATCCAATACATTTAATTAATGTGTATTCGCTTTGAGCAGATCTTAATAGAAAGGTCACCAATAGGTGTGATCTTTATATTTGTATAAAATAGTCTGACAAAGTCCTCATAATACGAAAGTTTCATTCCAAGGAAAGGTTGTAAACCTTGGAAATTCATAAGGTTTTGGAATTGAAACCCCGGTGCAAAAAAAAACGAAGAATGAATAGCTTTTGGTGATAAGTCTGGTTTGCTGTGAAACATTTTTTCAAACACCATCATTTGACGTTTTGTACTGAAGTATCTTGAATAATCAAGAACTTCTTCAATCCCCGTTCCTTGGGTAGGAGCTTTACCCTTACGGGTTTTGTGGCGTTTCTGGGATGATGATGCCATGGATAATGCAATTATAACCTTGTATAAAAAGAATGAAATGTTCATTATTGAACTTAAAGCTTTGATGTCTCCAAATCCATGAAGATTGCTTGAAGACTAGGTTGTTGCTAGTGGGCATGGATCTGGGTAGATTAGAATTTGTCAATCCACTCTTAGCTTAATCCAAAACTGAATCACTCAAGTTCTTTCAAAAGAAAAGTGTTTTTTCAAAGTAGTGAAAAACAACTTGTTGATTTATCATTTCACTTTGGAGGTCCAAATAGAAGAATAAGCTAAATTAGGGTGTACTCAGTATAAATTGGGCTTGTGCCAAAGCCCACCTTAACCTAGCTTCTAGAAACATACTCATTTGCCACCCATGTGCTCACCTTTGACCTAGATTCTATAAGACTCCCCCATGTGCTCACATTTGACCTAGTTTCTAGAAGCTTGTAGTCATTTACACCCCTACCCTTCCCCTCTTCCTCTCTAAGGCACTCATCTCTCTATATATAGTGATGGGTTGATACCAAAAGATGGGTTGTTCTTCTTGGAGATTTGAAAAGGGTGGCAGAAGCAATGGATGTGATGGATCAAGGAGGGCTCATATAGAGCTATGGCTTCCTTGTAGGTGCATGAAAGGTATGGAGAGTGATTGGTTGGGCCATATCACTTGGAGAAAGGTGGAGGTGAAGATCAAAGTGTCTAACCTAGAGAGACTAGACAAGGGAGTAGAAGCTTGCAATATTTGGGAGCAATTTACTCATAAAATTGATCTTACAAAACATGAGCCAAGCACCCCATTATATAGGTGCAAGTGCCTTGGAGAATAAGGAGTAAGGATAGGAAGGGGAATACATAAAAGAGCGGCTGCTAGGGTTTTGACTAAAGTCAATGCCGCACCCTAGGATGAAACTTCTAAAAGCTAGGTTAACTTTTTACCCTAAAAGGCTTTACTCAAGCTACAATGATAAGCACACCCCCCCCCCCATTATGCTAAAGGAACCCTAATCTACTAAGATTACAAATAAAGAAACTAGCTTTCATGGCTTGGGCTTTACTTCTCGTGGTCCTCTTTGAACATATGAAGAAACATTTCTCTGCCATCAGTAGTAGAGTCCCAATCTTCTTGAATCCTCTTTGCCATGGACCTAGTTGTTGGGCTTGAACTAGGGCCCAAGGTTGGGCCTCTTCCATCATATAGGGTGCCTCCCCTTTTGTAAATCACACATTGAATTTTGAATAGAAAAGAAACTCCACGGGAGTGTTTAGTGAGCTTTGTCTCCTAAAAATTGGTTCTTATCTTGGGTGTTTGTGCACTTCAAGTGGCAGCTCTTCACCACACTTCTTGGAGTCTTCTCCCCCTCGAAGTGGCGTGATTCCTTATTCCATAAGCATCTCTTAATCTCTTCATCTTTTTGTTTTTCTTTCCTTTTCCTTACGTCATTCTTCCATACTTTTATTCCTTTATGTTCATGTGTTCATCTTTGTCTATTCAGTTTCCATATTCTTTCTTTCCCTTATATGCTCTTTAATTCCACACCTTTTCATCATCAACAATATATAATTGTGTTTTCTCTTTGCCCTTTAAAAGGAAACCTTCACACTTACTTAACGTCGTTCATGCCAATTTAACATAAGAGACCAAATTGCATACTTTTAAAAAAAAAACTTGGGACCAAATTGATTTTTTTAAAAACCATTATAGTAAATCGAATATTAAACCTTAAATAATTTAAGTCTTTGCAAGGTAAACGCTCAACTCTATCTCTTATCTCAAGGCTCAATCAACTTAAGAACCTAGAGATGGTGGTATTTGTTGAACAAGGTGATAAGTTTATCTTTTATTTTTATTTTTTTTTAGTTTTATTATTTTATTCTAAGTATTTTTTTTAACTTTTTTTTTATTCTTAGTTTTTCTTTTACGTAGCTTTTTGTTTTTTGTTATATATTTCTTATTTTTTTTTTGAATTTTTTTCTCTTATTTTTTATTTTTCTCTTTTTATTTTTCTTTTTAGTTTTATTTAGTTAACTTTAATCATACACTTCTTGTTTTGTTTTTCTTTTTTCTTTTTTTTATTATTATTATTATTTAAAATAGTTATTTTTTCTTTATTTTAAATTTTCTGTTTTTTGTTTATTTTTTATATAATATTTTTTTTATATAATATATTTTTTATTTGCTTTTTGTGTTATTTGAATTTTTATATGATATATGATATTAAGAGGACATGTTTCTAGAGATTAATTGCAGTTAAATATAGGAATTGAAAATACAACCAAGAAGAATAGAAGTAAGAAAAGTAAAGTATGAGGAAGTTAGAAAAGAATTTTCAACCATGTCTACCTCTCACATTGAGATAATTCAAGAAGAAAGTAACATGAATGAGGAAGGACAACCACCACCTAGAAGAACACTTGTTAAATCCTATGTAGCAGTGAAGTTGGAGGACCCAGTGTCACACAAAAGTTGGGTAGTCAATGGTCAAAGGTCGAAGCCTTATTTAGGGGGCAAAATTGAAAGGATCATCACAGTGGTTTTGTTGTGGGAGTTATAAAGAAACAGACCTCAAGCTATATGACGTTAAACAAGCGTTTGGTTGGAGGCAACCCAATATTTTAACTATTATGTTTTATTTTTGTGTTTTGTTTAGTTTTTGTTTAAGTTGTGTGTTATATAGGGAAACTAGGTTTGATGACCCCATAACAGTTCGAATCGTATGTTGCATGACATAAGGACATATATTATTTTTCTATAGGGGAAAGTCCAGCAGATGAAGCAAGACCATCCACATCTATGGATGAGGATTTTAACACTGAGTTTGATGAGTTGTGAAGAAGAGATGATTAAACACAAAATATGGTTTTATCATTCTAGTTATTTCCTTTCAATTTGTTTAATTTGTTTTTTTAGTTGTTTAATTTGCTTATATTTTTAGTTTTATTTCATTTGTTGAGTTGTCTTTTCTAGTTTATTTTGTTTTTAAATATTATTGTGAGAATTGGAATATTAATTTGAATTGTGGAGAAATTATTAATCAAACTTTGTGTTTAAAGATTAGAATAGTGATATGATATAAACACGGGTTGGAAAAGAAATTATTTTGAATCCATTTTCAAATTTAGTTGAGATTGTGGTACATGAAAATTTAACAGGATGATTAGTTGGAACTGAAAATGACAAGCAATAAGGAATCTTAAACAATTTGAGAGTTTCACTCATCAATTGAAAGTTGTGGTTGCTTGATTTTTTATTTTATGTTACATCATGAAAGAGCAACATGAAAATGATTAAGGCATTTATATTACTTCAAAATCCAAGGCCAAATAGTTAACCTTTATTTAAATTAATTATATCTTTGTGATAGTCCTTTCTGAGCCAAGAATATTTTTGTTATTATTATTGCATCCTCAACCTTAACTAATATATTTTCCTACCTATTGGTATGTTTAAGGAAGGAAAACATAGATGCAATTTATATATAGGGATTGTTGGCTTTGATTGTTTTAAAGTTTAAATAATTTATTTGGTTGGAAATAGGAATAATATATTTCTATTATCATTTATTGAAAAAAAATATAAAAAAAAATAAAGTAAAAAATAAGAAAAAAGTTCATGTTGAAATCATGAATAAGTAAAGAAAATGGGCAAAAGTATGAAAGTCAAAGAAATTGGTGATTGGATAACACATTGTAGGTATGTTCTTCTTCTTTTAAATGTGTATTTTGTTATCTGAAAAATCAATATATCTTTGGAAGCTCAACCTCATTATAACCCTACAAAAGACCTTAAGATTCACGTTTCTAATGTGATTGTGATATGAAGATGAAATGAAAAGCAATTATGATTTGTTAGGATTCAATGGAAATAGAGAGAAACACTTACTTGTGAGAATATGAGAAGAAATTCCTTGATAAATTGTCATTTCATTGTTTCAGTTGTTATCCTGGAAGTTGATTGTATCTATATCTTGTTATATTTGAAGTTGGAAACACCATAAGTTTCTAATTTAATCTGTTGTTTAGTAAATAAAGTTGTTTTGATATTTGGACTCAAATATGATTTATTTATATTCATTTACTTTGCTTGAGGACAAGCAAGATTCTAAGTTGGGGGAGTTGATAAATGCCATAATTCAGTAATATTTCATACAAAAATATAGACATTATGGACTTTAATTGATAAAATAATTATATTTCAACTTTTAATTTAGGAATTTGAACATTTTTACATATTTTGGGATTATGAGATGAATAAGAATGATTTATTCCCAATTTTGTGTTATTTTCAGGAATTTAAGGAGAGATGAAGCAAAATGATATATTATGCCTAAATATGTCATTTAGCCCAAACCCAATTAGGTTAAATAGAAGACGTGAGGCATAACCCTAAACATCATTAGGAGGAAGCAAAGGAAGAAAACTCTAAAGGAGGTAGACATCATGGAGAAACGCTCTGGATCTTCTTTTCTTATTGTCCATGCTTGTAATAGCCACCATGAGTAGTTAATTCTTTTCTTTGAGATTGAGAATAATTTGTTCAAACTCTTATATATTGAGATGATATTTATCTATAATATTCATTTCTTGATTGATGATTGATATTATCATTTTATTCTCAAAGCTTGCGCTATTAATAATGTTTCTTATTTGTAGTTATCTATGCTTGTGCAAATAATCAATCAACTAGAAGCATACTAGATTATATTGTTCTAGTTATGTTTCTATAAACAACTTAAAATAAAATCGATTATTTGTTAACATAAGTTATTAAGTCATACACAAAATGTATACTGTAAAGTGTTTTCAATGCTTGGAAGAGTTCATATTACTTTCAAATTTATTACTTACAAATATTCTAGAAACTATATAAGAAATTCTAATATATGTGAAAACATTACTCTTATTATAAGATAAAATCCAAGGTCTTTTTGATGATATTTTTGTTTTCCTATTCATGGATTATAATTTTGTGATGTATAACTATCAAACAATAACTTTCGTAAACTTTGTGATTTTTGTAATACATTTGCTTGGTGTAGAGTGCATATGCATTCTTGTTATTTCTCTCAAGGTTGTTCAAGGGATTCTAGGTGAATTACTTTTAGTGTGGCTGTAATCTAAATATTTCATGATAGTGGAAATAATCACTTTAAGGTTAAGTTGAATGATACCAGATGCAAAATCAATTTATTCAAACTGGTTATTTTAAGCAAACTTTCTATATTTATCTCTCTTATACTTGAATATAGGTTTTTGCTTTATTTTTTGTAAGAATCCTAACTTTAACTTTTGAATCAAGTGCTTCAAGAAAATATTTTTTTTATAATATGTTAATTGAAAAAAAGGTTTCTAAAAACACCAATTCACCCCCTCATGGTATTGAACAACTTATTTTTATTTACAACAACAATACTCTAGAATGACAGGTTAAATAGAGTCTTAAGACTTTTTGCACTAGACATAGAACTCTTAAATGGTTCTCATTAAAAAGAATGTGTATGTGGTGGTATTTATTTTTTTTGTGTATAAAGCGATGTTTATAAACGTCACAATATACGTGTGTGGCAGTTCTGTGTACCCCACACATCTATCCGCCACAAAGTATAATGTGGGTGTCTATTGCGAACCGCCACAACACACCATATAATACCTTGTATAAAGTGGCATTTTTAAGCTTGTAATTTATGTTAGTTATAAATGTCGTAATTTTCTAACTGGTAAAACAATTTCAGCATAAATAATGATGGTTTTAAACGTCACTTTATACTTTATAGTACGACGTTTGTAATCGTCATTATTATATTAAATTGTGAATTATTTTACGTTAGTTACAACTGTCGTAATTCGAGTATTAAATATTTTAATTTAATATTATAGTTTTTAAAATTTTATTGAATTCTATTTTTGTAATTTAATTTCTTAATATACTTAAACTTCATAGTATAATTAAACTTTATAACAGATTAATTTCATAATAGAATTAATTTTTTTTATAAAGTTTTCATGTTAGGTATCACTATGCAACTTCAAATCTTAGCTAGGCTGACACTTCAAGTAACAACAATCATCTATCATCACGTGAAAGAAAAAGAAAAAAGAAAGAAAATACAAAAAAAAAATATGGGGAACTAGACCAAAACTCATATGTTAACGAAAACGATACATAGGTAGACTATACCTATTCATAAATAATTCTAAAAAGAGACTAGATGGAAGCTTATTATACCAATGAAACGATTCTCTACGAATAAATCCTAAATTAGCCAACTTATCAGCACATGCATTCCTTTCACGAAAAATATGAGTAACCATAAACTTGATTTTCCCACAGTAATTAAGACAAGTATTCCATCGACTACAAAACATTCACGTAAAATTAGTCCTAGTAATAAAAACAGCACAAATCAAAGTAGAAATACATTCAAGTCATACATTAGTAAGCCCCATCTTTTGAGCTTCCTCCATAGCATGTATAACTCCATAAAACTCACAACTAAAGTAGTCTGAACGTCAAGAAACACAGAGAAACCATCAATAACTACCTCATACTCCCACAAAAAATACCTCCACAAGTAGCAAGACCAGGATAACCCCTAGCCGCCTCATCAGTGTTAATTTTAACCCAGCCTGGTGAAGGGAACTCTCATCTAACAGGAAAAAGGACGAAGAACTTTACCAGTACGAGTATTAATACCAAAAAATTTAATGACGTTGAAATCCAACGTATCATTCTTCATTGAAGCTTTAGACGAATTTCCCACGAGATAGGTTAAATCTTTAATTACCGAAATAGCCCTAGAAACATCAATCTTATTCTAAAATCTAGCATAATTCCTCATACGCCATATCATCCAAATAGAAAAGGTTATCACAACAAGCTTAAGCAATTTAACCAAAGGACTACCATCTGTCACACATATCCCAAATTTGTTTTGCATACCAACAATTAAAGAATAAGTGACTTATAAATTCATCTTAATTAGCACACAAAACACAAGAAAGATTAGAAATGGAAATGTGTCTCTTAAAGAGACTGTCTAATGTTGCTATTTTATTTTGTAGCAACCTCGAAACAAACATTTGAGTAGAAGGTAGAACTTTAGAATTCCATAAGCTAACAAAAAAGTTCTCATCTCCCCCAGAGATATGGTTTTGTAACACCTTATAAGTAGATTTTACAGTGAAACAATCTTTGTCATCCTCTTTCCAGGACCAAACATGTGTTGTTGGTTAGTTAAAAGGACTAATATAAGGTGTTAGTCGAATTCATCGACTAGTGTTTTCTCCTATTCAAATCATTGTCTCCTCCATCTGAAAACCCAAGACCAAAAATTACCGTGACAGCTCCCCAGATCCCCTATATTGAGCCCTTTTCGTTCAGAGTTATTATATATTCTTAGATATTTGACTCTTAAAGGAGTATCTTCTAACCACACATCATCCCAGAACAGAATCCTTTTACCATCCCCTACTCACCATAGGATATTATCCATGAACCAATTTCCATTTTCCTTACAACCACAAACTTTCTTAAGATCTCTCCAGCATATAGATTCACCCATGTTATCTTTATTTTCCATTAAAGAACGCCAATAATCATATTTTGATTTTATAATATCGACCCACAATCCACTGGCTTCTTTTCCCAATCTCCAAGCCCACTTTCCTAATAAAGCTTTGTTGAAGCAGCTCAGTTCTTTAATACCTAGACCACCAACATGTTTCTGTTTACAAAAGGAATTCCAACTAATCCATGATATTTTCCTGCCCTGATGACCCCAACCCCAAAGAAAATCTCTCTGAATGCAAACAATTTCATTTGAAAGAGTCTTAGGCATTTCAAACACCGAAAGATAGTAAAAAGGTATAGCAGATAACACAGATTTTATCAGGGTGACTCTTCCTGCAAACGAAATATGTTTTCCTTTCCATTTGGCTAGTCTTTTTTTTTTCAATCATATCCTTCCATAAAGCTCTCCTTTTGTGGTTTCCTCCAATTGGCATACCAAGATAAATAAAAGGAATAAACATTGTGCGATAATTTAGGATCTTAGAAAATCTAAGCATATTTGTATGGTCCACTCCCAACCCACCTATTTCATTCTTGAGGAAATTAACCTTTAAACTAGACACTAATTCAAAACATCTAAGAATTTTTTTAATCACCAAAATGTTTTCAAAGAGAGACTTACAAAAAAGCAAAGTGTCATCAAAAAATTGTAACATATTGACTTTGACATCCTTGTGACCTACACATATACCTTATTGTAACATCTTTTTATTCTCAGTCTATCTCATAGCCCATGCTAAACCTCTGCGACAATTGGGAATAAAAAAGGAGCCAACAAATCCCTTGTCTTAAACCCTTTTCTAACTTGAATTCTTCCATGGTGTTAGAATGTATGGCTTTAAACTAGAGGGGGGGTGAATGGTTTAAAGAGAGTTTTCGCAAACATTTTAAGATAGAATGAAATTCTTTGCAAGAAACCAAATTTAGGAATTCAGTTTGCCAAGAACAAAGCTCAAAACAAAAAAACACCAGAAAAACAATCGGTTGTTTATACCAGTAAAAATAACAACTGAAATTAAAGAGATTAAGGAAGAGAGAAATGCACAAATAGTTTATACTGGTTCACTCTTAACCCAAGAGCTACATCCAGTTTCCCACAAACCACTAGGGAATCCACTAGGTAATCAAATCCAAATTACATGCATACACCACCAAAGAAGTGACCTTGATCCCCTCAAGACACACACTTCCTTTGGCTCATCACATACACACCAAAAATGTTGATCTTGACAACCTCAAGACACACACTTCCTTTGGCTCAGCACATACACACCAAAAATGTTGATCTTGACAACCTCAAGAGCACACAACCCTTCTTGGATTTACAACACCAGAATGTACACAAATCACAGAACGAATTACACTGTTACAAAATCAAATGAAATCAATACAGAGTAATCCTATTCCACTTCTCTCTTGAATAACCAAAGGTCAAAGTGAAAACTCAAATGCTTAAAAACTCTATGAAAAAATCAAATCTGTTTTTCTTTCTTGTTGTTTGTTATAAAACAGTAACAAACTATTTATAGTATTCAAATCTTGGTCAAAGCATTTAAAGCAATAGCGTATTCAGTTATGAAATCAATTAAAGATCTTTTAACAAACATAATTGTTTCTGTTAGGATTTCAAACAAACAATTGGTTGAAATAGCGAATCAATCGGTTGTTTTGGTTTGACAGCAAGTCAACCATCCAAAACAGTTTTCAAACTTTTTCAAAAAGACCTAAGTATAAAACAATCGATTGTTTCAACAAAACAACAGGTTGTTTTTCACTTAGTTTGAAAAACACTTTGAACTTAAAAGATTTGAAAACACTTAAGCTTTAGATTCAACAAAGAGTGGATTACATATATAATCTACCCCAGATCCTATTCTAAAGCACCTCAGCAACATCAAGCACCTCCAGCCTTCCATCAAACGCTTAGGATTTGGATTCTTCAAAGCTTGAACACACTTGATTCAACACATAGGACTACCATTCACGAGAATAGAAACGGTTGAAGACTCAAGACAACCTTTTATCCACATAATCCACTTATTACTAAAGCCTAATCTTCCCATCATATTAGTTAAAAAATTCCAATTTACAGAGTCATAAGCCTTTTCAAAGTCTATTTTCAAGACAATACATTCTGTTTTCCTTTTTTTTACATCATCAATAGTTTCATTGGCCAGAATTACACTATCTAAAAGTCATTTTCTTTATAGAAAGTTTGATTGCTTAAAATCTATGACTTTATGAAGAACCTTTTGTAATCTTTTCGTGAGGATTTTAGGCACATTTTCCAATTTTTGTGAATTATCAATTTTAGGAATGAGGCTTATGAAAAAACATTAGTTCCTTTTGACCACTTACCTAAGTAGTAGAAACATTTAATAACTTTTTTTTATGTCCTGATGAAGGGTAAGCCAGTTCTTCTTGATAAAGTTAAAATTGTACCCATTTGGACCTAGAATTTTTGTCCATCACAATTCCAAAATGTGTCCTTAATCATCTCCTTGTTTATGATCTAAACAGTTAGACAATCATTATCTTCTTGAGATAGGGTGGGGAAATCGACATTATCCAATCTAATGTTAATGTTATCTTGTTTGGAAAATCTGGACTTAAACTATTAAAGACTTTTTTCTTAATTGTTTCTTCACACCATTCACCATCAATGATAATTCCTTTAAACATGTTTTGTACCCTCCTCCATTTAATGCTACTATGATTTTTTTTTTATCTAAGTCCCCCTTCCACAAGCCAATTCATCCTTTTGCTTTTCTAAATTCTCTTGTTTAAACACCAATTTGTTTAGATCTGCAAGAATTTATTTCCTATTGTTCGTGTCTCCTTCCTCCAAACCATATTCTTCATCTTTCAAGTCTAACTCTTTTAAATTATGAATAAGTCTTTCCTTATTTTTATGAAGATCACCAAAAACTGTTATGCATTCTTTAATGCTTATCTTGATAGATAAATATTTTCTTTGACAATCAAAGCTAGCCCGATTTCTTTTTTACCATTTCAGAGAGGTCTATAAGAGAATTCCACACGTAAAAGGATCTAAAAGGACTTGGCTCCAATCAACTAGGTTATTTTTAAGGACTAACTGACAGTAATAAGAGATAGATCTATCTAACACATACTATTTTCTATCAGCCCAATAATTTAACCATTCTTGAGAAACCATAATTCTATCAATTCTATTTTTTCGGAACCATTTGTTATATAACATATCATATGTTTATGGATGGTTTATTCTTGATTTTTTTGAGAGAGAAATAAAAATAAATAAATTTAACTTCATAAATTAAAATTAACTTATGTACAAGTTAAAAAAATAGAAAAAAAATAGAAAAGAGAGATGATACAATTTAACACATGCATAAATTAATTTCAATTCATGAAAAAAAAAAGTAATTTCAATATGTTTTTTTCTTTCCTAAGAGAAACTTTTTGGAGAATTTCATTAAAAACAAGTTTTTACAGCAACTACAAAATATATATATATATATATATATATATTATTTACTAAAGCTCTCTATACAAATATTTGCAAACTAAAATTAGTCTTTCAATAAATTGAAATTAATTTAGTTATGAGTTAATTTATACAATTTCTCTCATAAATGAAATCAACTTCTTTAAAAGCTTAATTTTAACTTCAAAATTTTGTATATCACTCTTTGAAATTTTGTTATGGAAAAGAAATTATTTAAATGGAGTCCGTATAATGAAACGATGTTTTCTACTTGATACACAACAATCTATAAAAAGGAAAAAAAGAAAGAAAATTGTGTTTACCGTATAGAAAAGATACTACATATAAAGTAGATATTATTTACCTATATATTTGAATACATAAAAAATTAAATATACGTGTACTGAACCAAACCTCTGACATCGGCGTCGGCATCAGACATCGGCACCTGTGGAGTAGGTTGTGTCGCGTTAATGGGCCACGTATGTGGGCCCCCAGAGATGCGTGTGTTGAAGCCCGTATATACGAAAGGCCTAGTCAGCAAAAAAGCGCATGCATGTGGTGTGTATAGTACATTTGGGTCTAGAACAAGTAAATATTCCTTGAAGGCACCAAGGCCCAAGAGCGTTAGGGTTTTTCGGGAAAGCTGCATGCATTATACGTGAAGGACTAGGGCACCTACAAAACATATGAGGCCGTAACGCTGGTACATGAGTTGGTACCCTGACGGTCATGCTGTTAAGATTATGCACTCCAAAGAGGAAGATTTTGTGCGGTTGTTGTGCTAAGATTGGGTAACAACATAACAAAATGTTCTCCCAGTAAACCTAATTTCATTAGAGATAAGGCTCTGGTGAGAGGGGGTTGTTACAATGAGATAACCTAAAAGCAGCCTATAAAAAGTAGTTGAGATATCTAGTAAAGGTACACCGCTTGCCTTTGAAGTCAACCAACGACTAGGACCGAAGAGGACAATACGAAAATGAAAGATTCATATTTTTTATTTAATTTTTTTTTAAAGAAAAAGAAGTTATCCCAAAAAAGTTACACAAATCTTATAAAAATACTAACTAAATCAACCACAACTGAAAAATATATATGCCTTCGGAATAATGCATAATTGTACTTTTTTTAAAAAGTAAGATAAACTTTGTATATAAAGAATACATAGAAACTTTAATTTTATATTGCTCTTTTCTAATATTTAGATATTTGGCTATTTTTTTAACTTTTGATATTGACTCCAATTGAAGATAAACTTAAACAGATAAAGTCTTACAAAATAAAAAAAATTGGATCTAAAATCTTACAAAATGGGAAGCTGAAGATAAAACTTAAACACAAAATATATACAAAATTACAAATGGTGATAATGCAATAGTCCAAAAGAAAATTTAAAACATTTCCGAAAAAAGAATATAATAATATCACAATCCAACCAATACAAAGTCTACAAAGTACACGTAATCAAAACTAATTTGCCAACCCAACACGTACAAATGAACATTTTGTACATAAATTGAGGGTCATTTTTTACCGTTCAATACTGAAACCTAACCTTCTTGTTCCGTATCTAACTATTCTCTGTTTTTTTTTTCCATGAACACGTTACCAAGACTTCCTCTTAGACGAATATACTTCGAATAAAAATAAAATCATTTTTTCCATATTTTCAACAAAAGAAAAAAAAAAGCAAAAGAAATAAATATTTTCCCCTGTGCTAATCCTTACGTAGTGAACAGGTTTACATGTGGCAGATATTTTACTCTATTTTTTTTTTTAATTTTGTCCCCTATTTTTCTAATTTTTTTGTGACTCGCATGATGTTTTTTTTTTTGTTTTGCTATTTTCACTGAAATTGAAGATATTGAGGACCCGGAAGTAGCTGGTGATTCATGTGAGGCTGCTTGAACATGAAGTTCCATTGGGGGTTCTGATTTTGGAGGGTGGTGTTTGGAAAATTGCAAGAGGAACCATGGTGTTGCTTTGAAGGGTGCATGATGTCCTCATCTATGTTTGAAAGGTGGTGTTTGGGCAATATGTGGGTAATCAGTGAAGGGTTCTTCTGAACATTATTAAAACTATTGTTGTTGGTGTAGTAGTTTTGTGGGGTTTCATGATCCAGATTCTCACAACCGAACAAAGGTTCATTTGTGTTTGGGTAATTGGAGTACTGGTTCTCAGATAAGATGGTGCTAAGCATGGAAAAGTCTGTGGCATCCAAGAGGTTAGAGAATGATAGAGATTTTTGAGATATGAGTGTGGCCTGTGGAGGAGGGACAAGAGTTGTTGTAGTGTTGGAGATTGGTAAAAGGGTGTCTTTGATTTGTTCCTCAAGAGTTGTCTGTGCTGCCTCTGTGATTGAAGATAGACTGTGTTTGGACTTTTTGTATATCCGGCATAGAACCCAGTCATCCAACTAACAAACAAAACAAAATTATCAGTTAATTAGTTATTAATAGTAAAACTAATATCCCTTCTAAATCAAATGAAATAAAGTATTTTACTCATTAGAAATTTTGATTGACCATATTTAGTAATTTTTTTAATCAATTTTTAATCAAAAAAATTGTAAAAGTCAAACTTTTATTTAAAGGGTCAAGATCTTTTGAGAGATGAAGAATACACATTATAGAAATTATTAAAGTAATAAGTTTTGATGATCCATGGTTTATATCTTGAATGTTATTATGATAAAAATGCATGGGACTCACTCTCATGGAAGTGTCTTTGATCCTAACAGGTTTATTGGTGTCAACAAGGCGATATTCATGCATGATCCAATTGGTCTTGACACCCTTTGGGGGTCTTCCTTTGTAGAAAACCAAAGCCTTCTTCACACCAAAATGTTCTCTCACTCCTCCTGCCAATGATGCTACTATGTTCTTATCAGTGCCTGTTGCCTTCCAATACCCTGAAGCAGCTGCCCTGTTTGGCCTCGCTCCATTTGGGTACTTCCGATCTCTTGGACTGAAAAAGTACCACTCTTTCTCCCCAAACGCGGCCTTAGCTGTTAAACAAATCAAAACCAAAACAATCTCTCCCATCACATACTAACAAAAACAAGAGAAAAAAAAAAAGTCCAACCAGACTTCCATGCTAGATATACACCTTAATCATCTTTATAAATCAACAACAAAAACTAAAAACTTTAAGTCATGAATATTTTTTTCACTCCTCACGTTAAAAAAAATTTATCACGTAAAAGATACTGTTAAAACTATTGATAGTTTTAAAACATCTAAGAATAAGGATGAAAATTAATTTCATATTGTAATAAAAGAATGTAAAATATATTTTAAAAAAATATGGTAATAGAAAAGGTGAGAAACCTGGTAACTCCCATGGATCACACTTGTAGATATCAACCTCAGCAATGATGGAAACTGCCAAAGGAATAGAGGCGACCTTTTTCCTTAGGTAGTGAAGAATGAGCTCTTCATCTGTAGGGTGGAATCTAAACCCTGGTGGCAAGTTGTTGGATTGTGGGGTTCCCATGACCCTAATTCAACTAAATAACAAAGAAAATATATGTAAGGAGAAAGAATGTTTGTGTGTAAGGTTGGGTGGGTTTAAAGAAAATGAACAGAGAAAGAGAAGCTAATGTTGAGATATGATTGAAATTTTTGGGGTTTGAAGAGGTGAAGGCCTTTTATGGGTGTGGAAATTTGTGGTGATGTGGGGGAAGAGATTAGGCCAAGGCACAAAGGGGGATGAAGGTTCAAAGTTTTCCAAAGTAGGGACCATTTCTAGAGAGAGAAAGCAATGTGGTGGATGGGCAAAGTTGGAGAGAGAAGGAGGGACACTTTGGCACACCAAGGAAGTCACACTTCTGTTTTGTCGTTTGTAGGAAATCTATGACCTTGAAAGGAGGGTCGTGATAGTGGCAGGTAAGTGACTTAATCATCATTGAGATAAGCTTGTGCCACACGTGTCCACCAAAATCAAGCTACAATCATTGCTGGGTAACATTGTTTTGGAATAATTTTCATTCTTTTTTTTCCAAATATACCATACATGTGTTCTTGTTTCTCCCACGTAATATATTGTGTTTTGTATTTACATAGATAATATAGTTTTCTCAGGTTAGGATTCAATCTTGGAAAGTCGAATGATCTTGGATTGGTTGAGTTGGTATCGAAAAACAGTCAAAGTTTGAGAAGATATTTCAATTTATTTTTTTATTATTAAATAATTAATTGGAAGAGTAAATTTAGGACAAAATTATAAAAATAATTAATTAAATAGAATTATTTGGGAAAAATCATTGAAATTAATTTTTAAAATAATAGTAATAATAACTAATTATATTTAGTGAGCTTCCAGGATTTAATTATTTAGAGAAATAAAAAAAATTAGATAAAGCAGTATTTAAAAATAGATATTTTTAAAACGTAGATTGAATTTTTAAAGAAGAGAAATTTTCTTGAAAAAAAATAAAGGATTGTGAGAAAATAATGAAATGTTTGTGATATAATTAAATTCAGTGAGTCGTGTAAAATATATTAATTTTAAGAAATAAGTTTATGTTATGCAACATATAAATTTAGAGAAATAATTTTTTTCATAAATAAGGAATTTAAAGTACACATATTTTAAGGAAATGTAAATTTAAAAAATATGTAAAGAAGTAAAATTTATGAATAGTACGTACTTGTAAAAAATATTATTGAAAAGTTTTTCATGTATTTGAAATTACTGAGTTGTGTATAATCAATATTTCAAAAAAAATTGATGAATTGAAAAATATTTTAAAAATATTGATAGAAAGAAAAATAAAAACGTATAGAAATAAATTTTCCAAGTATAATACTGATAAATATAAACAAGTTGATGGGATTTTGATCATGATGGGATTATTTTTTTTTCTTTTTACCAAAAATGGGGTTCGTTTAAAAAAATCAAATTTAGGCAAGTCTTGTCAATTCGGCACGACTTAATATGCACAAATCGTCCCAATTAAACACGACTCTGCCATGTTATAATGAAATCGTGCCAACTTAGCACGACTTCTGCCACGTCATATATATATATTTTTAAAAAAATTTATTGTTTATATATTAGGTACTAAGTTATGTAATGTTAAAAATTAATTTCATACATAATTTTCTAAGAGTGTTAGTTAATCACATTCTTTTTTAAAAAATTTCATCAAAAAAATATACCTAGATAAGGAACAAAAAATTGGATAATCGTGTATGGATCATGTTTGGATAATCAGCTTATTCAAACTTTAAGCCATTAACTTTTGAGGACATTGCCAACAGACATGGTTTCCCACTAGTCAAAAAGTATATTTTGATATTTAATATCTAATGTATGCAATATTTTTGATATTTTGATATTTAATGGGGTCGGACATGATCCATACACGATTATTCAATTTTTTGTTCCTTAAAACTAACACTCTTAGAAAGTTATGTATCAAATTAATTTTTAACATTACATAACTTACTACCCAATATATAAACAATAAAATCAAAAATATATATATATATAACACGACTTCAGTATGACATGGCAAAAGTCGTGCCAAGTTGGCACGACTTCAGTTTGACAGGGCAGAAGTCGTGCCAAGTTGACACGACTTCAGTATGACATGGCAAAGTCATACCAAATTGGAACGATTTGTACATATGAAGTCGTGCCGAATTGACACGACTTGCCTAAATTTGTAATTTTTTTCAAACGGACCCCATTTTGGTAAAAAGCAAAAAAAAAATAACCTCATCATGGTCAAAAACCCACAAGTTGACATTTGTATAATCAATAAATTGAAAATTGGGTTGAAAAAATGTATTATGGGTTATACATGTTATGGAGAAAGCTTAAAAGATGTGGCTTACTAATGTCTAGCTGGAATATGATTCTGCTTTAGTTTGTGTTGCGTTTACAGTTAATACAATTAATGTCACCCCGAAGTAATACAGTTAATGTCTCCCCGAAGTAATGTATTGCTTACATAGAAGTGATGATGTTAGGATTTCTGGAAAAGGTTGGAATTGGTAGGTTTAAAAGTGTCATAATTTGTTCTATAGATCTTGTGAACTTGGCTTACAATTCAATGAACGTACTCAAAGGAAAATAAAAGTTACAAGCTATCATTTGTACATGGACATTTGTTGAAATCTGAGTACCAAACATGGTTGGTCTAGTATTTGGTGCTCCATCCATTCTTAGCTCAACTGAAGCCCTTCATCTTGTAGGATTATTGTTCATTCTCCAATTGAGAAATGAAATGTGTGTGTCTCTGGTCTCGACCTTTCTACCAAACATGTCACCAAACCATGATCAACCTTTAGATGCCTCAGTTTTGCGATCTCATTAAACCTTGCTTGCTCTAGAATGGCAACTACTAAAGAGTATGGATCAGGCATTGAATATCAGTAAGACGATATAATGCTTCCTTCTGGATCCTAATTATGCAAAGAAAATTAGCCAAACTTTAAATGTCAAACTATTGAACAACTAAGCCAATGACATATAAATTAAGTTACCATGAAACTAATCTAGGCAGATCTATGTTCGTGTTGCTTCCACAACAACATATTACGGTGGTTGAAGGAACTTACAAACAATGAAGTTGATGTATGAAATTTAGGTTTGCTTGTAATGTCTCGATTATGAAGTTAAGAGGGTGTAACATGAACATTGGACCTATATATAGAAGAATGCGGAAGTAAGTGGTCTAGATTTATAAGTTGAATACTATACATTCAATCCTATGTGTTCATCTGAAGGCACATTTAATCTAGACCATCCATTAAAAGGTGACGCACTAATTGTTAGAAAAGATGGCTTTAAACTAGAGGGGGGGTGAATTGTTTAAAAGGGTTTTCGCAAATATTTCAAAAACTAGAATGAATTTATCTCAGGAACCAAATGATTCAGCAATTCAGTTAGCCAAAACAGCAAGCAAAAGATATAGACCAGAAAAACAATCGGTTGTTTCGTAGAAACAATCGGTTGTTTATACCAGTAAACAACAAACAAACTGAATTTAAAGAGTTAGAGGTAGAGAGATTGTACACAGTTGTTTATACTAGTTCACTCCAAATCCAGAGCTACATCCAGTCTTCTCAGAAACCCTGAGGATATCCACTAAGCAATCACCACTTGATCACTTACACAACAACCAAGAGAATGACCTTGAACACCTCAAGAAACACACTCTCCTTGGCCAACACTAAGATTGCTGATCTTGAACACCTCAAGAACACACAACCAATCTTAGCAAACACAGAAACGAAATTGTTCAACAGAGTACAAGGATTACACTTGTTACAGAAGATAATCTGAAATCAATACAAGCAGAATCCTATTCCAGCACTTTGATCAATCATAAACAACTTAGCAATCTCAACACTTTAAAAAACTCTCTTAGGAAAACTTTGTCAAAGATTCTTAATTCTTAAATCTGTTTTTCTGAATATATTCAAAGATGTAGTTTGTTATCAAATCTTAACAAACTCTTAAATTGCATTAAAAGATTGGTCAAAGCATTTAATGACTGGAGCGTAAACAGTTAAATCATTTAAAGCTCAGTCAAAGAAAACAGTTTTTCTGTTATGGTCCCAAAACAAACAATCGGTTGTTTCCTCGAATCAATCGGTTGTTTTGGTACTTAACAGTTTAACCATTCAAAACAGTTTTCAAACTTTTTCTCAAAACACCTAAGTACAAACAATCGGTTGTTTCGACAAAACAATCGGTTGTTTTTACTTAGTTTGAAATCATTTTGTTTTTACAAAGATTAAGAATGTTAATGCTTTAGATTTAATCATAGGGTGGATTACAACATATAAACTACCCCATAACAAAGCTTAAACCAACACAACAACATCAAGCACAGCAGAGGCTTCAACATCCTTCAAAGGATTTTGGATTCTTCAAAGCTTGAACATCACTTGGTTCAACACTAATATATGCACTATGTGACTCTGAAAAAGTTTGAAAAGGTCATAAATGTTTCTCAAGTCTTGTTCAGTGTGATGTTCAATTTTGTGTGTTCATTTGAATGCCCATTTAATATGGACCATCTTTTAAAAGATTGTGCACTAATATAAGCAATGTGACTTTGAAAAAGCATGAAAAGGTCATAAATGTGTTTCGGGTCTCGTTCATTGTGATCTTCAATTTTGAGCATTCATTTGAAGACCCATTTAATCTTAACCATTCATTAAAAGGTGGTGTACTGATCTATGCACTTTGTGACTTTGAGAAAGCCTGAAAAGGTTATAAATATGTCTTAAGTCCCATTCAATGTGATGGTCAATCCTATGTGTATTTGAAGGCCCATTTAATCTTGACCATCCATTAAAAGGTGATGCACTGATTTATGCGTTGTGTCACTCTCATAAAACCTTAAAGGATTATCAATAAAACCTTAAAGGATTATCGATGAAGTGTCAAATGTCATATGTTAAAAATCATGGTCTATAAATTTACCACCTCTTAAGTTAATGTTAGTCATCCTTAAGTGAAAAAATAGTTAATACAGTTATTCCGTTGTACCTTCACATTATACATGGCAATGTTAAATACTTCTTTGGACAATATCAACAACTTAAGTGTACCAGTTTTCCATTTCAATGGTCATTTTGCATCCACACAGAAGGGATTATGCTTCAAATATTGTACTCCTAAAGTTATGAGGATTTGATATGATTGTTCCCTTTGTACTTTGATTCAATCGGTGTGCAATGCATTTGGAGTTCATTGTGATTCCCAGCTACTTAATTATATTACTGCCAACCATAGTTCATAGATGCAGATACTTTTTCATACGACGTTACTAAAATACTAATTGATGAAGACTTATTCAACATGATTAAATGAAGAATAAATCCAATTGCAATAGTTTTATGAAATTAAACACAACATTTACAAGGTATGTTGATGAAATAATGTTCCTTTTGCATCCGCCAATGAACGAAATATCAATGACTCCATGAAATGTCAATATTTTTTATATACTATTTTGCATATGCCATTGTTATTTGTTTGATTATTCAGCTTTAACACAAGTTGTTATTGTGCTTGTGTATAATAGATCATAGTAATGAATAAGATAGTTGTCAATATTCCAATCCAATCAACTAACTCAACACCTAAATAGACATGACTTCTACAATTTTTACTGCATTGGTATATTACAACGACAACATCATTACAAACGATAAGTACTCTGCCCGCTATGTCAATTCACACAAAGCTTGGATTAGTATAAAAAACGTAATGACAATGTTCGAGATGAAGCAAGTGTATGTTGTGACTTGCAATATAGGTATCCGATCTAAGTCTCTAACACCATATGATCATATCATTCATGTAAGATTTTTGAAGATGAGGATGTAGAACATTTGTTCTTTATGGCAACAAAACAGACTTCCCAAGTTCAGGTCGAGATAATGACACATATTTGTGAACACAACCCACACCTAACCTCTTTTATGTCTTTCTATGAAATGGAAAAGAAGTTAAATGATTCTCTGATGTTAAAGTGATGTTGTCGTGAATAAAAATGTACTATGGACTTTAAATTGGTGTTTAACTTATCTTTATTACGAACATTATTTTGTCTTTAATATTGAAGAGCAATGTTTATTAATGACCACCATTTTCTATGTGAAGTATCATGACCATCTATCACATCAACGTTAGCTCTATACTAACATTTTCAGTCTTTGTCAATGTACCAGCCTTTAACGCACTGTCACCATTACCACTTGTGTCATCATTTACATGTGTTGCAAACCTTGCCTTATCAGTCATTGGTGTTATGAGTGCCCCCATTAATTATCACTCGACTCACATGATTGACTCACTCACATGTCCACATAAAATCTTGCACAACTCACATGATTGTCTAAAGGTTTGTGCTTCATCACATGACCACTAAAATTCTCGTGTCACTTACATAACTACCTAATCTTGTGCCACTGACATGACTACCTAAACTCTTGTGCCACTCAAGTGATTGTCTAAACTCTCTTACCATCCTCGTGATTATCTAAACTCTTGTGTCATTCACATAATTATCTAAACTTGCGTGACACTTACATGATTGTTTAAACTCTGTCACTCACATGACTACCTAAACTCTTATGTCACTCTCATGCTCACATAAACAAACATATCATCATAAGTCTTACCACAACTTTCCACACCAATTCCTCCTCACTTCATACTTTCTTCTTCTTTCTAATATTTTAGGGTTACTTTCTCAATCTTATCTCTATCATTTGAGAGTTCCACATATTATCTTTCTTTTTATTTTATTTAAGATGACTTTAATAATTTGAGCAATCATCTATCATAATTGTCAAAAGGTTGAACAAATAAACGTGATAATTATTATAATTTTTATATTTATCCCTGTTGTTTAAATTGTTAAAGTGTTCCACAATTTAATTTATTTAAACTTCCTATCCAACTTTCTTTCCATTAAAACTGACGCACGTAAATGTTGCATTTATATTTATCAAAGTACTATGTTACCAAATTAGAGTTCATAGCGTGAATGAATTCATTTAAGATTAAATTAAAAATAAATTTAGTGAATACACATAAAAATTGTGTACTTTTGGTAATATTAGAGGGTGGTAACTAATGCAATATTATTCAAGGATTTTCTTTTTTAAGTTTCTTAAAAGATATTTCCGTTTTGGAAACTGTAATTATTTTACTGCTGGAATTTTCAATATTTTATAAATATTTCATGAAATTCTATAGAATTCATAGAAAATTCATTTTCTCCATATTTTATATAAAAAAACTAATAGAAAAGGTTTTACAAAAATATGAAAAATTTAATAATGTTTTTTTATTAAAGATAAATCTAGTCAAGATATATAATATTACCCTAAATAATAATAAAAATATGAATATTTAAGGCATTTTCATATCTAATATCCAGATTTAAAACTCTACAAAAATATGTTATTATTTTCATATTAAAATTGAATATTAGTTTATTTGAAGTTCTACCTAAGCTATTGTTTTCAAAAAAAAAAATTGTTGCAATAATTGTATTATTGTATTCAAATTTAAATAATACTTTTATATTTTTATATTAATTTAGGAGTGAATACAAGTTTAAATAATATTTAAGACATTACTCAGAATTGCCTGCGATTTTAAATACTCAAAAATTAGTTAAAAATATTACAAATCTCAAAAGAACTGAACATAATTTATTTTAATAAACAAACATATAAAAGGTATTGTGTATTTTGATCATTTCCTTTACCTCTTTATTTTTTATGGTATTATCATATGTGCTAACTTAAAGAAAAAAAATCACTATATCTAATTAAATCTAAAAAAAAAAATTTTAAACAAGTAAATACTTTAAGGTACAAAGTCGTGTTTATCGGATTCTATCATGCTAAATAAAGGATAAAGAGACTTCAACATATTGTTTGATATATAAAACTATGGAATGAATAACCAATATTTACAATTTTTTTTTTAAATGATACTAAAAGCAGAGTTAAACACTTCCTTTTTATATTTTGAGTTATATATATATATATATATATATATATATATATATAAACAAACTTCTTTAATTTTATAATTTTTTATGAATATTTTTGTTTAAATGCTTTATTTGCAAAAGGGCATTCTTCTAACTTTTGATATATCCGTTTTTATTATTAAATAATTGGGATTAAGAAAGTTATAGAAAATGGAAACATACCAGATCAAGATTTTTTTTCATATATTTTTTGACCATTGACCAACTCGCAGTTTTTTTTTGCTCGACCTTCAAGTATTGTGAAAGTGTTTTTCAATAATTTGATAACGTTAATATTGGCTATGTTTGCAGCATTACTCATTCTCATCACGCAAAAATCTTCACAGAATGAGACGCAATAAAAGAAGATATTTTCTAACAAAATCTTAAAACAAAAAGCGACATTCTTCAAAAGAATTGGTCCACATGTCGTTCATGAAACTAAAGTGGTATAATCCAATTTTGTGAGTGCTATATTGTTACATAATATCGAAAATATATGAAAGTGCTTTCATGTGGTCTAAAATAACTGCTTATTTGACTGTTCAATACTTTGCTTAATTGGAAAGAAAAGTTTTATTATTGCTCAAAATATCATCATGCACACAAAACTTACAAATATATCACGTGTGGAAAATTTAAAGTTAATTATGTCTATTTCTATACTTTTTTTTCCCCTAATTGTCAAATAGAAATTTGGCTTGGATTTTTCAAATCTAGGATTTGAATATAATTTATTTACATGGTATAGGTTATGTTTTGCAAAAAGTACCTAAAATATAAGCTTAAAACTATAAAGTTTGCTAAAACTTGAAAGTGTGGTTAATAGTTGTTGAAGATCCCACATTGACGAGAGATAAGGACATTTCATTGTATATAAGTTGGTGCAAACCTCACCCCATTAAGCCGGTTTTATGGGATTGAGTTAGGCCTAAAGTCCACTTCGTAATAATAGTCAAAAAAATTTAAGTTACTCTTTAACATTATAAAATCTAATAAAGTTTTGATAAAAACTACTATATGTTGAAATAGTTAGCAAATATAAAAGGGTAAATATAGCCGTGTTTGAATAATATTTTTATGTGAATTTTAACTCTCTTTTTTTACTTATAAAATATATTCTAGTTTTATATCTACTGAAATTTTTTATTTGGGTTAATTATTTCAATGATATTGTTTTTTTAATTTCAATTTGTTTTATATTATGTATTTTATTATTAATTCTAATATTACACCTTAACATTTTCAATTAAGCTTAAAATAAAGTAAATGTTTAACTATGTTTTTAATCCGTATAAAATTTACTAGTTTTTATTTTATTTTTGTTACTATAAAACTCTTTCATTGCTTTTTTTATTCATGTAGAATTTGAAACATGTGTTTAGTTTCTGTTTTAACCCTATAAAGTATTTTTATTTTTTTTTTATTTTCATTTATCTAAAATTTTAACTCACTATTTTTAATTTGTAATATTTATTTTAAGATAGATAAATAACATGTTTTTTTATCTATTTTTAAAAGTCACAAGTTGATAATATATTACGGTAATACACTACAAGAAAATCATCAAATAGAAACCAATTTTTAGAGACCAAAATAATTAGTTGTAATAGTAACTAAATTAGAGATCATTTTAGAAACTAAAACAAAAATTGGTTTCTAAATTAGTTTCTATTATTTTCTATTTTTGTTAAATAGTTTCTAAATTGGTATCTAATTAGCAACCAATGTTTTATCTACCAATTATTTAGTTTCTAAATTTAGTCTCTAAAACCTTGGTTGCTAATTAGAGATCAATTTAGAAACTATTTAACAATAATAGAAAATAATAGAAACTAATTTAGAAACCAATTTTTGTTTTAGTTTTCCAAAATGGTCTATAATTTAGTTACTATTGCAACTAATTATTTTGGTCTCTAAAAATTAGTTTCTATTTCTTGATTTTCTTGTAGTGATAGTGAATCATTTGGAATTAGGGATGTCAAAAAAATATTTGAATTGTTTATCAAATTGACAATAATTCAAAACATTCATATAATTAAAGTAATTTATAATAATTTAATTTAGTTTAATTTATTCAAATCACAATACAATTTAGTTTAATCACTATATAACAATCCAGTTCAGTTTTTTTTCTTCTCAAAATTACTTTTAAAGTTTAGTTTAATTGTATGGTAATTCACTTTAATTTAGACATTTTTATTCAACACTTAGATTAAAAATAATAATTTTTAATTTTAAAGGAACTAAAAACAAAAACAAAAATTATATAGTCTAAAATCAAAATTCAATCATTTTACATAAACTAAAAATATATTTTAATCTAAAGTTCATCAACATATATTTATAAAGTAAATTAACATAAATTTAAGTACAAGTATATCTTTCTTGTATGTTTGATTTACAACATCTTTAAAGTATAATGTTTCAACAATATGAAAAATATTATAAATTAAACACTTCCATAAAAATTATTTCATTTACTATAAACATAATATTGAGTTTTTATAGAGCATATAGGTTTTCAAAATACAATTTAAATATTTACAATAAATATATATATATATATATATTTTGACAATAGGAGAGTCAAAAGAAAATCTTTAGTCTAGATAAAATCTTTACTCTTTTCTAAATATAGATAAAAAAAATGAAAAAAAATTATATAAAAGGAAACATTTTAATTAACAATCAACAAAAAATGAATTTCAATCAAAATGTGAACATAAAAAAGACATATAAATCACTATATATCAAATGGAAACGTCTTCCAGAAAACTCATTAAGTATGTCCCATCAAAAACTAACATCTGTTAATGGATCTGAATAAGTTCATTACCACACAAGTCATACATCTAGACATATCTCGTGTGAAACTCCTCATTTAGCTTCTCATCACCTAATATCTTACTTTATGTGACTTAAATTATTAGTTCAATAAGAGAATCTTTGTTAAAATATAGGTGTAATTATTTAATACATAATTCAAATAATGGTTCACATATCATTCTAGATTTATGACTTCAAATTCACACAATCGACAACTATTTTCATACAATATAATTCTTTTAAATATAATTATAAATTAATTAATATACAAATTAATATTAATTTTTACATTTATAATAAACATTCACATTCAAATCATTCAAATCATTAAAGATACTAAAAGAAAAGAAGGATTTGTGAGGAGAACAAAAATATGTTTAAACAACACACAACCTACGTAAATGGAAACTATATTGAATTTGCACCATGTGAGAAAACTTATTAGGAAAATGGAAACCACAATAAGAAGAGGAAAATTAGCATTGAACTGGAAAAAAATGTAATGGGACAAAATAAATAAATTATGTAAAAAGAGAAAAAATAAAATAAAATACAATATTAGCTTTTATTAAAAATAATAATAAATAATTTAAGGGTAAAAAGGAGAATACCATATATCTATAAACTATAAAACTGTTATTTAAAAAAACACTAATATAAATAGCTTCTCGACAAGTTACTTCAATTAGTTTCTATTTTCTTTATTAATTAGAAAACTGGTCTGACCTTAATAGTGTAAAATTTGTAACATTTTTTAATATTTACTCACTTTTCATTGTTAAATTGTTTATTAATTAAGCTTCTCTTTTAATTTTTTATATAAGGTAATATTTTAGTGTATATGTATATATTTTTCTTTTCTTTTCTTCACCTAGGATATTAGTAAATTTTATTTTTATTTTTTACCTTTTCATTAAAAACAAGTTCCTAATTAGAATAACATATAAAAAAAAATGAAACATTAACATCAGTTACATTCACTTCTCACCTAAATAAATTATTATTTTATTATAATATAATATTTTATTTTAAAAGGTAGTTGTAAAATAATTGTTTTTATTATTTTCAGTGTCAAACGAACTTTTATTCTATAATAATTGTTTGTTACCAAATTTGTAAGAGAAAACTCTCTTTTTAACTAGAAAAATGTGCACTTGAAAATATCCGCAAACAAAATTATATATGTAATTTCAATAGTTTATAGTCCAAAAATATAAATCCAAATACTTTTAACTTCAAATATATTTATAAGGTTATGTAGCTCCTATTAAACTCAAAGTTTATGGACAATTTTATGGGTGATGTTGGTTTTATAAATACTCATCTAAAAATAAATAATTTGACTTTTAGACTTTATTTAGTTTATTCTAATATAGATATTATAAAAAATTATTAAATAAAAATTAGTTTTAGAGATAAAAAATAATTAATCACTATAGTCAATAATTGATAATATAAATCATTAATAGATAAGCATTAAGTGTTTTCAACTAGTTGATAAGATAAATCAATTTGTCAAAAATACTTACTATAGTCAAAAAACTTGAATATAAATAATTTCAACTAATTAAAACATGAATCAACTAATTAAAAAATATACAGATTTAGAAAATAAAACTTTTCAAGAAGATTACTTTCAAATAAGTTGGATCATAATGTAATGCAAAGTTATATAACAAGATCTACTTAATTAAACACACACAACTTTAAGTCTTTAAGATAGATTGGATTCATCAAAATTAATTGGTAAATATACTTAATAAGTGGTATTAGGAAGAACAAATTTGGGGAGCTGATTTGGTAATGATGAGGGGTTTGGGGAGCACTAGAAATTTGGAGAACACGAAGGTAAGATAGATAATTAGGATAGAGAAAAATAAAATTTATAAACATGTGTAATTTCAAATGTGATAATCTTTTGTTTTATTTTTTTTTTCATTAAACCACTATGTGTCTGCTAAGCAGACACACTAATCCTATTCACCACTGCATGCTAAAATTGACACTAATCTGCACTAACAATTATTTCTTTACCTCAATTTAAGTGACACATAAGTATAGCGTCTTTTAATGTGTATTTAGCCCATGCTAATATTTTATAGTTCAACTAACATCTCTTTAGTCAACGTAAATAAAGTTAGTTTTTATAACCACACTAATTTATGACAACTAATCTTCGATGTTCTTATAGTACAAGTTATAACTTAATTTCATTATTATAACAAGCTACGAGTAAAAAAAAATAGCTCCCTACGGTTTATACAAATAAAATAATACATTAAAAAACTTAATCTAACTTATTCAGTCAATAAATAAGTAATATAGTCAAATTTAATGCATGAGCTAGTTTCTTTATATAAACTAGTTTAAGATTAAGATATGGTTGGACGAGTTTCTTTATAAATAGTTTTATGAAGAAAAAAGTAACTTTAAATAAGTTAGTTTGTAAAAAATTTATTATAATTTTTTCTAAATTTCTATTTTAAACTTGTGTATAGTCCGAAATAAGTAGTTTATAAAAAATTTATTTTTTTAAAATATTTATGAAGAACGTTGTATAAACTCTTGATTAATTGTCTTCTATCTATATCTTCTTTAGTTTCATTGGCGAATCTTCAGTATGATTAATTATTATGTACTATTTGTTGGTTTCATTAAAACCTCAGACGCGACAGACCAAATTTGTGTTGGATGCATGCATGCTTCTTGTAGTTGGCATTCATGCAATGACCCAAATTGTCTGAACGTGTTCCTAACGTGTTTTAGTTGTCCAGGTTTATTTCCATGGTGGGTGACAGACATTACTTCTCACATGTGAAATCAATCTTACACATGTCGTTTTTTTCTCCCTCCAATTAAACAGATACCAAATGTACTTGCTATGTTGGTGGTAGAAATTTAACTAACTCAACTCATGATTTGTTACTCAGTTAAAACTCAAGTCAGTCTATTTTTTGCGAGTAAAATTTTCTGTAATCAGTTCAACCCACCAACTCATGGTAGATTAAATGAATTGACTCATTTAAGAGTATTTTGGCTTTTTAATTTGTTTCATGTATTTACTGTAAATAGCATTAAAATGGATTGACTTGATCTACTAGTTGTTGTAGTTGGTGGAAGAACTCAAACTCAAATCCCTTAGAATGGCCAATAAACTTTCACCACAACACTTGACAATTTTTATGTTATATTATCTATATTATTATATTAATATTTTAATATTATTAATTTTATAATGTTAATAGTATCTACACTTATTAACTTTAATCCGTAGATAATATTTACTAACCCATATTCATGGGTAATACTCACTAACGCTAGTCTGTACTTACTAATTCTAGTTCATAGGTTTATTTTTTCTAGTTCATAGGTAATGTTCACTAACTCTAATAATACCCACCAAATTTAGTCGGTAAGTATTACCTATCCATTGGGGTTCGTAAGTAATATCCATCAATTTGAGTTAGTAGGTAATACTCACCAACTTGAGTTAGTAGGTAATACCCACCAACTTGAATTAGTTTTTTTTTATCAGCAAAAAATAAAATGAATGAATAGAGGTATTTCAGGGATACCTCAACCCGTATACAACAGACCTACTTAACGCTCAAATTACTGACACCTACGCTTAAGAAATAAAATTCCTAGAAAAATTAACAGACACCATACAAACCATTGAATTTACCTACTGATTCATATTTGTGGATAATATCCGTAGATAATAAAAAGATTTATTTATAGATTTAGATACGTGAATAATAATTTGTCGATAAATCTGATTATTTTTATAGTGTTGGTTTAACTCGTAAATTAAGTGAGTAAAATTGAATTCGATTCATATTTTAAAAATTATTTTTTTAATCCAACCTAATTCAATATAATATTATATCACAATATATATATATATATATATATATGAATGAATGAATTGATTATATTAATTGGTTCTACTCTACCATGTTTAAATACTGTTATTAATTTTATTCAATCCTTTTAATTAAGTTTCTCTCTCAAATTCTGAAGTATCAGGTAAGTTTAAGGTTTTTTTTTACAAGACTAGTCTTCCATTTTGGACTTAATTAAGTCTAAAAAGTTGACTATTTCTTCTTAATGATATATTATAAAAATTGAACTCAAGTCTTTCCCACAATTTTGGTAATATATTTTAAAGTTATATTAAAGAGTAAAAATACAAACTTTTTGAAATTTATATAGTTATATATAAAAAAAGTTAAATTTAACATTTGAGGTAATATTTTTATCACACTATCTAATATATGACTACCTTTAATAAAATTCTTTCTTACATATGGTATATCATACAATTCAAATTTTAATTAGAAATAATCTATGGTTTGTTTTAATTATATTATTATTCTAATTGGCTTATTTTAGTGGAGACGTCAAAAGGAGTGAATAAAGTAGGACTAATGTCTTTTTTATTTTCCTATATAATAATTACAATAAAGAAAGAAATTAACACTTTTGAAAATTGTAATAATTTTTTGATGTCTTTTTTTTCTAGAAAAATGTTCATAGTTATCCATCCACAACAACTCTTTGACTGACCAATAATTATTCTTCAAAGATGCTTTCATTCGAACTAAGCCATCTTCATACTATTTTCGGTATTTTTGAATGCACACGTTTGCTTCAATATTGGGTTATAGGTCAGCCATGAGGTCAGAAGAGGTACTCAATGCTTGATTTTGATTTGTAAAAGGACCATTCCTTTTATTAACATAAAAAAGTATCCTTAACCATATGTTCAATTCATATTGCATTTTATACAGACTTTATATTATTTTAATATTTTTCATAGAAACTTATCATAAAATAGATCTTAGAGTTGTTGCTTCAAATTTATTTCAAAATTTCTTCTAGAGTGTGAAGAAGTTCTACATGTATTAAAAGTTGTGGGTAATAATATTTTATTAAAACTCTCAATTCTTAATCCTACAAAAATGAGTTTTTGAATTTAAATGATGACACTAACTATATTAATAACTTTAAAGTATATTAAGAATATCACATTACTTAATGAAGACTAATAAATAATTTATAGATATCATTCTTATTAATTAGGTTTAATAGTACTTTTTTTTCTTATTTTTGTTCCTATATTTTTGTTCTTTAGTTTTTAATTTGTTCAATCTAATCTCAATTACTTTTGAATAATGATTCAATGTGGTCTTTTATGTTAGATTGTTTTTTACCGTATTAAGTGGGTGATAACTTGACACACAACTTGATACACATGAAATTTCATATTTGAAATACTTGTATAGTGACAAAATTATTGGAGTGGTATTTGTCTCTTTTTATGTAGTTGTTACTCTCTTCTTTTAAGTGTGTTCTTCTTCTCTTTTGTTGGGTTGAGGGTTTTACTTCAATATTCTTTGAATTGGTGAAGAATGTAGTCACAATGTTTTGGGGTATTGTTACTAGAAACCCCTTCATAGTAAGATTATTATGTGAGTTGCGACATTACTACGTATAGCACCACACTAGTTGAAATGCTACCATTTTGTTGTTTTGGTTTGTTCCTTCCCCTTTTTAGTGGAAAAGGTAGTACCTTTATGGATGGAATTTTGATGGGTTTCTCTTGTTTTACTTGTGTGGAGTGGGAGAAACTGGGGTTATTTTGTGTTTTCTTTGTTGTTTGTTGTGTTTTACTTGTGTAGAATGGGAGAACCTAAGGTTCTTTTATTTTTTGTTTTTTGTTCGTGTGGTAAGTAGTAATATGTTGCAGTGTATGGACCAATTTGTGTTACTTCCTTAATGTTTGTTGCCATAAAAATTGTTTTTTTTGTGATTCAAGGTTGAAGATTGGTATCTAACTATTCTCTCAATCAAGTAGAAGAGAAGAAGAACACACTCAAAATAAAGGAAGATGACCTAGACAACCACATAAAAGGGACAAATTATTTTTCCGTGGTAAGGGTGTTCTAAATGAAATTTCATGTGTATCACTATGTGTGCCAAGTGACACCTACTTAATGTCATCAAACACAATCTAAGATAAATGATTATGTTGAGTCATTTCAAAATTTGTTGAAACCATATTAAGCCATAAACTCTAACCTTCATTTAAGGGTATCTTCCACTTTTCAAAGAATTCAAGCGTAGACAAAAGTAATAAAACATTTACATTATTTATTTATTTTTTCATCACATATGTTTTTTTTTTATCTATTTTTCTTCTCCGCACTTATTTAACACTCTATGATGGGATGTGAGAAAATTTTGTCTAATTTTAATGCTATGGATACTTTAAAAACTTTATGTTAAATAACTATACAAGTTTGATAAGTCTAGGATTCCAATACATTCTGGTATCCTGGTTTGTTTGTTTCTGTTCAAATTTATTAGATTGATGTATCTGTAATTAGATGTTAGGATTTTGTATAAAAGTTGGAAGACCACAATATTATCCACAGTATGTTTACCATTTAACTGAAGATGAAAAATTCGAGTATGGTCTTTTACATTGAAGTTCCCAAGGTTCTTCATGCGTTTTTTGGTATATTTTTTTTTTATAATAAAATTTCATGCCTGTGTTTGCTAGAATGCATGTTAACAAATTATTTGGGTATTAATTATTTTCTTTTTAGTCCCTTTAAGTTTTTAATACACATAATAATTAATCATTTTAGAAAATATTAGATAGAGATTCAAATCAATCGGTTTACAAGGAAATAAATATCTTAAAGACTAAAAATAATAACAAAAAAATTGTAGAAACAAATTCAAAATAAAAGCAAAACAATGTTATATTTCATAAATCAACCATATAATTAGGTTTTTTATTTTTCTAAAATTTATACTACATCTAACCAAGTAAATTTAAATAAAATCCTATGTTAGAGATCTCACGTGAAGACATTTTCTAGTATATGAATAAGTACAAACATCACCTTATAAGTCAATTTTGTCAGATTGAGTTAAACTTAAATTCACTTCTTAATATGATATTAAATTTATTTAGAGTCTATTATAATGATAGTTTGTTAAATTTATCATGTCACTTGTATGTTGACTAAAAATAAATACATTTAACAGTATTTAAATTCATACAAACATGCTGATTTTAAATCCACTTCTTATTAGACTATTATCACCCTCGTTAACTTAAAAACTTACTAGAAGAAGTTATGAATTTTTTTATATATTAATTTGTAGAGTTTTCTATTCAATATGAAATATTCCAACTCAAGTTGAATTACTAAAGCATAACATGAAAATTGGAGTGGATAGGAGTGATTAAATGTGAGGATGTAGGACCATTGTAAAGTAAAAAGTTTGTGGAGAATAATATAACATGCGAATGAGATTTGCTTGAAATGCGAATGAGATGTTAGTCGCTTTCGTGACTCTCCACGTTGGCTTCTAAAGTTGCAATCCAATTCATAAATGGACGAGAACAAAAGACAACTCATTGAATGCACAGAAAGACTGAATCAATTATTATTTCTCTTTTTTTTGTCTATTTATTTTTAGAACATGTATTTACTTAGCATGCTTGAGTTACTTTTAGGATTTATAAAAAGTGTATAAAATATTTAAAATTTTTATTAATAGTATTTTTATGAGCTTTTAAATTAAAAATAAAGGATATTCTAAAAGACAACTACAACAATAAAGCTCATACCTCACATAATAAGATCGCACTGCACTGTTGAATTTGGCAAAATCAACTTTTTAGAGATAATCTTAGGAAAATAAATAAAAACAATAATAAAAGGGTTCGACGACTAAATTATAATTTAGTTTTTTTTTTTTTTTTAATTTTGATTCATATTTTGGTGGTCTTTTTTCTTTTGTCCTTTTGTCATTACATTTTTAAAAAGAAATCTGAAGTTTTGGTTCAAACTTCAACTTTAGACATGCTTTATTTCATTTTGATTAACTATATTATTTCATTACTTATAATTAGGTCTAAGATTCAATAGTCTAAATATAAAAAAAAAACATGAAAAAAAATTGATAATTAGATCAAATTATGATTTTTAAAATATATAAATACTAAAATGACAGAAAAAGTTAGGAGAATCAAAATTGCGGATAAAAATTAAAGAGGGTCGAAATTATAACTTAACAAAAAAAAATACAAATTATAAAGTATAAATGAAATGATTGATTTTAATATATTTTGAACTTTTTTATTACAAAGTGAACTTTAAACCTAAATCAATTCCATAAAACCAACTTTTTGAATTAAATTTACACTTATTTATATATAATGAAATGTCTTAATTTCCAGTCGAAGTCTTCAACTTTCTTAATAACATAATCATTGTAATTTATCAAATCTGGTCTTGAGAATAAATTAAAAAAGTACATCTTTATAAATGGGAGTGATTAAGTGAATATGAATTAATATCTGTATTAGACTGAATCCTTATCAATGTATGAATGGACTGAAATAATAAAAAGGAAAATGAGACTTAATTAAAATTTGGGATATGGATTAAAGGCAACACTCAATAAAAACCTGATTCCTTGAGTTGTGTTCCTTGTTTTGGATGTGTGCAGGACTTAGGGCAAGTTGAAGAGAATTCATTGGATGTAATGACAGTGAGTTTGTTAGAAAGTTTGACTGAAAATTATGTGCTCCAAAGTGGTGAAGGAGATGGCCACCACCATTCCAATATGAAATTCAGAGAATTTGGTTGGTCTCATCTGCCATACAAATATCTTCACTTACCTTGCCACTAATGTAGTTTTCCACGTGCACTTTACCTAATTCAAACAAAGAATCAATTGCACTTATCCATTCTCAAAGATACCACTCTTCTTTCTTCTTACTTTCTCATTTCTAATTCCTCAAAAACTTATGTAAGTCTTATTTCTTCTGTTCATAATTTTAATTTTGTTTTTGTAATAATGAACTATGGAGTAAATTGTAATCACATTCTTTTTGTTTTTTTATAAAAAATTACTAATGACTAAACATTTTGAAAAACTTTGAACTTGTCCTTGGATTTTTAATATTTTTTCCTTTGATAGAATTTTTTGAGAGATACCTAATGGTTATTTTAAAAGTTAAAAAAAACTAATTCTAAAAACAATAAATTTGGATAATTATAATCCTAGTATTAATAACATAATAATATTATAAGGGTAAAATGAGAAGCTTATCAAATTAGAATACACTTGTTTTTTTTTCATCATTAAGCTGGTCATTTTTTATTTTTATTTTTTTATCTTAGGGTAGATGTATATATAATATTTTTAAAACTTATGAGTGTGTATGTGTAATATGAAAGAGTGTCAATATAATATTTTAAAATAAAAGGAAGGCTTGTGTAGAATTTGAAAAAATCTTGGTTTAATTTGAGAAAATCTCATACAATTATAATATTTAAAAGTCTCCTAGAGTTAAAATGATAATAATTTATAAAAAAAAAAATTCTTTTTCAATCTTTCCTATGTTTTAAGAAAAAAATATGATAAAGTTAACAAATGCTAATGTTTTTTTTTATAATATTTCGGATGCAATTACATTATTATAAGGCAAATCTCTAAATATCAAGAAAATCATGCAGGTTGAGGTTTTTGTAAATTTCTTAATATGTATTCAATTTTTAAGGATAAAATAAATTATTAAATCTAACTAAAAAGCTGAGATAAAAAAAAATTATGATTCCGTGTTCAAACAAATTCTTATGGATTTTCATAATACTAATAATAATAATAATAATAATAATAATAAAACTGTGTAATAAAAAAATTTAAATTGTCTGACGTAACTCTTACCTAAGGAAAATTAAGTAACAATTACGTATCATCTATTTAGCTGGATTTAAAATTTTGAAAAATGTTAATTGGTTGTAAAACAAAAGCTTAGATAATTCTTTGAGAATATGCTATCGCTGTAATGAATAATGCATTGTGCCTAACCTCAAACTATTGAACTATAACTTTATTCTTCGATCTGCACACGAGCAACGAATTTTCTTTATTAGGTACAAGAAATAAGTCAGTAAAAGTTAGGAGATAATAGTATACCACTATATGTGATATATAATAGAATTTATGTTTTAAAGAGTAGAGTATATAATATAACGTTGGGAAAATTAGAATTAATTATCTCTCTTTATACAAAATGAACACTTGAGAAAATAACAAGCAAATAATAGAAAAATAGAGCAAAAATAGAATAATAACACCGAAAATTTTTAACGTGAGAAAACTTTCTCAACTTTAGAAATAAAAACCCACGAGACGTATTCCAAAAAATGTCTCCACTATGAAAGTAGGATTACAATATTTGTTTTTCTCACTCTGTGAGAATAACACATCTCATCCAATAAGGATGAAATACAATGTCTCTCTAGCCTTTCACTAAGATTTTTAATCTCACTCTATGGTGGATATCAACTCTCTCTTTTACTTTCTATGTTGCTCTTCTCACTTGCTTGCATTTCTCTTCTTCAGAAGTTCCCTTTATATAGAGAATGAGAGGAAGACTTCTTCACAAAGAAATAGTGGAAATTAATGCTCATTACATTTCCAGACTAGTTGTCATCTGTATGAGCCTTCTCTAGTTGCAACTCTTCATCCTCCAAAGCATTTCGTATCCAATGATAACGATAACCAATGTGCTTTGTCTGAGAATGAAATGTAGGATTCTTAGCTAGGTGGATTGCACTTTGGTTGCCACAATGGAGAACATATCTTTCTTGGACATGACCCAATTCATGTAAGAGATTTTTCATATATTTTACCTCTTTGTCAGCTTTAGATACGACAATGTACTCTGCTTCAGTTGTTGATAAAGCAACACATCTTTGTAAATTGGATTGCCAAGATACAACTCCCCTTGCAAAAGTAGTTAAATATCCTGATGTGGATTTTCTGGAATCTACATCTCCATCCATGTCTGCATCTATGTATCCTACCAACATAGGATCTTCATTACCAAAACATAAACATTTTTCAGGATTCGACAAGAATCGACTCACAACACCAACTTCATGGGCAATATCTGGTCTTGTGCAAATCATGACATACATTAGGCTTCCTACCACAGAAGAATAGTGCACTTTGCTCATCTCTTTCTTTTTTTCTTCACTAGTCGGACATTACATTGTGCTTAACTTGAAATTGCAAGTGGAACACTGATAGGTTATGCCTTATTCATGTTGAATCTCTTGAGAAATTTCTCAATGTACTTCTCTTGTGATAGCCATATCAACTTCTAGGACCAATCTCTGATCACCTTCATCCCAAGGATTTTCTTTGCAGGACCTAAGTCTTTCATGGCAAAAGACTTGCTTAAAGCATTCTTCAAACCAACAATCTTGGTTTTACTTTGTCTAATGATCAACATATCATTGACATATAATAGTAGGATAATAAATTTTCCATCTTCATACCTCTTGATGAACACACGATGATCAACAATTGTCTTCTTGAAACTGTGTTTGGTCATGAAGGATTCAAACTTCTTATACCATTGTCTGGGTGCTTGTTTCAGACCATAAAAACTACACATTAATTGTTCCTTTTCTGGTTCTTCATAGCCTTCGGGCTGCTCCATATAGATTTCTTCTTTGATGTCTCCATGTAGGAAAGTTGTTTTGACATCAAGTTGTTCAACTTCAAGGTCTAGGCTAGCTGTTATACCCAATGTTACTCTTATGGAGGAATACTTCACCACTGGTGAGAATATCTCATCAAAATCAACTCCTTTCTTTTGATTGCACCCTTTCACAACAATTCGAGCTTTGTACCTTGGTTTTTAGCTTTCTTCTTCAATTTTAAGCCTATACACCCATTTGTTTTTCAAGGCTTTTCTTCCTTTAGGTAGCTCCACCAGATCATAAGTATGGTTCTCATGTAAATAGTTAATCTCTTCTTCCATGGCTTTGATCCACTCCCCTTTCTCTTCAATAGTACAATTCATTCTTTCGGCTACTCCATTTAGTTGAGGAGTCTTTGGTGGTGTGTTGATCATTCTAATGCCATACATCTTGCAATAGGCTTCAAAAGGACCACGATACTCTCCACCATTGTCGGCTTTCAGACACTTAAACTTTTTCCCAATTTCACGCTCTACTAGAGCATGAAATTCTTTAAATGCTGATAGTACCTGATCTTTGGTTTTCAACAAGTAAACCCATATTTTTCTTGAGTGATCATCAATAAATGTGACAAAGTGGTAGGCTCCACCAAGAGATTTTTAAGATGGTGCACAAACATTTGCATGTACAAGTTCAAGTACCTTTTGTCTCCTTAAGGGATTGCCTGATCTCTGAAAACCGACTATGCATTGTTTACCATAAATGCAATCAGTACATGATTCCAAGATTTGACCCTTTATATTTGGTAAGTGGTTTTTGGCGAGCATGTGGAGTGCTTTCTCCCTCATATGCCCCAATCGTCTGTGCCAAACATCTTTGGAGTCTGTAGCAACATTTGCTTCTAAAACAAATTCTTCCTTGCATAATGTAAAGGGATCCTTCCTTTGAACCTCTGGCAATGACAAGGTTTCTTTTGCTAGTTTCCACTTTTCAGTACCAAAGTGACTTATAAAACCAACATCATCCAACTTACCTTTTGAGATAAGGTTGAGACGCATTTCTGGAACATGCCTCACTTCCTTCATTCAAGCTTGTTTGATGTGTCTGTTAGTAACACGATATCACCAATGCCTATAATCTTACTTGTAACATGGTTTCCCATTTTCACAGTACCATAGTCACCTTTCTTGTAATTTGAAAAGAAATCTTCATGTATACTTACATGGAAAGAGGCACTAGAAACAATCCAAGAGCAATCACCATATGCAACATTTAGGTAATTGTCTTCTCCAATAAGAAAAACATTATCATCAACAACGACGAATGTGGTTGGAGTATAATCCTTCTTCTTTGGATCAACTAAGTTCGGATGGACAGTTCCGACTTTCTGATCTTTCTTCAAAAATCTACATTCAAATCTCTTATGACCTTCTTCGCTACAATAATAACATATTGTTCTTGTGCGAGATTGAGAACGATCTTTGGCTTTGCTTTTGTTTCTTCCATGGGATTCCTTTTTCCCACGGGTTTCACCTCTTCCTCGATTCTCAATAACATTTGCTTCATATTGAAAATTTGTACCTCTTTCTTTCCTTCTAGATTCTTTATTCAATAGATTGTCTGAAACAGTGTCCATTGAGATCTTCCCACCAGGGATTGAGTTACTGAGCGTGACTAATAGTGTCTCCCAACTCTCAGGCAACAAAATGAGTAGAAAAAGTGCCTGAAACTCGTCATCAATCTTCATATCTATCTTTGTCAATTGATTGACAAGTCCCTTGAATGAATTTAAGTGCTCCATCATACTTTGACCATCCGTGTAGTCAAGTTTTACCAGTCTTTTGACAAGATATGCTTTATTTCTTAGAGTTTTCTTTTGAATCATAGATTCAAGTTTTAAACATAACTCATACACATTTGTGTATGTGGACATATGCTCAAAAAAACTTCTATCAATATAGTTTCGAATCATTGCAACATTTTTTCGATTCAAAAGTTCCCAATCTTTATCACTCTTACCTTCTGGCTTGTCTATGTAAGAAATTGGCTCATGCATATCCTTACAGTATAAGTGATCCTCCATCATGGGCTTCCAATAGGAATAGTTGTCTGTTGTCAACTTGAACATGTCTCCATCATAAATGGTTCCTTCCATCTTGTATTAGAACCAAGCTATGATACCACTGTTGGGAAAATCAGAATTAATTCTCCCTCGTGTAGATACAAAATGGGCACTTGCGGAAGCAATAAGCAAATAATAGAAAAATAGAGAAAAAATAGAATAATGACACAAATAATTTATAACGTGGGAAAACTTCTTCAACTTGAGAAATAAAAACTCAAAAGGAACAACAACTTAGACAAACCAAAAACATGTGAAAGCTCATAAGACGCTCACTAAAGTTGAAATTCTTTATGAGAAGAATTATTACAATTTTGAAGAGAGAGTTAAGTGATTTTTTTATAGCACTTTTACTTTGAATAAATACTTCTAATTCTTGGAGCATTCTTGAATTACATATCTTGATTGAAGAAGTTCTTCCTGAATTTTCACGACCTAATTGTTTTTGCTATAATTCAGGTGTAGTTGCTTCTTGATTCTTTTGTTTCTAAAGTCCTTGTATAGAAATTGGATAGGGTTTTTGATTTCTTTAAAGGAATAGAGTCTTGCTTGTGTACCGACCAGTCCTAGGCGTCGTTTGACCACTAGTAACGATGGGGCCACGTTAGGTGGGTCCCACGAGTGGCATGGGTCAGTGTCTCGTGAGGCACGTGTGCCAAGGTACCGAAGAGTGGTCAGACATCGATCACTAGGACGCGTCGATGTGTCACCAGGCAGTGTAGAGAGGTCGGACATCGGTGACTCGAACAACAGAGCTGAGCCACGATAGGTGGATCCCAGACCACACACCAGTTATCAGTTAGGGAGAAGCCTAGGTCACGAGAGTCCATGCGTGTGGTGTGGATGACGCGTTCAGGCGTAACACAAGTAAAGAATCACTGGAAGAGATACGACCTGTAAAGGCCACGTTCCAGGGGTGAAGCTGCACGCATGGCACATGAGCAGCTAGGGCGCTCCCAGGATGGGTGACCCCAGAGATCAGGTGCACGAGGTGGCATCCAGGTGGTCATCCTGTCAGAGGTCACACTCTAGTTAAGGAGCCATACGCGCTAGGTTGCCCTAAAAGTAGGTAATAGCGACTGTAGGGCACACCCTCAGAAAACCTAATTCGGGTAGCGGAAACAGTGGAAACCCTAAACTATATAAAGGGTAGTAATAGACCTAACAAGGTACGCTATTCATTTGTGCAGCTTCACACACACAGATTACACAAGAGCTTTTTATAGCTTACTTTGGTGTTTCCTAGCCCTACACTGACTTGAGCGTCGGAGTGCAAACGACCTCTAGGGCGCCCTTTGTCTTTGTGATTTCAGGTGTTACATCGAGAGAAAGGCACGAACGAAGACACAGAGAATCGGGTGCGAGAGTATCGTGAGACGTACGAGGGCAATCGAGTCAACCGGCAAGAACATATAGGGTTTTTTATTTCTTTAAAGGAATAGGGTCTTGCTTGTGATATAGATCATTATTGTAGGGTTCAAGAGTGATTGTATTGTGAATCTTGTTCGTAAAGATTCTTTGCTATAATGTTCTCTCAACTGGTGTGGCTGGAAAATTGGATGTAGCCTTTGAGAAAGAGTGAACAAGTATAAAAATTTATGTGTGATTCTCTTTTTTATCTCTTTATATTTTTGTAATAAGATTTTAAGTGTTTCTTGTGTGTTAAAAAATTCAACTAGTTAATTGTGTGATCTTGCAAAAATTAACTAATTAGATGTATTTACACTGTTAGATGCCACTATTGGATAAATTATAGTTCTTTTTAATAATGTGTTAACTAAACGTAGTAGATATAAATAACTTATCATCATTAAAATAATAATTTTACTATTTCATCAATTAAAATATTTCTTTTATCTATCATATTCATTAAATCACTCACAAACTTTCTTTTATCTTCTTTCACTTTTCACTTTTTTTTTATCCAAACAATCTTCCTTTTCCCTTATTTCCATCATTTTTCGAATTCACTCTTTTTTAAAACAAAAGAAGCATTAGGGCTCTTATATTCTCTCTAGTTTACTCTTTTATTTCTTGAAGTGTCTCCACTTTTTAAGTTAAACTTTTATAGCAACCTAAATAAGACCCAATAAATACGCTTTTCCAAGAGCATGTGAAGTCTGGTCAAGAAATAAGAAACAGCGGCGGAATGAATAAAAAATGAATGCTACCACCATCACCTTTTTTTCATCTCTAAAACATCTCCAGAAGACTAAAAAAATAGATGAACAAAAATGAATTGAATCTGTCTAGTTACAACTGAAAAATAATGAAGCTATCTTCTACTTATTCTTGAAATGTAGCTGATAAAGCCATTTCTGATCATCATGAACTGAGGCAGCTTCACCTCAAAAAACTTGTGACAACTCATCTCGCGAGATTTCGGGTGAGTAAATAATTATTATACTCGTGTCAGTATGTAGATGATACAGCTTCTATGGCGCTGCCTAAGGGCCATGCAGCTTCAACAAGAGCATCGTGGTATTTAACTTTCTTCACTAACGTGATCTGTTGCCATGGATCTAGGCCTGCCAAAACAAGAATCCAGTCAGTGCAGGAAGATAACAATATTCTCAAGATTTTGCAGAAAGATTGACCAAAAGAAAACGAAAAAGATTTCGCAGAAACCATAATTATCATGAATAATTGTTCCAACACCTTTACAAAACCTACCGAATCCATCAACAAGCAATGCATACTGGTATAAGAGATCCATGCATAAATATGGACGGTTCCCTTCCTCAACACGTGGATAAAAGGATTTGACATCTTCAATCTTTGTTCGACAAGCTTGCTTAGATGCAGCCTCGAAATCCACCGGACGAACCTTCACAACGGGTGACTTTGGGTCGGCAAAACCAGCCTATGAATAAATAAAATTATTAGCATGGCAAAGTTGCATTAAATGAAGGGATTAATATCAGTATTTGGTCCAAGGGTGAAAAAAGTAATGAATATATACCTCAGCTGCTCGGTCAAAGAAAAATGAGGCAACAAAAAGATTTTTCTGTCCATCACCCCCACCACCATTCCATATCCCAGCAAAAGTGCACTTCATATGTGCACATTTTGACTGGTTAACCTTGAAAGCATTAAGAGCTATGTTTTTGCATTCATTCAAGCTTGCACCAGAAGGATAGGATGAAGCCTTAAACGACTTTCCTCCATAATTGTAAGATCCTGAGGATGTTATAAATAGAACTTATTATTGGCATAAAAATAGAACCAAACATACAGAAAACCGAGATAATATTCACCGTTAAAGCCATCTAAGATGCAAGGGTTTCCAAAATCATCTGAAAACTTTAAAATCTTCGCACGAGCTGCTAGCAAACCATAGCCCAAGTAACTGAAAGCAAAATGCTAAAACCTATTGACCATGAAGATGGAATTGTATTACGGAATATCTATCTATCTGAAAATCATGGTAAAGACTACAGAGGTGGGCACTGCCAGATCCCGTAAAATATAACATCTCAAAATGGCATGTCATGAGCAAGGAGGAAAACCTGTGAACATAGAGGTAATATTTCCTTCCCCTAAGGAACATCTCCTTGACATATGGGTCCTCTCCAACTGATACATTTGGAGCCTCGGCAGCATTTGTTTCTGAGATGGCATATGCCATCTGAACAGATCCACCTCCAAGATCAACTACCCCAACTGTCTCTGAATAATCTCTTCCTAAATTTCCCAGTAGATAGTTGATAGTCACCTAAATAAAACAAAATGCATGACTAATAAAATACTGTAGAGGAGTGTACACAACATCTTAACTTAATTTCCATTCTGCTTACACTTGATCTTAAAAAATTTAGTCACTTTTGAACCATGCAAATGTTTTCTAGCAGTGTATAATTTAAGTTGCTATGAAATGGAATCTAAGCAGATATCAAATACCAAGAACTTGAAATAACAGGTTAGAACTCAAGCTTTCCAGGATCCCAAAATTAGCATTCATCAAGTAATCTATATTGTATTTCCAACATGTCTGCTATATCCAATCATTGCTCCCATAACTCTTCAAATAAAGAAAAAAACTATTAATAAAAAATTGTATTAAGCAGTTGACAGCCAATGTTGAACTTTGTCAAATCTTTACGATACAGATAGATGATGTGATGTGATTATGCATATGTTGGGTCATTATACAAGAATAACATGTATGGTGTATAGTTTCAATTGCAAGGCCACTTCATTGGCCTCCCAATGTAGTTTAAAATAAGCAAGGATTTGCCCATCTTTGTGAACATGCATGGCAAAGAAGCTAGTTTATGATATTGATTCATTTAGAGCTTAGAAATTAGAATTAGCATTTACAGGAAAATGAATGGAAATAGATAGCACCATGATTAGGAGGAAAATTAACTTTTAGTGCTTAAAAGAATATGTAGGAGAAAAGGCTAGGGAATCGGATACTATGTTTTAAGCTTTGGTACAAAAGCAAAGTAAGATCCAGAAATGTTATCTTATAAAGCATTTGATTATAATATAAAGTGCATGCATAAAAGAAAAGAAGCCACTTATTACGAAGAATTCAAGGAACATTAGTCCTGGCAATAAATGCATCACAAACTAAGGCAGAATCACATTAACCAGAGAGACCCATCTTTTTAGCTTCTTTAGTGGCATATATAACTCCATAAAAATAGCAATCAAAGCATTCTAAATATCAAGGAAAGCAGAGAAACCACGAAAAATACCACCACAAGCAGAAAGACCAGGAGAACCCCTAGCAGCACCATCAGAGGTGCGATAGCTAGGGCTTCTTAGCTGTTGAACGTTGTTGCCTTCGTTGGGCAAGCGGATTGGTTTTGTGCGTGGGTGCAAGCATTGTGCATCACGTGGCTACTTCCAAGAGATGCAGTGGTGTGTGCGGTTTGAAGATTGAAGAAATTATACGTTGTACTGCTACATTGTCTACATGGAGGTTCTTGATCTTGCATTGGTACGTGAAGTGGGTCTTCATGGAGGGCAAGTGCTGCGATAGTGCGTTGGGGGGAGTTGTTGGTGCAGGTTTGCAGGTTTCTTGCACGCTAACGGGGCAGGGCTCTCCAAAGAGGCTCATCGTTAGAATGCAAGGGGTCTCGTGGCCAAATCTAGGAGGGTGAGTGCGGGTGCAGTCTTGTTGCATTTGTCTACGTGGAGGGCCCAAGGTGTGCAATGTCGACGTGTGGAGCGGGGCAGGAAGCACCTTTTGGTGCACTGTAAAGGTGCAATTCTCCTTGGTGGCTCTTGGCGTTGGACGTTTCCAAGTGTGGGAGTCTTGGAAGTTCAAGAATGGCAGAGGCCTTTGCAGGTTTCTTGATACCTTGGGGTTGTTTGAAAGAGCAAGAAGTGGTTTCAATTAAAAAGTCATATGCTTCACAAGCGCAAAGGAAAACCTTTGGCCAGACCTTGGGCAATACCTGACATTTGATTGTCCCAATTGTCTACACCTTGTTTCAAGGGAGACATAGTTGTTGTTCGGGTTCAGGAGGAAAATTACTTGTCGGGTCTTAAAGACTGCAAGAATCACCTACATGGGAGAACTTTTTAACTAAGGGTGATCATACCCTCGCACACCTTGAATTGACCAAAAACTTGCAGCTTGTGTGGAAAGTTCTCGGACCATGGAAAGTTATATCCTTTGGTAAGGGTTTCTATGAGTTCGAGTTTTCATCTTTAGAGGACATGAGGAGGGTTCTAGGGGTTGGTTCATGACAGTTATCTCTTGGCTTGTTGAGGTCGTTTGTCTGGACAAAAGATTTTGTCTCATCTACTATGAAAAACACTAAAACCCAGGCCTAGGTTCAAATTTACAATTTGCTTCTAGAATATTGGAAACCGAGGGCTATATTTTCTATTACTAGAGGAATTGGTACCTCTTTAGCTTTCGATGAGCATACTATGTGTTGCATAATTAGGAGATAATTATTCCGTAATTAAGTGCAGATTTCATTATCTATTTATTAGGACATATTTGATATCTTTTAGTGATTTGATTTGTATAATTTTAATTACCTATTATTTTTTACTTTCATTACCTATTATTTCTTTTCTTAATTAGTGTAAACAGTCTATAAATTGAGTCTGTAATCACATTTGTAAACACATCTCAGAAATACATTTCATCTATTTATTTCAACTTGGTATCAAAGCTCCTGACCTGGGAGACTTTGCTTCTGCAATCTTTTTTTTTAGCAGCCTTTATTGTTGCAATTATTTTTATTTTTCTAGGTAGTCTTCATTGCTGCAACTTTTTTTTTCGCCGTTGACCACCACTCTGTGTCGTTGACTGCCACTACCACCATTGGCCGCCAACCACCGTCGTTGACTGTCGCTGCCGAAAAAAAAATTCCGGCGATTTTTTTTCCAACCAGGACCACCACTAGTTTTTTTCCAATCTGCAAAGCCCAATCTGTTTTGTCTTATTGCTGTCAACTCTTACCGATATCGGCTAAAAATACAACCCCTCTTAGCTCTAATGATCTGCAGGTGTTACAAAGCAACTATCGTCTTGATGGAAGCAACTACCTATAATGGGCCCAGTTGGTTCGTGCTACCCTCAAGGGAAGGAAGAAATTGAATCACCTATGTCGGAAACCCTTCGGCCAATAACGATTCTAAATATGAAGATTGGGACGATGGAGACTCTCTTATCATGACCTGGTTATGGAATTCTATGACACCAAAGATTAGCCGAAATTGTATGTTCTTCTCCACTACTAAGGAGATTTGGGAAAATCTTTGTCAGACGTGCTCTATGAAGAAGGATACTGCAGCATGTTACGAGATAGAAAACAAGATCTTCAACATCAACCAAGGGAGCCTTTCAGTAACAAACTACTATGGTATGTTGAATGGTTAATGGATTGAGTTAGATCAATATCAAAATGTGAAAATGAAGTGCACAAATGACTCTATCACACTAGCACAATTCCTTGAAAGGGTACGAATATTTACATTTATTTCTAGATTGAACTCTGAATTTAATCTAATTCGGATTCAGATTTTGGGTAAGGAAAACCTCCCTTCTCTCTCATAGTTTTTCACATTGTACTAGGGGAAGAAACTCGGAGGTAAGTAATGTTGGATGGGGGCAACTCCGTTGATAGTTCAGCTCTAGTTGTTGGCAACTCTGTTAATAGTTCAACTCTGGCTACTAGCAAGGGCCCTATAAGAGGTCTATTCCCTTCATTTGAAAAGCCTCCCAGAAAGGCTAATCGTGATGATCGCTGGTGCAGCTATTGTAAGAAGAGCAGTCATACTAAGGAAAGGTGCTTCAAACTTCTTGGAAAGGAGAAGGTTTTGGAACGTACTGGAGGATTTCATTCTTAGGGAAAATGATACAGACCCTGCACCAGCATCATTACCAGAATACTAAGGACAAATATTTTGGGAAACAATATCAACAAAGGCAACAAGAACTTGTCCTGGTCGAACAACAACTTCAATTGTCCGAACCAGAGGTAAGAACTCATACCCATGAGACTCTTGAGGACACCTTAAATCTTGTTTTTGAACCTAACCTAGATGATTTACCTAATGCCTTGAGAAAAGAAAGAAGATCTTGTGTCAAATATCCTATATCCCAATTTGTGTCTACAGAAAAATTTTCCATGCAGCACCAGAGTTTTCTTTCAGCTATTGATTCTATCAGAATCCCTACATCAGTACAAGAAGCCTTAAAAGATGAGAACTATATTCGAGCCATGAATGAAGAAATGAATGCATTAGAAAGGAATGAGACTTGGTAGATTGAAGAGATAGCAAAAGATAAGAAGGCAATGGGTTGTAGATGGATTTATACACATTTAAGTATTAGTTTGATGGATTTATACCAAAATTTTTTAATATGAAATTAAACTCCTACGAGTATACGAGTCGAGTCTACGGAGCTCGCATGAGTCTACGTAGACTCGCGAGTTTGACAACCTTGTGTTTTAGCATTGCAGAGGTATATGGAGCTATGATTGTTGTACTGGACCAGAGCGCTTAGAGCTCAGTGCTTGCTGGTCGAAGCTCAGCATCTGCATCACACAGGTCAGCTCGGCTTTTGGGCCAAGTTGATGGGCCATGTGATTGGGCCCCAGATACGTGTTAACACTTTTTTGTATACTTAACGTAACCCTTCGTGCGCAAGGCCTAGGCGGTCAACAAGGGACAGTAATGGACCTAGGGATGATTATATTTTGGATTTTTATAGAAACTTTTGTGCTGATTCTAATCCTAATGCTCACACTACTGGTAATACCGAAGATTTTATTGGTACTTATATTTCTGCCATGGTTTCCTCTAAGGAGAATATTATGTTGATTAAATATCCTGATTATTTGGAAATCAAAACTGTTGTTTTAAATCTTAATGGTAATAGTATTCCTGGTCCTAATGGTTTTTGTGGTGTTTTCTGTCATTCTTACTAGGAGATTATTACGAAAGATGTTTGCAAAGTTGTTTAGCAAATTTTTAAACAAAATTGGATTCTTCCATGAGATGAATAGTAATGTGGTCTCCCTCATTCCCAAGATTCAAGGTGTTGATTCCATTAAAGATTTCAAACCTATTGTTGTCAACTTCAAATTTAAGATCATTTTTAAAATACTGGTAGATGGCTTGCTATGGTGACTTCAAGAATCATTTCTCCTAATCAAAATGGGTTTGTGTAGGGCAAACAGATTCATGATTGTATTGGTATTGCTTATGGGGCTATTACATGTTTTCTAAAAAGGTTAGAGGAGGTAATGTGGCTTATAAAGTTGATATTCATAAAACATTTAACATTCTGAATAGGAATTTCTAATTGTTGGTTTTGAAACATTTGTCAGTTGGATTAATACAATTCTTCTATCAGCTATGTTTTCTATTAGAATAAATGGAAGTTCTATTAGGATAAATGGAAGTTCTGTTGGTTGTTTTCCTTGTAGTAAAGGTGTGAGACAAGGTGATCATTTATCTCCCTTGCTTTTTTGTCTTGCGGAGTATATATAAGCTTGTGAATGATAAGAGGATTTTGCATATGGCTAGTCCTACAGGTTACATCACTCCTTATCACATTTTATATGTTGATGATATATTTGTTTTTTTGTAGCGACGGATAATAAGTCTCTTCAAAATTTAAGTATTTTTCTTCAAAAATGTTAATTTTTCTAGCCAATATGTTAACAATTCTAAAAGTAGTTTCATCACCATGGATAATTCTGCAAGATGCATTATAAAAATTCAAAGACATCTTTCTTGCAGTCATGGTCTTTTACTTTTTCACTATTTAAGGGTGCCTATTTTTCTTGATTCTCCCAAGCTCAGATTTCTTCAACCTTCGGTTGATAAAGTCAAACTGAAGCTTGCATCTTGGAAAGGGAAATCTCTTGCTTATAGTTTTAATGAGTATAAATGACCTGCTTCTCTTCTTAAGCAAATGGAGCAGTGAAGCAGAAATTTTATTTGGACTAGTGATATTATGAAGAAAGGCATATCTATGGTTAATTGGGCTAAGATCTGTTCTCTTTTTGAGAATGGAGGATTGAAGATTAATAACCTACTGTACGAAAATAATGCTTACCTTCTCAAGCTTACTTGGAACTTTGCTTATAGTAATAAGCCTTGGTCTCTTCTCCTGAAAGTCAAAGTTCTTAAATCTAACTACCAACTCAGATTGACTTATAGATCATTGGGATTAAATAGTTTTATGACATTATTCTTGAACAAACCTCTTGGATTGTAGGTACATGTACTGATATTAATTTCTAGAATGATAAATGACGTTCTTCTACTTGTTTATCAAACATTGCAGGGATATCTGATGGTTCTAGAACCTTGGTGACTACAGTTTTGCAAGTCTGGAATGGTAGTGATTGGATTATTCCCTTGACTTTGCAATAAGTAAATCATTTTTTTGAACATATCATGATTAGGCAGGAACATGATACTCCCAATTGGATTCTGGAAGACTCTAGTCATTTCACTCTAAAATATGGTAGAAAGTTTTTCTTGGATCCAGGAGTTCCTTGTGGTTGGGGTAAGATCATTTGGTCTCAATATATTCCTCCTTCCAAAACTCTAGTACTTTAGAAAGTTTATCATGGGTGGCTTCCTACGGATCAACACATTCAGCATAGAGGTTTGCATATATGTTCTATGTGTATTCTTTGTGAAAAGCAGGAAGAATCTATTCAACACTTATTTTTTGAATATCCTAATGCTTTGTATATTTGGAGTTGGTTCAGCAAATTTTTCTTAATTCTCATTTCTCTAATGTGGATGATCTCCTTTCTTTTCTTAAAAGTGATGGTAGTCCTTTGGTTAATTTGATTAAACTTGTTGTGATTACTGTGGGAAATCAGGTTTAAGATTTCTCACATTTTTCGTGAAGGCAATGCATGTGCTGACAAACTTGCTAACTTATGGTTTATTCATAGAGAACAATTTCATTTGTATAATAGGTTTCCATCTAGTTTATTCTTAAAATTCTTTATTAATGGGTATAGATTATCTAAGTATCGTTTTTCTTAGGTTTTTTATATGTGAGTTTTGGCCTAGTTCCCCATATTTGCTTATATTTCCTTTCTTTCTTTCTTTTTTCTTTTTTAATAATATTTTTTTCATGTTGTAGTAGTTGATTGTTGATACTTGAGATGTCATCCTAGCTGAGATATCAAGTTTCATAGTGATGTTTACCACTAAGAAAAGTATCAATGCTTTCGACTGTTAACAATCCAACAGAGTCATATGTCTCTTGTGTAAAGTGCAGGTACATCTCTGGACTCAATTAATAGTATATATATAACAAACCAATAAAAATAAATTTAGCATTTCTAGTTAACTTGTCTCAATCATACCTTCGTATCATCACTCCATTACTGATATAATAGTCAGAGCACATTCGTCCCACTGCTTATACAGTTCACACCCAAACTCATTTGTACACTATAATAACCCCTAAATCAAGTATACTAAATAAGGGACAATATTAACTATGGATATGTTTGGACAGGATTCTCCATAAGTTTTTCCAGGAGGGAAAAGATGAAATACATTTTTCTATAAACTAAATTTAGCTTATACACAAATTCTCCATAAGTACTGATTGTATGTCTAACTGCCACATCACTAATGGCCAAATCAGTGATTAAATCCAACTCTCCATAAATTAAAGGGCAATGTCACATTACAACAACGGAGCATTATCCAACTAGATTGAAATTTAAATTTTTACAAACCTTAGAGTTACATTGTCAATGACTTAAGCATTTATGCTAATTTAGGAATTTCCCCCACCTTTCATCGTATAGACTACAGATTTCTCTTTTTAATATATCTGTCAGTGACTATAAATGGTTTTTATAGTGACTGGTTACTACATATTTTCAGAGATTAAAGTGCTCTTTAGAGCAAATGTATTGTAACTATCAATACGATGTCACTAAAGCATGTAATTTGCATATTCTCCTCTAGTCCAAATTTGTTCAGCAGTTAGAAACATTGACTAAGTTTATATAGCATACCCATTGAAAAGCACCTTCTTGTGTTCCATCCAGCACTGCTACCGAATCAGACTCAGATTTTAGAGTGCTTCTTTGCTTAAGCAAATCCCGAACCTTATATTCACAAATAGTGGAAGCAACATAAGTTTAAAAGATTGAGTATGCTACTACATCCTAATAATATCAAACATGAGACAAGATGCAGCAAGCAACGTTTACCGCTTGCAAAATCCTGTCAGAGGCATCCCCTTCCAAAGCCCTCAACCCTGCAGTTGCCTGCATTAGCATATAAAAAGTTTCAGATACCCCAAACGAATCTGAATAAAAATAAAATATAACAACACACACCCCAACTCTGACAGGCGTCTTTGGCCGAAACTCCCGGGGAATTACACTCTCAGCTTTATCCAATAGAGTAATCAAAGATTCAGCTGCCTGTTCAGGATTCTGTGCATAAGCACTCAAACCAGGTTTGATCTGCAACATCATAAAAAGGTTACCACCACACCAAGGTTTTAAAAAAGGTTCGTGATCGTGTTTTTATCACAACACCAAGGTTTTTCGGAGTGTTTGCAACTACATTGGGCCTCTTTTGGTTGAAATTTAAGAATATATTTCTTTTGGAATTTAAAATCTTGACATCAATTTTTAAAAATTCAAGGAAATGTTGTAGTAGATACATTCATATTATATTTGTCAAAAAAAACAATTGTTATAAGTAAAACTAAACAAAAGGTTATAATTACAAACTAAATATCAAAACTAAAACATATTGAAAATAATAAATAACAAAACAATAAGCATGTTTTATAATAAGACTAAATTGGTCGTGTTAGGCCAGGTTTCGGGCTTAACATACATAACTTATCACTTTACTCATAGGAGATTGAATCAATTTGGGTTGGGCTGGGTTGTAAAAAAACTCAACACAATCTCTTTAGGATGGATTACGTTGTTAAGTTATCCAACCCAACCCAATAAGGATCCCTATAGGAAAGGTAGTGAAGTGTAATATAAGTTGCCTAACACTTAAGAGATAAAATATAAGTAGCTAGCTTATAGTAAAATATGATTTTAGTCCCTCTAAAATTCTTCAGTATTAGTCCCTTTAAAATTTTATTCATTTTTAGTTCTTCTAACTTTTAAACGTATCATTTTTAGTCCTCCAAGTGGTTGTTTAGATAGCAATTTATAAAAGAATACAAAGTGAATTAAGATAATGCTTTTAGAGTTAAAAGTGGGGCGTTTCAAGAGTAGAGAAAGCAAAATCATATTTTAGAGAAACTAAAACTGAACTTTTAAGTTTTCAGAGAAACCAAAATCATATTTTATCCATAATTTATTTTATGGGTCTATTTGAAATTGTTTATTATGAGAGAAAAATAAGAAAATAATTAAATAAATTTTTCCATAAGTTAAAATTAGCTTATACCAAATTAAAAATAAGGATTTAGCGAAAGTTTATGAAAGATTTTGTACAAATTAACTTATGCATGAACTAATTTTACTTCACAAAGAAACTTAATTAATTTTTGCTTCTTTATTTTCTCTCCTAAAAGTATTTATGTAGAAATTTGTCTAAACAAACCTAAATCAAATCAATATTTGTATGTTTGGACTAAAATATGTTTTTCTATTGTGAAAGTTGTTGAGATTAAAGATCCAAGCAAAACTTTAAGTGATTTGATTTGATGCTCTCAACGATTTCATGAGAAATTTGTCTAAACAAACCTAAATCAAATCAATATTTGTATGTTTGGACTAAAATATGTTTTTCTATTGTGAAAGTTGTTGAGATTAAAGATCCAAGCAAAACTTGGACTAAAAGTATTTATGGAGAAATTTGTCTAAATAAACCTAAATCAAATCAATATTTGTATGTTTGGACTAAAATATGTTTTTCTATTGTGAAAGTTGTTGAGATTAAAGATCCAAGCAAAACTTGGACTAAAAGTATTTATGGAGAAATTTGTCTAAACAAACCTAAATCAAATCAATATTTGTATGTTTGGACTAAAATATGTTTTTCTATTGTGAGAGTTGTTGAGATTAAAGATCCAAGCAAAACTTTAAGTGATTTGATTTGATGCTCTCAACGATTTCATGATTGAAGTGATGAAGCGTTGATCTTGGAGTTGAAATTGTTAGAGTTGTAATTTTTGTGGTTTTAGAGTTGTAATTAAGTTTACATCTTTGATATCGGTTAAAATTGATGAATTGGTTTATAGAAGTGTTAAGAGCCCTTATTATAATGCTTAGTTTTGTTTTAGTTTATTAAAAAGAGTTTTAGTCAACTAAAATGTTATTAAACTTGCTATTTTTGCAATTTAGAACATCTTAGTCAACTAATTTCTCAAATTAATCAACTCAAATCACTTTAGCAATTTAATGAGAAGTTGACTATGTTTTAGTCTATTAAACCAAACATTTAATCAACTAAAATCATTAAGTGATTTTGACTAAAATCTTATTTTAGCCGGAAAACAAGTCGTGCAACTTCATTTGTCTCTGTTTTAGCTTACTAAAATGAGTTTTAGTTGGCTAAAACTACCTGATCTACAAAGTTATAGTTCCTACTCTTCTTAAATATGAAATAACTCAAAATCTAATCAATAAATACGAACACCTGAAACTTTGAAAAATAATGAGTAAGATTTTTGCATTTTGGAAAACACTTTCTTGGAGATCATAGATGAATCACCTTACTTTGAAGATCACCATTCTTTTTTTTTTTCTTGGTTTGAGTTGAAATTTTTTCAGGTGATCTTGTTGCATAATCTTTTCCATATTTTGAGCTGTATTGTTCTTAATTAGGGTGGTCAAGAGAGTTTGGTTGTAATAGAGTTTCACAAGTGGTGTCGTAGATGTTGTAGGATTCAAGATCTTTTGTTGTTGTATATTTTATTGTTTTCTTGATAAATTCTCATAAATCTTGAAAACTCTAAACCCTAAACCCAAATTTAGTACATTGGCTTAATCAAGTGATTAAGCAATAGGATATAGATCTCTTCAAAGGGTGAACCAATTCTCGTGTTTTTCTTTCTTGTCTCATACAACTCTTAATTTCATTGATTTTCTATTATATGCTTTCTAATTGATTTAATATGAGATTTTATCAAGAATTGATTGATTCAAAGATTGATATTTATTCATTTGCAAAAAAAATGAGATTTGTAAAAAGTTTAATTCCTTCTCTTGAACTCAACCTAATGCTAACAAAACCCTTGAGAAAATTTCTAAAAAACATGAGTTAAAAACTAGAGTGATTACTCTTTTTTTCTATCTCATTTTCACTTCATTTATTTGACTGTTTCTTCCTGCACCTCCATAGGTTCTTCTGTCACTCCATACACAACATAAAAATACCTTTTTATCCTTGTTGTGCCACCTCCAAAGATTAGCTTCCGGATTATGTGATCTGGACACGCATTTGAAAAAAGACTTTCGGATTATGTAATCTAAAAGTTATCTAAAAGTTAAAAAAGACTTTCAGATTACATAATCCAAAAACTAATCATGCATCAGAAAAAAGGTTTCCAAATTATGTAATCCAGAAGCTAATTACGAATTTAAAAAAAGACTTCTGGATTACGTAATCCGAAATATTATATAGAGGTATTTTTGGAAATATGAAAATTTATGGAGTGAGAGAAGAATATATGGAGTTGCAGGAAGAAAAAACCCATTTCTTTGTTATCTCTTCTACCACTCGAAATCTACCCCAAATGTAAAAAGTTTTTACATTTATGTTAAGGAGTGGACTTTAAATGAGGTGAGGTTTGCACTCACTTATATGCTATGAAAGACTCCTCGTGCGTGGAGATATATGTTATGGGTGATCCGATAACGGTCCGATAGCGGGTGGACTGATAAACCCAACAAATACTCTCTAGGATAGGCTCGAAATTGCTCTGATATCATGTTAAGAAGTGGACTTTAAACCTGGCTCAATGAGATGAGGTTTGCACCCAATTATATATTATGAAAGACTCTAATCTCTAGTTAATGTGGGATCTCAAATAATTTAAAATGGATAAGTGAATTTTAGCTTATATAACAAGTTCCATTTATTTTAACTTTTATCTTTACAACCAGTTTATGTCACATTTCCCTTCTTTATTAACCGAGCATGCAAAATTTAAGGAAGAGATTATAATAAATCATCAATTTCATCCACAAAAAGTATTATTATCTCTCCTATGTAGTCTCTAAAATAAATAAATTATATAAGTAAACCTTCAAGCATAAAAAATTATTTTATGCAGTCCTTGAAGTATTAAAAAATAACTGTAACTTAGCCTATTTATAAATACATTAATGTAAGACAAAATGGGTGGCTATTCATTACAAATAGGAAAATGGTATTTTTACACCTCTTACTTCACCACTACACTTCACTAAATATAATATTTTAATATTTTTATTTTTTTAATTTTAAAATTATTTTAACATTTTTAATTTTGACTATATTTTTATTTAAAGATATTTTTTTATTTTTTAAATTTTTATTATTATAAATATTAATATTTTATTATAAATGTAAAGCCAAAGAAGATATCAAAATATCATCACTTAATTTTTTTCATTAATAACTACTAACGAGATAGGTAGTGCAATACTTATGAATTAAATTATTGATTTACTCTTACTAAATTAGAGTAAATAATTTTGAAGTAAAACGCAAATCCACGATTTTCACTCACCTGAACGAAAAGCTCGAGGTCATTCCCGACGGGAACGAGATCCAAGTTCTGGTCGAAACGGAAGACGTGGACACGGCTGCCGGAGCTTCCAGCGTCGAAGATGACGGCGAAGGCGGTTTTCCGATCGGGGGCGACCTTGCGGTGCGTGAGGGCGTAGTCTTCGATGGACTCATTGGAGGAGGCGGAAGGCATGGCGTAGAGCACGAGCGTGACGAGGAGGAGCGGAACCGCCACCATGAGGAACGCTCCCCGGAAGTGGTAGATCTTGTCTACTATCGACTCCGGCGGCGGCGACCGCCCGGAGCGCTTGATCATTTTCGTTGTTTCGAGCTCCAGCTCGGCGTCGAGGAGTTCGGCGGAGGACGAGGAGCGGAAGCGGATCTGGGAGGCGGAGGGCGAGGGCGAGGGCGGCTTCAACAGCACGTGGAGCGACTCCAGTGCTGGATTCGAATCGGATTTGAAGGATGAGAGGCTCTGGGAAACGACAGCGTTTGGGGAATGGGGAATGCGGGTGGGTGTGAGTGGGGATGAAGAGGGAAATGATTGATGGTATGGGAATGAAATGGGAGAAGAAAAGGGAAGAGATGAAAGAAAGTGACAGTGTCTGTGTGTGTGTGTGTTCGATTTGGGAGGGGGAGTGGTGGAGAGTGTGTCAGTGCGCGTGTTTTGTCTGGGAGCGGTGTTTTCGCGAGAATGTGTTTTCGTTGTAACGGTATTTTGTGTGTGAAAGGGAAATGGAAGTAGAATTACTACCAACTGCATCCGAGTTCAACTCACAATGGAATTCTGTAAAAACCTTAATTTATTTTCTTCTATTTATATAATTTATTTTATTTCATCACGTATTATTAATTTTTCAAAAAAATTGCTTATATTTTTAAATTAGCATAATTTTTGTCACTTCGGAATTGGAACAAGTGACGTTATAGTATGACATAAAGGATTAAATTAACATTCTGATTTAAAAATTTAAAGACTTAATTATAATTTTAAATAATATAGAGACTAAATTAAATATATTATATAAATGTAAGACCGAAACAAATAAATTAAAAATGCATGGACTAAAAACTTAATAAATTATATAGTGTTCCTGTCGGTTGACTCGAAATTCGTGCGCCTACGTCACTCTTACATTCAGAGTCATTGTGTTCGTCTGTGCCTTTCCTGTGTGAACACCTAAAACACAAAGACAATGGACGTCTTATCGGCCGTTTGCACTTCGACACTCAAGTCAGTACTAGGACTAGGAAACACCGAAAACTGTATAATCTTGCTACTGTGTGTGTTTACGGCGCAAGAGAATCCTCCCTCGCCAAGTTCGTTAACTTATTATTTATAGAATGAAACTAGGGTTTCCTGTTTACCTGATATGGGCCTTTCTGGTGGGCGGGCCCAACACTGTTGTTACCTTACTCTCAGGATAACCTAGCGCATGGGGTCCCTTAACTGGAGTGCAACCTCTGACGGAATGACCACCTGGATGCCTCCTCGTGCACCTGATCTCTAGAGTCACCCACCTCTGGGAGTGCCCTAACTATTCACGTGTCATGCATGCAGCTTACCCCTGGATCGCGACCCTCATGAGTCATATCTTTCCAGTGGCTCTACACTTTGTGTTACGCCTAAACGCGTCATCCACTCTACCCGCATGGGCACTCGTGATCTAGGCTTCTCCCTTACTGATAACTGGGGCGTGATTTGGGATCCACTTCTCGTGGCCCATCTCTACTATTTGGGTTTCCGATGTCCGACCTCTCCACACTGCCTAGTGACAAGTCGGTACATCCCGATGACTGATGTCTAACCGCTCTTGACTCTTTGGCGCACGTGCTTTGCTAGGTACTGGCCCACGCTGCTCGTAGGACCCGCTTACGTGACACCAACATTACCAGTGGTTAGTCAACGCCCGAGGACCAGTCGGTACACAAGCCCCCCAGCCTCGAGCTGTAACTTCGTTCAGCGAAGAGGCTAAGTCCTTGCCATGGGTGACCTACGTGGCTCTGTGCGACAGGACGTAAATACGGTCCAAAGTGACGTCTTTCTGGGTCTGTCTTATCTGTGCACACGTGTCTTAATCAACGGCTAAGGCTTAACGTCGCTTACGCTTCCCGTTTATTTTTAAACCTCCTTGAAAACACGCGCGTCAAATCGCTTGTTACATCATTCTTCGAAACTCTTCGACCGTTTCGCCTTCTTCCTCAAGCATTCGCGCGCTCCCTTCACGTATTTCTTCCTTCTCTCGCTAACGATCACAGGTATGAACCCTGATTCACACCTGTTTACTGGTTCTGGATAACTGCCTATGTTGCTTAATCTTTGTATCGATCACTTTCTGTTTTTGGGTTTCCTTTTGATTCAAGAAACCCTAAACTCTGGGATGGTTGTTTCCTGTTACTGTAACGTTGCGTTTGCATTTTCCTTCCGCACATTTGCATGGTTTATCTCCATATCTCTTGAACTTTGTATGCAGGCATGGTTCTGAGTGAGGAAAAACGAGCGAGGCTAACTGACATTCTCGCCCGTCTTCATGGGGTTTCCAGAGACATAGAAACCTCTCGCCAACGTGCACGTGCTGCCGCCATCGTCGTGCCTTCGCCCGCACCTTTCGGCCCTGAAGCTGCTCTCGCTGCCGTCCAATCGTCTCCCTCCCCACTCCCTTGTAAGGGCAAAGCAGTGGTGATCGAGTCGGACGAGGATTCTTTAAAGGGGCCAACTTGCAAAAGGCCTAAACCTATGCCGGTGATGATTTCACGTTCTTCTTCTACCGATCGCTCTGTTTCGCCATGGAGTCGCGCGACTGGTGTTCCCCTGCCCCCTGACCTTGGAGTTGGCCCTTCTACTCCTCCCATCCCTGAACTGCCCCTTGCCCTTCAACATTTTATCAAGGGCTTTCAGCAAGGGGTGATTGTGGATCTGGATGAAGCTGCTGCCAGAGAGAGACTGGACTTCAACTTTGGGGCACTTCTTGCTCAGTTCCATGCTTTGCTGTCCAAGGCTGAATCAGGGGGCTCTTCGCTGGCTCGCTCATTTGCTACCCGCGAGGCTACTCTGAGAGAGGAGTTCGTTCATTTCTCAAAGTTACTCCATGCCAAGCGCCAAGAGGTTACTACGCTGGAGGCGAGAGTTCTGTCCTTGCGGGTTCAGGTCTTCAAGCTGGAAAAGGCCGAGGAGGAGTCTAAGACCAAGATTGTGGGGCTTGAACAAAGGTCCACCAGTCTTGAGGCGCAGCTGGATCGGGTGAAGGCCGAATTCCATCAACAAGCCAAAAGGTTTGAAGAGGCTGAAACTGACCTGACGGGAGATGTTCTTGACGCATACGACTGGGGATTTAAGGATGCTCTTGCTTAAGTTGTCTATGTGTATCCTGGAATGGATACTACAGTCTTCTCCACATCAAACCGGGTTGAAGACGGGAAGATCGTTCCCGGGGTTTCTCCTTGATTCGTATTTGGTTGATGTATAAACTCTGCTATCTGTCTGCAACCTTTACTTTCCTGAACTCATATATACTTTATTTCTATATGTCGAACTACTTTTGATTCTCGTAACTGTTTCATCATGGTGCCTGGCGCCAAGACATTTCTTTTAGTGTTGTTGCATGTTCCCTTCATCTCGAGTAGGGGCTTTTAACTGTGAACTGGGTCGTTCCTCCTTAACGCTTTTCGAAAGGGAAACAAACTCTCGACTGACCTCAACTTCGCTCAAAGGCGCGGAGGATTTATCTGGCGAATTACTTCATTTTACCTTGGCACTTTCACTCACGAGGGGAGGTGCTCTCTCACGAACCTACCTCTTTGCTCACAAGGCTTCTAGCGCAAGGAAAATTAATTCTTAACTGACCTCAGCTTCGCTCAAGGGCGAGGAGGATTTAGCTTATAACTATTAACTGACCTCAGCTTCGCTCGAGGGCGAGAAGGATTTAACTGATTACTATTAACTGACCTCAGCTTCGCTCGAGGACGAGGAGGATTTAACTGATAAATATTACGTTTAACCTTAGCGCTTTCACTCGAGAGGGGAGGTGTTCTCTACGATCCTACCTCTTCGCCCACGAGGCTTCTAACGCAAGAAAAACAAATGCTTAACTGACCTCAGCTTCGCTCGAGGGCGAGGAGGATTTATCTGATTACAATTACGTTTAACCTTGGCGCTTTCACTCGAGAAGGGAGGTGTTCTCTCACGAACTTGCCTCTCCGCTCACGAGACTTCTAACGCAAGGAAACACAAATACTTAACTGACCTCAGCTTCGCTCGAGGGCGAGGAGGATTTATCTAGCGAACTATTTCGTTCAACATTGGCACTTTCACTCGAGAGGGGAGGTGTTCTCTCACGAACCTACCTCTCCGCTCACAAGACCTCTAACGCAAGGAAAACAAGTCCTTAACTGACCTCAGCTTCGCTCGAGGGCGATGAGGATTTATCTGCCGAACTATTTTGTTCAACCTTGGTGCTTTCACTCGAGAGGGGAGGTGTTCTCTCACGAACCTACCTCTCCGTTCACAAGACCTCTAATGCAAGGAAAACGAGTTCTTTAACTGAATTTTACATAACTCGAGAAAATATTTCAATCGTAATTATCTGGGGACCTTATTAAAAAACCCTGGTAAGGGAAAAAGAGTGTCCTCTATTACCATGTACAATATTCTTGCTTAACTGAAGTAAGACTTGAAGTCAGCTGCATTCCATATGCAAGGAACCGAGCCCTGCTTCAACGCCTTAAGCCTACGTGCTTCGTCTCAAAGATCTTTGTTCTCCTGAGGGAATTTGTCCACACGGGAGAGACCGGGTGTGGAACTAACGGGGCTGCATTCCTTGGTACCTAGTGTTTCTCCTCGGGCCCTTAGCTTACTCTGCTTCCCCTGTGTGTAAGACCTTGAAACTGACCCTGTCTTTGTTCGGGGGTTGAACCGATCACCTGGTCGATCATCACTAGTTACCCCAGTTCTGGACTCTATAGTCTTCTCAACCGGGGTTCACGCCATCTGACCGGGGATGTTGCTTCGGTTGGGGATTCTCTCTCCAATCTCTCTATCCCTGGAGTTTCCAAACGGATTAGATTTGGTCTTGTGGGCGATTTCTTCTACGGCCTCGTCGGGTTTGGAGTGGCTGATCTTGGGCAGGGGACTTCCCTCTGTGTACGGTGGTCCATTAGTGACCATAGATACCCCTTGCCTTGCCTTGAGGCTATTCTCGTAGCATCGTTTGGCCTCCTTCTGATCTGATTTGATGGTAATCACCTTTCCTGTCAGGTTCGGTAACTTCATCTTCATGTGTCTTGTCGACGACACCGCCCCTAACCTATTCAGTGTTGGTCTACCCAACAATATGTTATAAGCAGAGTAGGCGTTGACGACAAGGTACCTGATGCTCTCCGTTCGTGACGTGGTGCCATCTATGAAGGTGGTCCTCAACTCTAAGTATCCCTGCACCTCTACCTGGTCTCATGCGAAACCGTAGAGATAACTGTCATAGGACCTTAGCATGTCGGGGGATAGTTGCAGTTTGAAATTCGCCCAGAACATTACGTTTGCCGAGCTTCCCTGATCTACTAGCACACGGTGCACCTTCGTTCCTGCGGTTATCATTGAGATTACCACCAGATCATTGTCATGGGGTACGACATCCTCTAGGTCGGCCTTGGTGAAAACCAGATCAACGTCGAAGGCGTCGTTGGTTCTTGGTGCTTCCACCGACATCACAGTCCGCACGTATCTCCTTCGCTGAGAGGCGGTACAACCTCCACCCGAGAACCCTCCTGCGATGGTGTGGACCTCACCGTGCACGGGGACTTCATGCCCCGGACCACCCCTTGTTGCCACCGTGTCCTCGGTCCCCTGTTTCTCTTGTAGATAATCTCTTAGGAGGCCGTTCTTCACCAGCTCGTCTAGCTGGTGTGCTAGCGTTAAGCAATTGGGTATGAGGTGGTTGTATGCTTGGTAGAACTCACACCAGGCGTTCTTGTTGAGCCCGAGCCTCTTGTCGGTCTTGGGATGCTCCTTCAGCCTCTCCGCTATGTTTGGGATAGCGATGAGGTCTTTCAACTCCACTATGAAGTCGTGCCTTGGCGGCACGTTATCTCTCCCACGCCCCCTCGTATTAGGCCTTTGATAGGGCTGCTGCTTCACGGGGGCCTTCATCTCTGTCGTTTCCTCGTGGACCCTTAGGGTTTGAGGACGACCTGCCGCGCGTGGCCGCGTGGGGACCACGCATGTGCGCTTCTCACTAACTTCTTCCTTTGCCGTAATATGGGCCACCACACGACGCTTTATTTCGGCAAAGGTCTTGGGGTGGTTCCGGATGAGCACCTCGCTGAAGGGTCTCGGAGCGATGCACTTCCTAAACGCGTGCACCATCATCTTTTCTTCTGTGAGGTTTAACCTCACCTCTTGCGCCCCAAAACGGTGGAGGAACTCCTTCAAAGACTCTCCTTGATACTGTTTTACATCAAAGAGGTCATAGGACACTGACGGGGGGGCTCAATTTGCGATGTATTGTGCCTTGAACAGCTTCGTGAGTTGCGGGAACGACGTTACATGGCCATCAGGAAGGCTGACGAACCATTCCATCGTCGTTCCTACCAAAGTGCTCATGAACAGCTTGCACCGCACCGCATCGGAGCCCCCAACCAGCATCATCTGTGTATGGAAAGCCGTAAGGTGGGCCTCCGGGTCTTCCACCCCGGTGAAGGTCACCTTGGGCCCTACGAGCATGGCTGGTATTACTGCATCCACGATCTCTGGCGAGAACGGTGTTGGGAACTCTCTGGGTGGAGTCACAGGCTCCTGATCTGCACCCTTACGCTCAGTCGCGCGGGTTTGCAGGTCTCTGTGCAGTTCCTTGTTCATAGCTTGCGACGCTACCAAATTAGCTTGGATGCGTTCTTGATTCACTTTTGACGCGCCCATTTCTTCCTGAAGGGCTCGCATCATCTCCATAACCTGATGCAGGGTGAGACCCTCACCCCCGTTTAGTGCAGCAGGTCCCTGCCTCGTACCTCTCATCTCTTAGGTTTTCTTGGTTCTTGCTGGTGGGACAGTGTTTTGTATCATGCCCCACGGTGGGCGCCAAATGTTCCTACCGGTTGACTAGAAACGCCTTCGTGCGCCTACGTCACTCTTACGTCCAGAGTCCTTGCGTTCACCTGTGCCTTTCCTGTGTGAACACCCGAAACACAAAGACAATGGGCGCCCTAGCGACCGTTTGCACTTCGACGCTCAAGTCAGTACTAGGGCTAGGAAACACTGAAAACTGTATAATCTTGCGACTGTGTGTGTGTTTACGGCGCAAGAGAATCCTCCCTCGCCAAGTTCGTTAACTTACTATTTATAGACTGAAACTAGGGTTTCTTGTTTACCTGAAATGGGCCTTTCTGATGGGCGGGCCCAACACTATTGTTACCTTACTCTCAGGATAACGTAGCGTGTGGGGTTCCTTAACTGGAGTGCCCTAGTTGTTCACGTGCCATGCATGCTGCTTACCCCTGGATCGCGACCCTCATGAGTCATATCTTTCCAGTGGTTCTACACTTTGTGTTATGCCTAAACGCGTCATCCACTCTACCCACATGGACACTTGTGATCTAGGCTTCTCCCTTACTGATAACTGGGATGTGATTTGGGATCCACTTCTCGTGGCCCATCTCTACTATTTGGGTTTTCGATGTCCGACCTCTCCACACTGCCTAGTGGCAAGTCGGTACATCCCGATGATTGATGTCTAACCACTCTTGACTCTTTGGCGCACGTGCTTCGCTAGGTACTGGCCTACGCTGCTCGTGGATCCGCTTACGTGACACCAACATTACCAGTGGTTAGTCAACGCAATGAGGATCGGTCGATACATATAGTTAATTGTTTATTGAAATATTCACATTGCCTTTATATTTATTGAAATAATATATGACAGAAAATAAAAGTGATTAAAAAAAATCATCATTTTTTTTATCGTTGAGAATAGTGCATCATGAGAATATACAGGATGTCATGTAACACTTCATAAATGACAAACTAATATCTGAAAAGAAACTAATATAAAATAGATAATAATTATTATCACATAATTCAAGGTGATTGACAACTTTGTGTTTATATAGTAAAATAAAATAAAATTGAGGGAGTGGCTTGGTTAAAATATTTGTCTATAATTAAGGATATAATATTGCATAAATTAGTTGTTTGGGTAACATTTTTTTATGAACAAGAAAAATAGATTTATTTTTATGTGTTCGGTTCCAGTATGTAGTGGAATATTATGAATAGTAGCTACAACACTTTGATTATCACAATACACATTCGAAGTGTGAAAGGAAACTCTAATTGCAGGGAAAAGAGTTTAAATTCATTATAGTTCATATGTTATTTGAGTTAGACCACGATATTCAGTCCTATTAATTGACCTACCAAGAGTGTATTGATTTCTATACCACCAAGATACAAGATTAGGACAAAGAAACAATGTTGTACCAAGAGTGGATCTCATATCATCCAAAACAGTTGTTTAGTCAGCTTCACAAAAAGTTTGGAGAGAAAAATTTGTTATTTATCATGTAGGTTTAACATTATTGCATAGTGTGTTTAAGATATCTAAGTATCCTCTTGACAATTAACAAATGAGAGTCAAATGGATTTTGTAGAAATTGACAAACTTTTGTTGATAGCAAAACTTTCTTGATAGCTAAGTTCTTGTGATGGTGACATAAAGGGTGCTCCAACAAAATATATGTACAAATTGGATAAGTTATAATATCAACCTTTGTTTTAGTAAGTTTACAATTAGTCATCAAATCTCGAATGTATTTGTTTTGTGATAAATGCCTAATTTTAATAATATTTCATATTAAAATATAGACATTTATGAGAATTTATTACTAACTTACATATGAAATAATTCCTAATTTATGAATTTATACATTTTTACAATTTTTATGATCTTTATTTAAATAAGAGCATTGTATTCTCATATTTGGTGTCAATTGCAGATTTCTAGGAAAGATTGGAGACTTGAATTAAATAGGAATTATTTGAGCTAAAAAAAGAAAGCTTGAAGGTCTCATAATGGAGAAAAGTGTTGAAAAAGCAAATTTTACAACAAGAGATTCTCACTCAAGCAAGATATTCTCGCTCAAGCAAGATATTCTCGCTCAAGCAAGATATTCTCGCTCAAGCAAGATATTCTCGCTCAAGCGAGAATGCTCCAGAATAGTTTTCGAAAATCGACGTCTTTCTCGCTCAAGCAAGAGAATGCGTAAGAAATATTGGGCCTTTTTATGTTCTATCGCTCAGCCCATCAACACGACACAAGAAGCGACCAAACCCTAGAAAATTAGGTTAAATAGGGGGCTAGAGGCTCAACCCTAGTGTACAGGATTGAGAGGAAAACACCATTGAGTGAATTGTAACCCAATTGGGAGAATGAAAGGTGCTAGAAGTATGCGTGGCTAACTCTATCCTTAGGGATTGGGCGTAATATGCTCGAACTCTTATGTATTGAGGTGATATCTTATATATTAATATTTAGTTCTTGATTGATTATTGATATTGTTTTTTTACTTCTAAATTTCCATGACATTGAGAATCTTAAATTTGACTGGAAAGTATTTTTAGGGTTCTGACCTAAACAATAATACTTAACATATTTGAGTGTTAGGAATAGACTTGAAATTTTAATTGCTATTAACGCCTGAGCTTCATTCTAAGTTGTTCTTATAATTATGCGAGGGATCGATAGTTAGGGAACATTCTTAAGGATTTTATATGCGAGGACTCGATATAAATGAATTTTATACGGGCATCAATTTCAATCAAAGAACTTAATATTAACATGCTAATTAAAATACATGAGAGTGAGAGAGATGAAACCTAATCCCTATTTTTCCAACTTGAAGCAACTAATTATTTGTTTGTTTTCTGATTAATCATTACCAACACAATCACTTCAACACTCTTTTTAATTATTTTGTTTCATATTTAGCGATTATTGTACTCGATAATTTATTGTTCCTTGTGGGATCAATATCCGTCGTTAGAGACAATTATTACTTCTGACAACGCGGTGCAGTTATCGTAAAAAGTCATCAAGTTTTTGACGCCGTTGTCGGGGAACAATTTGATTTTTTAGTATGAATTCATAAATATTGTAAATATTCTAACTGTTTTTATTTTTGTTAATAGTTCTTACTTTTTGTTTATATTTCTTTATGGTGTTTATATTAGTTATTGTTTTTATTTTGCTTTATTTACATAATTGTTTTATTTTGTTTATTTTATTTTATTCCTGATTTGATTTTTTATTTTATGTTAATTTTCAGTTTTGCTTTTATTGTGTTAATCTTTATTTTGGAATTATTTGCTTTTAATTGTTCTTAATTTATTTTTAGATTTTTGAATTTATTTGTTTCTATTTATTTTCATATTTATTTTGAATTGATATTTTTATTTGTATTTAATTTAATTTTTTTTTTTAGAAAAACAAATATTTTTTTTTCACTAATATCTTTTAACAAGAAAGCAACATGGCAGAAGAACAAGCATCATCTTATAGGGAGACATTTGGAGATTATGTCATGTACCAAGGGCCAAGACATTTTTCTAGTATTGTAATATCTTCTACCGCCAAGGCCTTGGAAATAAATCTGATTTTCTCACTCTCATCCGTGCCTATCAATTTATAGCAATGCAACATGAGGATCCATATTCACATTTGGATACATTTTATGAATTGGTGGGAGCAATGGGCTTTAAATCAGATGATGTTGATAATGTTTGTAAGCGCTTGTTTCCTTTCTCATTGGCGGGTAAAACTAAAGAGTGACTCAAATCACTTCCAAATAAGAGCCTCACTAGCTGGGAAGAGGTAGAGGAAAAAATTTTGCAAAGTTTTTTCCCAATCTCTCGCTACATCAAAGCCAAGTCTAAAATCTCTATGTTCAGAAAAAAGGGTGGATGAAGTCTTTTGTGAGACATGAGAAATATTTAAAAAGATATTGAGAAAATGCCCAAATCATGGGTTTGAAGATATTGCTCAACTGAGCATATTTCTCAATGGTCTCAAATCTGACATAAAGATGCTCTTAGATGCTACAGTTGACGGCACAATGATGACTTTTGATGTAGAACAATTGACAAGGATTATTGATTCATTGGCACCAACTGATTATCAAGCCCAACATGGTGGACAAGGTCTTCAGAATAAAAGGTTGATAGAAGATGCACTCTTGGCCAAAAATAAAATTCTAACACAGCAGATTGAGCAACTAACCGCACAAATGGCTAAATTGCCCCAAAAATTATATGTTGTTCATTCATCTCAAAACCATAGTCAACCAATCAGGTGTGATTTTTGTGGAGGTGATCATCCTAATGGTCACTGTTTTTATCAAAACAATTCACCTGAAGCTGCAGATTCATCCGTTCTTAAAAGAATGAGTAAAGTTGAAGATGCCCTAACAAAGGTTGTGATCGCGCACGAAAAAAGCATGGCCACGATTAAGTGTATAGAGATCCAGACGGGACAAATGACCAAACAAATTGCAAAATTTACAAAGGGACTAAGTGATGAGAATAAGGAGAAAAAGAAGTGAGGAGGAAAAAATAAAGGAAAGAAATGAAAATAAGGAGAAAAGTGTTATTGAAAAAGATTTATCATATCCTCATGCTCCTTCAAAAAAAGAGAAGGGAAGAAAGTTTTTTTATAGACTGCTCCCTAAAAATTATTTTGCAGAAAATCTAAAGCAAGATTCAACACTTAAGATATTTCGAAAGAATATGAGCTATATTGAAGAAAGAAATAGAGAGCTGGAGGCTAGATATAGAGCAATTGTTCAGAAAGGCCTGCCGAAAAAGTCCAAGGACCCAGGGAGTTTTAATCTTTTTGTGTCTATATGGTATGAATTGGATTGACACAAGACAAGATACAACACATTAAGGAGGCTTAAGGACAAATCAATGGAGGACATTGCCTTCCAAATGAAGAGCCAAACTCATAAGAATCATGAGTGTCATATCCTTATACACAATTATAGGCGGAAATGGAAAGGAAAGCAAGATCAACACATGAACACAAGTAGAAACACAATTAGGACATAGAAATAGAGGATACAAATGTAAACCAAACAGAATTTAACAAGGAACGTATTCTACCAAATGAATTCATCAATAAAACAAATTAAACCGGTTAGAATCTAAGAACAACACATAGGAACAAAGCTACCAAATGAAATTTGCTAAAACATGGAAATGGAGATGAAAGGAAGAAGAACTTAATTGGATGAAGATTGAAAGAGATGGAGTTGGAGAGGAACACGCCACTTGGTGGTGAAAGCTCGCAGATGAGTGTGTGATTGTCGCCACTTGTAGCCCTCCAAAAGCACACAAGATAAGACTTGGAAGGAGATCAAATCTCACAAAGCTCTCTCTCAAATTGAGTAGAGTTTCTTTACTTAAAATTCAACTTTCAACTTGTGTTTACAATGACCAAGCACCTCTATTTATAGCTTTAGAGGGCTAAAATGAAAATGAAACAAATTCAAAATTCCCTCCTAATTCTAATTCAAATTTGGCACCTAAACTAGAGTCATGAGGAAGGTGTGACATATTTTCTATTTTGGCACCTCCTAAAGTACTCCTACACCATCTCCTTAAGTCACATGGATAATGTGACTTTATTTTGTACATTCACACTCCTTATTTAATATCCACACCTCCCTAAAACTATACAAGAGTAATTACAAATAGAGACATCCAATGATGCTCATTTATTTAATGTTTGGCCTTGCCCCTCATGGGTTGGACTTGTGCTTCTTGGGCTTTGGCCTTCTTGGGCTTTGGCTTTGGTCTTGGGCCTCCATATTAAGAATACTAATAAGAAGAACTTCAAGTATTTTGGTCATTGACCATTCCTCCTATTAATAACATCTTTTTTATTCTCATCATACTCCCCAAGTTGGAGAGAATTCGTCCACGAATTCAGTATGCCTGCAAATAACAGAGTAAGTTTGCGCATATTAGTTGGAAAATGTATAGGTGAAGCAAACTTATTTGCATTAAGTCTAAGGAGATGAGATGGTTGAATTCTAGCTACAAGACATGTTTGGAAAGAAGATTTTGGGATGAAATATTTAGTGAAAAAACCTCTTAGAAGGTGGAACCTTTAGGAGGGTTTGGAATAGCATCCCTAAACTTCTTAAACAAAAATGTTAAGTACTTAGAATGTGTAGGAAATGAAAAAGATAAGGAAGGAAAACACCTTGGAGGTAAAGGAATGAGACCTAATTTATCTTGTCCTTCTTTTTCTCTTTCATTTTCGTTTTTTGTTTTAAGGTGGTCTTGTTGTACCTCTTTTAACAATGTGGTTCGTTTTTGTGGACAATTGGCAACAATGTGCCCAAAACTTAAACATTTAAAACATTTTGTTTTTGAAGTTTTGGTGGGTGACTTAGGGGTAGAAGGATTGTGGGTAGAAACTTTTTGGGAAGAAGTGGTTTCTTTGGAAATATTTGAAGGAGAATTTTGAGTAGAAACTTTGTTTGTATCCTTCCTAGAAGAGTTGTAGAAAACATCATCATGAGTAGTTTTGAAAGTTGTTTTCAAAAGGTGTGATTCTACCTTGATGGCTACGTGAAACACTTTCTTTAAAGAAAAGTACTCATGTAATTTTACAAAATCTTTAATTTCTCTTCTTAAACCACTTACAAACCATTTTATCTTTGATTCTTCATTAACATGCATATTCATTTTAATCAAAGATGTTTCAAATTCTTGAAAATATTCATCTACCATCCTATGTCCTTGATGAAGCCTTTTAAACTTCGACAAGTGCTCCTTCCTATAAGGAGGAGGAACAAACCTCGCGCGCATGCATGCCTTTAAATGTTACCAAGAAACCACGGGCGATTTCTTGTTATAACTAATGTCCATGAGAGTTCCTTGCCACCAATGGTTGGCATAGTCTAAAAAACTAAGGAAGCTAACCTAACCTTTGGTCCTTGGAGACCTTATACACATTAAAGAGATGTTCAACCTTAGCTTCCCAATCTAAATACAAAGAAGAGTCATTGGACCTATGAAAACTAGGTAACTTTACAAAATTAAAAGAATCTTGTGATTGTTGTTGATATTGAGGACGCTTTTTGGCAAAATGGTGCATACTCCATTTGTCCACATCTTGATGTTTTTTCCATGCTTTAGCTTCTTCTAATGTTTGCAATCTTTTGGCAAGTTGGCTAATTTTTTTATCTTCATGAACAATTTGCTTCCTAACCTCCACAAGTTCTTCCAAAAGATGAGCTTTGTGATAGGATGTAGTTTTGGAAGATGCACCACTTAAAATATTATTCATAGCAACAAGCAAACACAAAACACAAAGAGGAAACAATTAAAGAAAACTTGTTAGCACATAAAGCAAAAGAAAGCTTGTTGTAATAGGCTAAAAATAATACACTCAAACCACTCCAAGAAAATTTTTCTTTCCTTAACCAAGCCTCTCTTGTGGATTGGATGAGCTTCAAGTGAAAAATGTTAAATAAAACCACACTTACTCAAAGAACAATTCACCACAAAACATTAGGAAACAAGAAAAGACAAGCAAAAAAGGTGTAAACAAGAACTAGCTAAACCAAAACAGAATAAAAGATATGACAAAACTTGGAGAAGAATATGAAATGAAAAAGACAAGTAAGAAAAATAAGGCACTCAATGAAAAGATAGCACACAAAGAAATCCTAAAGAATAGTACTAGAATAGATGAAGAAAACCAAAAATAGTGCGACTGGAATTTTTGTAAAAAAAAGGTCGTGACTTTACAATTTAACTGGAGCTGTATAATGCAAACTGGAGTCTGAAAATTAAACCACTGGAAATTCAAGATTTTATCTAAAAATTGGCATTGGAATCACTCAAAAACAGTAAGCCAATTAATTGTGATAAATTTCCGAAAATCACTGCCGCATCACCGTTTTTTCAGCGTCAAAATTCTATACTCTGTACGTATTTCATTTATCATTTTTTGTGTATATTGAATTTTTATGTACTTCTTTTCTTCACTCTTTTGTAACACTTCAAACTACGTAAATCCAAGTTTTCAGAATTTTCCAATAACCACAGAAATTTTGATAAACTAAACAGTCATCAGGTTTTTAAGAAAAACAGAGGAAACCTATTATGGAATTAAAAAACAGAATGAAGAAAATTCAAAAACACAAAAGAATTGATGTAGAGAACTTTTATAGAACTAATACACAAGCATGAACTCAAAACTAAAAATAAAATGCACCAAAGGATCAAAAAACAGAATCACAAAACTGTACTCAAATAAAATCAATCAACCAAAATTAGCAATAAAAGTACTACAAGGACATGATGACATTGTAGGAAAAAACATGACTAGATAAAACATGATTGAATTCAAAAATTAAAATGACACAAACACAATGAATTAACAACAATTAAAACAGCAAGAAATACTTAAATAAAGCAAAAACAGAAACACGTACACAGAAACAGAAGTAAAGTGTCCAACAACTCAAAAAAAATTTGCACACAACCATAGCTCTAGATATCACATGACATGACTTAGATTGACACAAGACAAGATACAACACATTAAGGAGGCTTAAGGACAGTTCAATGGAGGACATTGCCTTCCAAATGAAAAGCCAAATGTTGGGTTTAATAGTGCCAAAGTTCAAAAGGGGGGGTGAATTGACCTTTTAAAACTTTCTCGTAGAAGCAGTGTTTAACACAGTTTTACAGAAAATAAATCGATTTATGTGAAAATGAACAGATTTATTTCAGCACTGTTTTTGTTTGAAAAGCGTTTATACAGCAAGGTTAATCACAAGATTATGCAGATAGATTTTCCAGATGCACACACACAGATATCAGATTGAAAAACAGTGAAACACAAAAACAGCAAACCTTAATTCCAATTAATGTGATTTAGGTTCAGTTAAGGGCTTGACAATTAGTGAGGCAATCTATCACACTCAACCTGTTTTATTAGCCTTTAACAGATTATCAGTGTTCTTATTGAAACCAGACAGTTTTCCAAAAATTAAGAACAGTATGCATGATGACTTTTTACGGCAAGTGCACCGCGTTTGTCAGAAGTAATAATTGTCCCTAAGGACGGATATCGATCCTACAAAGAACAGTGAATCATTGAGTACAATATTCGCTAAATATAACAACAGAACAATAAAAAAGAGTGTGAAGTGATTATGTTGGCACTGATCAATAAGAAAACAAACAAAGAATTAGTTGCTTCAATTGGAAAAATTGGGATTAAGTTTCATCTCTCTCACTCTCATGTATTTTGATTAGCATGTTAATATTAAGTTCTTTAATTGAAATTGATGCCCGTATAAAAATCATTTATATCGATTCCTCGCATATAAAATCCTTAAGAATGTTCCCTAACTATCGATCCCTCGCATACTTATAAGAACAACTTAGAACGAAGATCAGACGTTTAATAGCAATTAACATTTCAAGTCTATTCCTAGCACTCAAATATGTTAAGTATTGTTGTTTAGGTCCGAACCCTAAAAATACCTCCCGGTCAGATTTAAGATTCTCAATTTGTCACGGAGAATTAAAAGTAAAACAACAATACCAATAATCAATCAAGAACTGAATATTAATATATAAAATATCACCTCAATACATAAGAGTTTGAGCAGATTACTCCCAATCCCAAAGGGTAGAATTAGCCACGCATACTTCTATCACCTTCCATTCTCCCAATTGGGTTACAATTCACTCTATGGTGTTTTCCTCTCAATCTGGCACCCTAAGGTTGAGCCTCTAGCCCTCTATTTATCCTAGTTTTCTAGGGTTATGTTGTTTCCTATGTCGCGCTAATGGGCTAAATGATAAAACATAAAAAAGGCCCAATCTTCTAGGGTTAGGTTGTTTCCTATGTCGCGCTAATGGGCTAAATGATAAAACATAAAAAATGCCCAATCTTTCTTTGCATCTTTTTCCATTCTGGGACATTCTATCTTTATCTTTTTGGCTCAAATCATTCATCTTTAATCCAAATCTCCAATCTTCCTTAGAAATCTGCAATTAACACCAAATTTGGGAATAAAATACTCTTATTCAAATAAAGATCATGAAAAATGTAAAAGGGTATAAATTCATAAATTAGGGATTATTTTATATGTAAATTAGCAATAAATCCTCATAAGTGCCTATATTTTAATATGAAATATTACTGAAATTAGACACTTATCAATGCACAGCGCTCAGAAAGAACAGATTTATTTTCAATTGAACAGATTTATTTCTTTGTTGTTTTATCAATTATGCAGAAACGAAATTGCAGAGAGTGAGAGAGAATGAACACAAGCAGTTATACTGGTTCACTCAACTGAGCTACATCCAGTCTTCACCAAAACCAGGTGGAAATCACTAAAACACAGTACAACCAAGTACAATTCCCACTGTTCTTGAAACCTACAAGAACTTAGGTACTCTTGCTGAAAAAACCTATTTCAGCACACACCCACTCTTCAAGAAAACCTATCAAGAAGAGTGTTCAACCAAACTATTCCAAGAAATGAGAAGTGAAACGACTACACCTGATTGAGGATACAAAGATCTGCCTTAAACCAGTAGGCAAGATTGCTAGAACAGTAGCTGCATCTCACACCAAGCTTTTGGAACCAAACCAAGAACAAACACTTTGTGATTTTTTGAAATCTTTGAAGAACAAATGCTAATCCTTTGTAAACTCTTAATTCTCTGCTGTCAAAACTTGTTTTTGCAAATGCATGAACGATTGACAAACTCAGAAACAAGTTTTCATTTTATAGAAAACCAACTTATAACAGAATTTTGAAAAACAGTTAAAGCTGTTATAAAATGAACAGATTGAAAATAAAATGAACAGATTTATTTTCAAAAGCAGTTAGAGAATTTGTTAAGTGAGGAGACTTAGTCAACCATTCTGGTGCTGAGATAAAACTGAAAATCGTTTAAGCTTGACATGGCACCAGAGACAAAAAGAATCTATTCATTTACAGATGAACAGATTTATTTTTCAAAACGAAAACAGAGAAAGTTTAACTATTTAAAACTTAGTCGTTTTGAAAGATAGAAGACTTAGTCAAAATACATGATGCACAAAATCTAATTTTTACAAGACTTAGCCAAGGCATCAGTGTAAAAATGAATCTGTTTATTTAGAAAAGAAGAGATTTATTTTTATGCAGTAAACGTGCTTTTTTGTAAAACATGTGAAAAACAGTTTAAGAAAACTTATGCTTGTTCTTATCACATGGCCAGTGGTTATGAGGTGAGTTACTCAGCAAAAAGCCCACTCTTAAACAACCTCTAAGCTCTACCTAAGACACACTTAAAGCAAAGGAAAATACACATGAAATGTACATAGAAGTCTTCGTCAAACACTATCTTGAAGGGGCAGCAACCATCTTCAACAATCTCCCCCTGTTTGATGGAGACAAATCCCTATAGCTAACCTCATATCTTTGTTGCTTTAAGCACCTGCACTGCACCATATTTTAAGCCAGAAAAAAACAGCAACATTGCATAGCATGAGAAATGGTTTTAAGGTGCAGAATTAACTCCCTGTTTCAGCTAGCTTCACCTAGCATGGTGAGCTATTTTTCAGCTATTTTTCTCCCCCTTTGGATTCATCAAACAACATATAAGCATAGGGAAAAAACAAATATGAAACAGAAACCATAACCATGATAGTTCAGAAAATAAACCATATTGTTCAGCATTACAGACATTTGAAAGCTGATAAATAAAGCATTAAAAACAGATGACTACTGATCCTTGTAGTAAAGCTCTGCAAGTTGTGCCCGAACCCCTTCAATCTGATCATCAAGGTGTTGAAACCTTGCATGAGTAGTCTCAAAGTATGCCCTTTGTTCTGCAGACATTACATCAAGACGATACAGCACTTGCCTCTCAAACATAGACATTGGTTCTCCTCGATATTCTGGAGCTTGATAGGCAACTATGGCATTTGCAGCAGCTTCCTCATGCACAGAGTGGGTAGCAGGTGAGTCATCATCCATAGGAACAGCTTCATCCTCATCCTCATTGTGGAGGTTTGATGCCTCATGTTCTGCTTGAGGGTCCTTCCTTTTGAGAACCACCCACTTGTCCTCAATTTTGTGAAAACCCATTTTGGTGAGAGTTGAAGTATCAATCTCACTTACAGCCTTGATAGGGTCGTTTCTCTCATTTGTAACATCAATACCAAAGTAATCAATCAATTTGGAAACAATTATAGCATAGGGAAATTGGTAATCAGCCAACCTTTTTTATTTGAGCATGTGTTCATTGATAATGAAAACCCAGTTTACCTTAATCTGGTTCTTGATGCAATATAGGAGAATTAGATCCTCTTCATGTAAGACAATATGGTTTGTCCCTCTTGGAATAAGTTGTCATGTTATGATGTAGGCAACTAGACGTGGAGTGAGGTTCAAATGTCCTGCATGGAACCTGTTTATACTCTCTGTAGGATTCCTCATGCAACTCTTATAATATTGCAACTTGTTGAATTCTGAAATTCCACTGGTATTTCCCTTTCCTACTTTCAATCCAGCATATTTTATTCCAGCCACAGAGTTCCACACCTCACTTGTGATCTTCATCTTAATTCCTTTCACATAAGAGACAACTTTCTTCCCATCCAATGTGAGGTTAGTATAAAACACCTTAACCAAGTCAGGATATACATTACCCGTTAATTCCAGCAGCTTTTTCAGTTTCTGGTGCTTCAACACAGCCCTTGTTTCTACCAGTTTTTCAGATTTCAGCCAGTTGAAATCCAACACCTTGGGTATGTTGATCTGCTTCCTGCTTGTCTCGTGAATGTAGGCATTGATGCCTTCTTCATTTCCAGCGAACCAACCTTCTAGTACACCTTGAGAGGTGGTTTGCTTTCCTTTGCTTTTTTGTTTTTCTCTTGAAGACGAAGCCATGTTTGAACCAGAAAATATTTCTTGTTTCTAATGGTGAGAATCAAAGAGAGGTAGCCAATGTGGGTAGCAAATATTCACACAGATTTATAGCAGAATAAATGGATTGATATGGCAGTTATGAGTGGATATGCATGAAGATTTTATGCTCTGAATTTGTGCAGAGAATCTTTGAAAATATGCACCAAATATTTAGGGTCACGATGCATACACTCAAACCTTTATTGAGCACCCAAACCATCAAATCGGTTACATAACCATGACCAAAACCGTCAAAGGTACAGAGGTTAATGCCCACTAGGTCAGTCAAGCAGTCAAATATCAAAATTTCTCTTTCCTAGTCATAAATGCATATCAGTGCAGAAAATAAACACATTCAATTACGAATAAACAGATTTAATTTTTCACTGCTAGGCACAATTGACGTTTATAATACCCAATTCATTAAGCAGAAAATTAAACCTATCTTTGGCTAATGGTTTTGTGAACAAATCAGCAAGTTGTAAATCAGTACCAATGAACTTAATATCACATGTTCCATTAGATATGTGTTCCCTTAGAAAATGATGCCTAATTTCAATGTGTTTGGTTCTTGAATGCATGACAGGATTTTTGGTTAAGTTGATTGCACTTGTATTATCACACAGCAGAGGTATATGGTTAAGTAAGATACCAAAATCATTCAATTGTTGTCTTAGCCATATAGTTTGAGCACAGCAACTCCCTGCTGCAATGTATTCTGCTTCAGCAGTGGAAAGAGCTACACAAGCCTGCTTTTTGCATTGCCATGAGATCAAGCTTGATCCAAGCAAATGACAGGTTCCACTTGTGCTCTTCCTATCAATTTTGCAACCTGCAAAATCTGAATCAGAATATCCAGTTAAACTTAATGGAATATTACTTGGATACCACAAGCCAACTTCTTTAGTTCCTTGCAAATACTTCAAAATCCTTTTGACAGCATTGTAGTGTGATTCTTTAGGAGCAGATTGAAACCTTGCACACATGCACACTGCAAACATTATGTCTGGCCTGCTGGCAGTGAGATACAGTAGTGATCCTATGAGTCCTCTGTATTTGGTTTCATCAACAGAAATTACAGCTTCATCATGATCCAAATGACAGCTTGTTGAGAAGGGTGTGCTGATTGGTTTACACTTGTCCATTTCAAATTTCTTCAGCAGATCCTTGCAATACTTAGCTTGACTTAAGAAAATGCCATCCTTGAGTTGTTTGACCTGCAAGCCTAGAAAATAGTTCAACTCACCCATCATTGACATTTCAAACTCACTCTTCATGACTTTCACGAAAGCTTCACACAATTCTCCATTATTTGATCCAAAAATGATATCATCCACATATACTTGTACTAGAATTGAGTCATCTCCTTTCTTCTTAATGAACAAGGTCTTATCTGATGTGCCTCTGTCATAGCCTTGTGAGGTGAGAAAATCACTTAGCCTCTCATACCATTGCTTAGGAGCTTGCTTGAGTCCATAGAGAGCCTTTTGGAGTTTGAACACATATTTTGGATGTTGATGGTCTTCAAAACCTGGTGGTTGTGAGACAAATACCTCTTCATTTATATAGCCATTTAGAAAGGCACTTTTCACATCGATTTGAAATAGCTTGAACCCTTTGATGCAGGAGAAGGCAAGCAACAGTCTAACAGCTTCTAACCGAGCCACTGGTGCATATGTCTCATCATAGTCTATCCCTTCTTCTTGATTGTACCCTTTAGCTACAAGCCTAGCCTTGTTTCTGGTGATCACTCCATGCTCATCCATCTTGTTTCTAAATACCCATTTTGTCCCAATTATATTCATCTAAGGTATTCTAGGTACAAGAGTCCAGACCTCATTAAGAGCAAATTGATTCAGTTCCTCTTGCATAGCTAAAATCCAGTTGCTATCCTTGAGAGCTTCATTCAAATTCTTGGGTTCAACTTGAGATACAAAGGCCATTGCTTCACAGAAATTGTTCAAGGATTTTCTAGTTGACACTCATTTCTCAATGTTCCCAATGACATTATCAAGGGTTAAGTCTCTTGGGGTTTTCCACTCTTTTGGCAAACCTGCACCTGCAGTAGATTCTTGTATAGCATGTGTATCAGCAGTATCAAAATGAATCGATTCATTTTGATTTAAAACATATTTAAATTCATTACTGTCAAGGTCATCAGCAGCAGTTTTAGATATGCTATGATCAGTTTCATCAAAAACAACATGCATTGATTCTTCTACTATAAGCAACCTTTTATTGAAGACTCTATATGCATGACCATTCAAAGCATAACCAATGTGCACACCTTCATCAGATTTAGCATCAAACTTACCAAGATTTTCTTTGCCATTATTCAATACAAAGCATTTACACCCAAATACTCTAAGGTGGCTCACACTAGATTTCCTGCCCTTATACAATTCATATGGGTTTTCTTAAGAATTGGTCTTATTAAGGTCCTATTTAACACATAAGCTGCAGTATAAACTGCATCAGCCCAAAAATACTTAGGAAGCTTAGATTCATTTAACATAGTTCTAGCTAGTTCCTCTAATGATCTATTTTTCCTTTCAACTACACCATTTTGTTGGGGTGTCCTAGGGGCTGAAAAGGTATGTGCTATCCCATGCTTCTCACAGAACCTCTCAAACTTAGCATTTTGAAACTGTCCCCCATGATCACTTCGAATTGATTTTAAGCAGCAACCATTTTCATTTTGCAGAATTTTTGCTAATCTCTTAAAGGCAGTGCAAGCATCATGTTTATGTGCAAGAAATAAAGTCCATGTAAATCTAGAGTAATCATCCACAACAACTAAAGCATACAAATTTCCAGCCAAGCTAGCAACTCTAGATGGACCAAATAAGTCCATATGTAACACATCCAATTGATTTTTTGTAGAGAAAATATCCTTTGACTTGAAAGAGGATTTGATTTGTTTACCTTTCACACAAGCATCACAAAGCCTGTTGTCCTGAAATTTAATGTTAGGTAAACCAGAAACTAAATCTTTAGATTTCAATTTATTCAAGTGATTTGTGTGTATGTGAGCTAACCTCCTGTGCCACAACCAAGACTCATCACTTCTGGACAGCAAACACTCATTTGAAGAGTTAGTTTCCATGATATTCAGCAGATATATGTTATTCACTCTCTTACCAGTAAAGAGTACCTTACTAGATGAATTACTTGAGATTGTGCAGCCTTTTGACTCAAAATTCACTTTGTATCCTTTGTCACAAAGCTGACTTATGCTGAGAAGACTATGCTTGAGTCCTTCTACATACAGCACATTCTCAATGGTTGTTGAGTTTCCTGTTCCAACAGTGCCTCTGCCCAAAATCCTCCCTCGGTTATTATCACCATAGGTTACATGTCCTTCTGCTTTGAGCTTCAAGCTAGTAAACTTTGTAAGATCTCCAGTCATATGCTTGGAACAACCACTGTCCAAGTACCACTGATTTTTCTTGCTGCCAATCTGCAAAACAGAATAAAAATGATACAAATGGTACCCTTTTCAGTATAGGGTCCAGCACAGATTAAAACCTTCTCTTTGGTAGCCATTTTGCTAAATTCTTAGGCACAAGATGTTTTCTAGCAATGCAAGACCTAGAGGTGTGACCAGATTTCATGCAGTAAAAACAGGTTACATGAGATGCCCTTTTGCCACTGTTAAAAGCTGAAAAAACTGATTTTGCTGGAACAAAAAAACTTGAAAGCTTTTTGACATTGGTTACATTTCCAGGGGTATAACCAAGACCATTCTTATTGAAAATAGCATTCTGTGATCTAAGGAGAGACTCAAGGTTTTCTCTTCCCTTGGTGAAATTGGAAAGGGTTTTCAGCAAATACTCCACTTGTTTTTCCAATTTTTTGTAGTTTCCACAGGTTTTAATAGAGGCATGCAAGCATGTTAGTTCAAGGCTTACCAAATCTGTTTTGGCCTTATGCAATTCTTCCTCAAGTGTTTTTACTTTAGGTGCCAACACATTATTTACCTTTTGCAGCTTATTGCATATTACAGCTAGCCTATTTGCTTCATCATGTGTTTCCTTGAAGGCAGCAAGCAAATCATCAAAGTTATCAGAATCAGGAGAAAAATTACTTACTGAATCAGAGCTTGACTCCTCATCCTTCATCATGAAGCACAAATTGTTCTCCTCATCTTCTGTTGAAGAGCTGCTGGTTGAGGATGCTTCATTTTCCTCCCATGAGATGTAGGCTCTTCTTCCCTTGTTCCTTTCAAATTTTTGCTGGCAGATTTGTCCCTTGTTTGATTGTCTGGACAATTTGTTTTGATATGCCCTGTTTTGCCACAGCCAAAGCAAGTATATTTAGAGGAACTTGAATCATTGGGTTTGGGATACCTTCTTTTCTGCTGGTTCCTATTTTTGCTTTTCTTCCTCAGGAATTTGCTGAATCTTTTTGTAAGAAGGCTGATTGTGTCATCATCTTCAGCATCTTCTTTTTCTTCCTTGATCTCATTCAGTTCAATTGCTTTCAGTGCAAGACCTTTGGGTTTTCTCTCTGTTGTTTCCTGCTCTTTGAGTCTTTTGAGCTCTAGCTCAAGCTCCATCAGCTTTCCAAACAGTGCAGCAGTTCCCAACTTTGACAGATCACGGCTTTCAGATATGGCAGTCACCTTTGGTTGCCAGCTTCTGTCGAGGCACTTCAATATCTTTATGTTGAGTTCCTCTCTGTCAAATTCTTTTCTCAAGCCAGTGAGGTGATTCACAATATGGGTGAATCTTTTATGCACATCAGCAATGCTCTCCTCGGGTTGCATTCTGAACAGTTCATATTCTTGGATGAGAGCATGTTTCCTTGACCTCTTCACATCTTCAGTACCCTCATGAGTCACTTCTAAGACTTCCCACATCTCCTTAGCTGACTTACATTGGGATATCCTGAAGAACTCATCCATTGTCAATGCAGAGGTTATGATGTTCTTGGCCACAAGATCATGTTGAGCCTTCCTCCTTTCGGTCTCATTCCATTCTGATCTTGGCTTTACCACTTCTTCATCCTTGACAACCTGCATTGGCACATAAGGTCCATTGACCACAGCTTCCCAAATTAATGCATCAATAGATTCCATGAAAATTCTCATTCTAACTTTCCAAAATGCATAATTCACTCCATTGAACATAGGTGGTCTATTATTAACAGCAGATCCTTCAGCAAAAAGCACATTAAACTCAGACATTATTACAAACAAACTTGATTAAAATACAAGTCCTAGCTCTTGATACCAATTGTTGGGTTTAATAGTGCCAAAGTTCAAGAGGGGGGGTGAATTGACCTTTTAAAACTTTCTCGCAGAAATAGTGTTTAACACAGTTTTACAGAAAATAAATCGATTTATGTGAAAATGAACAGACTTATTTCAGCACTGTTTTTGTTTGAAAAGCGTTTATACAGCAAGGTTAATCACAAGATTATGCAGATAGATTTTCCAGATGCACACACACAGATATCAGATTGAAAAATAGTGAAACGCAAAAACAGCAAACCTTAATTCCAATTAATGTGATTTAGGTTCAGTTAAGGGCTTGACAATTAGTGAGGCAATCTATCACACTCAACCTGTTTTATTAGCCTTTAACAGATTATCAGTGTTCTTATTGAAACCAGACAGTTTTCCAGAAATTAAGAACAGTATGCACAGCGCTCAGAAAGAACAAATTTATTTTCAATTGAACAAATTTATTTCTTTGTTGTTTTATCAATTATGCAGAAACGAAATTGTAGAGAGTGAGAGAGAATGAACACAAGCAGTTACACTGGTTCACTCAACTGAGCTACATCCAGTCTTCACCAAAACCAGGTGGAAATCACTAAAACACAGTACAACCAAGTACAATTCCCACTGTTCTTGAAACCTACAAGAACTTAGGTACTCTTGCTGAAAAAACCTATTTCAGCACACACCCACTCTTCAAGAAAACCTATCAAGAAGAGTGTTCAACCAAACTATTACAAGAAATGAGAAGTAAAACGACTACACCTGATTGAGGATACAAAGATCTGCCTTAAACCAGTAGGCAAGATTGCTAGAACAGTAGCTGCACCTCACACCAAGCTTTTGGAACCAAACCAAGAACAAGCACTTTGTGATTTTTTGAAATCATTGAAGAACAAATGCTAATCCTTTGTAAACTCTTAATTCTCTGCTGTCAAAACTTATTTTTGCAAATGTATGAACGATTGACAAACTCAGAAACAAGTTTTCATTTTATAGAAAACCAACTTATAACAGAATTTTGAAAAACAGTTAAAGCTGTTATAAAATGAACAGATTGAAAATAAAATGAACAGATTTATTTTCAAAAGCAGTTAGAGAATTTGTTAAGTGAGGAGACTTAGTCAACCATTCTGGTGCTGAGATAAAACTGAAAATCGTTTAAGCTTGACATGGCACCAGAGACAAAAAGAATCTATTCATTTACAGATGAACAGATTTATTTTTCAAAACGAAAACAGAGAAAGTTTAACTATTTAAAACTCAATCGTTTTGAAAGATAGAAGACTTAGTCAAAATACATTATGCACAAAATCTAATTTTTACAAGACTTAGCCAAGGCATCAGTGTAAAAATGAATCTGTTTATTTAGAAAAGAACAAATTTATTTTTATGCAGTAAACGTGTTTTTTTGTAAAACATGTGAAAAACAGTTTAAGAAAACTTATGCTTGTTTTTATCACATGGCCAGTGGTTATGAGGTGAGTTACTCAGCAAAAAGCCCACTCTTAAACAACCTCTAAGCTCTACCTAAGATACACTTAAAGCAAAGCAAAATACACATGAAATGTACATAGAAGTCTTCATCAAACACTATCTAGAAGGGGCAGCAACCATCTTCAACACCAAACTCATAAGAATCATGAGTGTCATATCCTTATACACAATTATAGGCGGAAATGGAAAGGAAAGCAAGATCAACACATGAACACAAGTAGAAACACAATTAGGACATAGAAATAGAGGATACAAATGTAAACCAAACAGAATTTAACATGGAACATATTCTACCGAATGAATTCATCAATAGAACAAATTAAACCGATTAGAATCTAAGAACAACAAATAGGAACAAAGCTACCAAATGAAATTTGCTAAAACATGGAAATGGAGATGAAAGAAAGAAGAACTTAATTGGATGAAGATTGAATGAGATGGATTTGGAGAGGAACACACCACTTGGTGGTGAAAGCTCGAAGATGAGTGTGTGATTGCCACTACTTGTAGCCCTCCAAAAGCACACAAGATAAGACTAGGAAAGAGATCAAATCTTACAAAGCTCTCTCTCAAATTGAGTAGAGTTTCTTTACTTAAAATTCAACTTTCAACTTGTGTTTATAATGACCAAGCACCTCTATTTATAGCTTTAGAGGATGAAATGAAAATGAAACAAATTCAAAATTCCCTCCTAATTCTAATTCAAATTTGGCGCCTAAACTAGAGTCATGAGGAAGGTGTGACATATTTTCTATTTTGGCACCTCCTAAAGTACTCCTACACCATCTCCTTAAGTCACATGGATAATGTGACTTTATTTTGTACATTCACACTCCTTATTTAATATCCACACCTCCCTAAAACTATACAAGAGTAATTACAAATAGAGACATCCAATGATGCTCATTTATTTAATGTTTGGCCTTGCCCCTCATGGGTTGGACTTGGGCTTCTTGGGCTTTGGCCTTCTTGGGCTTGGGCTTTGGTCTTGGGCCTCCATATTAAGAATACTAATAAGAAGAACTTCAAGTATTTTGGTCCTTGACCATTCCTCCTATTAATAGCATCTTTTTTATTCTCATCACTATAGGTTCTTTATCCGTGGACAATGCTATTATCAGGTGTTGGGGGGAGGGGGGGCATTTGGTTAGGTATTGTAAGGGAAATTTGAAATCATAGGAATAGGGTTGTGTTTTGAGAATGGGCGGGTAGATCTAGTGGAGGTCTTTATTGTGGTACAAAGGAAGACTTGATCTTGGGTCACGGTAAAAAGAAAGATTGGTTGTTTTCTCTTACTCAGGCTGGTGTTTGAAACCTCAATGTTGTATGAGGTATTTGAAAGATTGATATTTGGTGTTTCTTATTTAATGTTTTTGCCCAGGTTTGAAAGTTGTGGTGTATTTTGTGCAGATATCCTTGGCTTTTTCTACTTGGCAGGGTTGGATTGATGTGTTTGTCTTGGGTTGCGATTGGAAGTTGTTTCTGTTTTGTGCAGGTTTTTCTAGTTTATATTTCCTTCTCACGGGATGAATTGTTGTTTTTGGCAATTAGTTATTTGGCGTAGGTCATACTGTTGGCAAAGACCTTGTTTAGTTGTTGAATTTGGTGTCCTGTCATGAGGGTTTGTTTCTCTGGTGGGTTGATGTAATTGGAGATTCTGTATCTTGTTTTGGTATGTGATTTTGGGTAATGTTGTTGGATCCTTAAGTGGTTAGGTTCAAGGAAACTTGTTTTGATTTTTTGCATAAGGATTGATACACCTCATTTTATTTTATTTATTCTTTACTGATAAAAAATTATTATTGCTTGTTATAATACGTCAATATTCACACAACTCGTGCAAGACACATGAACATGCTTAGATGGATGTCTTTCACACAATCAAATTATTATGACACGAAAAAAAGACGTATTCCCATAAAATTCTACTTTTCTCAACATGGAACCTTTTTTAGGGAGATTTACACTTCCCTTCTACCAAATAACTACTTTATTCTCTCTCTTCATTTCTCTCTCACTCTACTTGTACTGTGTCAAGCACACTGGTAAGGTGTTCCATCTTTTATAATTTCAAGTATGTTGCCATGTCTCCTATTGTCGAGTCATCTTGCCCTTCTGTTTTCTGTTTTACATCTTTTAAGGCAAGAGAGTAAGTGATCTTCAATTTGTCTTTTCTGCTATTTACGAAGCTAAAAAGCTTTTCTCTTATGTGGTATATCAGAGTGTATCCTTTATGAAGATTTTGGCACATGAAGTTTAAAATTTGATATTTCCCTTTAAGATGATTTGTACAATAAGAGATTATTAGTCTTATCATAAATATCTAGTCTTATATTTTCTTTATTGTTATTTATACTGATGATGATTGCATGATGTTAGATCTAACAATAATCTGAAACTTTAGACAGTACAATATTTTTCTCCTCATCCGTGGTATAAAAATCTCTGTTTTTGTTTAAGTTCAGCACCAAAAATACTTGACAGACTTAAGTAAACTTCATGCATTACCTCCAAATTTCAGACACCTTTTAGTTTTGTATAACGCAATAAAAATAGTAAGTAAACAGAAACAGAAGGTTACTTTTATGATGAATGATTTTGTTTACCTCATACTGTAGTTGGACAGATTGTTTTTACAAATTATAATGCCAAACATGTTTACAATTTATATTATTCATAAAACAAATGTTCTACTATCGGCTTCATAATAGAGGAGAATGAACAAGAAATTATAAAAGATGAATATAAAAGGGTCTACGCCAAAAAAAAATAAAGATATAAAAACAGGAAAGAAGTTTTAAATGTACTACAAATGGAGCTTAATGTAAACTCTTCAGGCTTTCTTCTGCTTTACCACTGGTGGTGGTGGGGGAAAGACAATACGGAACAGCCATGCAGCCAGTATTGATCCAACGAATGGGCAGATCCAGTATACATAGAAGTGATCCCATTTGTCGTGCCATTTCCCAAAGTATGCCCAACCAAATGCCTGAAAATAACACCGATCAGAGTTATTTCTTATGCATATTCTATGTCTCAGAACATAAAGGAACTGACACTAACATCATGTGTTACTCACCCAAAGAAAAAATGGTCAGAAAGATCATGGGTTTTACAAAATCAACATGAAAGGATGCAATTGCAACAAGCACATGCATCTGAAAATTACTGCTTTCTTTTGTTTCAAAATTTGAACGGTAAACACAACTGAACCATTTGCTGTTAATCCATGTTTCATATATAACAGTGTGTTTGATTTTAGTTTCAAATGTTTTATTCAATACAGATACCAACAAACAACACCTTATCTAAGAGAGTGAAACAACAGTGATGTTTGTTTGAACAAAGCACACATTTTAATGAAGCAGCCTACCATGAAACATAATATTTCCAACTTGGTCTCTGAACATCGATAGGGGTTTGATCAGAAAGGTAAAAAAGAAATCTTAGAAATTGTTGACAGTGCAGCTATTCAAGCTACAGTTTCAACAGTGACCAACCATATCGACTACAGTGAGTCAAATGATTGGAAGTTCTGGACTTGCAAGAAATTAGATGTTTACTGAGCAACTAATCACAACCAAATGAAAATGAAGGGGAGTAAGAATTCCTGACATCCCAGTGTACTAGGAAGGAAAAAAAGAAAAGAAGGTTGACACTTTATACTTGATATGTTAGCATTGATAGCACGTCAACTTATGATTATTTAGGTGCCGGAATGGGCCATAGATTACAAACTCACAGAGTACCATATTCATATTTGTCAACAAAAAGAGGACAAAGTGAGAAATTGTCGTAGGTACCAAACTTCAATGAACGAAAAGTACATATAGAGCCAAACTAGAATGGATGAGTTCCCTTAAAGACAAAAGAACTGGTGTATTAAAGGTCAGATAAATATACAAGAAAATAAAATGAAAAAATGAAAGTAAAGTCAATAAACTCTGAACTAATCATCACACAGTAACTCCAAATAAGTTCAAATCTCATGAAAGCGTATCATGTTTTCACTGCTAGGAATTATTTGACTCCACCTTGCAATACAGCGTGTATTAAGTGGCAAATTAAGGGGGTGAACTGGTAGTCTGTTTTAAGAACTTGACTACTGTATCTAATCTAAATAATTTATATCAATGTCAATGGATAACAGCTAACACAAATCCTTATCATACAAAAGGGCAACTATTCGTATGGTAGAGTTGATATTAAATTCTGTTTTCTTTTTTCTAAGTTTTTTAGTGTCATTCCCAATCATTTATTTAAGATATAGATCTCTACTTGCAAACACAGAGGAATCTTTTATCACCCATGACAGCTACTCCCAATAATCTTTTATCACCCATGTCAGCTATGTATTGTAGGGTGCATCAGTTGTCCAGTGGCAGAGACCAGGTAGGTCAAGTCACAATCAAATCATGATGCTTGGACAGCTATGCTCTTACGTAGAAAGGATTGCACCCTGATTAAGCTATAACTTTTGATTTAGTAGTAAGCATTCGATCCAACAATTAGTATCAGAATCACGAGTTTGATTACCAATATGACAATTGTTTAGGGAAAAATGTTGCAGGTTGCATAATTATCCTGTGACGTACGTTAGATGGGCTGAGTCACAAATCGAAGAGTTTGATTTCTAATGGGACAATTGGTAAGGAGAAACTGTTGAACTGTGACGGAAGCTAGATGCCAAGTCACAATTAAATCGTGGTATTTGAACTACTACACTATTCAATAGAAGAGTTGCACCCTGACTATGAGTTGTAGCTTTTGGCCTAGTAGAAACGTTTAATCCAACATCAACTACTCCTATGTGATTTCCTTGTGAATAATATGATCTGAAAATTTCGTTCTTTCCCCTTTTTTGTCATCCCTAAGAGATACTTGATTAAGGTTAGCTACCCTTAACTTAATTATCTCCTGAATCTCCATACCTTAAATTGATAGGCAAGGGAAGGATGATTAAGGAAAACTGTCAAAGGAAGCTATTTCATATAAATTTGGTTGGTTTTCTGTATAATTGCTCAAAAGAAGCTTTCACACCGAGGAAATCAGAGTCCAACAACAGTTAACGTGAAAAATACATTACAAAAATATGAAAAATACGAAAAAGTAATTGGCACATAAATCACATCTGATGAGAAGGGATTATAAACTATGCACACAATCTTCCAGCAAGAGTGCACACACCATACCACATAATAGCAGTATAGCATAACATAAGGTAAGATTAAATTCTACAAGCGCCCAATTTTTCTGAAAAATATTAATTACACAAAATTCAAACTTGAGATGCATATCAGAAAGTACTGAAAAAGGTATTAAAGAAATAAGAGAAATCAGGCATCCTTGAAGGTTTAGATGAGATAGTATACTAAAACTTGTGCAAACAACACCTATAATTAAGACAAGCAAATCAGTGATAATAAATGTCAGTGGCAACAAAGTAATTGCTGATATACACCACAATCATCTTTATTTATACTAATCATAATCTTCACTAATTAGGGAAACACAATAGCTAATCCTATGAGACAGAGGAAATAAGGAAACTAACTAATCCTAAGAGGTATGAGGAAATTCGGAAACTAATTCTCTCAAGATAAAAATTACTAAACTATAGGCTTGTTACAAACAAAATGACACAACCAAAGATTAATAGAAGGTGGAGTGGGAAACAGTAGCTGAAAAATTGTCTGAAACATGATGACTGGTAGTAAGATGGAGAAAGAGGTGATCAAAATGAAGAAAAAGGCTGGAAGAAGGCAAACTCACAGGATGGTATTATACAATTGAAGGGAGCTAAAAGCCCGGAAGATGTCATAAGGTTGAAAGCAAGAAAGACAATTAATTTGAGGGGGAAATCATAAAATTAAAGTAGAACTCTGAATTTAAAGGAGTTTGACCGTAGAATAGTAACAGGACAGGTCAGAGAGGATATACAAGTATCACTTTAATAATAGCATGGTTAGGTACAGAGGAGAGCAAAGAGATGAAGCACTATTAAACACCAATTTGTAATGAATTGAGGTACACAGTAATAATCACTCACAAAGGCAGGGTTCATAGCTGGTCCCGTGTAAGTAGCACCAACTGTGATCAAAACCAAAGTTGAGATTGCCATCAACAAAGTCTTTGCAGAGGCACTGCGAGGACCCTTGATCATGATGAGGAGAACAACAAATGTGATCACAAATGTCAGCACCCCTTCTGCTAGAGCTCCAGTATGCAAGCTAACCTTCAAAGAAGGCCCTTCAATCAAGTGTCTGTATTTCTGTGGCATATACTCCATAACAGCCAGAACACCACCCACTGAACCCAGTACCTGTGTAACACCACCACCACAAACACTTATTAAATTACCTCAATCCAAAAATGCTCTCATAAAATTGTTTTGGCACAACAAGAACCATATCATGACACAGGTTTCAAGATTTAGTCTGCAATGCAGCCACAATTTTGACCTTAACCGCAATTATTATCACATCAGTAACACTCGTGAGCAACAAGTTTTTAAGAAAAGTCTGCAACAGTAAATTCGGCCATCCGAGTGGCCAGTGCAATCCCTATTGTAACTGCATCCACCACATCTGTCCACAATTTCCTAAAATACTAAAGAACATGACAATAACAGAACCTCTGCATGAACTGTAACTGCAATTTAAAACCTGGTCTGATCTGCAGTATCTCACAAATATTTTAAATTGCTGTCACGATGGCAGAAAATTGCTGACAAAATGCGACCAATGGTGTCAAATTAACTCCAGAAAGGTGACAACTACTACAATTTAAAACCTTCAACATAACTAGCAAACCTTGACGTTGCAGGTCTCCAAAACCACAACACATGCACCACCATGGCCACATTTACCAGCAATGTCCCACAACCTGATGAAACCGCACAATTTAAAACCTCAATCACAATGTCAAACATGTTTTAAATTGAAGTCAGTTGAGATTTCATAGCGATCTCTGATCTTGCAAGAAAAAGCAAACAAATGTTGCCAATGTAACACTGGTAACTCCAAAAACCTTGTCACTACAATCAAAACTACAGTCGCAAACTGTTTTTTAAAGGACAAAATTCAGGTACAGTACCTAAACTTTTGTTTTTTTGCCTTTCTCTAATCACAAAAGGAGTTTTACCGTAATAATCTACGTAATCCTTGATTAAGATAAAACATCAATTCTGATAGGAGAACCATACAAACAATCAAAACCAGGATTGTTCTTTCTTAGAACCTCCAAGGATAAAACCAGTGAACAATGACCATAATTTAAAAAGCAAATTACATTGACATTTTTTTCTCAAATTACACTTCCACTCTAGCTTTTTCAAAACCCATGTAAGCCACTCCTCTGCTTTAAAAACATTATTATATTGTCATCACTTTTACATTACACATGCACCACTTTGAGTTTTAAAAACATCACCCTTACACCCCATGATAAAAAAAATTATAATTTAAGAAAAATTCCGGAAATGCTATCGTGATTTACTCTAATTTAAAACCTTGAACGTAACTAACAAACCTGAGCAGGGAAGCGGAGAGCCATTGAGAAAAGAGTGTCATCGCCAACACCAGCGGCGTAGGATGAAGCATTACCGGTCGGGTTGAAGCTGGCACCGCCCAAGGCATTACCAATGAAGGTGAAGATGGTAACAAGGATAAAGATGAGCGAAGTGATGATGACAGCGCCAGCGTAATCAAAACCATTGTAAGACGCATGACGAAGATCAAGAGCTGTTTTTATGACATCGGTGGCCAAACCCAACATGGAGGAAAACACGACCCAAAAGAAGGTCAACACCAAATCTCCAATGGCTGCTTTTATTACACTAACCATCTTTTCAGGCCAAGCTTTTCACCCTTTGAATCGCGCAACAGTGTTGCAGCAGAGTTTCTTTTCTTCCCTTCTACTGTTTTCGATAAGAAAACGAAGTGGGCAATGAAGCCAAGTGGTTGTGTTATGGATCGAGATGATGGGAGCAATAAAAAACTGTCTCGATACGCTCAAAGATTATTATCATGTTTGTTTATCACTCCCATAAACAGAAAACAAGAGCCGTTGTAAACTCGAGTGTCAATTATTGAGAAGGGAAATTATTTTATTATACAAATTTAAAATTATTTTAATTGATATAAACTAAAATCAATATAATATATTTTTTAAATATAGTAAATTATAAATTATTTGATTATTCGATTATTCGATTTTAATAAAATTTAATTTATCCATTTAACTGATAAAATTTATTTTTATACGAAATTATTTAAAGAATTAAATATGAAAAATTTGTTATGATTGGATAAAATTGTAACTACCTTAAGCAAACTTTTCCCTTTTATAAAATCTCCTCTTTCATCTATTTTCCACCATCATTCAGTTGTTGTTTGTTTTTGTTCATTCTCATTCCGTTATTATTTAGCTTGAATTAAGTATTTCTTATAAAACTTGATTTAATTTTCTTGTGCAAACTCTAACCCCGGTATTAGAAAAAAAAAAAAAACAATCCCTCTTAGTGTATAATGTGATTGTTATTTTCGTATAAATTAGTATTTATAAACGTCACAGTATATGTGTGTGACGGTTTTTCAAAACCGTCATAGAACTGACTGCCACAAAGTTTAGCGTGACGGTCTTACGCTACCCATCGCAACACCGACCACTTTAACACTTTGTATAAAGTTGTGATTTTTATGTGTAAGTGGTGTCAGTCATAATTGTCGCAATTTTTTACTGTCAGTATTATAATAAAATTATAAAAATAATACGTCGATTTCAACTGACATAATTTAAATTCTAAACAAATGAAATTTAGCTACCACTTTTTTATAATCTGGTTTACACAATTAATCTAAACATAATATATTTTCATAATAAAAAATAAAATACTAATAAAATGAAATAATGTATAAAATTATAAGCATCCATTCATTGCATTGAAAATTAAAGCACACATAATATTGTTTAAAAATTCATACATAATTGAAAATTAAAACACAAATAATTGTTCAAAAATTGATACATAATTTGAAATTAAAACACACATAATTGTTCAAAAGTTCATACATAATTTAAAATTAAAACACACATCCTAATCAGTTTTGCTTCCAGCACTTGATCCTATTATTTGATTAGGTGATGAAGCACCACTTCCAGTATCTGATGCCTGAAATAAATAATTTTAAATTAATGAATTTGAATGTTTACAATTATAAAATAAAAGACACCAATAAATATTTAAATATATTAATACCTCATTGATGGATGCATGAACCAAATTAGCTGTCATTGCAGCAAAATGTTCAGGAAGCATAGTTCATACCACTGAGCCTTGTTGTGGATCCTTTGAAAGCAAGGTTGGGACAAGTTTCATATGATAGCCCTCTAACTCGACTTGAATTCTCCTTACCAAATATGACACCAATTGGATCTTCTGGAGATATATCTGAAGTAGCTTTTGGATTTGTCAACATTAGCTCATCAATTTTTTCCTTATAGTTCTAGGAATGATGATTAAAATTAAGATTGGCATAACTTAAGCGTTATCTAGCTGCAACTTACCATGAAAATTTTCAGTTTAGAACCTCACACAGATAGACACATAAAACTATATCTTGTAATCATATGATGAGATTATACCAGGTTGTTGGAAAACTGATCCCACAATTCATAAATATATCTATCATATCAAATGGTGGAACACTCAACTACAACTACAATATCGATTCCAAACATCATGAGCATTTTGCAATGAAAGGTGTTGAAGAGTTGCAGCTAATCAGAATTCTTACTCAGAAAGAAGATTTGATCAAGATATGTATGCAACTTAACTAAAAATATAGTTAATTGGGTTGTAAAAAATAGTTTATTTAAACAGGTAAGTAATAAATAGTTAAATAAAAAGCAAACTTACTTGGAGTGATGGTTGTCAAAACTGAATTGAATTAGCTGCTAGATTGTGAAGCTGGAAATATCCATAAGACATACCAAAGATAGACATTATCATTAGATTACTTCACCAATCAAAGAAGAAAAAACACGGTTTCAGAACTGTAAAACTGTAAAGTCATATATATTGACTGCGCCTACTGCATTTGAGTGCCAGATTACCACTTGATATCAATGTTGTTTATTTTGTTCCATTTCAAAATTTACTACCTAAATATGGATTGATTCATATATATTACACCCATAAGTTATTAATCATTAGTAGACTTTCCAAGCATTTACTACCCTAACCTGTTTTTATTTACAAGTCTAAATTAATTTTTAAAATAAATAATGAAATTATTATATAACAAAATAAATTATAAATACTGAGAAGGAAAGGTATTCAAGCAATAATATTTTATAAATTTTTTTAATAAAATTGAATTCGTGGAAGTGAAAAGAATTAATGACAATTTAAATTAATTTTTAAAAGGAAAAATTAAATGCTTAAATATTATTTAAAGCAATTAAATAAAATAAAATATTAATACATTTAAACGTTGTTATGTTATTTTATAGCAATTAATGTATATTTGAATAACAACGAATAAATGTGTTCTGTTCTTCGATTTTTAGTAACAATATTATTATAGGAGATATTCATAATTATTTTTATTATAATAAGAAATATTTAACTTTATTTTCAAGTATTTAAAAAGTTAAAATTCAATTTAGTAAAAAAATGAAAATACTAAATATGACTTAATTTTTAGACTCAATTCCTCATATAACACTATTTATATTTTCATTTCCTCGTCTATATTTTCATTTCCTCGTCTAGTATTCTTTTATTTTTATTTCCATATCTAACATCCTTTTGTTTTTATTTCCCTATCTAACACCATTTCAAAAGTAAAAAAAAAATTAATAAATTAATAAATTAATAATTTTAATTTTGAATGCATTAAAAAAGTAAATATTTTTAATGTTTAAAATAGTTATTAATGAATAAAGAAATGAGTTTTTACAAAATAAAAAAAAAGTAATAAATTAAAAATATTTAGTTTAATTTTTTTTAAGAATGAAGAAATAAAAAATTAAACCCTACAACAACATAAAAGTTGAATCTATAAACATAAATTAGTATTTATTTTTATTATTATTGATGATGTAATCATGTTAATTTCAAGTAAAAAATACAGAACATAATTATAAAAAATCAAAGTCAATTAGTATTAATTAGTTGTAGACACACAAATAATATTGAAGTGTCTACCCTAAATGCAAAATCTTAAAAAAAACTAATGCAAATGCTTCACTTAATGCTTAAAAATGAGAAGAAAAAAATGTAAAAATAAATAAATATAGAAAATAAAAAAGCAATAATAAAAATAAAAACAGAAACAGAAATAAATTAAGAATGACAAAAAAAATAATAACTATAAACATAAAAGATATAAAATAAAGAAAAAATAAAATAAGAGGAAAATAAAAAAGATAAAAAAAAAAATCTAAACAAGATAAAGATAAGAGATATAAGGTGATACTAAATAAGTATGTCACACCCAACCTTTTCTATTTCTCCATCTTTTCTTTTGTATTACGCACCCAACATTTTGTTTGTTGTCAACAAATGGCTTCATTATATGTTATTGTTCACTATGATGGATCAATGAAAGAATGTCTCGTTGAAGGATGTACATTCAGTTTTATGATACCAAAAGTTGTTGCTATCAAAAGAGGAATGACTCTACAAAGAATGAAAGAAGGCATCGAATGATTGCACAAAAAATTCATGAAATCATCCAAGCTGACCCTTCCACACTAGTGTCAACCATAATAATGCACATGAAGTCATCCTTGGGGTATACAATCACATATAAAAAAGCATGGTTAGGAAAACAACTGGCCATAGAAAATGTATATGGCAATTGGGAAGAGTCATACCAAAAATTGGCAGCACTTCTAAATGCAATGCAACTTTACGTTCCTGGGTTTATTTGGAAAATAAAGACCCAACCTGCTTATGAAGGAAACCAATTGGACGCGGACCATATAATTTTCAAGAGGGTATTTTGGACATTCAAACCATGCATTGATGATTTCAAATTTTTCAAGTCGGTGGTCCAAGTTGATGAAACTTTCTTATATGGGAAATATAGAGGAACGCCATTGGTCGCAGTTGCGCAAGATGACCGGAACAACATATTACCAATTGTCTTCGCCATCGTAGAGGGAGAAACTACTGATGCTTGTTTTTTTTTTCTTGTGAAACCTACGAAGATATGTCACTCCGCAAGATGGTCTCTGTCTCATTTCTAACTGCCACAAATCAATAATTAAAGAGTGCATACTCTAGAGACGGTAGTGGTTGAAATACTTATATTCATGGCGGTTTAGAAATACACACTAAAAAGAAAGATGTTCTCAACATGGGTAATTGTCCTCATAATTCAACTTTTATATTGTTGTAGGGTTTAATTTTTTATTTTCTTCATTTAAAAAAAAATAAACTAAATATTTTTAATTTATTATTTTTTTATTTTTATTTTGTAAAAACTTATTTCTTTATTCATTAATTATATTTCTAACTATTTTAAACATTAGAAATATTTATTTTTTAATGCATTCAAAATTAAAATTATCAAAAAAAATTAATTTATTAAATTTTTTTTTTTACTTTTAAAATTTTGTTAGATAGAAAAATAAAAACAAAAGGATGATAGATGGAGAAATAAAAACAAAAGGGTGCTAGATAGAAAAATAAAAATAAAAATAATGTTAATCTAATTTTTACTTAGGTAAATATTTGAAAAAAAGTGATAGATAACAGAAAAAGACGTGGAGAGAGTTATTAAGCATATAAGAAAAGGTTAATTAATACTTAAAATGCTTACCTATAAAATGCTTTCCAAATAATCTGGAAACTAATGAACTGTCTGAAACTAGTATGACACTTAAGCAGTGTTATGTGACATAGAAAGTTAACAAAAATAAATTATAAATACTGGTAAGAAAAATTTATTCAAGTAATAATATTTCATAATTTTTCTGTAGTATGACACTTGTCTGAAGCAGTGTTATGTGACATAGAAAGTTAAGCCTAATTAGAATAAAATTGTCTATTAAAATAAAAACTAATTAGACATAGGAAAGGTGTTAATGACATCTGTTACGAAGGCAATTATCTTTAACAAATTGAATAAATTATTTATAAATTTATTAAATAGTTATCTTACTTTAAAATAATTATGACAATCTTTAATATATCATGAATAATATTAAATACAGGGAATGTTGATATAGCAGAAGTGTATGACAATGAATGAGAATGATACTGGAAAGTTGTTGACGGACAAAATGGTGGAGTAGTCAAATGCTCCATAATTTGAAATTTAGGTTAACTTAACATTTTGAGAAAAATATCATATTACTTATATTCTAAAAAAACGTTAAATTATAATAAAATATTTGAATAATTCATATAAACACATTAGAATATTAGAATATCATAACATATATATCCTAGAAACTAAAAAAAAAAATACAAAGAAGTGTGATGGGAAATCACTGGAAAAAAAAATCAGTTATATGATTGCTAAAGTTCAACTTTACCCGTGATTGGCATCAATATTCTCTATTTTACATCAAAATGACTGAAAAAAAAAAACTGCAGTAAAAGATACAAGAATTACAGGAATTTGAGATCCTGATCTCACCCTTACAACCCAATCATAACTACATTTGTCCCCATCCTATTTGTCCTCCTCCTTATTCTTATATGCAAATACTCATTACTGAACTTTGGACCTCTTATATAAACTCACCTAATAGGAGCTTTGTTATTAACATAAACTTAACATTACTTGGAAAAAGCCATCTCCTAAAGCTAATCGTTCAGAAATTATTCCATCCATATATGCATGTTATATAAGTTGTGATTATAAGTGAATTTAAATGAGATAAAACAAGAGATTTGTTGAATATTAAGGGAAAACCAAAATCCAGAGAGCACATATGAAACATTATGTATACCTTACAAATGCACTTCAGTATTTCAAAAATGCTACCTAAATATCCAACATTGAAAACATGAAGGGCAGGGTTTAAGTATGCATAGTGCCATGGACAGTCATGAAAATTCCCATGGCATGTAGCACAACCAAGACTCTTGTTAGTAGAACTTTCAATTACACACAAAAAAAAGTTTTTTTTAGCATTTTGTGTACATGAAAATAGCAGAAACATGAGCAGTAGGGGGAATATATATATACGCATAGATGATGAAACAGATTGAAAGGCCTAACAAGTAATATCATCTAAGTCCATCTAACTATTGTTGCAACCTGAATTCTTCAACATATTCTATAAAAATAGGTATGTTGACACCTCTTCTTATAGAGGCTTAAAGGCAAGGCTTCTTAACAATAAAAACAATTAAATAGATTTTTTTGTCAATCACTAATCAATATTAGTATTTAAGAAAATGTAGGAAATAACTTCAGAAAAGAGAAGGATCAATAAAAATACATACGTATATTAAAGCCATTGCTAAATTTATGCAAAGACATTTTTCCATATCCAAACTACATATCAACATTTAAGACCAAATACACATAGGATTCTAGCAATTTCCATAAATTTTAGGGGTAAAACACTAAAACGTGTAAGCAAAAAGTAAACTACCAGTGGAAAATCATTTAGTCCAATTTAAGGAGAAGTTCATAATATTCACATTATGTGTGTTTCTCCCCTGTGAAACAAGGTAGAATGCAGGGGAAACATATAACTATCAAAGAAAATTTGCGGGTAAATAAGAACAACATCATCAAAATAAGCAAGAAAAATCAAGCATATACATTATAAATGAAAAATGTTAAGAGACGAAAGAAATATTTTTCATATAAAATTGTCTATTATATTCTAAAAAACATTAAATTATAATAAAATATTTGAATTCATATAAACACATTAGAATATCATAACATATATATCCTCCAACGAACTCTCATCTACTACCTCTGAAGTAGAGAATGAAAAAAAAATACAAAGAAGTGTGATGGGAAATCACTGGAAAAATGCACAACAAAGGAAACTTATCACCAGATAATCAACAATAGTGTGTATTGGAAAAAGTGAATCAAGCAACACTCATAGTTCACTATTGCAGGTCAAGGCAAACAATAGCAGCAACACTCAAGCATATCAAAATTGAGCATTAGAATCTAATTATTCTTTTGGCAAGTGAAGATAAAGGTAGATTAAATTTAACACAACCGCAAATTAAATTTAGCACAAATTTGAACACAAACTTAGACAGAAGTTTCAAATCCTTGCGCGCGAGGAGGCGGCGATGGCAGACAGTGAAGGGTGTGAGAGTGAGGGTTTAGTGCAAGAGTGAGTGAAGGTGAAAGCATTTCGTGAAGGTTCGAGTGTTTTGTCAAGGTCTGAGGGTTTCGTAAGGCATGAGGGTTTCGTGAAGGCAAATAGGGTTTCGTGAAGGCAACTTACAAAGGAAAGACTCACAGTTGTTTAGCACAAAGAGAGAGGTTTATGAAAAGTGTGAAGAGTTAGTGTATTCGGTTTTCAAGAGTCAAAGCAAGTTTTAAAAAAAAAATGGGAATAGTGAGGAATGGTGTATGGAGGGAAGGAAAACGCGAGATTTTTATTCTGAAGGATAATTGTGGCAATTCAAAATGACACATTCTGAAGGATAATGGTGACGGTTACTAAAATGTCGTATTATATGGAAATCTGTGGCGATTATTAATAACCGCCATATTAAAACCGCCACTTCATACACAATTTTTTATAGTGCCTCTATATTCCTTCTCTCTTTATTCCTCTTCTTTCTTCAATTTCTCTCCCATAACTCATCTATTTTAACATTTGATCACATCCTGCACTAACTAAGGAGTCAAGCTATATTTTTACCCGATCAAACTTTTAAATAGAATAAGTTCACTTTTACTCTAAAGATATTTTATTCTCTATTTTCCCTTAGGATTTAGTCATAAATCTTGATGAGGACAATTGAGAAAGTGTTCCTCTAAACTTGTTTTTACCACATACTGAATTTTGGTGATGTTTAGATAACATGCTTTACGTCCCTAGATTCTGGAGTGGTTTCCCTGCGGGAGTTAAGTTTCCATTGGAATAAAGAATTTCAGGCAATGGAATCTATCTATGTTTTTTTATAGAACCTTAAATAATTGATTTAGATAATAAATTAATCTAGTAACTATATGCATGTTAGGTTATAAAGTTAGTTCAAATGAATTTGATTATGATTTTATATGAGTAGGAATCTGAGATATATATGTAATTGATTTAAGAAATCTTAAATGATGTATGAGTGATTGATATGCATTGTATGTGAATGATATGTGTTGTTTCTGATTGATGAAAGCTTGCATCAACTTGATACCATACATTTGGGGTAATGTATGAAATGTTGTGTATTGATACATTAAGTGTGAAAAGCCTACGAATAGAGATCCTCTGGCTTCACTGATGGTCTATTTCACATAAATTAAGGTATCTGTTGGTGAGAAGTTGAAGAGGAAGTTCATACACATTGTGACTGCTTGTAGTCACACGGTATGGATGTTTGGACTTACTCTGAATCGATTGGAGTGCATTAGATGTTACTCTCTAGTATGAGCATACATAATGAGTCTTTCATAATAGAATAAATCCACATGCCATCACTGATGGAAATGAAATCAAAGGGTACTAGGAATTCAAGGGAAATCAAGGTATCGTGAAACAAATGGATTTATGTGGCCACAATATGATCAATGAGTCTTTCGGAAGACAATAGATCCATATGTAATCACTATGATTGGAATGAAATCAAAGGTACTGAGGGTTGAAAGGAAATCAAGGTACTGTGAGGCAAATAGATTTATGCTGAGTTAGTATGATTGAAATGAAATCAAAGTACTGTGGATTGAAATGAAATCCAATTATTTTGATTCGAAATAAACCCATGTATGATCTATATGATTGAAATGAAATCGAAATAATGTTATTAATATTTGGATTTTGTATGACTGTGCTTGAGTGAAAAGGAAACTAAATTAATTATGAATTACTAATCAAATTAGTTATTTTGCCTATATTTTCGTATGTTGGAACTTTACTTTGATAGCTTACCCTTGCATGTGTTTGTCTGTGTTTGAATTACGATGATTGTACTATGTACACAAGTAGATATATGTATAGGTGAAGGAGCGAGATCTGGAGAAGAATATAAGAATAATGATTTTTTTTCTTCTATTTCCTTCTTTGTGTATTTATACATATATTAAGTGAAATAATAAATTTTATATTTGTTTTGATGTTCATCTTTTTGGGGTGTTACATTTTTTGTATTATAGTGGTTCATCATTAGGATGACTTAAGGGTTGTGGGTTTATTATGTTTCTTCTGCGTGTAGATTTTTGTTTATGTCTAGCTTCAAGACTTAGTTAAAAATTTCTAATAGGATGTTTAACAAATTTGTGTGTTTGAAATCTTGTTTGTGTTTGAGTCAAACTAATTGTTGTAAATAAAGATGAAAGTATTAAGAATGAAAAGAATCTTGATAAATTAGTGAGGATGCACCCTCATGACTAAATTGAGATGACTTTCTATCTTAATTCTAAAAGTATAGTATATTTTTTTATATGTTTTGGATGGTTATTTCTATATTGTGTGAAGTTGATATTAAACATAAGTTTTATTTTAAGATAATAAAATTAATCGTGGTAAGTGTTTGTTTGTAGGTTTTAAAGCGATCTTTTCAATTAATAGTTTTCCACCAACATTTGTTTTGGTGGAGCATATTTTTATACACATTAGGTGGTTGCGATTATTAATGGACTCAAATTCTAAATGAGTTTGAGACATTTGTCTTTGGAGGACCTAGATATAATTTTTAGGATGAATTGACTTTATGTCAATCACATTCTTTTTAATTCTAATGAATAGAAATGTGACATCTTCAAATTAGAATAATATTGAATGAGTAATTGCACAACGAGTATGGAACATGTCACGAATTAGAATAACTTGTTTTATAATTTGGCTTCAAATAGAGGTAAATAATACAAGTTAGACAAGTATAGTATTTCGACAAAATGGAGTTTTTTACACAATTTTCCAAGACAAGCGTAAAGATTGTCTTTAAAGATAAAAATGGAATTTTCTTTGGTCTGGTGCTTGAGCAAGGTGTGCGTTAATGACACCTTATAGAATGACTTCATTTGAGTAGTAAAGTTGAAAAATTAAATTGGAGATTGAATGGAGAAAATAGATTATTGGGTCGAGTATGTTACCATGATGAATATCAATATTGTTGGTAAAGAAGAAGGATGAATAATCTAGATTATGTTTAGAGGGAACTAAAAGTTCATGAGAAGAATTAGTCTACTCATAACACATAAATGATGGTAGTGGTGTTGTCATGAGGATCAAGAGGCACTGACTCGATGATACTTAGTTTGACATATTTAATATCGTAAAAACCTTAAGTGCTTGTTCGATTAGAAGGAACTAGACATGAGACAAAAGAGAATGGTGGATTTGTTAAAGGATTAAGATTTTGAGTTTGTGTATCTTTCGGGGAGGGCGAATCAGGTTGAAAATTCCATGAGCAAGGAAACATTTCAAGTGTAAGATCTAGTGGTTGAAGAATCAAGTTATTGGAGTGTCAAGTACCAAACAGACTAAGAATTTCATGGTGGAAGGAAATGATAATTCTAAGATATAGGATAAGGTTTATGTACTTGTAAATAAAAAGTTAGAGAATATAGTCTAGTATAAAATGTCATAAGAATGATTTAATGTGCATTAGGTGTAACTAAGATAGTATCTAAAGAAGTTCTTTTGATGGTTCAACATAAAAAGAAAATGGCTCAATAGGTCCTTGTTTATCTGACTTGTTAGAGACTGAAGTGGAGTATCAATGATCTGGGAGAATGTTATATCAATGGGATGTGATCAAGTAGAAGTGAAGTATTGTTGTTATACAAGTGGTTCATTTTCCAGAGGCAATGAAAGTGCATAATAGAATTTGGAATGTGGTAGACCGAGTAATGAAGGATGCATAATTTTTTTCGAAAAAGGTGGATGCAGTTATAAAAGATTATGATCTTTAGCTGAAGTACTATCCTGGAAAAGGAAATGTTATTGTAGATGCTTCAAGTCACAAAGAGATATAGGTATCAACACTTCAGATTAAATGGTTGGAGTTGAGTGGAAGTCTTAATAGTTTGAATTTGGAAGTTGTAGTACATTTGTGATAACTAACGAGTTTTTAGAAAAAAGAGAGTAAGGAAATTGGTGAAATTGAATTTGATGATTATTCTAAGATTATTAAGTATTAATGAAACTAAAGAATTATCTATGGGAAGTGAATGGTATTTTAAGATTTAGAAGAAAAAAAATATGTACGCCAGAGGATGATAAATTGAAGTAGATGGGTTATCTAAGAGTCATGAAAGTCAACTTAGTTTACATCTAAGTATGACCCAAGGGCATCAAGATTTCAAGAAGTTTAATTGGTGAAATGGTACAAAGTAAGATATAGTCAAGTATGTAGTTACTCATTTATATGTCAAAAAAATCAAAGGCCAAATAAATAACAACTAGGAAGTATGTTAACATAGTTTGACATTCCCAGGAAGGGAGTGAAATAATATTTCCATGAGTTTTATCACCTCTTTGTCACATACAGTTAAAAAAATGACTTGGTACAAGTAATAAGGAATGGATTAATGAAGACTATGCGCGTTCTACCTATGGAAAGGAATGATATGGTTGAGGTTATGCAAATAATTGGGTGAGCTAAAAGGTCACAGTTTGAAAAAAGTGGTGAAAAAGTGGCATTGGGTATTGTAACTAATGTTAAGAAAATTTTTGCTTGGCTATGTTATTCTTATCTTTTCATAAGAGGGAGAATGAATCCTTTAGCATTTGGTATTGGATAGAGTGAGATGGTGGTAGATCATACTCTTAGTTCTAAGCAGAGGCCTCTAGTAATTGATGTTGCATGTCCTTCTAAATATAAGAATATTATCTCTTAAAATGAAAAACAAAAGAGCTAGTGATGTTGACACCCACATCATGACCATTAGAAAGTAAAGTTGGCTCTCACATTAAATATAGGAAGAATCCATTTTGATTTAGTTATACTTATATGAAGGTTATGTGGATTCCATTTCTTTGAAATTTGGTGTTGCCTATATTAGTATAAGCTTGGATTGAATAACATGAGTGTTGTTAGAGATATGCTTGTGAAGAGGATGGTGTGATGTGTCTTTGTTCATGATAGAATACAACAAAGTCGTGAATCATTGAGTTAGGTCACATCAACATCTCTTAGGCAATTTGACAAGAACCTTTCAGCAAAAATGTTGCAAAATACTCAACGATAATGGGGTTGACCAAGATCATCTGTTTGAGATGGAGAAAAAAGACATTGAAGCATCCATTGATATGTGCTGAAAAAGTTAGTCAAGCAAAAAAAAACTACGTATTTTTCATCATTTCAGTTATGAACAAAAGTGAGCCAAATTTTGAGAATTATTATGATTAAAGACATCTTCAAGTAGACAAACATCTGATGCAGATAAATGAAGAAGTCCTTTAGGTTTCTCTATGGGTAAACATGATTTTTCTGAGAGTTACACCATTCTTGGGTGTAAGGAGTGCAATCATATCTAAGAAGATGTCTTTAAAGTTCATATGTCCTTATTAGATTCTCAAGACAATAAGTCCTATTGCTTATGAACTTGTTTGGTATATTCTATTAGCCAACATTCTCACTATATTTTATGTATCGCAACTAAGTAAATGTTTATTTTATTACAATTATGTCATATCATCTAATTCAATGCAAGTAAAAGAAGATTTCTCTTTTTAGATGAAGCCAACTGAAATTTTAGATTCTCTAGAGTAACATAGTGGTAGAAACATCCATATAGTCAAAGTATTATGAAATCTCTTATGTTGTGATTCCACTTGAGGAACAAAAGAGAAGGTAAGAGAATCATATCCTAAAATTTTTCTTGGTAAGCTAATATTTTAGGACAAAAAATTTTGTAGTTGGGGGATCATTCAAACGATGGGTCCAATCCTTTCTACTAGGTTTCACCATTTTTTTCAAAATTTTCTTTATTGCTTTGTTGGAGATTTCAGCCTGCCCAATGGTCTGGGGATGGTATGGTGTAGAAACTTTGTGAACCACCCCATACTTCTTTAGTATAGCATCTATAAAAGATATTAGGTCTGACAAAATTCACAACAAATTAAGAATAATTAGTTCTCAAGTTATAGCTTCCACCCACTTGGAGATATAATCTATAAAAAGTAATATATATGTAAAACCAAAAGAAGCAGGGAATAGGTCAATAATCAATACCTCACACATCAAATATTTCACAAAATAACATAGGTTACTAGGGCATCTATGACACTGCTCACATGTAGACGATATGTTCAAGGCATCTCTGGAAATTTTGGACTGATAAAAACCAGACTCTAGTACTCATCTTCATGTTCGTTTTGCGCCAAGGTGTCCTCTAGTAGGTGAGGCATGGTAGAAGTGAAGTACAAACTGTATTTCATGGTCTGGAATACATCTGCGAATAATTCGATCATTGCAAAAACGCCACAAATAAGAGTGATGGTTGTTGTTTCACAATCAAAATAAAATGGTTTCAGTGGAGACCATCTAACTCAATGTTAGACCGTCTAACACCAAAGAGATGATAATATAGATTCGTTTAGTTGACCCCAATTCATCTCTTAATGAATCGAACAGTAAATAGAATCAATCAGTGTTCAGAACTTATACGCAAGCATTAAAGATTAGAAATAATAGTAAAGATAAAAAGGGTTTGAGATTGTTGTGCAGAATATTAAGATAGATGATTAATAAATAGTAAAGAAAGCAAGTTGACTCTCAAATTCATCCAATAGTGAATTTGTCATTGATTATCTTAAGATTTTCACTCTTTCAATTCTCACACAGATGTTAAACTTAACCAAATAAGCATCAATCAAGTTCAACAAAAACTTATCATAAGAATAAACGTCTACTAATGTATTCAGTATCTCACTTGTGTCCAAGCATATACTCGTGAAATGTTTATCTTTTACCCCCCTTGAACTAAGTGAACAAGATATTGATTAGAACTAAGTTAACTATCCAAGAATTTCAATTAAAGAAAATAACTAAATTATCAACAAACATTCAAAAACAATTCCTCAACAAAAACCACAATTCAAAAAAACCAGACCTCGTAATACAAACTGCTATAGAAAATTTAAGAATGAAACTTTATTGAACATAAACCTCAAAATTCATCGCGAAATCAAAAGAGAATCAACCCAAAGGAATTTAACCTTACATGTGGAGACAAAATAAAAAGATTACAAAGGAGTAAATAAGAAAAATAAGAAAATTGTAATGCTCTATTTTTCTAACGTCGTTTTGAAGCTTCCTCTTTTTTCCTTGAAGCTTGTATATTTTTATAGGTATTTTTCCTCCAAGGATCTCAAAATATATTTTGTCTTAATTGTTTACAATTTTTTTAGTCTCAAACTTTTCAGAAAAATCATATTTTGTTCTAGTTTTGTTGCGATTGTGTTCCTTCATTTATTTGTTTCCAACTCTATTTATGATATATTGTATATTTTATTATCTAATAATTTAACTAAGATCTTTTTTTTATTCAGAGAAGCTACTTGGACTTCAACGTGATTCAACCCACTCGCAGTTATAGACACTTCATTCAGGTCGTCTAGTAATATCATCTATTAAGATCATCTACTCTAAGAAATATTAGATCATCTACTATGACTAAAACACAAGATTAATAAAAATAGCAATTTAGACCCAAATGAACCTAATCAGATGAATCCTATTTAAAATAGTTGATTTATACATGATTTTAGTCTAAGAGAACTATGATTAAATGTATTAAGTATGAGTAAAAATATGCTCATCAAAGGGTTATCCCAAACATAGTACTTGACATCACTTTTAAGTTTATCTCATTTAGATCTAGTGGCCAATAGTGGAAAAATAGAACCAACAAGGTAGTTAACAATATCGACAAACCACAAAGTGAAAGAAAGAGAAATTGATGATTTGTTAGACGATCTTCCTAGACTGTCTACTAGGTCTTAAACTGACCATTAGACTCAACTAAAACGAAAATATGTTCATCCAAGAACTCATCCCAAAATAGGAAATACATCTTGCTCTCTCTCAATGCGACTTACATTGCCTGCAACGAGACTACATGCACCACTCTTGTCTTGTATGGCTAAATCAAACTATTGGAGTAGCAACATGCATTTGATTAGTCCGGGCTTTGAATATGTTTTCTTCAATAAATACTTCAGAGTAGCATGCTCAGTAAAAATAACTACCTAAGAACCTAAAAGATACAATTTGAATTTATCTAAGGCAAAGACAATGACTAGTAGTTCTTTCTTAGTGGTAGTATAATTGACCTGAGTTGCATCTAAAGTTCTAGACGAATAATAAATCATATGAGACAGTCCATTAACCTTATGTGATAACACAACTCCCAAAGCATAATTTGATGCATCTCACATGAGCTCAAATGGAAGCTTTTAGTCGGGTGGTTTAATGATAGAATGAGTGATAAGAGTTATCTTGAGGCAGTTAAAATGCCTCTTTGCACTGTTCTTCAAATTCAAATGGAACATTCTTTTGTAGCAAGTTGGAAAAGAGAAGGGCAATCCTACTGAAATCCAGGATGAACCATTTATAAAACACTGCATTTCCAAGAAAAGATCTAACCTCTCGTATAGAAGAGGGGTCAAGTAATTGCGATATAACATTTAATTTATAAAAGTCTATTTATATGCCTTTTCTAGAGATTATGTGGCCTAAGACGGTGCATTGTGCAACCATAAAATGACATTTTTCATAGTTCAGAACAAGGTTTAGTTTCTATGCACCTATCAAACACCTTAGTAAGACATTCATCAAAATAATAGGCATAAATACTAAAATTATCTGTGAACATTTCTATCAAATGCTCAATCAAGTAAGAAAAATACTCATCAGGCATCACTAAAAGATTTCAAGGGCGTTGCTTAAACCAAAAGGCATCCTTCTATATGCAAACATTCCAAAAAATCATGTGAAGGTAGTCTTGTGTTGGTCTCCTGGAGCAATACAAATATGAAAATAACTACAAAAACCACCCAAGAAACAGTAATGGGTCTAATAAGCTTTCTCATCACACCAAGTTTATCAAACAATAACTAAGTTCCCTTTTTATTATAATATAGAGGCTAACCTAGGTTGAATCCTGAGTGCACATGTTGATTGAATCCATTCTTTGATATTCTTCCTTTCGCAAATTTAGATTGAGGGTTCAAATGAAGTTTAGAATAAAAAATAGATAACAAAACAACAAAAATAAAAACTGACTAATGAAGTAGACTGTCCAATGAAAATTGTTCTTGCCGGTTGACCTCAGACGGATTGAATGGGCAAGCTCCCCTTCTGATTTTTCTCCAATTAGTGCTTTGATATACTTGGTGCTCCACTGGAACAAAGGGGGCTCTACCTATTGATCACACTCTGAAAATTAAGTCAGTGAGAGCATTCAAAAATATCAAATCAATTTCAGTCTCAAGTATTCAAAAATAACATAACTTTACTCGGGATCTCTAGCCCCTTTTATAGATATCCCTTCAACGGTTTTCTCCAATCTCAACAGAGCAAGATTCTCAACAGGGAGAATATAATCTTAACAAAAAGCATATAATCATAATAGAAAAACATACTGCTTACGTGCACCTTTATTCTCATGTGCTTAACAACAACAAAACATTCTAGGCATGTGCACCTTTATTCTCGAGTGCTAACCACATTATTTCCAACAACTTTTATTTGTATTTAATTAACATATGTATTATAACCAAAATAAATGTTCCATCTATTTTAATTATCATTTTCAAGATGACCACTAGCGTCTAGGCCGAGCTCATGACTCGCCTTTTGGGCCCATTCTTGCCCAAAACCGAGATGACCATACCTAGCGCTTGGATCGAGGTCCCAAGCACTCCTGGCCAATACAAAAATCATCTATTAGACCGTCTATCAACAATTAAAATATGGAAACTGAAAATCAAATGAAGTTGTGCAAGAGAATTAAATGAAAAATAGAAACATAAATAAAAAACTAGAACTTTATAAACAAAAACTAAAATTACAGTGATGAAACAAAAAACAAAGCATGTATTAGATGATTAAAACAAAACAATACTAGACTATTCAAGTAATACATGAATGTAAATTGAATTAAAATTACAATCTAAATTTAAAGCAAAAGGTAAAAACACATATGGATTTGTGAGGTGTGGAAACAAGTGCAACTATTAGACCGTCAAGTCTTACTAATGAAAAATATGAGTGACCAATGAAATCGTAAACAACCAAAATTTAAAAATGTAGAATTGTAAACGAAATAAATTGTAATCAATAGAAATGGATTACTATCGTTTATTAGTCAAATTAAAAATAGTTCAATGTACACCGTCTAATGCAGTGCTAGACTGTCTAACACCAAAGAGATGATAGTACAAATATGGTCAAATGACCTCAAGTCATATCCCAACAAACTCAATAGTGTTGAACATGGTGTTTTGATGTCTCCAAATCCAAGAGGAATGTTTGAAGACCTTGTTGCTAGTTGTGTATGTGTGTATAGAAGTATTTGAATTTGTTAATCCACTCTTTATGATGATCCAAGGTTAATTGAATCTTAATCCTTTTGAAAAAGATGTTTTTTCTAAAGAGTGTGAAAATTCAACCTGCTGAAATGTCGATTCAACCGGTTGTTTTACACTTAGTGGACTTTGAAAAGGATTTGAAAAACTTGACTTTGTTTGACTTTGCTGTCAAACTAATTCAACCGGTTGTTTCGAGAATTCAACTGGTTGTTTTTCTCTAAACCTTAACAAAATTTTGTTAAGTTGTACCAATATCTTTTAAATAATTCCAACTGCTTTTGGTTCTTGAATTAAATGCTTTTACCATTTGGAGTATAAAAAGGTTGTTTTATGCTCCTGGTCATTAACTAAGAAAGAGAGTTTTAATCAAAAACAGTTTTCAAGATTTAAAAGAGCTTTTGGATCATTCTCAAGTGTGGAATACGATTCTCTGTACTTTAAGTTTGATTGTATCCAGGTGTATTATATTCCTTTCTTCCATAATCACTGTAGTTCTGTGTGACTTGGTGTTGTGCAGTTTCAGAGGGTTGTTATGGAAGCTATGTGTTTTTCCTAAGAGTGGTGTGTGTTCTTGAGGGGTTCAAGATCATCACTCTTGGTGTGTATTGTGCAATCTAGGTTTGATTAGATAATGAATTCTCAGTTGTAAGTTGAGGACTGGATGTAGCTCTTGGTTAAGAGTGAACCAGTATAAACATCTTGTGTGAATATCTCTATCCTTACACACATTAAACTGCTTTAGCTTTGATTTTATAAACTGCTGGTATAAACAACCGGTTGTTTCGCAAAAACAACTAGTTGATTTTTTGGAATCAAACTAAAAACAGTTTTCTAATTGGCTGAACAGTTTTCTATTTGATTGATTGATTAATGTTTTTCACTCTACCTTCAATACTTGCGAAAATCTTTCAAAAACAATTCACCTTCCTCTAGTTTAAGGTCTATAATTCTAACAAATAGTAACTCCAATTGATTAGTGTTCAAAACTTATTTGGTAGCAAAAGTTAGAAATAACCATAAAGATAAAAAAAAAAAAAGGAGTTTAAAGATTTTTCATAGAAAAGTAAAGTAGACGATTGAAAATATAAAAGAAAAGGTTAAGTCTCAGGCTCTTTTAACAATGAATATTTCATTAGTTTATAAAAAAATGTATCATTCATTCAACCATCCAACCAGGACTGAATGGACTAAACATGCGTCGGCCAAAACAATGGAATCTAATTAATGAAACATGTATCCGCTAATTCATTTAATACCTTACTCGTCTTCATGCTAATTCACTCAGTATCTTACTCGTTTACTCATAACATTTTTAATCTTTCACGTCTTGAATTATGCGTCCAAAAGATTGTTCATAAAATGCAAACTATAGATAGAATTGAATCATCAACATGTGTACAAATGCATTTTCCAAACAAAAATTAAAACTAAAAAAAAAAACAGACTATCTAACATAGTCAAATGTTGAAGAACAAAACTTTAATGTGTATTTTTTGAATTAAATCCATTTATTTATTTATTATCAAAATATTAGGAGCTTAAGTAATAACTAAATCTTTAGATTTCATAACTCATATTTTTTATATCCTACCATTTGAATCAATTTTCCAGGAATTAAATACATCCAACAAACACTAAGAAAGAAAAAAAAATTCCTCATAAATATAACATGTCTTAAATAGAGAAAATGAAACATAAATTTACTTGCTTAAGGTCATTTACTTTTAATCAGAACAATAAATATTTAATATGAGTGATTGATATTTCTTCCCAACTTCTTATATGTTTTAATTTATGTTTATTTCTAAACTAGATTTTAATATTTTTAAAAGAAATTATTAATAGCTGAAAAAGAAATCTATGATTCAATAGAATAAAAAAAATTATATTTTCTAAAATAGAGACTAATTGTTCTTATTTTAAAATAGGAGGGGAAAATTACGAATTAAACGGAAGATCAAAATTATATCCAAGTTAAATTATTATTTATTATAAATTTTATTTTATTTAATAAAATTAAATTTATGTTGTATAATGCAAATAAAAAAATACACACATCGAGATAAAATATTTTATTTGAAAATCAATCAACAAATCTTACTCGCTAAAAACAAACATCCAATCAACTTGATAAATTCTAATGAATAAAAAAAGGCAAATAACTAATTTGGTTTTTAAAATTATTACACGTTCTCAATTTTGTCATTAAGAAGAGAAATACTTATTTTAGTTCCTAGGTAAAAGGTTCTACGATTATATTTTATATTGTTAAGTTTTTTAAAATTATTTTATCAAATAATTATATTTTTAATGACCAATTTTGACAAAAATTAAAATAACTACTTTATTACTAAATATAATATCATGGATCAATTTAAACTTTTATATATTTAGTTTAGAAAGTAAATTAGATTTTTATTTTTTCAAAAAATAAATTATTCACTCCCCTTTTTTTATCAGTATTACTACATTCTTTTATTCGTCTCAACGTCTTCCGAGATTCAATCTGTATGTAATTAACTGTTAAAAAAGCTTAAATAATCCCCAATTTTCTAACCTAAACAAAATACAATTAAAAAAGTAATTTAACATTATTACTAAATGATCGAATATTTGAAAACTAGCCGTTGGGACTTGGGTGATGGAACCTCCAACGGCTACTTACTCATAAGAAAAAACTATCCGTTACCCTTTCACAACTCATAAAACTCCACAAACTTCCTTCTAATGTTTCATCACACTCCCTTTCTATTATCGTCTTCAATCATCCTCTTCTTTCTCCTTCTGGTTTTGCTATCGCGCATCAAAATCAATTTCTGATCCCATTATTCCATTATCAATCCAAAGTTCCCAAAATGAACGATCTAATGACCAAGTCCTTCACCAGCTACGTGGATTTAAAGAAAGCCGCGATGAAAGACGTTGATTTGGAAGCGGGTATGGCTGTTCCTCCCGATGTGGAACTAACCTCTTCCATAACCCACTTGGACACTGACATGGGCCTCTTCTTGGAAGAGGCTGAGAAGGTGAAGACGGAAATGGGGTCCCTCAGAGACATCCTCGGCAGCTTGCAGCAGGCCAACGAGGAGAGCAAGTCTCTGCACAAGGCCGAGGCGCTCAAGGCTCTCAGGGGCAGGATCAATGCCGACATTGTAGCAGTCCTAAAGAAGGCCAGGGTAATCCGGACCCAGCTCGAGGAGATGGACCGGGCCAACGCCGCCAATCGGAGGCTCTCTGGTCTGAAGGACGGCACGCCGGCCATCTACCGGACCCGGATCGCCGTTACCAATGGGCTGAGGAAGAAGCTGAAGGAGCTGATGATGGAGTTTCAGGGGTTGAGACAGAGGATGATGAGTGAGTACAAGGATACTGTGGGGCGAAGGTAATGATCTACATATTCTTGGAAACTTTAATATTTGTGAATTTGTGAAAGTTATGACAAATTACTATTATTGGATAATTCTTCTATTCATTCAATCCAACTGCATACCAGATATTGATACAGATACCAGAGATAGAACCAAAAGAGGAATATTGATTCTGTAATTATATATTTGTTATGTTGTATAAATTTGTTTTATGACTGTCTAACTAAGTTTATTCGTACACAAATGGAATATTTAGGTTAAATTAATTACGAAGTCCATGAACTATTTGATAATTTTTAGTAAAATCTGGTGTATCTGTGCATTTGAAAGGTCACAGTAACTTAATTTGTAGTTTGAAATAATTCATGAGGTGCATTACAGTGACCTAATTTGGTTGTATTTTGTAAAATCCATTAGGTACTTCACAGTGACTGGGGAGCACCCAGATGAGGAGGTGATTGAGAAGATCATTGCCAATGGTAATGAGGAAGAGGTTTTGGGGAAGGCGATTCAGGAACATGGGAGAGGGAAGGTTCTGGAAACGGTGGTGGAGATTCAGGACAGGCATGATGCTGCTAAGGAAGTGGAAAAGAGTTTGCTGGAGCTGCACCAGGTGTTTCTGGACATGGCTGTGATGGTTGAGGCACAGGGTGAGAAAATGGATGACATTGAGCATCACGTGCTGCACGCTTCACACTATGTTAAGGATGGGAACAAGAATCTACAGAGTGCAAAGCATTACCAGAAGAGTAGCAGGAAGTGGATGTGTATTGGGATCATACTGCTGCTCATTCTTATTCTGGTTATTGTTATTCCTGTGGCCACCAGTTTAAGCAGTTCTTGACTGTTTTGAGGATGGATTTGGAGTTTGAATGATGATTCTTCTTGACTCATCAGTTTGTACGAGGTCCCATGTTTGTGCTGTTTTGTAAATTTTGTTTGCTTTATTAGTACTATCATTCATCTTATTTTTCCGCAAAATTGTTTTAGCTGTAGTGAAGGTTTACCTTAACATTGCGATTTTTCGCAAAATTGCCAAATCATGTTATGCTGCCTTCATTCAGAACTTTATATAATTCAATTGTATACTGCATCTTTAGTTATCCAATATGGTACAATTTTTTTAAACAATTATTAAAATATTAATTCTTATAATCATAACACGAATGTTATATTGAGACAACTTTTCTATTTCTATATTTGTAAGTTTTTTTAATTTATTTTGATAACTAAAAGATAAAATTATAATATATTAATAAAAAATACTAACATTCTTGGCACGACTCAGATACATGAATATCATCTTAATATATGAAGTCGTTCTTTATGTTTTGACAAATTATTTTGGAGTCCTTATCTCAGATAATAGTTTATTATCAGAACTCAACAAATTCGTGTAATGAAAGGTATCTTATGCTATGAAAAACATATTCGAAAATTAACATATTCCAATAACAAATTCTAAAATTAATTTGAAGCTAATAAAGATAAAATGAAATATTATATTGTTTTTTTTAAAGTTATTGGAAATATCAAATATTATTTTATGCATTAAAGAAATTTTGTTAGACAGCAATCAGTTTATATTGTTAATTTATTGTTGAACCTAAAGAACATTAATGAGCATTCTTAAAATAATGTATTAATTATTAAATTAAATAATTTTATTTAACGGGTAAATTGATTTTCTTATAAATAAATATTATTGTATTTTTTTCTAACAAATTATTAATAAATATTCAATTTAGATAGAGAAATTAACTTTTTGTTTTCAATTTTAAAATGTTTAATTGAAAAAGGAAATGAATTAAAAACTAATATTTAACTCGGTCAAAATATCATAAGGAAGAGAAAGAAATTGTTATCATTCTTGTTATTTAAGAAAAATAAAAACCTTTTTGAAAATAAATATATTGCTGATATCATTTTGATGTTAGGCACTTATTGCTAGTTGGTTATAATTTATTGTTTTATAAAAAACAATCAAATGCATAGAGTTATCACAAAATTCAAGATTTTTTTTTCATTTATATTTTATTAAATAAGAGTTTATTGTCAAAATGTTGATGAGTAGAGATTAATGTAATAATATGGGATCTTCAAAGTTCTCACTGAAAAAAGTTTTAAGCTTTTAGGAATTTTACATGGTAATAATTTTGATACAAACATATTTTTATTATGTTATAAACAACATCATTTTATTAAGGACTTGGTTTTTTAAATGATTCTCTTAACTCAAATAAGTAATTAATACAAGATGTTATAAATTTGTTGTTGCTAAACGAGTTTCTTCTAGGTCTATTTCTTAGAATTTGGTCTTAGAAAATTGTTTTGTGTATCTTTCTGGTGGTGAACAAGAGGCTCATGAGTAATGTCCAACCATTTTGACAGAGGATATAATTGAATGTATCTCGGATGGTATTTTCTTAGAAGAAGCCAACTTGGTCTCCATGTTCTGACTAAAAGTATGGATAAGGAAGAATCATCAAGTGAAGACGATGAACCAATTCAAACTTCAAGAACACTAGGATGTTCTCCTAAAGCTATAGTAAAAGTCAATAAGAAGACCTCTGAGGCAAGTTAACCCAAGAAAAAGTAATGGTAGTGACATGCATGAATATAAAAGGATTTTATTACCACTATTGAATGCAATCGAGGATCATAGAATCAATTGTTCCTATTTGTTATCCTTATAGGAACTCCTATTTAGAAAAGGTTCTTTGCTTGTCTTCTTGTCCTAATTTAGTTTTTTCTATTTTTGGCTTAAACTCCCAATGTAGTTGTTGAGGTAACTCTTAGGAGTTTCTTTGTTTTTTGTTTTTCTTTGCATGGATTTGGTCTAATCCCTCAAGTTTGTTTGTTTTCTCTTCTATTTTTTGGTTTTATGTTATTTTTCATGTGATGGCACGTACAATCTATTAGTTTTTGATTGTGAAGTGTTAGAAAATCGGGAAAGACTATTAATGACATACGATATTGTTGTCATGCTTTCATGCATATTATTGTGCGATTCAATTTCTTTGTCCTTGTTGTAAATAGTTGTTAGTCTAGTATTTTTTTTTATTACTAGCATTATGTATGGATATCAACATATTTTATAGATTAACCATATATGAGATTTAAAAATCGCTTTGTATGGTAAAGAACTACCATGTCATTAGTATTTAATGACGAGTCAATCAATTTTTCTCTCTCAAATAGGTAGGAGTGTTTCTCGGGTTACCCAATAACCAAATTTATGCTAGATTGAACTTTTTTTGCCAACTCAAATTAAATCACCTTTATACTTATTTTACACTTAATTGTTGTAATTGGCATAATCCTAAATAAACCTAAAACTTTAGTATTGGTGGTCTGTTTTCTTCTATTTCATTTATGTCATTCGCTTGTGGTGTTCATCTCGTGGCGATTCATTTTCTTCTTTGTACCAACTCTAGCATTCTCGTCTATGACATTCACCTCCACCACATCTCAATCTTCGCATTGGACAAACAATCCAAATTGTTGCGGTACATCTTTTTTTTATCATCAACCCTAACACTTTTTCCTTTGTCATTCTTCTCCACTACTCACCTATGTTATTTGCCTCCACCTTTTTTCGCTTTGCCTTTGTTGTTTGTCTTTGTTGTTCTCCTATGTCATCTCTTCTCCAACACAATATCATCTTTGACCTCTGTTTTAGGTAAAATATTTTTCATTTTAATTTTCCATTCTTTTAAATAAAAACATTATCTTCCTTTTAAAATACCCTTTATCTCCCTATACCTTATTTATTTGCAGGAACACAAGCTCTTTCTTACAGGAAAAAAGCACACCAATAACATGTGTTATGTGATTCTACTATGTTTTTCACACTTGATTGGGTAGACATGGTGGGTGGATAGTGACAATGTTCATTTGTATATGTTCTTTTCTTGACTACTACTTAATATTCTTATATGAAACAAACTGTTGATTATTATTGAAATGCTTTTGTAATAATTTGTAATTGTTATAGTGTCCTAACAAATATAAAAGATCAATTGTATTGGGTATACCACTAGCACTAAAAGTATGGATGTTGCAAGTCCTATGCCACTAATATATCTTCCAAAGGTCTTACTTGTTGAATAGAGCACTTGCCACTAAGCCAAAAATTATAGTTGATAGTCAGGATAAAACTCTTTTTACTTAAGAGTGTAACAATCCAAACACCACGATATGACTGTGACTTAATCCACCTGACATTTGCCATAGCATAATTAATGTCACTTGCGACAATCTCCTTCTCATAAATTGTCTTGAAAATCAAACTTGTGATCTTGACTCAATACAAATTTTTGTATTAAGCACTTACCTCTAGGCTAAAAGTTTTAGCTTATAGTGGATAAGTGCCCAATTATAGCAAAATTTCATAGTAAAAAGACATGCAAAATAGAAAGAATGAGCACGATTATCATCAAGGAGCATGTCATAACACTTCAACCAAGTGTTGCATATGAAGAACATCAAGTAAAGAAGGAAAGCAATGAGATTGTGTAGAAAAGTGCAAAACAACAAGAAATCAAGGATGCGCATCAGAAGTCAATTCACCCAACGCATAGAAAAGAGCCCAGCAAAATGAAAAATACCAAAACGTTGAGAAAATTGAGGCCAAAACAATTGAAGATTCCAAATACTGAAGCGTTGAGCAAATGACAAAGGCGTAAGTGGATCAAGTACTTAACCATGAAGAAAGCTCAGATTCGCTCATGAAGGGCTTAAGCCTAAGAGTACCAAAGTTGGGACTTAGAAGATTTAGCTTGGATCTAATGTCAATCCAACTTTAACTCATAACCAAGATTTGACAGAGATTGGAAGGATCTGAAGCTAATCCCTAACAAATCCCTAACTTTGGAATCCTTAGAAGCCCAAAGATTAAGGATTGAAGCCAAAAGGGATTGCTTAAGGATGAAGAAATTCAATTCGCTAAGCTAAGCCAATGATGATATATACTCAAAAAAACTGGTGCTTTCAAGGTATTCTTTCTAATTCGTTCAAGTTAAACCCAATTCGCTGAAGCCAGAAAGGGAAAGCAAAAACCGACCCTCTCGGGTTAATATGTGCTATAGCGAATATGGTTGCGTTGAGCAAAAGATTTAAAAGAGCAATTATTTTTGAAAATTCAAATGCATTCACTAAGCATATAAGATGGCACCCAACACACCACTTGAGCACTATATAAGGCATTTAAACTGACTAGTTTTAGTTCTGCTCTAATTCAAAGTCTCTCTAGAATTTCTTTTTTCTTATAATTTTTATGAATCTCATTTCATTTCACTTAAAGCATCTTCTACTGCGTATTACATATTCAATTCCAAAGATTTCATCTGGAGAAGCTTCTAATCAAGTAAGTAAAAAACCCTTCCAAGAATCATTCTTGTCAATTCTAAATTCGCTTGAGGATGTACTTAGCACACTTTTTGTCATAATTGAGGTTCTTCACATGCATGTTGATTTCATCCCTTACATTTGAAATATTATGTTATCTCCATTATTATCAACTTTTGAGTTTGCATGAAAATTTCAAACGTGGATAACACGGAGTTCAAGAATTTGTTTTATAGAAAAATGGCACTAATGACCTAGATGATTCAACCACACATGAATATGAATTTGATGTTCAGTAGGAAAGTAAAAATGTTATTTTTTATTTCTAAAAATGTTGTTAAGAATGTGCATATGAGTATCCATAAAGATTCACTCATAATATCCCAACTTCAAGAAAGAGAAAGGAGATTGCTTCTTCATTTGGAAATGCATAGGTTCATTCTACATCTTTTAGAGAAATAAATGAAGCAGGAAGAAGTGATGAGGGAATGGAACAATGGGATAAATCAAGATTCTTGACTAGAAGTAAACAAAAGGATAGAATTACAACCTGGTGAATTTGAGAAGTTTAAGGTAGAAATCCAGGGAAGGCAATGGGAGAAATTGATCACTCCATGTCTCTACTTTCAGGAGGATACAATTAGAGAATTTTATACAAATGCCTACCCTGTTAGAATTAGTGAAACAACTAAATTTTTTGGATAAGAAGATTGCATGTTGGTTTTGATGATGTAGTTATAAGAAGACACATTCACATTAATCTGAAGTTAACTGAAAAAAAAAAGAATTGAGCTTAATCGAGAAAGGAAAGATATTTATTTGTCCATGACAATAGAGAGTCTTTGCATTCCTGGACAAACATTTGTGAGAAGAAGGACTGGTCATCCAAGAAAGATATATAGATCAAGCATGAGTACATTGACACAAATTTGGACAAGCTTGATGTTTGCCAATATCTCTCCCATGACCCATGTCTCTGATATGAATTTGGATAAAGCTCAATTACTTTACTGCATCTTTCAAGGAATCACAATGGATGTGGCTGAACTAATTTTAGATGAAATTCATAAATCTGTGATATCACAAATAATTGCTAAAGGTACTGCAAAACCTTTAGGTTTTCCCTGTTTGATTTCTGAATCATGTAAAAAATATAAAGTGTGAGTGCCAAGTTACCATGTCTGCATGATTAGACCTCCCATGAATAAGTCCTATATCGTGACTCATTGCACTAACCCAAATTATCAACATCAGGTGCCATTAAGAAGAATAGTTTCACCAAGGAGATCAAAATCTGCAGTTGAGCAAATCACACCAAAAACTGTCTAGCCTCAATCAAGATTACAAGCTACATTAGAACACATACAACAACAACAACTGGCTACAAATCATAGGGCTTATACTGTGATTTTTAAAACCTTTTTGTATTCTCAGTATCAATAACAACACCAACCAATGGTCCATTTTCCTTTTATGATATCTAACGAGTTCAGGAGGTTTGTATCCTGGTCTGGAGACTCCACTAACTTCCAAAGGAGAGACAACTTTGTTGCATAACCAAGATACAATGTGATCGTGAGAGTTGAAGTTGAAGATCCAAAATACACTGCAAATGTTATGACAAATACTGAAGAAATGCAGCCACAACAATCTGCACAACTTTAGGGAGTTGAACATACTAATCAACTACCGACTACAATTGAACCGGAGGAAGCTAACTCCTATATGGCAAACAATGAAGAATTTGTGAGCGGTATCCTTGAAAACCTAAAAACACCTAAAGAAGTTGAAGATTAAAGCAAAGAAGAAGATGATTATAACTTTTTGTTAAAATTGTAACTAATTTTAATTGTTATGACTATGTATGGTATAGTAATAGACTTAAATATATTGGTAGTATAAAAATTAGCCTAACATGCTTGAATGAAGAGTCACAAGGAGATGAGCTGATATGAAACAAGATATTAGAAGCACAATCAAAGATAACAAGTATATACATCATGAAGTCACCCAAGCTTTATATATGGCACAAAGTGAGCATCCCTCTAACGAGCTGAGAGAGCCACCAAAGAAAATGCACTAATTGGTAAGTGATTTCCAACTCTTGAACAAGTTTTGTGTTGATTTTTTAAATTCATAGGTTAACACAGATATTTTAGATACGACTTAAAAAAAAACATAATAATGAGATAAAATATCATAAATGTTTTTTAGCGAATATAATTTATAAATATTTCATGGATTTAAAGTGGAGAAAAAATTGATTGGAGACTAATTGTAAAGTTTGTAACTCAAACACTACAAATATATTTAAGTATAACTTTATTGTCAAATCAGTATAAACAACTTAATAAAATTATTTGATATTAAATATTATTTGTTTTCTTGTAACCTATCCAAAACTAGGTTTCTAGAATTTGGCAATGTTGTACCTCATACACTTGTGGAAAATCATGCATTTGTTGTAGCACGTTCTCTCCAAATCCCACACGAAACCCTTTATCATGCTTTTGTTAATTTTTTCTCTGACATGCTTTCATTCTTCCCATTCACTCATCTATATCTATTTATTCATCTCCCATTCTTCTTTTCTCCATTTTCTCAACCAAAATCACCACACCCCTCAATGTATACATCCTCAAACCAAAACTTTCATCCATCCGAAAGAAGAAAAACACATCAATGGTGGTGACATTGTGTTCTTTGGCAAATTGGTTGGGGCCAATGGAGTCTATCTTGGAAGAAATGTAGGATTTTTATGAATTTAGGTTATTTTTGTCGTGCATTTTACATTATTATGGTTGACATTGATGGTGTGGTTGTGGTTTGACCTGATTTTTTGTGGTGCGGTTGGTGGGTTTCTTTTAGTTTTGTTTTGGTGGAGTTAGTTCTTCTTCTTTTCTTGTGATGAACCTGCAAAGAAACCTTCACAAACACAATGGATGTCACCATCATGAACATGCATGCCACCCAATTGGGTTGGGGTAATTACTCCATGTTGCATCTCTTCGGCACCACCATCGTGTCAGAGACCTTTTTCCCGTAGTCTCAGTACAACTCTCTCCCTCAAAACTCGTTGTCTTGGAATTCGACTATAATGCTCTCTGCCATAAGAAATTTGTTTTTGTTCCCAGAAAATGTTTCAGAGATTCCAACCACGACAATGATTTCTCTTTTGATTCCTACCCTCAGAAGAAAACTGATTCTTTCTCCTTCTTCCTCTACTGTATAGTCTTTGTAAACAAAATAGGATAATAAGTGAACACGAACGTGAACACATATATATTGCAATATAGTTCCAAAATTGGCTCGAAATTTGAAATTTGAAATTTTGAAATAGGAATAAGCGTTAGTTTGTCAAACACCATTTCAGAAAGCGAAAGCTATTATGTTATTGTGAGATAGAGAACAACTTTAAACTCCAATTTATAGTATTTTGAAAACCTCAAATACCAAATAGAGTGATGTGTTATTCTCACAATGTGTCACATGTCGTGTTTTTCTTTTATACTTTTGGTAAACTTTTCAATTTTGTTTTTATTTTGTGTGAAATCTTTGTGCTGACATGGCAAAACTTTCCCCATTTATTTGTATAATTTATAGAAAAATTATTCTTATACAATTGGGGTTTGGCTAGCGCCAAAATACAACTAATGAGGTGGAGAGAGATATTTACGTGGCAGAAACATGTTTGTCAAGTGGCCAAAACAAAGAAGGAGAAAATTGAAAATCGTGATATGATAGGGAATTAAGGTGGTCAAAATTAAATTTGTAAAGTTAAAAATGTATTCTTTCAGGTTTTAAAAAAATCATTTCAATAATTTTCTTTTAATAATATAATAAAATATATCATATTTAAATTTAAACAATTGAAAATATAATTAAAATCTTGATATTATTAATTTTTAATAATTTTTTTTAAATTATTAAAGTCTATCTATTCAATTTAGACGAGACAAATGTTTGATAAAAAAAATTCAAGATATTCTCATATTTGCCATTTTCAAATAAATTTATTTTATGATTCTCAGAAAATCATTTCCATAAAATATATGAAAATTTATTTTTTCTCAAAATAAAATAAAAATTTGAATAATAAAAGTCATATGTTATTATCAATAATATTTTTATCAATGCAACAAATTTATTTATTTATAACATTTATAATTTATGAGATTCATAATTTTCAAGCATAAAAAAATTTGCATACCTAATGTCTCTTTAAAATGATCTAAAAATTTAAAACCTTGAACATGAAAGTTATAAACTTGCAAAATAGTTATATTATTAATATAGTAAAACTTAATAATATTTTTTATTGATCATTTACATCCTTATTTATTTCTTGTTGCGATGCTAATAGGCATTCTTTAGAAGCTTTTCCTAAATTATTGCGAGAAATCCATATAAAGTTTGACCTCGTAAACTGATTGATAAAGTACATACTCATAATAATATACATTGATTACGTGCAATATAGCAAAATACTATCATAAAAAGAATCACAAAATTTACAAAAATAAAAGAAGTATTAAAAAAAAATAACAAAAGGTCCCCACTTACTGTGATTAACTACATCCACACTGAGATTAGAGAACTTGACCTTGGTGTCCTCCACTAAGGTCACTTTATACACACCTCATGCACCACCCTACCAAATAACAAAACAAAGTTTAAAACTTCCAATGGAGAAAAGTGGTAATAGGTCACAATTTATTGCTACACAAGTCATCACTTATTGTGACTAACTACATTGAAGTTGAGATAAAAGAACTTGACCTTGGTGTCCTCCACTGAGATCAGTTTACACACACATCATGCACTACCCAAGAACAAAACAAAGTTTAAAATTTCTAAAATTATTTAACTGTACAAAAACTTAGTAGTGGGTCACCACTTAATGTGACTATGACTAACTACATTAACAGTGACATTAGATAACTTGACCTTCGTGTCCTTCACTGGGGTGACTTTAGACACATCTCATGCACTACACAGCCCCACCCAAGAATAAAACAAAGCTCAAAATTTCTAAAATTACTTTGTTGTGTAGAAAGTTGGTTGCTGGGTACCACTTATTCATACATAGGTCACCACTTACACTTATTAATTGACACTAGGATTAGATAATTGTACCTTGGTGTCTTCCATTGAGGTCACTTCACACACACCTCATGCATCACCTCACACAAGAACAACACAAAGTTTAAAAATTCTAAAATTACTTAACTGTGTAGAAACTTGGTAGTAGGTCACCACTTATTCCTAAACAGGTCACTACTTAATATGTTTTTCTCTAACTACATTAATAGTCATATTAGAGATTAGACATTTTTTCCTCCACTGGGGTTACTTTACACATACCCATGCACTACACCACCCTATACAAGAACAACACAAACCTCAAAATGTTTAAAATTATTTAACTGTACAGAAAGTTGGTAGCAGGGGTCATCACTTATTCCTACACACGTCACCACTTTTATTAACTACATTAACATTGAGATTAGATGATTATACATTGGTATCCTCCATTGAGGTCACATTACACACACCTCAAGCACCACTCTGCCTAAGAACAACACAAACCTCAAATGTTTACATAAGTGGTAGCCCTTTTATAGGGTTTTACCTTCTTGATGAGATCGTTGAAACACGGAACACCCATATATGGTTGGTTAAATTTGCTTGGAGTAGAATTGACTATATATAACTTAGATTTAGCTAAAAGGGGTTTGTGATGGTGCTGAAAATGACAACCCTGCAAAAGGGTTGTTAAATACAAATGAATTCACACAGACCTTTTCGAATAAATGATTTTGAAATTCGTAATTCATATCATCATTTTGTTCTTGTTTTAATACTTCTTTTATTTTTATAAATTATAGGATTCTTTTGATAATAGTATTTTGTTATATTTCATGTAATCAGTGTATATTATCATGAGTATATACTTCATTAATCCGATAATGAGGTCAAACTTTCTGTATTTCTCGCAATAATTTAGGAAAAGCTTATAAATGCATATTAACATTCTAACAAGAAAGAAATAAGGATGTAAATGTAATAAAAAAGACTATTAAGTTTTACTATATTAATAATGTATCTATTTCGAAAGTTTATAACTTTCACGTTCAAAGTTTTAAATTTTCGAATAATTTTAAAGAGACATTAGGTATGCAATTTTTTTATGTTTGAAGATTATGTATCTCATAAATTATAAATAAATAAATTTGTTGAATTGATAAAATATATTATTCATAATAACATATGAATTTTATTATTTAAATTTTCATTTTTTTTGAGAAAAATAGATTTTATATTTTTGATATAAATTATTTTTTTAGAAATCATAACATAAATTTGTTAAACGTTAGTTTTTGAAAATGTTACGCAAGTATGAGCTTTTTTTTAATTTTAATTTTTTGAATTTTTTTATCAAACATTTGTCTTGTTTAAATTGAATAGATAGATTTTAATATTTTAAAAAATTAATTACTTAACAATTAATAATATCAATATTTTAATTATATTTTTTAACTTTTTAAATTTAAATATGATATATTTTATTATATTATTAAAAGAAAATTCTTAATCAATTTTTTTAAAACGTAAAGAATAAACTTTTAACTTTTATATTTTATCATATTAATTCTCGGTCACATTATAATTTTCAATTTTCTCCTTCACTTGACAAAATTACCCTACCTAAGAATCATTTTTCTTAATTTTTTTTGTTACGTTTCTTAATTTTCTCATATTTTCTCTGTCTTATTGGTTGTAATTTGACGCAAGCCAAAAACTGGTTGTCTAAGAATATTTTTCAAAATATTAATATCTTTTGCTACATTAGTAGTAGTAATATATATCGGCACATCTATTACACAATTGTCCATATATCACCATCCTTATTTATAGATATGCAACTAGACCCTTCTTTTATGTGATGCACTCTCTTATTTTCCCGACGACTCCAGTTCGCCTTCTTCAACATTTGCAGGAGAGTTTTATTATTATTTTAGGATAATTATCTTATTTCTCTCTACATTTTGGGTTAATATTCAATTTAGTATAATGGTGTTTAAAAAAAATTAATTTGGTCTCTATATTTTTTAAAAATATATCTAAAATGATCATTTATGTTAAGTCGCACCAAACAACGTCAACTAGTGCTTATGTGGCAGAGACAAGTGGGATTGAGTTTAGTGTGAGAGACAAGTGGGATTGAGTTTAGTGTGAGGTTTGAGGTGTCAAATGATGTGGATGGTTAGATTAATTTAGTAAAATATGAATTGGAGGTTAGAATTTCTAAAATATGAATTGAGGATTACGAATTTTTAATTGTAAGTAGGATTAAATTTATATATATATATAATTTGATATTTAAAAAATATGAATATATATATATATATTTGATTTAAATAAGTATAAATATATATATATATATAATAATAATAATAATAATAAAAATAAAGAATACGGAACAAGAAGAAGGGTGTGTATTTGTATTTTTTATTAGCAATCGGTAATTAATTTTAATATAAGTGTAGTTTGGTTACTTTTTAAATATATGAATTAATTTTTTATTTCATTTTATCGCATAAATAAAATATTTACATCACTAATTTTTTCTTCATCCTCCATCTCTTTTCATCAATTCAAAGAAGATATTTTTTCCTTCCTTTCTTTCACTGTTCTATTTCCTCCGTTTCTTTCCTTAAAACAATTTTAAATTTTAATTAAAAAAAATTACAAATAAAAAAAATATGAATGTATATAAAGTTACACATTATAAAATAATTTTATAGATTAATTATTAAAATAAATAAAATTTTAAAAAGTTATTGAAATAGTTAAATTATGACACAATTTTCTTATAATTAAATTTCAGTTATTTACTGATTTTTTAATTAAATTCTGATTAAAAAAAATTGTGTAATTTAAATATATTAAAATTACTTTTTCTTGACATAACTTTTACACAATAAAATCATATTAACTTTACAATATTTGCCTATTTTAATAATTTTTTAAAACTTTATAATTTATCTATGGAATTATCCTTTGCTAAAAGAAAAAAGATATACCATTTCACTCTCCCCCTCCTTCCTGATTCCATATACTGGAGTATTTGTGTTTTGGCCTTGTTATGATCCCTGAACTAACCTCACACAGGGTTTTCAGATTGCGAAATAGATTATGAGACTATTCGATGCGCACTGTCACTTGCAGGACCCGAGAATCTTCACCAAGGCACAACACCTCATCAAAACCACACAAGACACGGGCGTTGTGTACTTTGTCGTTAATGGGGTCTGCGAACAGGATTGGCACTCTGTGAAGCACATGGCCGAAACTTTCCCTTGCGTCATACCTTCCTTCGGAGTCCATCCATGGTGAAGTCCAATTGTTTGTGTTTTTGTTTCTCTTTCTGGATTAGTTCAATTGGCATTCTGTTGATGGGTTTTAGGTCCAATGTTATGCGTTTACAGGTATGTGAAAGAACGGAGTCCCAATTGGTTTAAAACGTTGAGAGAGTATTTTGATTCTACACCATCGGCTGCAGTTGGAGAGGTAATTGTATGGTTTATGACCAAAGGGGTGCATCAAAACTGAAAAAAAAGAAGAAACCTCTTTCCCCTTTTTGTTACTTTTTTTTTATCAGTAGGAATTGAATATATGTGAGAGCACCTGTTCAACCAATTATGATCATCAACAATCATGAGGATGAATTTATGATCATGAACTTAACTAACAGAATATGGAGCCCGTATGTCCATATTCAGCAGATAAAAAACATCCAAAGAACAAGCGTTGCTGATAGGAAAAATATTATTTATCTTATGTGTAGTAAAGTGGCAAACATCACATTATCTAGGTTTGCTTACAGGTAGATTGATAGGTGGGAAACAACGACCAATAATTAAAAGTAACGCAGCAAAAATAATTCTCCCAACTTGCAAGAACCAACAAGGAACAACAACCGAAAAATGACAACAATATTCACAGAGAGACACAAATTTGTAATGAGGGGAAAACCTCTCAATTTGAGAAGTAAATACCCACACACACAAGCCTGTCAAACAAGTTCCTATCAATAAGGCTACAAGAGAGTCAAATTAATTTCATAAACTAGTTCTTACAACTAGCCAATACATCAAAGCAACAAAGCTTAGAAAGAAAAGAAACCACACAAAGCAAAGCAACTGTATGAAATCGATTTCTCCAACCAAAGGCTTCCACTCCACGATCCCAATGGTCAAACTGAAAGCAACGTGTCATGAATTTGCTGTCCAATTTTTAGCCCGATTTGACGGTGAATGAAGTGGTAATCACAATTTTACTAAAGCTGATCAAGAATGAGTGAACCAGTTTTTCTTTTCTCTTTCTCTCTCCTTCTCTCCCCCAAAGTCTGCCAAATACACACTCTTTTATTGACGTAGAAAACCCCTCTCCACTTTGATTTATTCAGACAAATGGGCTTAACAAGTTTGGGATTTTTGTTTTGAACACATAGCCCAACCCAATACATCTCTCCCCTCACAACTATGTGGAGATGACCGTCAATTTGGCTATCTCACAACAAGTTTCAAACTTCTACCTTGGTATTGCCTTAGTCATCATATCAACATCATTGTCATTGGTATGAACTTTAGCCAACAACTTTGCATCTAAAGCATTACGTTATCATTAATATGTTTGGACCTGTAATGCAAAGTTGGATTCTTTGATTGTTCACAAGTAATAGATAGTTCACAAAACCAAACTCCTTTAAGAATTTCTTAAACCATACCAATTCCTTGCATGCTTCAAGAATGAAAATCAACTCCTAAACTCGTTCATGTTTACATTTCCACACCCTCTGACCTAGTTAACTCGCACAAAGAATCGTTTTTTAGTAGGCTCATGTAAACTTGAGCAAACTTAGTTAAACTAGTGTAAAATCGCAACTTTAGAGGCAATTCAGCGAGCTCAGTTGGACGTTAGAAAAAAGCAAAAACAACATTGGATTTTTTTATTTATAAAATTTATGTTAGACATCACAATGACACCTGACATCTCAGCTAGGTTGACACCCCATGTTTCAACTATCATATGCCATCACATAAAAGATAAAATAAACAGAAAAAAAAAAGATACAAACAAACATAGGGGTCTAGGCCAAAACCTATGCTGAAAAACAAGAAACTCCCAAAAACTATACAAAGAGAAACATGAGAGTTTAAACCTGTTAAGAAAGAAGTCTAAAGAAATGCTGAGAGGCAAACTACTATGCTGGTCTTTTATATGGTTGTCCTCACTTTTCATTGGTGCTGAATCTCCCCAGTATCACTCCTTAAAAGAACCCAACATACATAAGGTACCGTTTTGACAATTTTTCCAATTGCATAAAAGAAGCATTTCCTAGCCTAAATTGCCAAGGAGATGGTTCTGGTACATTAACCACAGTACAATTATTACTATTACTATATATTACATTGGAAAAGACTATTTGTTCATGAAAGTTCTTATCTGTAGTCAAATTTAGATGGTAGAGGCCTTCAACCATTTAAGCAACTAAAAGCAATTGTCTTCTTGCATGAATCCTGATTGCGACAAGTGTTCCTAGAGAAAAAAAATGAATAGCTCTTTGATAATGTCAATTTAGATATAGAAATCAGGTTGAATGCAATGAGAGGTAAATACAAAACATTTTTAAACAGAATAGATTTGTTGAAAGATGAATTATTCCAAAATATTTTAGCCTTTGCAATGCTACCTTTAGACAATTACATTGAAACTGGTTTAATATTTTGGAACTGAACAAATAATTTCATATCAGAGTATATATGATCAGATGCTCCCAAATCAATTATCCACTCATCTTTATTCTTTACCACTTAGAATTAGATATACCTTCATTTAAATTGTTGTGCTCACTAACTGCTTGATTGATGTGAGAAGGTTGTGACTCAGCACTCAGACTGCAAGGAATTTTAATGACAAAATTGCCTTTCACTCTTCTGGGAGGAGGGAGAAAAATTATTAACATTTTCCTTTAATGTGACATTTTAATCTTTTTTAGAATCTGAGTCATCAATGCTCTCAATAGAATTCACTGTAACATTACCATTGTTTCCCCCTTTCCACTTAAAATAAGGGGGAAACCCACACTACTTGTAACATGTATCAATTGTATGTCCTGTTTCCCTGCAATAAGTACAAACTTTGTTGTAGTAGTGACCTGTTCATCTTTCACAACTCTTTCTACTGGCTACTGCATTGATCATATTACCTTCTCCACTAGGAGCAAGACCATTTTTGTCTCTCATACTGTAACACCATTGAGAAGACTCAATTCATTGTAGGTAAAGGCTCCATCAAAAGAATGAGATCTCACTTGAGTAAAATTATCATTCAATCCCATAAGGAAGCAAATAATATAATCCTGATTGTTGTACCTTTTAGACAACCTTGTTGCTTCACAATTGCATTTTGTTGGCCAGTTACAAGGTGGCAGGCAGAGGCTTGAAGTTGTCAAGTTCCTCCATAACACCTTTCAATTCAGTGTAGAAATTCATGACTAACTTGGATCCTTGCTTAAAACAAAATAATTCTGGGTTAATTCGGCTACACAAGCCACATCACCTTGAGAGAAATGCTCTTTGAGATCCTTCCAAACCTCTTCAACTACTTGCTCATATATGATGTTTTGCAAGATAAATGACACAAAATTTATGATCAAAGAGTCGACCGAACTTGTTTTGAGGAGGAATCGATCCATCATTGTACTTGAATTTGTTTTTGGAGATCAAATCCTTCTTCATCAACCTTGCCTAGACATGATAACTATTGTCATTGAGTGGTGGAGAAACTAACGCAGTGTTCAGATTTTCAGTGAGATGTTATGTAATATGGACTTGCTTGATTTTGTGAGGGATACAAAACGATCTGTGACAACAGAGTTAGAACTTGAATTTCTTGGCATGATAGATTTGAAAATGAAGCATTGCTAATTTTTCTTGAGGTTCTTCATATACACAAGGCCTGTTTATATAAAAGGATGCTGAAATAAAGTAAAAGAAACGAGAGATAGTTGTGGACCAACTCAGCCACTACTTACAAACCTTACGAGTGTTAAACATGTGGTCACTAATTTGCTTATTTAATGCCCTTAACCTTTTTGTCTAGGTTTAATTATTCTATGGGTTCTTATACTTAAAAAACTTTTTTTTCTTAATTTTTACACTTACAATTATACCTCTTTAGTTCTTAGATATATACTTTTTAATCCCCTTTAGTCTCTCTTGCAAGGATTAAAAGAGATTAAAATGATGTGTAGGGATTAAAAAGAATTAAAAATGATATATGTAGGGACTAAAAGGATTTAATATATTAAATTTTAGTCCTTATAAAGATTTAATACCTTATCCATCACTATATTTTAACTGAAACACAGGTTTCTAAGGGAAGGAGGAAAGGAATAAACAACGTTACTTTTGATAAATGAGGAGACTAAAAAGGTATTTAATTTTTGTAGGCACTAAAACTGAATTTCAAGATATTTTGAAGGATAAAAATATTTTCTTTTTGATTATTTGGTGTTTGAGACTTGCCCTTTAATTGGTTCATTCCATGTGCCTTTTCTTTCCATGTCTGATGCTGGAATTTTCATCATTTTTTTGTGTGGTTTTCTTTGACTATTGATTTTGTAAATCATCCAGTCTTAAAGAACTTGAACACTGATGTCATAAACAGTAGTTCATATAGTTTGAAAGTTAATAGTGTATATTAGATTAAGATGCTGGATAGGACAAGCATTATAGGTAGAGGGAGACCAAGATAGACTATAGGCGATATAGTTAGGAAGGATTTAGAGGTTAATAGTTTGTCTATAGACATGATTTACAGTAGAATAATATGGCACATTTTAACCCATGTAGACAATTCCACCTAGTTGGAAAAGCAGCTAGTTTTGTTATTTATTTGAATATGGAAGTAAAATAAAGGATAAGAAGAGTATCAATCTCGTAGTCCACAATATCAGTTACTAGATTTTGTTTCAGCAATGAATAAGTCCTATTTTCATTTCTATATAAAAGCCTTATGAGACTTTTGGCCTATGTAGCAGAGACACTAGACACTGGTACGACATGGACACGAACACTTTGACACGTATAATCTCCAAAATGTAAGACACGGGGACACGGATCTACATATTATATAATTATGAATTATATAAATTGACAATAAAGATTTATATGCATAAATATGTCTGTGTTGTTATTTGTGGCAGAAAGATATTTTCTATGACTAGTTCAAAAAGATTTGTTCCTTATTTTTATAATCATAATGAAAACTTATACAACAAGTTTGAGTTTTCAGAAAATTAATGTATTTGTCCTTTTTAAAATTGTGTTGGAGCAATGCTGAAATTGTCAGAGATCCAAAAAATATTTTTTGAATTGGACACTTCACCGATACGTGTTGTATGCGTGTCAGTGTCCGATACGTGTCTCCGACACGGACACACCATTTAAGAGGCGTGTCCGAGCCTTTGGCTCTTGCCTAATTTTTATGCTTGTTCAGTTTCTGTTTTCCTCTCTTTAGATGCCGTAGGGTATCAAAATTCATCTAGGTGGCTTTTATGTACAGATTTGCGTATTCGACCATTTTTAATAAATTTATTAATGAAATTTCTTTTGGTCTTTTCATTCATCTTTAAGTTACCATTTGATGTGATTGAGCTTTTGACTTTTTCTCAGATTGGCTTGGACAAAGGATCACATGGAAGGAAGATTGACTTTTCTGAGCAGGTTTTAGCTTGTCATTTTGTTTTTGGCCTATGTGTGTATTTTTCTGTTATAATTGTGAAGCTCTAGTAACTTCTGGTGGAGCGTAAGTATATATGTGTATATCTTCTATTCTGCATGTAATTATGGGGTTGTAGGTGTAGAGGGAGCGAATAAGGAGAAAAGAGACTCTAAATGATATTCTATTGCGTATCGTGTTGTATTACAATATGATGCTTTTCTTGATTAAACCTTGTTTGTACTAGTAATAATAACTAATGCATGTCCATACAGGCACATTCACATTTTTGCATTAATTTTCAGGAAACCTTAGGGTATATTTTATTTAGGAATATTAATGGTTGATGCCATTTTTGTTAATATCTGCGGCTTTGCTGCCTAAAGGACAAAGTGATTTTCAAAAGACTATGAAGCATAGTGTTTAGGTTGCAAAATGGGTCAAACTACAATTAACTTTTATTGATATATTTTATAGAGTCATAATCAAAATTTTGTTAAATTAACTTTTGTTGAAATATTCTAGAGTCATAATCAAAATTTTGTTGTTTGTAATGCTATCTCTTTGCAAGGGTGCTTACTTGGGTCTAGTGTCCTTAAAGTTAAGAATGTCATTTCATTTATCAAATAGAGTTCTAGCCTTCTAGAATATTGTGGAAACGTGGATCTACTGACAAGAAAATGGCATTAAACGTTAACTTTAATATGAAACACATTGATCAATCACATCTAGGACGGAAGATGTACTTTTCTGCAGAAGAATGTTACCTAGATTGTTGGCTGCTAATGCATTAGGACATCTGTGCAGGTTGAAGTATTCAGGCAGCAGCTTGAACTTGCAAAAGAGTTGAACAAGCCAGCATCTATTCATTGTGTTCGTGCTTTTGGTGATCTTTTTGAGCTAATGAAGTATGAATATCTGTTCCTTCTTTAGTTTCAATTGCTATTGTTAAACTATAGGAAAGAGAGAAACATTGATCAGAAACCTTGTTTTCAAAGACATCAAAAATGCTTTATTTATATTGAGAAAAAGATATTAATATAATAAATACAAGAGATTTGATACCCTCTAAGAATAAATATATGATAAGGGAATAAATTAAAACATTCATAATAATACATATATAATCTAGATATTCTTGATTATATAGGATTTGCTCCTTATTTCTATAATTATAACACTCCCCTCAAGTTGGAGCATATAAGTCATGTGTTATTAAGATAAAAGAAAGGGAGGTATATATTGAATCCCTTGTGTGTATTAAGCACATAGGGTTATGCATTTATAAATAAGAAAATACAAAGATATGGACCAAAGCTTGTTATATCTAACACTCCCCTCAAGATGGCGTATATAAATTGTTTGTACCAAACTTGTTACAAATATAATTAATTCTAGGTCTGCGTAACGATTTAGTGAAAATATATGTTAGTTGATAATTCAAATTAACAAATTCATTATTGACATCTCCAAATACAATATTTTCTTGGATAAATGACAATCAATCTCAATATGTTTGATCCTTTCATGAAAGACAGGATTTGAGCTAATATGAAGAGCATCTTGATTTTCATATAAGTGTCATTTGAGTGACCTCTCCAAATTGAAATTCTTTAAGTAACTGTTTAAGCCAAATAAGCTCACAAGTAGATGAGGCCATAACTCTATATTCTGCTTCTGTACTAGATCTCACCATAACGTTTTATTTCTTACTCTTCCAAGAGATCAAATTATCACTTATAGAGATACAATATCTGGAAGTGGATCTCCTGTCAGAAGGTGATCCTGCCCAATCAGCATATGAATAACATACAACTTTAGTATGATTATTGTGTCCATACGATTCTTTCCTAGGAGAACCTTTAATGTACTTCAATTCAATATACGAATGACTGACGAACCTTTCACTGGAGAACCTTTAGTGTACTTCAGTATACAAATGGTTGCATTCCAATGATCTGCACATGGAGAATTAAGAAATTGACTCACCACACAAAATGCAAAGGAAATGTTAGGACGAGTAATTGTAAGATAGTTCAATTTTCCAACTAATATTGTATGCTTCTCAAGATATAAGAGAAGCTCCTCCCTTAATAGGTAGGAGTTTGGCATTGGGATCCATGGTTGTGGCAACCGACTCTGAAATCATTAGCCTAATTTCCTCCAAAATATCAATGCATACTTCCTTTGAGAGAAAACAATTCCATTATTGGATTGTGCTACCTCAATCTCCAAGAAATATGAGTTTGTCAAGGTCTTTGGTTTGAATTAATGTTTTAGTGTTGTTCTCACTTATCATTGTGAAGTGGCATCTATGAAAATTCTGTCTCCCAAATTTCAATATTTCCAGGTCTATGGGGCCTTTTCCTGCTGGGGTTATTCTTCATTCTTACCTAGGTTCTGCAGAGATGGTTCCTGAATTTTCCAAACTTGGTGCTTATTTTTCCTTCTCTGGGTTCCTTATGTCGCTAAAAGCAAATAAAGCAAAGAAAATGCTAAAGATGGTGATTTTCATCACTTCCTATATATGATTAATGTTGAATATAATTTGCACTATAAATTTTAAAAACAGTGACATTCTTATTCTCTCTCTATTTAGGTCCCTTTTGATAGGATTTTATTGGAGACAGATGCACCTGATGCACTACCAATGTCAAACATAAATTCTCTTCATTTTGTTGAAGGAGATAGTTCTGTCACTCAAGAGCTTCTTCATGCCCAAATAACAACATCGCCTCCAAATTGTAGTTCTTCCCTCGGTGACTCATCTCATGTCTTGGCAGATGCTTGGAAGCTGCCAAAGGATACGCTCAATCATCCGGCAAATATTCATATTGTATGTATCTCAAGAAACTGTCACCTTGGATTTTTAGTTATATGATTCCCTTGGAGATATTAATATCTGAGCCTACTTTATGAGAAAAACAACAATAACAACAATTTTTCTGGTAAGAATGCATGAATAAATTGTATGGACCTACCTTGTTGCTTTCAAATCCTATCTCTAGCTTCAAATCATACAGAAATTTGTAGGTTTCTTTTAACTGAATGAGAGGGGCGTACCTTGTCCTGCAATATATATTTCTATTATGCAGATTACCAGGTTAATTTCAATTTTGATAACATATCAGCAAAGAGATTATTTAAAGAATTGTATCTAAGTTTTCTTTTACATGTATGAGGGTTTCCCTTCTCACATTGCATTCGTGAGGATGACAACCTCAAACTAAACGAGCAGGAACATTTGCTATTGGTGTGAAGAAATATCAACAGGAATAAAGTACTGAATTTTAAGTATTGTAGAATGCATATAATGAATGTTTTTATGTTTACTGGGACCTGTTTTATTAGATTTACATTTTTCAATTCATTGTACTCGCAGGTACTTGATTACGTTGCATCTATGCTAGAAATTACGAAAGAAGAACTTGCTGAATTAAGTTACCAGAATGCAGTCCGGTTATTATCCTACGAGGGTTCCAAAGTACTTCTAAAGTAGACAAAACACAGGTTCTTGTAAGAAACGAATCTTAGCTTGGAAAGTTTTGCTTTTGGAAGTTCCAACTAGATTTCATCAAAGTACGAGCACAAATAGATTACAGCAACAGTTTGCTAACATGTATGATATATACGCTGTACGCTTGCAAAAGTTTATTACGCCTGCCAGAATTTATTACATTTTAAAGGTTCCAAGTTTTGGAAATAATTTTATTATGTCTTAGCATGAAAGCTTTTAATTATGTATGACTTCAGCACTGATAGATAATTTTTAAATTGGTATCTAATAAACTACTAAGATTTTAGCTAGCAAATTTAGAATTTAAATAATTGGTGGATAATTAAATACCAATTTAGAAGTTTTTTGTCACTAATTGAAACTAATTTAGATACCAATAATTATTTTAGTCTCTAAAATAGTATCTAATTTAGTAAATATAATAATTAATTTTTTTTTTAAATTGGTTTTTATTTAATGACTTTCTAGTAGTGATCTAGGATTTTGCTCTTCTTCCTCTACACGTTTGGTGTTATGGTTTTGGTGGCTATCATGTACGATTTGTGCCCATTTTGAGTGGTTTGAGGAATCATGAATGTGGTTGGTGAATTGCGGTGCATTTCCGGTTGTCTTTCGATGCTTGTTCGGAGTGTTTTCATGTGTGACTCATTGGGGAAGAGGAGGTAAATGGTAAGAACTAAAGGAAGAGATTCTCAGACAGACTGTGTATGAGCAACTGCATCAATTAGAAGAAGACAGTGTAGTAGACCTATTAATATTGTGGAAGGTGAAGAAATGTTCAACATGAGGATCACATGTGAAGGATGAAGGCTAATGGATAATAATTGTTGGTTAGTTATGAGGACCATGTGGCAAGGTAGTTATGGAATGATGTGGTAAGTAATGATGTTGTTATAAAATAAGGGATTTTAGTGTTATTTATTAGACTGCAAATCTAAAATGATTCATTGGTTATTGTAGGATAGTGATGGGCTTAAATTGGTTTTTCATGGGAGAAAGATGAATAAGTTAGGGATACCACATAAGCACATAAATGCGGTAGTATAGTTTTTTAGCTCGGGTGGTCTTATTCGTGCTATTTATGACAAGACAAACAAAGGATTATTGTGTGCCTTTGTAGAGAGATGACATGCAAATACAAATACATTTCATCTGTCTATTGGGGAGATGACCATCATATTAGATGTGTCAAATTAGTTGCATCTCCTCATTGTTCGACAATTCTACACCTACCCGACCTTAGATGTAGTTCGAGTGACAAAGTTGTTGGTAGAGGCGCTTTATGTTGACTGTGTAGTTGTAGCTTCAGAGACTAGGCATTTCTGGGGTGGTCATGTGTGACTAAGTTGGTTGAGAGAGATGTATGAGGGCTCATTCAGAAACGACAATGGACAATAACTGTTAAAGTGTATTTGCTTCACCTTATTGGTTGCATCATCTTCATAGATAAGAATGCTACTTCAATCACTATTTCCTACCTGGGGTTTTTTTGTAGATTTGAGGTTGACTAGGGAATATGTGTGAGCGAAAACTGCTTTGACCCACATATACAAGCAGTTGGGAGATTTAGCTATGCAAATACGAGACAACTAGCTGGGTATGCAACCTTGGTTCAAACTTGGATATACAAGCATTTTCCATCCATAAATGTTAGATGTGTGTGGACTGACTATGGTAAGGATGATCCTTGGTGCATGCGTTAGGATGTTGGCAAATTGTCATCACTTGCAGTTGTCTAATTGTAGTTAGATACCATTGGATTAGTTGTAGTGCAATTTAGCCCTTACAATGAGCACATGGCATATCGTCCTTTTGATTGGATATTCTTATTTTTGGGGTAATTCAGTTGGGCACATGTAGACAATTGCACTTGCCTGAATGTGTCCTCCAACAATATGGATATGTGTAAACTATCCCTTGACACCCATCTTTCGTCATAGATGACAATCTCTTTACAAATGAAGTGGATCGTTTGTATACCGACGATGGTTTCATTTTAATGATTATGTTGTCCAAGATGTCGCCTTTGCACCCTATTTCAGAGCTTGCATGCTAAGATATATAAAGTGGTATTGATGTGTATTGCATCCATATATAATCCAAATGGGTGAGGATGACTGTCCTGTGGTGATACCCTTGATATAGGTGTACGTACATGTCGTAGGTGTTGGGTCAGCTGATGATGCTTTGATTGAGCATCTCGTTGTGGTATGAATTCGTCATTTCTTATTTACATTAAATATGTTTATTTGACTTTAATATAATTCCTTTTACTATTGTAGGGTATATGTTGTAGAATTGTAGATATGTTGCAACTCATGGTAGATGAAGGTCATGTCGTGGAGGGTACGCCTACATGGGAAGGAACACACAACCCTCACACTAGCTCGATGAGTGACAAAGGAAAAAGTTGTGTACGTCAGGAGGCATCGACATACTCGCCATTGATTGTAGTGGATAGGTCATTTATGTAGTTTTTTTTCATTTATGCAATTTTGTAATATACATTACATTAACTTTAATGAAAATGGAATGATTTTGTATGAACAACAATTGACTAAATGATTAGTGAATTCAATGTTTACATATTCTATAATTATAAACTGAAATACAAAGTGAGAGCCACAAATGTCGTTGACATTATCTGCATCCAACTCCAACTACTGTAATATGATGACCAAGTTTGGACGGTTGGATATATACCACAATATATATGTTGCTAGAATCGAATAACATTCTTGGAGCGTAACCTATAATAGGAATTAACAATATAAGTTAAATACTAATTAACAACGTAAGTTAAATACGAACTTATAGTTCATAAGTTTAGTATACTTGAACAAAATGATTTCCATAAATGTGTCAAATTGCAATAATTCGATGGTGACTCAAATCAAATGGTGGTTAGTGTTACAATATATGGCCTTAAACGAGAGGGGGAGGAGGGGGAGTGACTTTTTTAAGAAGGGTTTTCAAAAACTTTTTAAGCTAGAATAAAATCCTTTGAATGAAACTCAATCAGAAATTCAGTTAGCCAAGATATAAAGCACAAAACAACAAAATACCAGAAAAACAATCGGTTATTTCTGCGAAACAATCGGTTGTTTATACTAGCAAATTAATAACAACTGAATTTAAATGAGTTTAAGGGAAGAAAAAGATACACAAACAGTTTATACTGGTTCACTCTTAAATCAAGAGCTACATCCAGTCCCCAAAATCCACTCGGCAATCCACTAAGCAATCAAATACAAATTACACACAAAATCACCAAAGAAGTGACCTTGAAACCCTAAAGAAATACACTTCCTTTGGCACAACACAAGTTGTTTTTCACTTAGTTTGAAAAACACTTTAATCTTAAAAGATTTGAAAACACTTTAGCTTTAGATTCAACAAAGAGTGGATTACACAGATAAACTACCCAGATCCTATCCTAAACACAACAACAACTTCAACCTTCCATCAAACACTAGGATTTGGATTCTTCAAAGCCTTTGATCACACTTGATTCAACAATATCCCCCTATTTGACGAAGACAAATCCCTGGTTGCTTGTGTTGGACTTGTTTGAATCTGAAGCAGTTCCTGCACAACAAAATTTAAGCAATATACAACATCTATGACAGCATATTAGAATAACACATATAGCTTGTGTTCTGCTTAACCAATATATCAGAGAAAATCAGCCAAAAAGGAAAACCAAGGAAAACCATAAAGCATCAGCAGCAACAATAGAAATAACAATCAGTTAAACAAAATAGAGAAATAACAATCACTTAAACCAAACAGATAGAGTTTGCAAATTTTAAGACAACACAACATAAAATTGTCCCCCTATTTGTCTTCACAAATAAACTATAAGAAGAGATAAAACAGAAATTGTTCCAGATAAAACAAAATTTAAAAGAAATAGAATTAAAATTGTTACAGAGCAAAAACAATCGGTTGTTTTGAGCATTCAACCGATTGTTTTTCTTCAGTCATCCTTGCCATATTGTAGCTCAAAGATCTGGTTCTGAAATGCTTCAATCTGTTAATCCAGGGTTTGAAAGCGAGTGTCCATGCTCAGAAATCTGTTGTCAATGCTCTGGAAATTTGTCACACAAAGATCATGGAGATTTCTTTGATTTTCAGCAAAACCATCAAATCTATCCACCATGTATCTTTCAAAAGAAGACATTGAGGGAATCTCATCCCCTTGATGTCCTACACTTGTTCCAGCATCAAAGTTAGTTGCAGGCTGTTCTTCATTGTGGATATCCATATCGGCAACTTGATCTTCTTCATCAAAATCAGCAACTGCAACTCTTGAGGAACCACCATGATTACCATCTTTGCTCACCCATCTTCCATTTATCTTGGTGAATCCCATTTTACTTAGTGAACCATTGTTCACTTATTATGTTGATTTTACCAACTCAGAGGTTTCATCTTCAAGATTCACTTCAAAATAGAGCAGAAATTTAGAGATTAAAACAACATAGGGATAATGGTAGTCACTTAACCTCATGGACTTTTGCATATGTTCTTTAATGATATGAATCCAGTTGATCTTGATTTTCTTCATGAAGCAGTAGATATAGACAAGATCTTCTTCTGTTAAAACAAAATGATTGCTCCCCCTTGGAGTTAGAATCCAAGAGACAATGAGAGCCAACACCCTTTCATCTAGCTTCAATCCTCCAACAGAACAAGTTCTTACTTGAGCTTGTGGATTCTTCAAACAACTTTTGTAGTATTGAATCTTGTTGAAATCTTCCACAACACCAAGATTTCCTTTATTGATTCTAAGACCAACATATTTCAACCCAGTTACAGCAGCCCATACATCATGGGTAATCTCCATGTCTACACCTTTAACATGTGAAACAAGATTGTTTCCTTTAAATTTTAAGTTTGTGTAGAATACCCGAATTAAATCTGGATAAATTTTTCCCTTCATCTCCAAGAATCTTTTCAACAATTGATCCTTGAGAAGCCTTCTCACATTGTCCAGCTTTTGGCTTTTCAACCAATCAAAGGAAACAACTTTTGGATTGTTGATCACTTTTGTACTTGTCTCAAAGCGATACCTCTCAATAAGTTCATTATCCCCTGAAAACCAATCCTCAAGCCTTCCTCCTGACCTTACAACCCTTGTTTTGATCCTCTTGGATGTAGGTGGAGTGGACTCCATGACAGCAGAAAAAAGACAAAGGCACACACAAGGAGAGAAAGAGATGTTGCAAGAGATGACTCAATTGGTTGTTTTTGTGAAAGAAAATAGCTGCAACAAATTTTATAGCAAATCAGAGACTTTCTTTGATCCTTTGGTAATTGTGGGTTTCAGTCTTCAAGACAAGAGACTAGTCCAAGCACTGCATAGAGAACGTCAGAAAAGAGTAGAAAAATATATGGTCAGCACATGTGATCTTTGACTAGACATAAAAGCTCTTGAATTTCCAAGATATGGAATATATTCCTTTATGACATCTTGTAACTTCCTCCAGAACCAAATCAGGCTTTCAAGACTGCTTTATTGACTCAAGATCCTTTCATTATTGAGATTTGCATCAGACAGAAAGTATAGAGAAATTAATTCAATTCTTCACAGTGTTGTCAGAGAAGAAACAATCGATTGTTTTGAGGAAACAATCAGTTGTTTTTCTGCAACATGTTGACAAATTGTGATTTTCAAGCATAAACTGAGAAAGGTTCAAAATAGATGTAATTGCTTATTTTGAAAAACAAAATTAAGCATGAATCAGTAATTAAAAACAAAGGCAAAGATAAAGAGGGTCTTATCCTTTTATGAAGTCCCTTCAATGAGTCATTGTTTGTGATCAAGAAGCTTCTTTTGACTTTTGAAAAGGCTTGGATTGGTACACTTCTTAAATTCAGTTCTATTCTTAATCCTTTTCTTCCAAGAATCTGATCAGATGACTCAAGGCCTCATGTTTCTTCTAGTATCCCTGCATTAAAATGAATTCAAGCAACAAGATTTGGTCCCCTTACAAATGTGGGTCCATTTTATTTATTTGTATCATTTGAAACCTCACAACCTTTGGGAATCCATTTCATGAAACCTCTGGGAACAAAATATTTCCTTATTTTACAAAATCTGACTGAAGGGCCTCTTTTCATACAATAAAAGCATGTAACAACTGGTTGATTCGACTTAGCAATTGGTTGTTTTACTGACAGTTTTGAAAAATTCTTTGAAAACTTATCGTGCTTGTTCTATGGATTAAAACCTAATCCAGCTCTTCCAAAAACAAAATTTTGAGATGCCAAGACATTCTCAAAGTTGGATTTTCCCTTTGAAAGCTTATCCACATTTCTAACAAGATAATGAACTTTCTTTTCAAGATTTTCACAATTTTCACAAACAAGAGAGTCACACACATGAGAAGAGTTTTTGCAATGCTTTTCAAGCTTTTCAAAATCAATTTTTGATTTTTCCAGCTCTTCTTCAAGTGTCTTAACCCTCTTTTCAAGCCAGTTGTTTAGCCCTTTCAATCGGTTGTTTGAGAGAACCAATCAGTTAACTTCTTCATGAGTTTCTTGAAAGGCTTGAAGCAATTTACTGTAATTTTCAGCACTTAGGGAAGCACATGAACTTACATTGCTTGAGCTGCATGAATCATCATCTCCTTCTGCAATTAAGCATATGTTTTCTTTTTCATCTTCAATTGATGAGGAGCTTGATGAGGAAACTTCATTTTCATCCCAAGCAATATATGCTCTTCTTGATTTTCTCTTTTTCTCCTTGTAGCTTGATTTCTTTTCATTGCTTTCTTTATTTGGGCAATCAGCTTTTATATGCCCTTGTTCACCACAACCAGAGCAAGTATAATTGTTAGAATTGAAATCACTAGTTTTCTTGTTGCCATACCTTTCTTTGTTGACTTCTTTGTTGCGATTTCTCTTCAAGAATCTACTAAACTTTTTGGACAACAATCTAAGGTTTTCTTCTTCACTTTCATCACTTGAATCTTGTTTGCTTTTATGCTTGGTAACTTTCAAGGCAATGCTTCTCACATGCTTGTCTTCACTTTCTTGAACATTGAGTCTATTCATTTCTAACTCATGTTCTCTAAGCTTACCAAACAATGAAGTCGTTGTCAAGGATGTCAAATCTTTTGATTCAAAAATTGATGTCACCTTAGGTTGCCAAGATCTATCAAGGCACTTGAGAATCTTGATGTTTAGTTCTTTTTTATCAAAGGTTTTCCCAAGGCTCATTAGATGGTTGATGATGTGACTGAACCTCTTTCGCACTTCAGCAATAGATTCTCCTTTAAGCATTCTGAACATCTCATACTCTTGTATTAGAGTATGTTTCCTTGCTCTCTTCACATTATTTGTTCCTTCATGGGTGACTTCCAAAGTGTCCCACATCTCCTTGGCCGATGAACATTGTGATATCTTGAAAAATTCATCCGAATTCAAAGCAGATGTTATGATATTCTTGGCAATACAATCAAACTTGGTCTTTTTATTTTTCAGCATCGGTCCATTGGGACCAAGGTTTTTCAATGGAAGATCCATCTTTTTCAAATTTAGGGATAAAATGGTCATTTCCAATTGCATCCCAAATTCCTTTGTCAAGAGATTCAACAAAGATCTTCATTCTAACTTTCCAGAATTGATAATTCAAACCACAGAATAGAGGTGGTCTGTTAATTGAAGCACCCTTTCCAAAAGGTAGTTTTTCAGCCATTGAAAAAAGATTTTAGGATCAAACTTGAGTATTTTTCAAGTACCAAGATATATGGCCTTAAACGAGAGGGGGGGGGGATGAATTGTTTAAGAGGGGTTTTCAAAAACTTTTTAAGCTAGAATAAAATCCTTTGAATGAAACTCAATCAGAAATTCAGTTAGCCAAGATATAAAGCACAAAATAGCAAAATACCAGAAAAACAATCGGTTGTTTATACCAGCAAATTAATAACAACTGCATTTAAATGAGTTTATGGGAAGAAAGAGATACACAAACAGTTTATACTGGTTCACTCTTAAATCAAGAGCTACATCCAGTCCCCAAAATCCACTGGGCAATCCACTAAGCAATCAAATACAGATTACACACAAAACCACCAAAGAAGTGACCTTGAACCCCTCAAGAAACACACTTCCTTTGGCACAGCACACACCAAGATTGTTGATCTGGACAACCTCAAGAGCACACAACACTCCTTGGCTTACAACACCAGAAAATACAAAGTATTCAGAATGAATTACACTTGTTTACAGAATGAACTGAAATCAATACATATGTAATCCTATTCCACTCTCTCTTGAGAAAACCAAAGATGTATAATGAATGTTCAAATCTTGAAAGCAATCTCTCTCAAATTGAAAACTCAAATCTGTTTTTCTTGTTTGTTATAAAACATAAACAAACTATTTATAGCTTTCAAAGATTGGTCAAAGCATTAAAAACAGGAGCACATTCAGTTTGAAAAACATTTAAAGCACACTCAACTAACAAAACAGATTCTGTTAGGATTTTCAAACAAACAATCGATTGTTTTGGTTTGACAGCATGTCAACCAACCAAAACAGTTTTCAACCTTTTCAAAAACACCTAAGAGTAAAACAATCGGTTGTTTTGACAAAACAACAGGTTGTTTTTCACTTAGTTTGAAAATCACTTTAATCTTAAAAGATTTGAAAATACTTTAGCTTTAGATTCAACAAAGAGTGGATTACAGAGATAAACTACCTAGATCCTATCCTAAACACAACAACAACTTCAGCCTTCCATCAAACACTAGGATTTGGATTCTTCAAAGCCTTTGATCACACTTGATTCAACAATAGGTCCTTAAAGGGAAAGTGATTAATTGTTTCAAAGATAAATATACAAAAGTGGCATTTTAGCGATTGACAATAACATATTCCATATCCGGAATTGTCATCCACTTATCTATACCTCCTTACAAGTAAAACAAAAAGAAATTAACTTAAATCATATGACAATTACTTTCGAAATAAAGTATATGAAATTTCATCATCGGATGGTACCATTGACATACAGTTAACAAGAATGAAGCGTTTCAAATATTCATATTGTTGATCACCACCAAACAAATTAACATATTCTTTTCGCTACTGACTAAGTTCTCTTAGAAAGTGTATGTGAACAACTTATGACTCCTCTCCTATACCCAAAAGGGCAACAACAACACGGTAACTACAATGCCCGTTAGTCTTATTATCAACAACATAACAATGTATGGATGGAAACTTACAGGAAATTAATGTAGCGAAGAGTTAGGTTTAGTTGCAAGTCTTTGATGAATCCCTTGCTAGATTTCATTGTTTAAGAACTATCATGCTGTAAATGTAGTGCATCCACATGTCAAAATAAGAAGGAATTTGCTTACTTGATCTTGCAAATTTAGTAGCACGACCATTTTCAACATCTTTCATGTTGACCTTCTTATATGGTGCACACAAATATGTCTTATTTGGATATGCAATTTTACGCAATTTAATCTTGATGTTAACCTTACTAGCAATGCCAACCTCTTTAAAGTGATCCATGATGACATCAAACTTCTGTTGTATTGACAACTCTGTTCAACAATCATCGCTTGAAATATCTGAAAAACTTATTCGTGTCCATATGACATGAACTGATTATAGTGGTATGCTACCCACACCAAAGGAAGGCAAGCATAAGGAAGGCCATGAGTATATTTAAGGGGTACATCCACAACAACCTTTATCTAATCGAACATATTTAACTCTATCATTCTCTTTCGCGATATGTTGTAAAACATATTTGGACACAAACCCTAACAATTTTTTGTATGTTGTCATGTTAAAAAAATGTCTCTCCACGTGAATACTCTTTTGAAATGAAGCTTTAATTGCAATATGTTGGAAGATAATAATTTTTTTTTCATGGAATCCCAACAAAAGCATAAGTCTCCCATGGATGTATGAAGCATTCTTATTAGACTCCAATGTGCAGTCACAACTGTACAAAGAAAAACAAATATTATGTTTGTAAATCCAATATACATCTTCAACCCTACAAGGGAAATAAAGACATGCAACAAATGTACATAATCATTAGTTGTTGTATTGCCTAAGTGCATCACCCTATTCGTCCATGCCTTAACAAATTTTTTCTTATGTGGATGTAACCAAGTACCATTGACATATTCAAGAAATATAGGCCATGGAGAACAAACAATTTTAAATGTCTAGACATGATGTTCAAATGCTTTTACATTAATACAATCTACAACAAACCCTCAAGCTTGCATCACTTGATCCCATACCGATGCATTAGGATTTTACACTTTGCTTTAACCTTTTTATCAATGTGAAATCGACATAGGAGATTATAAGCTTAGGGAAATACAACATTTATTGCATTCATTCTAGCAATATCTTTATCACTGATCATGACCTTAGGGTATGTATTAACTCTAAAATACAACCATTTAAGTCTCTCAAGGGCCGATACAAAATTATTTTCACGTTTAAATGCTAGTAAAACAAATGCAGTAGAGAAGGTCAACCCCGTTTGTGTAATACCAATAACCTCAACTAAGAACATCCTATACCTATTATTTTTATAGGTATTATCCATCATTTATACAATGTTAAAGGAATACAATAACTTCACTAAATCAAGTGTGCCCAAAATATATCTAACACGACATTTGATCCCTCATCAAACCTACACCAATGAACATACATGTCTCGCTTAAGTAACATCATCAATTGCTGCCTTTCAGTTTTGTAACCTCATTTTAATCTTCAATACACAATCATGACATTATAAATTTCTTTATGGTGGTCATATTCTTCTCATTATGCTATTTCATTATTAGTAAAATATTTTTAGGCTTTACTGGATTCTTTGTCATATCCATAAACATAGATTTCTCTTCAACCCGGACAACAACAATGTCTCCCTTAATACAAGGAGTAGGTAGTTGGGACAAAGGAATGCTGCATGTATTTCCCAAAGATTGAGCAAATGTTTTCCTTGGTCCTGTCATTGCTTTTTTATTAAGAGTCAAATCTCTATCCTTCAAACAGCCCCATGGGATGAGGAAACCCATAGAGCCCTCTACCATTCTCAAAGGTGACTAAGTTTCCCTAAAGCAGACAACCCGCACCTCCGCACCACAACGAAAACCTGCCACACCTCCTCACCGCAACAAAATTGTTGCACCTCTGCACCGCAGCGACTGCCACACCCGTCCAACACCCCATCGTCACTAGGGACAACACTCATAGACCTATCACGCGCAACCACTTCGTCGCCACCAACACGTGCACAACCACCATGTATGTCGCCGTGCGCAACTACCACATCTATGCAACCACCACGTATGTAGCTTTAGGTGTAAGAGTGAACCAATATAAATCATCTGTACAAATATCTCTCTCTCTTTCACAAGTGCCTTATCTGGTGTTTTCCAGTTTTTGCCTTTGTTTCAAATCGGTTAAATAAACATAAAATTTGGTTTATATTCTATGTATATGCTTGTTATTCTTTTATAATCAGTTGAATAGAGAAATCAATCTATTGATTTTATTAAATTTTCAGTCTGACTTCATCTTTTGCAAAAATCTTCTGAAAAACAATTCACCCCCTCTTGTTTTATGCCAACAAATCTAACAAAATACCTCCACACCATGAAAGAATACTAGAGTCTTGGTCAGAGGCTATAAGAATATTATAACTCAGTTGACTTCAACAAGACCAAGTCAATATCCTTTAAGGCCATGCTTTAGTTTAAGTAATTGTATAAAGTAGTTTAGGATTTTATTTGGGCCATCTATTAGGCCTTGGTTTAATTTTGGATCTTCTATTTAGGCTAATAGAAGAGTGGGTGTATTGTAAAGTGACTCACCACTTGGCATAGAAAGCATAGGTGGGGCATGAAAAGCATGGACGTCCATATGTCTCTTTCTGAATGGAGAGGATCTCCACCAATTAAGAGGTGACATTTATCCACCTCTCATTTAAGAGGATCATGAGCATGCAACATGTGACGCCACTTGTCACCTTGCCAATGGAGATTTTTATGTTAAATTTCTTATTTTTGACATCCAAGTCTCCTATAAATAGGAGTGCACCTTTATTGTATTTTTTTTTAACTTGGAATTAGTAAGGAAATGTTGTCCATTTTTTTTCCATTATACTTGTTCCTAAGTTCTTCCTAGGTTCGTCTCCTTCGAAACTTAGCCTAGACTATTTCTAGTGAGTTGATCTCACCTCTCACTCTCACAAATTGCTAACTCCACTTCAAACCACCTCTTGAGTTTCTAAGAATGTTTTTGCTCCTCAAATCTCCTTTATCTTCCATCCAAAGAAGAAATTGTTGAACAAATTGGCTTTGATGATTTTCAAATCTATCATGAAGATTTGTTGTATGTGTGTGTCTAGTTAGGTAGATTTGGTATTGTTAATTTGCATCAAGTGATGATCCAAATTTTATTTTTCAAATTTGTGTTAATTTAAAGTAGTTGATTTGTATTTTAAACCGATTGAAATATCTTCTGTTTAAGTCTAATGACTACAACAAGTATTTTAATAGATTGATTTATCGTATCAATCGGTTGAAAACACTTAAAAGTTTTTAAAGAATTTAAAAATTATTTGCTTTCTTTTTTCTTCTTTGTTAAGTCAAATCAATCAGTTATTTTGATAAATGATCTGATTTTTTTATGTGGTAATTTTCAACAGAAAATGAAAACAATCAGTTTGTTTTAAAAATAATTAAATGATTTTAACAAAATGTTGTTATTATTTTCAAAGTGTTTTTAATTGATTTAAACATATTTCATGAAATGATCAAACTATTTTAACAATCTTTCAAAGTCTATATAAAGATAGTTTTTTGATCATTTTACACAAGAGATTATAGAATACTTCTCAAGAGAGAAAACCAAAGAGCTTTAGAATCATTATTGAAATCTTGGATCATTGCTACGGTGTGAAGTAGGTTCGTGGTTATCTCTTGTACTGTTTTTCAATTGTGTAAAACTCAGATGTATTCTAAATTAATTATTTTATATTGTATTATGTTGTAATCATATTCAGATAGGGTTTATGAAAATCTATGTTTAGTTAGGATTGGTGTGTGTTCTTGAAGGGTTCAAGATCAATACTATTGGTTGTTTTTGTAATCTGATTTGATTGCATTAATGAATTCTTAGTGGTGTGCTTAGGACTGGATGTAGCTCTTGGTTAAGAGTGAAACAATATAATTCTTTTATGTTAATTCTCTCTTCCCTACTCTGATATTTGTGATATATATTGTTTTCAATGTTTTGCGTAAAAAATAATCAATTGATTTCTAAAATCAACAAGTTTATTTTTTGGTTATTTAATGTTAATCTATTTATAATCAGTTGAACAAATTAATCAATTGGTTAATTTAATTGAAGTTTTCAATCTAACACCAGTATTTGTGAAAAGCTTGTGAAAAAAATTCACCCCCTCTTGTTTCAAGCCACTCATTCTAACATAACAAAGATCACTACTAAAAAGAAACAACTTGCATCATTTGGTATTAGAGCTTCAGTTGCTTCAAAATAGATAAGTTCTTCGGTTCTTTTTGTTGTTCTTGTGTGTTTCGAAATGTTCCTTACCGTTTTCACCGTTTAATTTTATTTTCACCTTTAATTTTATTTTTCCACCATTTAATTGTCTTGCATTCACATTTATTCGGTTCAAATTACTTGAAATCTTTCATTAAACCAAAAACAACCAAGTCAAATAAGTTTTACATATTCTTAGTGTTGACATCTTGTGTTGATGTGTGTTCTTTAGTTTTAGTCAATTTTAATCAATTAAAATGGTGTAAAATTGTTTCCTTTTCAGTTTTTTAACTTGTGCATGTGTTTAATGTGTTGTTTCTCCTTAATTGTCATTGATCCATGAGTTAAGCTCAGTTCCAGTCTTTTTGTAATCCTCTAACCAAGGCTATAGTATTCTTTCATGGTTTGGAGGTCTTCTCTGATATGCTTTGTACATTCCTTCCTCCTAGAGATGTCATTTTTATTAGGACTTCAAAAGATAGACAAAAGCACAATTAGGCCATTTATGCTAATAAGTCTATGAACAAAGATCTATCCTCCTTATTTTGTGGATGTTGTGGCTAGATGATTTCCATCACCCCCTCCCTCTTGAGAAAGATCTTTCTTCAGAGATTTGCATTGTTGTTTCAGGACAACAACCTTATTATTGTTGGAGGCTAATGTTTTTCCTCCAAGATCAAACACCAAAGTGTCATATGTACAGAAAAATCAAGAAGAACAAGGTTCTTCATGACACAATGTTCTCTTTCTGTTTCTTATTTTTTATTTATTTATTCTTAGTTCTTTACCACTTGTGAAGATGATAAATAACTATGTACAAACTTTTTATTATAAGTGAAAGTTATTTTATTTGTACTACATTCATGAATGGTTTTAGGATCACATTGTCAAGATCGTTCTAACAAAATATCACATGCTTCCATTGCCACTTGATCACATAAAACTTTTTTCTCAAAGTACCCTATGGAAAACTTTACTTGCACATGTTGCTTGACTATCATATTCTTATCTCTAAAAATCCGAGGAAGTTTAAAAGTTTATGATGAGAGATGGTAGTTAAGTTTAATGTTTGAGCCAACCTAGTAATACAAAGATTGTAGCACTATCCACAATGAGAGGAAGAGTTTGATAAGTTTCAAAAATATTCTCTAGTTGGGATGTACTAGATTGATCAAGAACTTCTTTCCTAAGAAGAAGTTTATCAGAAAAAATATGAGCAACCTCAATATGGGAAATATTTGGACTACGATTTTCTTCCATTCTAGGGGGAGGTTCATAATGTTCATTCAGCCTAAGACTACTCTCTTTTGCTTGGTATCCCCTAATGTAATTTCTGGAGTAAAATTCCTCTTGCCTTTTACACATTTTAGGTGATTTAAGTTATTTAGATGAATATTTCAAACTTTTTGGTGAAGAACTTAAGTCACTTACACTATGATGAGAAGTGTACTTAAACATCTTAAGTGTCATATTTAAATATTTTTCTCGAGAAGAAAAATAGGTTTAGTATACAGTTCCTAAGAAAGAGAGGTGGATTAGTGTGGATCTCTTAAGTACCAAGGTCTTTCCTATTCAAAATTTTTCCAAATGCAATGCACAAACCTCCTTCTAAACTTCTTCAAAACAAACAAAGATTTCTAAAGAAAGAAACTAAAAGAAAATCTTGAAAATAAATTTAAATTTCAAAAATTAAACTATACGAACTCCTAATGGTGGAGCTTGTTTGTACTAGTGAGCCTTCAAGGCACACTCACCGTCTAAAATCATTTTATAAAGAAAGTGATAAAAGTAAACGAATGGTCGATTACAACATTTGAAATATCACAAAAGAAAATTAAAAAAATCTTCAAAGTTTCTCTTCTCTTCTCTCACAAGTATTTTCTCTCTAAGCCTCTACTTGTTTTTCCTCCAAAGGTGAGTACTCCTTGCAAAGTTCTTTGCCTTCTCTCGGGATGCTACCTAGAAGATAATTCAATTCTCACAAAGAACAAATTACCAAATTGTATTCCACTTCAAGAGGTCAATAATAAAAGCAATACAAACTCAAATTGGAAAGCAAAAACCAAAAGAGATTAGAGTTTTGATAAGGTACATATTAACCAAAAATTAATATAAGAAAGAAATTAAAGGTAATAAAAGAAATTAGGCACTAAAAAGAAATACCTAAAGATAGACACTAGATTGGATTAAAAAAAACAAAAACAAAGCTAGAACAGAATTGTCACTGATGTGTCAATGGTATTTTTCTCCCAAATTTTAACCATAGATTTCTAATACAATAGGGTAATCTTCCCATAGAATTTCAGATGAAAATATGAACTAAATCAATTGCAGTAAATAAAAAACCGAGTGCAATTTTCACACTTCTTTTAAACTTTTTTAGTACTGACATCCAAGCTTTTAACATTTATCATGTTGTTTCTACTGCAAATTTGGATGTTCCTCTTTTACCAAAAGATCATCAAAATATTGAAGTTCTCACGTATAAAATTTCACACCATTTGAACGTGTATATAACTTGCAATAAAGTTTCCAACCAATACCAAAAGTCAGCAAACAACAAAGAGAAGAAAACTCTAAGAAAGTTATCAAATGGTGTAATAAAAAAAATAAAAGAACTCAAATACAGAAAATTAGAAGCATAGAAAAGCACCAAACTAGCAGTTCCATGGACACAAAATCAAGAAAACACAAAATTACTATTAGAATTTTATGATATTCATGAATCACATGACTTTGACAATATGGACAAATATATGAAACAAGACTTGAGATAAAAAAAAAGCACACACAATTTTAAAAAATAGAGCACATAAAGCAACATATAGATGGTTCAAAAAGGAACAAGTGATTCAAACTAAAAAAAATTGAACAAAACAAGAAATCAATGGGTGGAATGAAACTAAAACATATTCAAGACAATCAAAATACACAGAAGTGATTGAAAAATTTTAGAAGAAGAAGAACTACTTATTTCAACATAACGATGATTCTAAATACCAAATGATTGGAAAAATGTTTTTCTTGTAGTAGTCATCTTCTTGATTGCTTCCACTCCTCAAATCTCCCATTAAAAGAAATATAAAAAAATGACTACTAGTAGAAGAAGAACATTTTTTTCATCACAATATATATCATATAAAAATATATTATTCTAAATGTGATTGTTGTATATAGGAGACAAATTAAGGGCGTGGTCCACCCTAACCATAGTTTGAAAGAAAAACCCACGTAACAAAATTAAGAAAGATGCATTACTTTCTCCAATAAAACTACTTTGACACCCTTTAAGTCCTTTTCCCTTGTCTCCATTGATCTTTAACAAGAACCAAACTAAATACTTTTCACCTAATAATATTTCAAAAATTTCAAAGACCAAAATAAAAAAAACTCTACAAGACCAAAACCAAATTCAAAACAATATTTCCTAGATTAGAAAAAAAATCTATCCCTTTATGGCTCTTTTATTGCTTCATGCACTTTTCATGTCACAAAGATTCCACCTGAAAACAATGAACCAACAAAGATATGAGGTGCAAAGCACTGAACTAAATTGTCAAGAAGAATATCACTTGCACTCAGGGAGGATTATAGGGGGATGCTATGACCCCGCAAATTTTTTAGAATTCTCTTTATATAATAATGAAAATTAAATTAGGAAAATTTTCAATTTATTTTATAACACATACTATTTAATTTCAATAAATATTAATAAATAAAATTAACTATAATAAAAAATATAAAATTGGTAAAATAGACAGGAAGAAAAAATTAAGATAATTTTTATATTCTATCCTGAACTGTTCAATTCATCCTATTGAAAGTAAAAGATAAACTCATTTTTTTCTTCTTATCTGCCACATGTTCTGTTCCATGAAGAAAAAAAAATTTAACACACAAACTTATTATTTCTACTAATTTTTCACTTGTTCTACTCTATTTTTTATTTCTTGACATCCTAAATCCTAAAAATATTAGTTTCAGATTATAATATTTATTATATCTTTTCTTATATTTGTTTCTTATTTATTATATATTTCTCTTTAATTGTAATCTCTCAAAATTTTAATTTTAATTATTAATGAGTTCAAAAATTTAAAAGAACAAAGAAAAAATTTAAATGTGTAATTTTTTATAGTTACATTTATATTATTAACTTATGTATTTACTTTTGTTGTATCAGTGATAATAAATACAAATATATATATATATATATATATAAATTATTGATAAGATCCATCACTGAATAGTTGCTTTTCCACCATCAAATTTTTTGTTGGCATTCCTTCTTCTCTTCTTTGTGTATTTTGACCCTTAAAAGAATCTTTTGTGGCTTGCATATATCTGTAAACTCTATCACTTTTGTTGATGTTGGGAGCATGGTATCTATGCCTCATCACTTTTTGTATATGTGGAATCATATTCTAAACTTTGAAGTGCCATGTTCTCTCATAAGTGTTCTTGATAACAAACCTAAAATTTAAGTCCTGTTAGAGAACTATCCCTTTCAAATCCATATATAACATTAATTTGGTGCATCATCTTTTGTATTGAATTATGGAATAAGGCATGTTTTCAGACAAGATATCTTAGAGAATAGCACGTTTAGTTAAGGAAAAAAAAATTGGTTTTAATCTTTATATATTGTGTTCAATTTGATTTTAGTTTATATGTCTTTGAATCAATTGATAAAATCAGTCTCTAAACCTTTTAAGATGTATAATAATGTTGTTTCACTCTACTTATTAGTGATAAAATCACATATTGAAGGTGTAATTTAAGAATGTCAATTTGTGATTTAATGTTTTATTTATTTAAAAAAATGGACTAAAACTAAATTTAATAGAAAGAATAGGATCTAAAAATAGATTTTTGTCCTTTAATTAAATTGCTTTTGAGTGAATTAAGGGAGGGTAGTGGAATAGAATACCTTTAACTATCTACTTGTGGCATGATATTTATTTATATATTCTAGTTGATTAAAGGAACATATGCATATTCATAACTGTCAAACCAGTGTCAAGAATAATGCCAACTTCTATTTTTAAAAATCAATAGATTTGGATGATCAACATGTGAGATTAAAAAGGAGAAAGGGACACTTTTATTAAACATATTATAGTAGGTTATATAATTAACCAATATTGTACAGGTCTTTATTTAATAATAAAAATACAACTTTTGTTTTCCTCTTCATTTTTATACAGTGGTAGTACTGAATTAGAACTTACAAGATTTTTCCTTTTTCTTTTTAATGACATTATATAATAAAGTTTAACAGTTAATTATATAGAGTACATTTTTTTTTACACAACAATGATAATGCTTATGAGGAAATTTACTTATGCAATTAAATACAGCATTAAACTTATTGACACAAAACATATTGATGAGAATTTATATGAACGGTAAAATGGTTGAATAATTATTTAATCATATGACGCAAAAAAATATTTTTATAATATTAATATAAACTATGTAATACTTTTTAAATGTGAAAATACATAGAAGACAATTATATATGTATATATGTACATGTATACATATTGAACTTTTTTTTTATATGAAATTGTATTTCATGAAAAATGTTATGATACATTTCTTCTATGAGGATGTTGTAGACTATTTTTGGTTTTTGTTAAAAATATTTTCGAATCTAGTAAAGATTTAAAGATTCTAATTTTGAAAGAAAACAAATTAAGTATCTTTTGTAAAATAGTGTGGTGTAAGAGGTTATTTATTATTTAGATATAATAAAATTATTATTAACAAAATAAGTTTAATAGTTATTACCTAACAGGACCTAAAATTATATACAAAGTTATCATGAAATGATTATGCTTTATGATGATACATATATATCATGTAGGTGTTGAAAATGAAGCATCAATATATCTATAATAAGTAAAGAATAAGGTGGGTGGGAATTGGGAATCCATTGTTTGTGGCTTCTAATAGAGAATCATTAAGTTCTTTGACTTCAAAATCATACCTCTACTGTAATATCATTTCAAAATATCATTTCAAAATCCCATTCTTTCTCCAAAACCCTTTTTTTCTGCTTAAACATTCTTCTTCTGTCTTAACTATAATTATTTTTTTAAGAAAAACACACTACAAGAAAATCATGAAATAGAAACCAATTTTAGAAACAAAAAATAATTAGTTGTTATAAAGACTATTTTAAATACTAAACAAATTTTGATTTCTAAATTAATTTATATTATTGTTAAATGATTTCTAAATTGGTATCTAATTAGCAACCAAGGTTTTTGCTATCAAATTTAAAATCTAAATATTTGGTAGTTAAAACCTTGATAGCTAATTACATACCAATTTAGAAACTATTTAACAATAATAGAAACTAATTTAGAAACTAAATATTTTTTTAGTTTCTAAAATAATATTTAATTTAGTATAGTAATTAATTATTTTTTCTATAAAATTAGTTTTTATTTGATGATTTTTTTTTCACAGTTTGTAAATGATTCTTATAATCAAATTCACTTTGTGTTTACAGCTTTTATATCAAGTGGACTTTGTCTTTTTTATTTTCGGTCAGCATATAATAATATTGCATCAATTATTTAACTACATATCAACAACAGATTATTAATCAACAAATTAGTTACTCTATTTAAAATTTTTAATAAATAATTATATATTATATATATGTAATCAATCATGGAAAATTTTACTTAAGATTGACAAAAAGGAAATTTATTATTTGGACTAAATATAAAAGCTTTCATAGTATTTAGAAAAAAAAAATTATTTATCATAAACAAATTATATGTGATTTTGTCTTGTTGATGTACGACTTAATACTTTGAAAAGGAATCAATTAACAATAACTTTACTACAACTTTGATTTTTTCCGTATCACATTCAAGTTTCATATCCGTACAATATTATATGCCCTTAAATATGTCAATTTCACGACAAAATTTATCCTTAAATTTGATTAACTTCCAAAGAAACACTAATTTGTCTCACATGCAAGCTTTTAAAAACCAAATCAGCACATTTTTGTTCTTTTATACAAAAAAATACGTATTTAATTATATTATATAGATAAATAAAAATATAAACCTAATATCTCTTATAAAGATGAGAAAGTTTATCTCTTGAGATATTTCTGGGAAATATCATAGATATCGGTTTCCTTTTGGGTCTAGTGTTACAATAATCATAATCATTAATGAAAATATTTTCTTCATGAACCTTACCTTAAGATATGAATCTTAAACTAAAAATGGAAAAATACTTCATCTTAACACAAATCATAGAATGACCTACCTGCATAGTACATAGGCTCCCAGACTCTAAGCTTGAGAAATAAAATAGTTTATTGTAAAATATTTTGTGTGATTAAGCTTGATCATGTTTTAAAATTATACTATTTCACTACAAGAAAATCATCAAATAGAAATCCATTTTTAGAAACCAAAATAATTAGTTGCAATGGTAACTAAATTAGAGACCATTTTATAAACTAAACAAAATATTGATTTCTAAACTAGTTTCTATTATTGTTAAATAATTTTTAAATTGGTATCTAATTATCAAGGTTTTAACTATCAATTATTTAGATTCTAAATTTGGTAGAAAAACCTTGGTTGCTAATTAGATATCAATTTAGAAATCATTTAATAATAATAAAAACTAATTTAGAAATCAAAATTTTATTTAGTCCATAAAATGGTCTTTAATTTAGTGAGTATAACAACTAATTATTATTTTTTTAAATTTGGTTTCTAAATTTGGTTTTTATTTTATAATTTTTTTTGTAGTGTTTTCGATAAGTATTTAATCGCTTTTAGATTAAACTTTACTTTTTATGTTTAAACTTGGACTTTGAGAAAGGAGTTTAGACACACCTCATTTTAAGTTTAGATTTGATCTTTTATGATAGTTGGCATAGATTCACTTATATATTAAAATTTAAACTAAACCTAAACTCAACCATGAATTCGAACTTGACTGTTACACGTTGTTGACCTATATATGTATTTAATATTAATTATAAGAAACTCATTTTAATTTTAAAAATATTTATGAAAATTTTACCATACGTAGCGTTGTGACCAAAACTATCACTTTCAGAGGTTCTCATGCAGCACTTCTTTTATGATACCCCTGGACTCTGATATCAATGTTGCTCTACTACTTTTGCAGGGCTCTTTTTATCTGCATGAAGACAATGTATTCGGGAATCATGCTTTAGCACTTATCATGCCTTTTGCAAATTCTTCCTAAACACAATATCAACTATTAAATCCAAATTAATCAATTCATCTTCCACATATCGACTTTATACCATGATTGGAAACTATTAAGTTTAGGCAAGGCAAACTTGAAGTAAAAACCTTTTTGGAAATTAATCCCATCAAGGTATTTTCTTACACACTTTAGTGCAGGGTGGTGTATGTTAACCCTTAAATATGTTTTTTTTTTCTCTTGTACTATAACACGAAATTGGTTTCCTTTCTTAGTTCAAATTTTAGATTATCCATATACTTTTAGTATGAAAATAATTGGAATGAGTCATTTTGAATATGAAATGATTTTTTAAAAAAAAATTGTTATTAGTTTTTTTTTTCAAAATTCGTTGTTGTTTTTATTGCACATGGTGATACCCACTATAACTACTTTCAATGGGTTGATGAAGTGGAACCTCAAATTGATCAATTTCATATACAAAAGAACCTATTCCAATTATTTTTATACTACAAACACCTAAATAGTTTAAAGTTTGGAATAGGGACGAAAACCAATTTCTAATTATAGTACAAGAACAAAAAATATATTTAACCATAATATATATGAAGATTGATTTACTAGTTAAGGTTTTTAAACTGTCTAACTCTACTAGCTAGATTGTCTAGTAGAAGAAGTAACTTCTAGCATATGTGGTGAATAGTATCAGTAGGTCTAATCTCTTAGTTTCCACTGATACTACTACCATATGGAGAAACTGCCTAAGTGACGTTTCACTTCAATAACGAGAAGTATTGTTCTGGTATCTTTTTCATTAGTTTATATGTGCTTTAGAGAAGTTAGTCATAACAATTTGTTGTGTAAATAACATTTATCGATGATTATTGTTAATTGAGAGTTGTTGTTCAATTGTATAATAGAAAATTGAGTGTTGAGTGAGAATTAACTAAGAGAGAAACTTTGATTTGTAATCTATAATCATAATATATTCTATCAGGGACATGCATGGATTGAATATTATTAGCACTTTAATTGAACCATGTTTTTTTGTGTAATTTTTTCTTATTCCTCCTTAATTAACCTTCTACCATTTACATTTATGGATTCTCTTTGTTATCAGTTTATTATTTGTGTGGTAGACTCTTTTGTTATGCGTTTGATTTGAGCTATTCCACAAAAAACTGGTGCGATGAATGTTGATTCAATTATCATGACTTCCACAAAGTATGAGGTCGATAAATTCACTAGTTTGAATGATATTAGATTGTGGCGGTTGAAGATCTGTGCTCTTCTAGTTCAACAAGGCCTCCTTGAAGCTCTAGAAGGTAAATGTAGGCTTGATGTCGCAATGGAGAAGATGGACAAGAAAACGTTGTTGGAGAAGGGTCACATTATCGATGTGTGATTCTTCATTGTTCTTTCTTACTTAACCTTCTACCATTTACATTTCTGGATTCTTTCTGATATCGATTTATCATTTGTGTGGCAAACACTTTTGTTGTGAGTTTGATTTTTTGTTATTCCACAACAAACTGGTGCGGTGAAAGTGGATTCAATCATCATGACTTCCACAAAGTATGAGGTTGAGAAATTCACTAGTTTGAATACTTTTAGATTGTGGCAGTTAAAGATGTGTGCTCTTCTGGTTTAATACGACCTCCTTGAAGTTCTGAAAGGTGAACTTAAACTTGACATCACAATGATGGAGAAGGAGAATAAAATTTCAATGGAAAAGGCTCACAACTTGGTTGTTCTCAGCATTGGAAACAAGGTGTTGAGCAAGTTTTGAAAGAAAAGACTATAGTTGACAAAGTTTGAGAGCTTGTATATGGCGAAGTCCTCGGTTAATTATCTATATATAAAGCAGGGGTTGTACTAATACATAAGAGTAGTAAAAAGAAAATCTATACTTATAACTTTTGAAGGGTTTAGGGAAAAATCTTACACGTGTACCTTCCATGTTTTTTTGAAAAAAAATTTACTCAAAGAAGAATGTTTGACACGTGGCACAATTTCATTCTTTCTGATTCTTTATGGGAACAAAACGGGCCCTTCCTTCAGTTATGCCAAACTTGATGAACCGACCCAATGTATTCCTCTTCTCCCCATTGTATTTCTCTTTTGCAAAAATTATGGTTTTGAAGTGGGTTTTCGTAGGGTTGTGCAAATGCTTTTCCAAAACCAATGGTAGAACAATCAGAAAGCACCATTTCAGGTAAGAGTCTGGTAGAGTAGAAGAGTCAAGGTTCCTACATAATACTAAGTTTGTTAGAGCAAAAGACCAACACCCTGAAATTTTTTATTAGGTGTTAAACACGACTAAGCATAAAACATTATCGTGCTTCGTTTGTAAGATGATAGTTTAGTTTAATAATAGATCATGGAAGATGCAAATGTTTTGTCTACCAAAGGATATAACACTATACAGTCTTCTCTTTACCTCTGATAAACATAATTGATCCATAGACAATACACACATATTTTAAACCTTGTATTACTCAAACTTTTGTACACTTATTCCATGTTTCAAGAAATGTCTATTACTTTCATTTTCCAAACATATCCCTTTAAGTTTAAGTACAAGTTAACATTAAGATCTCTTGGAGTACAATCTAAAACTACACTACTTACCAATTATCCCAACATAAGTTATTTTCAACCATGCTTAGCTATTTGTCCTAAGCGGTGTGAACCATTATCATTATTTAATATAAAAGGTTCAACTACCGATATGGGATAAACTGATAAGTTCATAATTTCAATAATATTTCATATTAAAATATAGGCACTTAAGAGTATTAATTGCTAAATTACATATAAAATAATCTCTAATTTATCAATTTATACCTTTTTACATATTTTAAGATCTTTATTTGAGTAAAAGCATTTTATTCCCAAATTTGGTGTTAATTTCAGGTTTCTAGGGAGGAATGAAGATGATTGGGCTAAAGTTGAATAGTATAAGTTACAAGGAGAAAGCTGAAAGGCCTAGAAACGCACAAAAGTACAAAAAGTCCAACTTAGCAGCAGAGCAACTCGCTTAAGCGAGCCCAAGCGAGAATGCTCCAGAGGTAGTGTTAAAAATCGACGCCTTTCTCGCTCAAGTGAGCTATATCTCCCTTGAGCGAGAAAGTGCCAAAACCATTGGGTCATTTTATGTTTTAATCAACAAGCTTATTAGTGTGACGCAAGAAGTCACCTAACCTTAGCAAATTAGATTAAATAGGTGGCTTAAGGCTCGACCCTGGTGTGCACGATTGAGTGGAAAACACCATTGAGTGAATTGTAATCCGATTGAGAGAATAGAAGTTGTTAGAAGATGTGTGGCTAATTCTACTCTTTAGGAATGAGAGTAATTTGTTCAAACTCTTATGTATTGAGGTGATCTTTGAACATAATACTTTGTTCTTGTTTGATTATTGGTATTATTGTTTTGCTTCTAATTCTTGATCTAGAATCTTAAACCTGATTGGAAAGTATTTTTAGGGTTCTCACCTAATCAATAATACTTGACATATTTGAGTGATAGGAATAAACTTAAAATGTTAATTGCTATCAACGTCTGATTTTAATACTAAGTTCTTTTTATAAATATGCGAGGAATCGATATTTAGGAAGAATCTTAAGAATTTTATATGCGAGGAATTTATATAAATGATTTTTATACGGGAATCAATATGAACCAAAGGACATAATATTATCAGGCTTATCTAACTACAAAAGAGTGAGAAAAATGAAACTCAATCCCAATTTTTCCAATTGAAGCAACAACTCTTTGCCTTGTTTTCTTGTTAATCATTTTCATCACAACAAATTTTTATTATTCTGTTTTATATTTAGCGTATCTTTTACTTGAATATTCAACTGTTCCTTATAGGTTTGATATTCATCCTTAGGGGCATATTATTACTTCTGACAATGCAATGCACTTTCCGTAAAAAGTCAACAAATTTTTGGTGCCGTTGCCTGGGAGCATTTTGATTCTTGAGTATGAATTCCTAAATATTGTGAATATTCTAATTATTTTTATTTTTTGTTAATAGTTCTTAATTCTTGTTTATATTTCTTTAGTTTGTTTATATTTGTTTACTATGTTTTTTTTTTGTTCATTTTATTTTGCAAATTTCTTTTTATTTTATCTTGAAATTTATTTTGAATTTATTTTCTTTTATTTGTTTTTAATTTTTTTAAATAAAAAAATATACTCTGTTACTTTAGTAAATCCTTGTGCTAATCCTTGATTTAGTTGTCTTGTATGATATTGAGAGGCCAAATTCCCAAAGAAAAATTATTATTTAAAGCAGAGATTGACAGGGTAGCCAAAAGAAACAAGAAAACAAAGACAAAAAGAAAGACAAGAAGATACTAGAGAGGAATCCTTAACCACTTTTCTTTTCCCACTAACAACATTTTTCAGGAGGAAAGTAACATGGCAGACGAGCAAGCACCACCTCCTAGGAGGATATTCAGAGATTATGTCATGTACTAAGGGCCAAGACATTTTTCTAGTATTGCAATACCTGCTACCGCCAAGGCCTTGGAAATAAAACCCACTTTTGTCACTCTCATCAATGCCTATCAATTTACAACAATGGATCATGAGGATCCATATTCACATTTGTCTACATTTTATGAACTGGTGGGAACAATGGGCTTTCAATCAAGTGATATTGAAAATGTTTATATGCGCTTGTTTCCTTTTTCATCGGCAGGAAAGGCTAAGGAATGGTTCAAATCATACCCAAATCTGAGCTTTACTAGCTGGAATGATGTAGAGGAAATATTTCTGCAAAGATTTTTTCCAATCTCTCGCTACATCAAAGAGATGTCTGAAATTTCTATGTTTAGACAAGGAGCAAATGAATTTTTCTGTGAGACATGGGAAAGATTCAAAATGATGCTTAGAAAATGCCCAAATCATGGGTTTGAAGATATTGCTCAACTGAGTATATTCCTGAATGGTCTCAGATCTGACACAAAGATACTTCTATTTGCTGTAGTTGGTGGCACAATTATGGCTCTTGATGTAGAACAAGGGACAAGGATTATTGATGCATTAGCATCAACTGATTATCAAGCTCAACATGATAAACAAGGTACTCAGAAGAAAGGGTTGTTAGAGTTGACTTCAGATGCACTCTTAGCTCAGAATAAAATTCTGACACAACAAATTGAGACATTAATTGCACAAATGGCGAAATTGCCTAAACATATACAAGACGTGCAATTATCTCAGAGCCAGAGTCAATCAATCAAGTGTGATTTTTGTGGAGGTGATCATCCCAATGGTCATTGTTTCTATCAAAACAATTCATTTGAAGTAGAAGTAAATTACATGGTTGATCAGAGAAGGCAAGGTGGTTTCTCCAAAAACAATAATTATTCTCAAGGGTAGAAAAGCAATCAACATCAAAATTTTGGGTGGAATCAAGATCATGGTTCAAGCAATATGCAAGGTCCTTTCCAACAACAACCCCTATATCCTTCAGATACTGAAAGATTGAATAAATTGGAAGATACCATGGAGAAACTCACTAAAGTGACTATGGCTAGTCAATAGAAAAATATGGCCACAATCATAAATATAGAAATTCATATAGGACAGATTGCCAAACAATTAACAGAGAGACAAAGTGGCAGTTTTCAACCGACGTCCAAACCAACCCAAGAGAGCATTGTAATGAAATTGTCACCAAGTGTGGTAAAATAATGAGGGAGGGATGGTAAGATTGTAGGGGTTGAGAAAGAAAAATATGAGACTGGGAGGGAAAAAGATGAGAAAGAGAGAGAAAATAAGAGAAGTGAGGAAGAAAAAATTAAAAATAACGAGAGAAATGTTCTTGAAAAAGATTTATCATATTCTCATTCTCCTCCAAAAAAAGAGAAGGAAAGAATTTTTTTTCACAATTTGCTCCCTAAAAATTATATTGCAGGAAATCTGAAGTAAGATTCAACACTTGAGAAATTTCGAAAGAATATGAGCTATATTGAATAGAGAAATATAGAGTTGGAGGATAGATACAATGTCATTATTCAAAAGGACTTGCCTAAAAATTCCAAGGATCCATGAAGTTTTAATCTTCCCGTGACTACAAGTGCTTTATCTATGGAGAAGGCCTTACTAAATTTAGGGGTAAACACCAATTTAATGCCTTTGGCAATGCTAAGGAAGATAGGCGATTTAGAGGTTCAACCCACCAAGATGCAGCTACGGTTGGCAGACAGATCCATCAAATATCCTTATGTTGTGGTTGAATTTGTACAAAAGGATGTAAAAAAGGAGTTGTCCACCTTGAAATAAACAGGCGTCAAGCTAGATGACGTTAAACGAGCGCTTACTCAGAGGAAACCTAGTCCACATTTTAGTTATGTTGTTTTGTTATCTTTGTTTTGATTTTACCTTTCAAAAATCATGTTTTCTTGCAGGGATTCTCGCCCAGGCGAGTCCAATCTCGCTTAGGCGAGTTGAACAACGAAAAGTGGGGTGCTCTCTAGAGTCATCTCGCTCAACCGAGATAAACCGGGCTCAAGCGAGTTTGACGATGCAAAATTTGCTTTTCCTCCACGGAATCTCGCTCAAACAAGACAATTTTCGCTCAAATGAGTTTTACAACGAAAAAAAATGAGTTCCTTACGGGGAATTTCGCTCAAGCGAGTAAGTTTTATCTTTTTAATTCTCTTTTCATTTTAGTTATTTGAATTTTGTTTTATTTTTCTGTTTAGGTTATTTATTTATTTATTTTTGGGTTATTTCGTTTTCTGTTTATTTACTTATTGGCTTGGTTTGTTTTATATTTTTTTATAAAAGTTTTCATGTTAGGCATCACTATTCAACTTGACATCTGAGCTAGGCTGACACCTCAAGTAACAACAATCATCTGCCATCACATGAAAAAGTATTATTAAAAAAAAGCTAAAAGAAAGAAAATAAAAAAAAAAAAAATATGGGGGAACTAGACCAAAACCCATATGTTAACAAAAACGATACATAGGTAGACTATATCTATTCATAAAGAATTTTAAGAACAGACTAGATGGAAGCCTATTATACCAATGAAATGATTCTTTATGAGTAAATCCTAAATTACCCAACTTATCAGCACACGCATTCTCTTCACGAAAAATATGAGTAACCCTAACCCTGATTTTCCCACATTAATTAAGACAAGTATTCCATCAATTACGAAACATCCACGGAACATTAGTCCTAATAGTAAACGCAACACAAACGAGAATCACATTCAAGCCATACATTAGTAAGCCCCATCTTTTGAGCTTCCTCCATAGCATGTATAACTCCATAAAACTCAGCAACCATAATAGTTTGCTTCAAGAAACACAGAGAAAACACCAATAAACTTCCCCATAACCCCATCAATGTTAATTTTAACCCAACCTGGTGAAGGGAACTCCCATCTAACAGGATGAAAAAAAAAGAACTTTACCAGTACGAGTATTCATACCAAAAAACTTAATCACGTTGAGATCCAACATATCATTATTCATTGAAGCTTTAGACGAATTTTCCACTAGACAAGCTAAATCTTTAATTACTGAAATAGCCCTAGAAACATCAATCTTATCCTGAAATCTAGCATAATTCCTCGTACTCATATCATCGAAATAGAAAAAGTTATCACAACAAGCTTAATAAATTTAACCAATGGACTACCATCACTATTAATAAAAGAAAGAAGATCATCCTTATTAGAGAAATGAGAAATAAGAAAAATCTGTCGAACCCAACTCCAAATATGCAAAGCATTAGAACATTAAAAAAATAAATGTTGAATAGATTCCTCTTGCTTTTCACAAAGCGTACACATAGAACATATATGCAAACCTTTATTCAGAATATGTTGATCGGTAGGAAGCCGCCCATGAAAAACTTTCTAGAGTACTAGAGTTTTGGAAGGCGGGAATAGATGATGACCAAATGAATTTACCCAAAGCATAGGGAAACGACCAGGCTCATCTAGAATCCAATTAGAAATATCCTATTCCTCCATACCCATGATATGATTAAAAAAATGAGGCATCTGGTGTAAAGACAAAGGAATATTTCAATCACAACCTGTTCAAAACTAAGAGACTGTATTTGAAATGCTAGCACCATCAAATAATCCTGTAATATTTGCTAAAGAACTAGTAGAATAAAAGTACATGTACCAACAATCCAAGAAGTATAATCAAGTATAGAATAATAAAACCGCTTAATTCCAGGCCAAAGAGATGAGTATCTATAAACCATTCTAAACTCGTATTTTGATTTATAAACCTTGGCTTCCAGGAGAAAAGACCAAGGTTATGTTATAAACAAAGTTCCAAGCAAGCTTAAGAAGATATGCATTATTTTCATGATGAAGATTATTAATCTTCAAACCTCCATTCTCAAGAGGAGAACAAATTGTATCCCAATTCACGGTAACTATGCTTTTTTTTCAAAATATCACTAATCCAAATAAAATTTCGACACCACTGCTTAACTTTCTTAAGAAGTGAAACAGGAAATTTATAAATATTAAAGCTATAAGTTAGAAATCCATTAATCACTATATTGACCAACTGAATCCGACCAATCATGCTAAGAGATTTACCTTCCAAGATGTTAGCTTCAATTTGACTTTATCAACCAAAGGTTGAAGAAATCGACAATTTGGAGCACCAACAAAGATAAGCACTCCTAGATAATTGAAAGGAAAACAACCATGACTACAAGAAAGAATATGTTAAATTTTGGTGACAAATCTTGTAGAATTATCAATGGTGAGAAACTTACTCCTAAAATTATTAACATATTAACATAGGGAGAGTGAAAAAGTAAAGAGTCCTAAGCCTACACTTCTTATTTCTAGGCATGAGGTCCAAAGGGATATAGTGGCTCACAATCCTATCTTCTTAGCTATTCCTAGACCTCTTAAGTTAGAACCACTTGTAGATAGTCCTCATTGTTTGGATAATTTAGTAAAGGAGTTTCATGATGTGTTTCAAGATCCTCCAAAAGGCCTTCCACCTTTGAGAGGGATTGAGCACCAAATTGATTTAATTCCGAGATCTTCTTTACCCAATCGTCCGGCCTATAGGACCAATCCAAGTGAGACTAAGGAAATTCGCCAACAAATTGAGGAATTAATTGCTAAAGGTTGGGTTCAAGATAGCATGAGCCCTTGTGCTATGCCTATTATACTTGTCCCTAAGAAAGATGGCACATGGAGGATGTGTTTGGATTGTAGGGCTATAAATAACATTACAATTAAGTATAGGCATCCCATACCTAGGCTTGATGATTTGTTGGATGAATTGCATGGTTCCAAAATTTTTTACAAAGATTGATCTTAAAAGCGGCTACAATCAAATCCGTATAAAATCGGGTGATGAATGGAAGACGGCCTTTAAGACCAACTTTCGTTTATATGAGTGGTTGGTTATGCCATTTTGCTTAACTAATGCTCCAAGTACTTTCATGCACCTCATGCATCATGTTTTAAGACCATTCATTGGCAAGTTTGTTGTTGTTTATTTTGATGATATCCTCATTTATAGCTTGTCTTTGTATGACCATAGGATGCATGTTAAACAAGTCTTGGAAACCCTTAGGAAAGAACATTTGTATGCTAACCTTGCTAAATGTATGTTTGCACTTGATCATATAGAATTCCTAGGGTTTTTTGTGAGTAAAAAAGGGGTCCATGTAGATTAATCTAAGGTAGTGGCCATTCAAAATTGGCCAACGCCTACCAATGTGAATGATGTCCGAAGTTTCCATGGTCTTGCTTCTTTTTATAGAAGATTTGTACCCAACTTCGGCACCATAGCTACACCTCTCAATGATATAGTGAAAAAGGATGTGGTTTTTAAATGGGGAGAAGCACAACAACATGCTTTTGATGTTTTAATAGAAAAATTGACTAATGCTCCCATTTTAGCCCTTCCTAATTTTGCTAAAACATTTGAGATTGAATGTGATGCTTCAAGTATAGGCATTGGGGCTGTTCTCCTTCAAGAGGGCCACCCCATAGCTTATTTTAGTGAGAAATTGAAAGGAAGTCATCTCAACTATTCCACTTATGATAAGGAATTGTATGCACTTGTTAGAGCTTTGTTTACTTGGCAACATTATCTTTTTCCTAAAGAGTTTGTGATTCATAGTGATCATGAATCTCTTAAATATTTGAAAAGCCAAAACAAACTTAACAAGAGGCATGCTAAGTGGGTGGAATTCCTTGAGTAATTTCCTTATGTGATCAAGCATAAGCAAGGCAAAAATAATGTTGTGGCCGATGCACTTTCTAGACGCTATGCCTTGCTCAATCTTTTGGGTTCTCAATTTCTTGGCTTTGATCACATTAAGGATCTTTATCATGATGACTTTGATTTTTCTCTTATCTATCAAGAGTGTATCAAACGTGGACACAAATTTTTTTTTATACAATATGGCTTTCTTTTTAAAGGAAAACGTCTTTGTGTTCCCCAAAGCTCCATTAGATTATCTCTTGTTAGAAAAGCACATGAGGGAGGATTAATGGGCCATTTTGGGGTTGCAAAAACTTTGGATGTGTTACATGAACATTTCTTTTGGCCTCATATGCATAAACATGTTCATAGTTTGTGTGAAAAATGCATAGCTTGCCGTAAAGCTAAATCTAGATTGCATCCTCATGGTTTATATACTCCTCTTCCTATCCCTTCAATGCCTTGGGTTGACATTTCTATGGATTTCATCTTAGGATTACCCAAGACATCTAAGGGAAAGGATTCCATTTTTGTGGTAGTGGATCGTTTTTCAAAGATGGTTCACTTTATTCCTTGCCACAAAGTGGACGATGCATGTCATATTGCAAACCTCTTCTTTCAAGAAGTGGTTCGTTTACATGGTATTCCTAGAACTATTGTGTCCGATAGAGATTCCAAGTTCTTGAGTCACTTTTGGAAGACCTTGTGGGGTAAGCTTGGTACTAAACTTTTGTTTTCTACCACTTGTCACCCACAAACCGATGGTCAAACCGAAGTGGTAAATAGAACTTTGGGACAAATGTTGAGATGCTTTATTTTCGGGAATCCTAGAGTTTGGGAGAATTTAGGTGGTTTCCCTGGTTTTCTTTTAGTGCGAACTATTTCCTCCCCAGTATCACTAACATGCTCCACCATCTCATCGGATCAGCCCAAAATTTGGACACGACCCAATTTTCAACAGTGAAATTGTCAGAATTAAATTCAAAAATGGCAGTCGGAATAATTGACGCACCAATATGAGGATCACCTCCCGCATCTTTAGTTTTTTAAACCAACAAAAAAGGAAAAGTGATTTTGCGAGACCAACGTATCGTTATCGGGGAGTAGTGCTTTAACATCCCCAAGAGATTTATTTAGGCTTCCGAGGGGAGGTATGACACAACGGAGATGGTACAGTCACAATAGCAAAGACCTCCACATGATGACAATCAATAAGAGTCTTAATTGGTGCTTTAGTACCCCCAGGTGATTTAGCCCTCCGAGGAGAGGTAGGACGCGACGGAGATGGTAGAACCATAGGAGCAGAGACCTCTACATAAATCTTCTACAAGTTGTGACTTTGAGCCCTTGGCTTGCATACCAACATGTGAATTCCTTACCATCCCCGGTTCTGAAATATCCGACGTAGGAGTGAATAACCCCTGTCTTGGCGAGGACCTATCATGATAAGAGGCATCCTTGAGAGAATACATATATGCAAAATGATCCTCCCCACTATCTATTTTATCATAAGCAAGGTGATCCAAGAGTGACCATGCATTATCCTTTCCAGGAGCATTAGTTGTCAATTTATCAATAAGGCCTTCCACGAGCTTTGGGTGCAGATCTTTCTTTCGATACTCTTTACGTTCTTTAGGAACCGCGACCCTCCCCTGTTCCCGTTCATCAGGAGTTGTCTTCTGAGAAGGTTTATGTTGAGGTCCAGGAACATGACCCTGATCAAGAATCATGCGACATTGAGCAAGCTCATGCCCAATCATCTTACAATGAGAGCAAAATGGAGGGATCCATTCATATTCCGCATCAGCTACAAAAGCAAAGTCCAGACGTTCAACCAAGAGGTGATCGTGAAAAGGGGACAACAGATCAATATCCACTAGCACTCTAGCAAAAAAAACCCTTATCCTTTCTCATGATATGATCATCCAAAGACAAAGGAGTATTAAAACCTCTAGTGATGGAAAATATCGCACCTGGTCTCCAATACTCCAAAGGCAATCGTAGATTCTAACCCAGGCCTAAGTTTTAGTATTCTTCATAGTAGTTGGACCAAAGTCTTTTGTCCAGGCAAACAATCTCAAGAAACAAGGAGATTATTGCAATGAACCCATCCCAAGGGCCCATCACATGTCTTATAAAGAAGCGAAATCAAACTCATAGAAACCTTTTCCAAGAGGAATTGCTTTCCACGATCCAAGAGCCTTCCACACCGACTGCAACTTTTTAGTTAAATCAAGGTGTGTGAGAGGTTTATCCCGCTTAGATAGAATAATTTGACCATGTAAATGGGTCTTACAATCCTTAAGACCAGCCAAGTAATCTGCCTCATCAACCTGGACAACAACCATGTCTCTCTTAATACAAGGAGTAGGTAGTTGGGACAAAGGAATGTCACATGTATTTCCCAAAGCCTGAGCAAAAGTCTTCCTTTGGCACAATAGATGCTTTCTTATTAGGGAACACTTCTCGATCCACCAAACAAGCCCATGGGATGAGGAAACCCGTAGAACCCTCTGCCATTCTCAAACGCTAACAAGCTACCGACTAACAGACGCCAACTGCCATCGTCCCACTGGCTGCACCACCTTAAAATTTTTACTTTACCACAAATGTTGATAAAAAAACGTGATTTTACCACAAATTTCAATAAAAATTGTGACATTACCACAAATTAGAGTTGGCTACAAGAAAAAGGTGGCAACTTTGGTTGTCTGCAATAGAATTTCTAAGAATAAATTTAAGGAAAGAATACACCTTGGATGCAGACGTAGAGAGCCATCGCGCCATCACCAGTATCTCGGCAGACTGCTGCGCTACCACCGACTAGCACCCACGGCCCCTGCGCCACCACCGTCCACCACCAAGCTGGAGAATGAATGACAACCCATATAAACCCTAGCCGCACCAAAACCCTTTGGAGGAGAGGGAACAAAGCAAAAATCTTATCTCCAAAGAGATTGGTTTCTATCTAATAAGTAGTTGTTTATTTTATATTTGGAATAAATTTGAAGAATTAGACACATGTTAGAAAATTAAATATGATTGAAATGTAGTTAAAATTGTGATACATGAAAATTTAACATGAAATCTTTTATGTTTTGTTACATCATAAAAGAGCATGAAAATGATTGAGGCATTTGTGTTAATTAGGAAACTAGGGCCAAATAGCCAACCTATATCTTATTAGAATTCATTTTTTTTATATATCCCTTTTGAGTTAAGAATTTTTGTTATTATTGCACCTTAAACCTTTAATGATATATTTTCCTACCCTTTTGCATGTTTAAGGAAGAAGAACATAGGTGCAATATACATAGAAAAGGGAATGGTTGGTTTTAATTGTGAAAGCTCAAAAAGTTGAAAATAGGAAGAATCTATTCCTATTGATGAGAAAAAGAAAAAGAAGAAAAAAGAGAAAGAAAAAAATTCATTTTGAAAACCATGAAAAGGTAGAAAGAAATTGAGGAAAAGTTGTGAAGTAAAAGGAAAATGGTGATTAGATAGCACATATGTGCTATAATTGGATTGTAGGTATGTTCTTCTTCTTTAAGATATGCATTTTGTTATTTGAGAAAACCAATATTTTTTTGGAAGCCCAGTCTCATTATAACCATTGAAAAGACCTCAAGATTCAAATTTCTAATATGTTTGTGATAGGAAGATGAAATGAAAAGCAACTATGATTTGTTATGATTCAGTGAAAATAGAGAGAAACACTTACCTGTGAACATATGAGAAGAAATTCCTTAATGAATTGTCATTTTATTGTTTTGATTTGATCTTGGAAGTTGATTGTATTTATATTTTTCTATATTTGAATTTGGAAGCATCATAAGTTTCCAATTTAATCTGTTGTTTAGTAAATTAAGCAGTTTTGATATTTAAATTCAAATATATTCATTTACTTTGCTTGAGGACAAGCAAGATTCTAAGTTGGGGAGAGTGATAAGTGCCTAATTTCAATAATATTTCATATTAAAATATAGGTACTTATGAGTATTAATTACTAAATTACATATACAATCATCCTTAATTTATGAATTTATACCTTTTTACATATTTTATGATCTTTATTTGAGTAAGAGCATTTTATTCCCAAATTTGGTGTTAAGTTTAGGTGTTTAGAGAAAAATGGATATGAATGGGCTAAAAAGGAATAATATAAGTTACAAGGAGAAAGCTAGAAGGCCCAAGAGCGTACATAAGTACAAAAAGCTCAACTCAGCAGCAAAGCAACTCGCTCAAGCGAGCCCATTCTCGCTTGAGCGAGAATGCTCCAGTGGCAGTGTTAAAAATCGACGCCTTACTCACTCAAGTGAGCTATATCTCGCTTGAGTGAGAAAGTACCATAATCATTGGGCCGTTTTATGTTTTAATAAACAAACTCATTAGTGTGATGCAAAAAGTCACCTAACCCTAGAAAATTAGGTTAAATAGGGGGCTTAAGGCTCGATCCTGATGTGCTAGATTGAGAGGAAACACCATTGAGTGAATTATAATCCAATTTGGGAGAATAGAAGGTGTTAGAAGATGTGTGGCTAATTCTACCATTTAGGATTAGAAATAATTTGTTCAAACTCTTATGTATTAAGGTGGTCTCTGAACAAAATATTTTGTTCTTGATTGATTATTGGTATTGTTTTTTTGTTTCTAATTCTTGATCTAGAATCTTAAATCTGACTGAAATTTATTTTTAGGATTTTTACCTAATCAATAATACTTGACATATTTGAGTGTTAGGAATAAACTAGAAATGTTAATTGCTATCAACATCTGATCTTAATACTAAGTCATTTTTATAAATATGCGAGGAATCGATATAAATGATTTTTATACATGCATCAATATCAATCAAAGGACATAATATTATCAGGCTAATCTAAATACAAAAGAGTGATAAAGATAAAACTCAATCCCTATTTTCCAATTGAAGCAACAACTCTTGTTAATCATTGGCATCACAACAAATTTCAACAAACTTTTATTTTTCTGATTAATATTTAGCGAATCTTTTTACTTGAATATTCAACTATTCCTTGTGGGTTTGATATCCGTCCTTAGGGACACATTATTACTTCTGACAATGTCGTGCATTTCTGACAATGTCAGAAGTAATAATGTGTCACTAAGTTGAAATGTCACTTAGATGACTTTTTAAAGGACGTATTAATCTATATAGAAACTAAGACTATTCATTATTGTTAGAAAAAAAGTTCAACACCTATGATTTTGATTAAGTACTGAAAATAACTAAGTATAAAATATGGTTATACTTCGTATGCAAGACAACAATTTCAATTCAACAAACAAACCATACAAGACACAAGTGTTTATTCAGTTAGATGATACAATACTATGTTGTCTTTTTTTATATTTAGTAAAGCATGGATACACTCAGACAACATGCAAACAAAATTAAGCTAACCTCGTACAACACACACACATATGTGTTTATTCTATGTTGTAGGGAATGTCCACTACTTTTGTCTACCAAAAAGATTCATTCAAGCACAAGTCATATGAATGATCTCTTGGATGAAGAGCTAAAACTGTTTTTCTTCTACAACTCCCTGTTGCTAACATTGTCAACTCTAGAAAGCTTATCTACTTTGTATGACTATGTGTTTTAGACAAAATCAAGCAAAGATACATGGCCGAGAAGAGATAAGTACATCCAACCATTGGGATGTCACATAAAGAAGAAAAGAGAAATCAAGGTTGCATGGAGTGCATTTCATACATCCTGCACAATCAAACTCATTAGTCAAAAGGACAACATTTAAGTGAGGTAAAGCTACTTAATGGACATAAACAAATTTGCCACATTTATATTCTTCAACGTCATTCACCAAGAAGAACAATATGATAGGCCACCTTACATTGTGCTAAAACATTGCTCAAATTTTGCGTCCTTAGAAGTTTCATAGTAAAAATTGTTCATGTCCACTTAACAAAGTAGAAGAGAGAGAATAACCTCGTATACGTGAAAAGACAACATCCCTCTCTAATGAGAAACCTTGTTATATATGGATCACTAATAAGAGAATTTACTTATCTTATTATGTGGGTTTGATAATACGTCCTTGTGGGTTTGATATCCGTCCTTAGGGACACATTATTACTTCTGACAATGTCGTGCATTTGCCGTAAAAAATCAACATAAACATAGTTTTTAGTTTAACGAATTCACTTATATAAACATAGTTCTCTAACTTAGTTTTTATAGTCACTTTCCCTATCCTATATTATAGCATAAATAATAAAAATATACAAATTAAAAGAGATAAAAAAGGAAATATGCACTATACTTTTATATTGGTTCGTCTAGCATAACACACTACATCAATTCTCTATCAAAATATTGAGTTCCACTAAGCAGACTAATGTTGCAAAGTACAACACGAGTATTCTTTGAGCACATAACCATTCATAGTTAACCCTTTGAGTATTGTTTGAGCTCGTAGCAACCCCTGACTAACCCTTTGAGTATTGTTTGGGCTCGTAGCAACCTGTGACTAACCCCTTGAGTATTATTTAGAATGCAACCACTCCTAGCAAAAACTAAGTATTATTTGGACTTATTCAGTTCTAGCTAAAATTGAGTATTCTTTAGACCTATCCACTTCTAGCAAAAAAAATATTTTTTGGACCCAACCACTCCTAGAAAAGCTTGAATATTTTTTGGACCCAACAACTCCAGTTAAAACTAAATATTCTTTGAATCCAACCACACCTTGCTAAAATTGATTATTCTTTAGACCCAACCACTCCTGGCTAAAACTAAGTTTTTTTTGGACAACAACCACTCCTAACTAAACCGAAGTATTATGATGCAATCCTAGCTTGCATTGTTGTAAGTCTTTTGTTTTGTATTTTGGGGTGCCGAATTTGGTGGGATTGGGTGGCTAAATTGAGTGAAATAAATTGTGAAGTATTGGTGTATGGAGAATGATAATGAAGCTTAAGAGAGGTTAGGCCAACTCCTAAAAAGTTCCTCGCTAAAACATTTAGAAATAAGGCTAGGAAAGAGTGAGCTAAGAGACTAGTTGAGGCTGAAATTTTTAGCAACAATTCAGTAGTCTATTCAAAGCTAATTTACAAGGGGGCTAGCACTTGTATTTACAGTGTTATGGGTAGCCAAGGTGAAAGCTTTAACCCTAAAAACTATCCACTCATAGAAAGACAAGTGTCTCTCTCTAGTTGGAGCAAATCCTCTCCATTCCCATGAAATGTCCTTTTGGCATTGGTGGGAATCCTCTCCATTAAGGAGATGACATGTGGACCTTCATGCCTTCCTTGCCACTCCATGTTTTCTATTTACACTCTAGTAATTTATTTGTGCACCTTAGATGGTCTAGAGTTGCATTGGGTCCAAGGAGACCCAATTGTAACTCTAACTAGACTCTTTCTTTTTCTATTTACACCCTACTCTAATTGGTCCAATATATGACCCATGAAAATTGGCCCAAAACATGGCCCAAGTAAAATGGCCCGAAATAAAGCCTATATTACTCTGTATAATGTTTATAAAACTAGATAAAAATGGAAGAGCAAACAACAATTAATTCTCACTGAGATGAGAGTCTTTTGAGATCCTTTTTCTGCTTCCAATCTTCTTAGCCAAATGTTTCGAGGCTAGATAGGTTTTCATCATATTATTTATAAGGAAACCACTCCCAACTAAGATAAGTAAATTATCTTATTAGTGATCCATATATAACAAGGTTTCTCATTAGAGAGGGATGTTGTCTTTTCACGTATACGAGGTTATTCTCTCTCTTCTACTTTGTTAAGTGGACATGAACAATTTTTACTATGAAACTTCTAAGGATGCAAAATTTGAGCAATGTTTTAGCACAATGTAAGGTGGCCTATCATATTGTTCTTCTTGGTGAATGACGTTGAAGAATATAAATGTGGCAAATTTGTTTATGTCCATTAAGTAGCTTTACCTCACTTAAATGTTGTCCATTTGACTAATGAGTTTGATTGTGCAGGATGTATGAAATGCACTCCATGCAACCTTGATTTCTCTTTTCTTCTTTACGTGACATCCCAATGGTTGGATGTACTTATCTCTTCTCGGCCATGTATCTTGGCTTGATTTTGTCTAAAACACATAGTCATACAAAGTAGATAAGCTTTCTAGAGTTGACAATGTTAGCAACAGGGAGTTGTAGAAGAAAAACAGTTTTAGCTCTTCATCCAAGAGATCATTCATATGACTTGTGCTTGAATGAATCTTCTTGGTAGACAAAAGTAGTGGACATTCCCTACAACATAGAATAAACATATATGTGTGTGTGTTGTACGAGGTTAGCTTAATTTTGTTTGCATGTTGTCTGAGTGTATCCATGCTTTACTAAATATAAAAAAAGACAACATAGTATTGTATCATCTAACTGAATAAACACTTGTGTCTTGTATGGTTTTTTGTTGAATTGAAATTGTTGTCTTGCATACGAAGTATAACCATATTTTATACTTAGTTATTTTCAGTACTTAAGTACTTAATCAAAATCATAGGTGTTGAACTTTTTTTTCTAACAATAATGAATAGTCTTAGTTTCTATATAGATTAATACGTCCTTTAAAAAGTCATCTAAGTGACATTTCAACTTAGTAACAGAAAATATTTTTCACGTGTCTTTTCCATTAGTGTAGAAACATTTTATGGAAATTAGTTATAAGAATTGTAACACGTCATTTATGTATATGGTTCTTTCTTAATTTACCTTCTTACATTTATAGATTCTCTCTATTATCGATTCATCATTTATGTGATACACCCTTTTACAGGATTTTGATTTGAGTTACTCGATAACAATATACAACTATTTTCGGTGTTAGTGTTTTGTATTTATAGAAACAAAAATAGTTGCTTAAAGCATTTTTCTTTGACAAGTTTAACGATTGTATCATTTTGTGCATCACAATTATGTTTTCATATATTTATTTATACATATTTATTAATTAATCTATTAAATTACTAATTACGTGTTATTAGTATTATTAGTATTAATTTATCAATAATTCTTATTGAATGAAAGAAATTGAAAATTCTAATCTTAATTTTAGTTTTTTTTTGTATTTATGACATTATCATTCTGTATCACCACTAGGTAACCATGAAACACAAACTTTCTTGTCTTTATTTTTTTTTATTATATCAAGTTCTCATGTTTTTCCTATACGCCCTCTGTTGAACAATAAGATAAATTTTTAATCCTTACAGCCTATAAACTTTATAAATTTGAATAATGTAATATTTTAAGAAAAATAGATATGTGCATACACGTAAAATAATTTTAAATTATTTAATTACAAGACATTATGAATATTATATTTGTGATATATTAATTAACGCTAATAATAACTATCTTAATTTTTTTACCAACAACTACTTTTTAATAGATTTATGAAAAGGTTTTACATTGTATACCAATTAAACTCTTAACTTTTAATTCGACATTCAATTCTTTTATGAAGTGCATATTTTGTGCAGTACTTCAGAGTTTAAGGATATTATTTTTGGGTAAATTCTTCCTCCACCTCCATATTAATTATAAAAATAAAAAGTTGGTTTAACTTTTTTAAAATTTTTAAATAACCTAAATGAAGTATAATGTCACGTTTTTAAATAATTTTATTTGCACCTTCCTACCTTAACATCTCTCTTCCAACTACATTACTTCCTTTCATTCTTCTTGAGTCGCAGTGCTTGAGAGAACAATTTTATCATTTGAGGGTGTGTAAGAGGGTTAACAAGAAAATTCATTATATTCAACATTTTCAGTGTGAAGATAATTTTATTTTGAGTGCACCTCCCCTGTTTTTTCATGGGTTTTATGGCTTCTAAAAGATTAGAAAAAAAATAAGCAAAAGAAAACACAACCACCACCAATAAAAATACCACAAAATTTACCTATCAATGCTCACCACCACCATCACAAGTCACCACAAGCAACCATCACCATTTGAAAATTTGCCTTATTTATGTTATGAGAGACACCGAAATAAAAATCACATATTGCATGATACAATTACGATGAAAAGAAAAACTTAAAGCGGATAACAACTCAACCACTACAGTATCATGAAAATGAGTTAAATTTTGAAAGTGATTTTCACTCTTTCATGCAACAATAAATAGAACTCAATATTTTGTACCATCTAGTCTATTTTCTCCTCTCTCTCTTTTTTATTTCTAGCTAATTAATCGGAGAGGCATATATGGTCTCAGAGGATTTCTCAATTTTCAGATCATGTTTTTGCTATCTATTATAAAATACTTTTCATTTTTCTCTTTCAATAAATTGATTTAACTTATTACAATATAACAAGGATAAAAAAAATGTTTAACTAAACAAAGTATAGAGGTTTATCAGTCCTGGGGAGTGTAAAGTTCATGTACTAACACAGGATTGTTAGAAACACATTCTTTTAACACATTTTACTTAAAAACACTAATGGTTAAAATTTATCAAAAACAAAAAAATTCAAGAAAGGGTCATTAAATAAGTTGTGACTTCTGCCAAACTTAGTGTTTTTTAATAAATTTGAACCAGCAAGAGAGTTGGTTTAAAAGAATATGTTAAAGAGTGTGATCCTAGTATTTCTGTTAAAGATATGTGTATATGCATAGATTCTTAAGAGAATATGCAACTCCAACCACTTAAAGACAAGTGTTCCACTCCACTGCTTGCAAGTGTTCTAAATCAAAGGCAATTATAAAGGAACCAAAGTACACTCACTAGTCACTAGTCTTTTGTCTTGTCATATGGTCCCAGCAACTTAGGATTCGTCAAGGCAAAGCCGGCAGCATGAATACTTCTACATCCTCTTGTTTTTTAAGTTTATTCTCTATTGGTCACATAAGCACCAAACTTACCAGACAAGACAAAACAGAATGTGTTCTTATTCTGTTCCTTTCTTTAAAAAAAATAAAATCAAAGGACTTGAAGAAAAGCATCTCTCCATTATAATACTTTTTCTTGAATGTATCTGCAACATATCTATTTCAAAGTTTTCCAATTACAATATTGTTTTCTATACTTTCACACTTTCACAGTGTTCTGGTACTGGTACGGTTAATATACTTTCACATTGCTTATAAATTGAAGTCAAGGTGAATATGTATAAATTTTCCTCTCCAAAATGATGTGAGTGTATATTAACACCTAGTATAACTAATTCTACATTTTAATCTCTCTCAAGTTTATAAAAAGCAAAATTTTTAACTTTTCTATTGAAAGGCGACATATGATTAAAAAAAATTCTTAATAGAAGATAGTCTATCCATTCACATACACCGACAATGTATGTAGATTTTATATTTGTTTAAGTAAACTTTCTCTATTAGTATTTATAAAGAAATTTACCTTTCAATAACAAATTGAGATGTATAACAAGTTTGTTGAGTTTTACTATAAATACTTTAAAATTCTTAACTGCCATGTTTTCTTATTGGTTCACACTAACCATATGCAGAACTTACCCTTTTGTTTTTCGAACAAAACACAATATTCTCTGTTAGTTATTACTCTTTTTATTGATGTATTAATTTATATTAAAGAAGTCACAAGTGATGATGAGCTACAGTCTCCAATGTAGATTAAATTCAGCCAATCATCATTGGCATTATTGAAGAAATTGCTAGATAAATTCATCTACTCTAAATTGTCTCAATTACCTATGCTAGTGAAAAGGACTAAGGAGTTGGAAGCCAAGAATATTTCTTGAAAAACATAGGGGAAGAAGAGTGGTTTCTGATGCTTTCAAGGAAAAAGGAAAAGTTGATTCTATAATTCAAGTCACAGAATTCTTCTCTAAACTTTTGGAATATGATTCCTGCATTTGCCAGTGGGACAAAAACAAATGCAGGTGCATACTCATATAAATTGATGGGTCAATTTTGATACCAAATGCAACGTGTGAGGTGAGGTGTCTCACAAAGTATAATGCACACAATTCCAATGGACAAGTGCTTTCTCCAAATCAAAAGTAGAACTGAAGAGAGCCCACAATGAAGAAAGTAGGAAGAATAACAGCTCTTTTCAAGAAGCTGCGAAATATATTGGATCAAGTTCAGTTTTGAGTTGCTTCTGTCCAAGATTCTATGCCTCACAAGGCCACTTTCCTAAGGGCATTTTCTTTATAAGGACATCATTGAGTACAACCAAGGCTTGTGCAGATCTTGTCAAGGAGAAAAAAGACATGCAAGAGCAGTTGTAGAAACTTTCACATATTTGAGTTGAAACACCAAAGAAGTGCTCTTCAAGATTACAGGACAATCATATTTCACTTTATTTATAGGGTCAGCTGTTTGGCTCCAGAAGGAGTAGTACATAACAGGTAAATATATGATTTTAAACATTATAAAATTTTGAGGACAAGCCTCTGAACAACAGTAAAGTTGTTGCCTTGTCAAAGTCGTGTTCGAGTCTAATTGGTTGCCCTTTAAATATTTTCTTGTGCATCTATATAGAGTAATAAGATCATTTTTTTTGCTTGAAAGATAATGTACTATCAGCAGCAGCAACAACCTAGAAACATGCATGCTTTAAGGATGAACAGCCCCACTGAGAGGCATATGATTATGCAAGGAGGCAATGGGACTGGTGATTCAGGACTTGTTCTCTCAACTGATGCTAAGCCTAGACTAAAATGGACACCAGATCTTCATGAACGGTTCATAGAAGCAGTCAATCAACTTGGAGGAGCAGACAGTGAGTCAATGAAAATGATAAACAGATTTTGAATCAGAAATCTATAATTTTGAAGCTAATATTGATTACTCTTGCTTTGCAGAAGCTACACCAAAAACAGTTTTGAAACTGATGGGGATTCCTGGACTTACTCTCTACCACTTAAAGAGTCATCTACAGGTAACATATTATTCCAATTACCAGAATAATTAAGATAATTTTTATTTAGTTTTGGTGATATTATATATTTAAATTACCAGTACAATTATGATAATGTTTTGTAAAGACTGAAATTCAGATAGTTAAAGAAAACACCAAGACAAAAATGCTACTTATATTGCAGAACTTGCTCACTCTTTTGTTTTAACTGGTGGACCAATTAACTTTTGTAACCAAATTAAATTTCAATGACACAAAACCTTGTTCTAGTCACTGGATATTTTTGGGGAGACAGTGTTCAAATGATTTGCATTAATTAACTTGTTAGTGCATATGTATTTGTCTTTAGCTATTAATTTCTCTTTCTCCATGGCAGAAGTACAGAATCAGTAAAAATATGCATGGACAAACCAATACTGGCAATAATAAAATTGGTGAGAGAACTTCTCTTTTAATGTGTTTTCCATGTATTTTTATTTGAATACTATGAACTACACAGGACCTATCTTTTACTAATCATATAATTTGAAAATGAATTTATCTTACCGGCATCAACCACAGAAGCAACAGGCAGAATGTCAGAAGCAAGTGGAATTCAAATGAAACATTTAAGCATAGGCCTACAGACAAACAAGTAAGAACAGTTTCCAGTTTCCATCATTATGTTCTGTCATCAAGTTTCCATTGTTAAAAATGAATTCTCTGCAATGGGAAGCAACACTAACAATAATAAGTCCTCAATCCAGAAATTCAGAAATAAATGATGCGTTACAGATGCAAATTGAAGTCCAAAGAAGACTGCATGAGCAGCTTGAGGTATAGAACATCTTTGAACTTTTATATTTAATGTATATTAATAAATTACAAAATAAGCCAGAAAACTTTTGTAGTCGCCACTTCTACTTTGAATGTAAGATTTTATGCCGAAGTAAAATATAAATACCTGCATAATGAAAATGAAAACTCATGAATCTGAACAGTAATTTCATCTGAACCACTGTTACAAGACTTATTCTTTGAGTCTTGCATCTGTTCACTGGTCTCAAAACTTTTGCTATAAGATCAAATATTTCACAGAATCCAATTTTTTCTGTTTTCAGTATACATTGGAGTTTGTAAATTGTTTCTATTCTGATTCTCTTTCTTCACTCTTTAAGCAGGTACAGCGGCACTTGCAGCTAAGAATAGAGGCACAAGGAAAGTACCTTCAGGCAGTGTTGGAAAAGGCACAAGAAACACTAGGAAGACAAAATTTAGGTGCTGAGGGAGTTGAAGCTGCCAAAGTTCAATTATCTGAACTGGCATCAAGAGTATCCTCTCAAAGTCTAGACACTAAATTTTCAGAACTAAAAGAATTACAGGGCCTGTGGCCTCATCAAACACAAGAGGGCCAGGCCACTGACTGTTCAATGGGTAGTTTCTTGACCTATAGTGAGGAATCTCAAAGAAACAGAGAAACACATAACATGAGCCTGAATCTGATAGCCTACAATGGACCTCCATTTTCAGTTTCGAAAGGTTGTGTGGAAGAGTCAGTGCATTTAAAGCCTGGTCTCACATTGAGTGAAGAAGTGAAGGAGAATATGATGTTTCTTTCCTCAACAAGTGATAGTAAAGTGGTGAAGGGAGATTTTTTACAAGAAAGGCCCTCAAGCCTCTTATCCATGAATGTTGGTGTTCTAGAAGAGGAAAAATTTGGGAGAACAACTCTTTCAAAGGAAGAAGGCTGGAAGGTAAGAGACAGCACTGAAACGGAGAGAATGGCAGTTAAATTGAACCATGAGAAGATTTCTACAGACTATAGACTTGCAAACTTTGAAGTGAAACTAGATCTGAATTCCCATGATGCTAATGATGCTTCTTCCCACTGCCAACAGTTTGATTTGAATGGTTTCAGCTGGAATTGCTAGGACTTTTAGTATGTAAAATTTGGACATGAAAAGCTAAGAAGATTTCATGCTGAGTTCCTACTCCATGAGTTTTCATTCTTGGGGAGTAACTTGGAACTAGTTTTGGCACATGCCAATTGCAACCCATTGACAATAACTGAGATGAATAGAATAATTTGTTATATCCAATAGACTGCATGCACTACATCAATCAAAAGCCAGTAGAGTATACAATATGACCCTTTACATGTATGATCTTAATTTAAGAGTTCAAAGATTATTTCAGAACTGAAATGATTAAAAAATAAGCAGTAAAAGTCTGTTTCTTTGTCACCAACATTAACTTACATGTGATTGTTGTTGGAATAAAATAGTGAAATTTTTTCTCATAATATTTAGTTTGATAACTTTTATCTGTCAGAAACCTTCTTTTGTAGCCTCTTTTACATGTTTAATTTCATTTTCCTTTTCAAAAACTCTTGAGAGTAAAACAACTGGTTGATTCGACAAAACAACAGGTTATTTTTCACTTAGTTGGAAAAACACTTTATTTTAGAAAGGATTTAAAACACATTAGCTTTAGATTCAACAAAGGAGTGGATTACAAATAAAACTACCCATATCCTCCCAAAACAAAGCAGCAACACAGTCTTGCATCACACACATAGGATTTGGATTCTTCAAAGCACAATTTGAATTCTTCAAAGCACTTGATTACTCTTGATCAACAACACTGTTATTCTGCATAGAACCTTTTTCATCTTTAGTCTTTGTACAAAAAGACATCATATTAATATTGTACCCAGTACATGTTATGACATCAAAGTTATATCCTCATGCTAACCATTTCAATTCCTCAATATCAGAATCTTCTTGACCAATTTTATCTTTAAACCATTTCAACCATTTCTCATTTGCACGAGGGTTCATTGAATTTAACAACATCTTGTGTGCATCTATATAAGGAAGAACATCATTGGTGTTGTTCAAAATATACAAATGTGCTTGGAGAAATTCATGTTGATCTTTTTGAACCACTCTCACACCTTGTGTGCCTTTACCTTCACACATTGCTTCATGCCTTGACTTTGGAACTCCTATGACTTCTACTTCTGACATATACGTTGCACAAAATTCAATTGCTTCCTCGACAAAGTATCTCTCAACAATAGATGCTTCTGGACAGTACGGATTATTCACATACCCATTGAATATCTTCATTCATCACTCAGCTGGGTACATCCAACGTAAAAAAAACAGGACCACATATTCTAATTTCCCTTACTAAATGAACAATTAGATGAACCATGATGTCAAAAAATGAAGGAGGAAAATACATCTCTAGTTGACACAAGATAATAATATCTTCATTTTCTAATTCATCCAAGTGATTAGGATCAATAACTTTCTACAAATAGCATTGAAGAATATGCATAGGCGAGTGATCACTTGTGTAACATTTTTTGGTAAAATTCCATGAATAGCAACTGGGAGAAGGTTTTGTATGAAAACATGACAATCATGAGATTTTAAGCCCATAAGTTTCAAATCTTGCATTGACACAAGACTTTTAATATTTGAAGAGTATCCTTATGGTACTTTAACTCCCCGCAGACACCCGCAAAAACTTAACTTTTCAGATTTTGACAAAGTATGACATGCTGGAGGCAAATATATTCGTTTACAATGAGGTTGTGGCTGCAACTCCAAGCGAATACCCATCTCAACTATATATTTTTATGAGCATTTATACCATTTTCTTCTTTCCTTTAATATTCAATAACGTGCCAATTATACTATCACAAACCTTTTTTTCCACATCCATTACATTTATGCATTGTCTAACATCTAACTTTACTAATATAGAAGTTCAAGGAATATGGATTTCATCTTCCATATGTTTTTTACAATGTTTTTCTTATGTTTTTTTCAAAAAGTCGCATTCACATTGTAGACTTGGTTGTACGTTTCCTCGCTAGTTAAGGGTGGAGGTGCAATTTTGTCCTCCTGAGATCCATTAGAAGCTTTCTTTAACTACAATAAGGGTGATTACGTTTCAGAAACCTTCAATGACGAGTGTAAGAGGTTTTCCTCCAATGTTTTAGTTGATGGTAACTTGTGTTCTCTTCACATATCGGGCAAGCAATATGTCCTTTAACAATGTAACCACTTAAATTTCCATATGCTGGAAAATCGTTAATGGTTCAAAATAACAATGCTCTCAAATTGAAATTGACCTCTTTCATATGCATCAAATACTTCAACTCCTTAATCCCATAAAAACTTCAAGTCTTCAATCAATGGACTTAAGTAAACATCTATGTCATTTCCAGGTTGTCTTGGTCCTGATATCATCATAGACCACATCTTATATTTTCTCTTCATACACAACCAATACGACAAATTATAAATAATGACAAAAACAGACCACAAATTATGGCAGCGGAACCGAGTGCAGTGTGGTGCCACTATGGAGACAATATGGAGGCGCAACAGGAGAAGGATTGGTGGGAACGAAGAGGAAGAACATTGGCATGGAAGAGGAAGAGTGGGATGCACGAATGTATTGAAGTAGCAGTGGCCGCAAAGAGGAAGGAAATTTTTGAAGGGGTAGTGGCAACAGAGAGGAGATAAACAGATTTGGGGGCAACAGTGAAGGAATAAAAATGGGTAGAAACTCAATGAAAATGAAGGTGGAAGCGACGGTGGAAGAGTGAGCATGGTATATTACACTAATTGGGATATATTACACTAGTTGGGCTATCCAACCGGTGTAATATGTACAAAATATTTACAAAAATTTCACTGCATTTTTGTGTACACCGCTTCTCGCTTAACCGGGCTAATATGTTGTTGTAGAAAGCGTTTTTGCACTAGTTTCTTCACATTTGATGAGTGTCCTTAAAGCACTTTCTCACCCTTTAGACATTGAAAAAAACTTATTTTTTAATCTTTCAACATGGTCTAAGAGGTTGGGGCCAAATATGATGGTAAAGCTCGTAGCAAAGGACCAACCACTAAGACAATGGCCAGAAGAATACAAGAAGAGTGGGACTCAGCTACTCCAGGCTTATAAATTTTTGAAGAAGCCATGACCTAGTTGTAAGAGTTAGAATAAGATTTAAATTTCTTGTTCAAATAATATAGATTTTTGGCTTGTATTTTACCTTAAATAGACTAGTGTTAGGGTTCATAAACCTCCTTGGGATTTAATTGGGCTCAATTATGACACGTCTTAAATCTTAGGCTGGTCACATGAGACCTTGAACATATAGATTAAACACATGGTTCACATTTCCTGCACACTTGTCGTGTGACTAGCTTTGGCACCTAGATTCAAATTCAAAACTCCCACCAATTTGCTTGTAATTTGGTCGGACCCTTCATCTATAAATGAAGGTGTTGGGCTTATCAATATTCATATAGAATATATTAGAGTTATGCTACCAACATTGCAAGCAAAACTTTTCTTGTCTCCTCTCTCTAGGGTAGACACCTTGTTTGATTTCTCTCCCCTTTTCTCCAAGTGATTAGGCCTAACCTATCACTCTCCACACTTCTCATGGCATTCCAAGGATCCAATAACTCTTTACAACTCCTCTTTGCCCTCGATTCTTCATTTCTTTCACCACTTCATTCTATAATTGAAGAACCAAGCCAATTCATGGAGGTTTCAAGCTACCAAAATATGTATGCTTACCCACCTGTATTGGTGCCAACTCATCTCGTATATTCATCTCAATCAAATCTAAACGAGCATGTAGACCATACTGTGTCTTCTTATTAATGTTGATAAGTGTACCGATTAAACTATCACACTCATTCTTCTCCACATGCATTATATCGATCAATGTCTGACTTCTAACTTCAATCAATACGGAAGATCAAATTGTTTTTTTCTTCCATATGTTTGTCACAAATGACCTCAACACCAGTTAATGGAGTTAGTGGACTGGCAGTCTCTTAAAGTCTATTAAAGGATTTTTTCAACTTCTGGTAAGCACGATAACTTCTAAGAAACCTCTGATGTCGAAGATATATTGTCTTCCTTCCATGTTTCAATTGTTGAGAAGCGGTGTCTTCTCGCATATTGGACATGCTTTATGATCCTTGACATTATACTCTGATAAGTCACCATATGCCGGAAATTCATTGATGGTGCAAAATAACATGACATGCATTTTGAAAGTTTCATTAGCAAACCCGTCAAAGAGTTCAACACCCTGATCTCTCGACAACTTTAAATCTTCAATTAGCGAGCTTAAATAAACATCTATTTCATTTCTTGGTTGTTTTGGACAGTATATCATCATATACAACATCATGTATTTTCATTTCATGCACAATCCAAGAGGTAAGTTGTAAATAACTAGTAAAACAGGACATGAACTGTGATTCGTACTCAAATTACCAAACGAATTCATTCCTTCAATAGCTAAACCAAGTCGGAGTGCAGTTAAAAACACCCATATTATATTTTTAAATATTTTTTAGTACTGTATTGTGCAACCACTAATAATAATATATGTTTAAGAAAAGTTTATTTGTAGTAAAAAAATGTAGAGTAACATTATGATTATGAGACTCAAGCCAAGAGATATAATGAAGTAGTATCTTAATAAGGCTTCATTCAAAGTTTGAAAAATGGGAAAATAGTATATTTGTAAGGATAAGAGATCATAAGACAGAATTAGTTATGGAGTTTCTAATCTCATGAATCATAGTTGTACAATCTATCTCTTTAATCCTGTGGAACACAACTCCCTCCATCAACTTAGAGCGTTTATATATTAAACCTTTTAAAACAATTCTGTATACAATTTTTTTAATGTTTACAAATCTTACGTGGTTATTATAATTTCTTAAAACATATTTTAACACCCTTTCCTTATAAAAAAAACGTGAGTATGGATAAAGTTATATAACATATACTTTTAATAATTTAATTTACTAATTTTACATTGAAGTTAATTTCAACATATTTATTTTGTACTTTCCTAGATATTTTAAGGAAATTCCAGTGAAAAAGGACACTTTAGGAAAATATAGTTGAAAAAAAAAAAGAGACTGGATTAGATAGTTAAGTTAAAAATGGTTAAGTGTACTCCTTAATATTAGAATAAAAAAATGCCCAAAATTATTAAAGCAAGTAAAAGTCGATGGTAGAAAATTAGCATAAAATATTTTTTATTTTCTTCTTTGTTATTTCAAAATACTATTTTCAAAACTTCATTTTCTTAAATTTGTAAATGTTTTTACATTATTAATTAATTTAAAATCATCTTATATGTAAATTTTATAATAAGTATTACAATAGTTAATATCTTACCATTTTTAATCATAATTTATAATTATATGACTGTATGAAATACTTTTTATAGTCTCGTAGTATTCCAACGGATTTCTTTTAAGAAAATAAATGCATATATTTAAGTTGTTACCTTAAATCCTAACTAACATTCATTATATTAAAAACTTACATGATTTTGGTCTCTTGCAGGATTCGTTGGTTGAGCAAAGTTCTCAAGGTAATTTAGTACCTCAAGGTCCTCAAGATATCCTGTTTGAAGTTATTGGACGACCTGAACACCCTGGTCATTTACGTGTAGCGGGAAAAGCGGTTGGAAACCAACATTATTTCAGAGCTGCACCACGACATTCATCCCCTGCCTCAGAGACCAAAGCAGAAATGGCAAGTAGGATACAACAAGAATTAATGGAGGAGATGAAAAAGGATATTGAGCGGGTTTGGTTAGAGTTTGAGGTGAAGAATTGTCTATTGCGACAGGAGTTTCTATCGTAACAACTTTCTACCGAGCCGCTTGAGCTACTTGAGCCGCTTGTTACTCCCTCTCCTCCCAGAAGCACAAGGGGAGTTGTGCAGCTCCTACAACGTCAAGGGATGATGTCATTGGCCAAATATGCCAATGTGAGTTACTGATAGAGGACGACATCTTTCCTCAGGTGGTGGCCATTGGAAAAGTCTTTCATAAGGCCACTACCTTACACAACATTCCTCTTCCCCCTGATATGGTGAAGGTAATGATGGACGAAGTACGAGTAGCTGATGTTCGTGTTCCACTACCTATAGATGAGGTAATCACTATAGTCGAGGCATTTCAAACTTTCATAGCTTGGCCCAGACACCTTGTTTGAATTATACCATAACCCTCGATAATAATTTAATTTCATTATATTAATTTATATTTATGTATTATATCTAATCTAATTTAATACAAATGTTCTTTATTTTGTAAACCAAGTTTGCTAAAGAAGCTTGCAGTTCCCATTGACAATCCTATAACTTCTTTAACAGCAGCGGCTAAAGGTATTGGTCTAGACCCTATCGAGGTTCTGTGGGATGATACCTTTTTTGGAAGAATCTGCACCTAGAAACCAAGAGCTTAATGATAAGTGTCAATGTGTAGTTTTTATGATTGATAAAATTGAACACTTTGGAAGTTAATTGTTGCTTAATGTAAGAAAATTAACCTAATATGAGAATTATTGAATCTGATTATATATTTTGAACCAAGAAACAAATGAAGAAATTTAATCTCAATTTTTGTGTAAATTGCAAATGAATATGAAGCATTGAAAGAATTATTCAAGCTGGCATTGAAAGAAAGAAAGTAAAAACTTAATTGGATCACAAGAAGATTTAGCTCAAGCTAGAGGATTTAGCTCAAGCTAAAACTGTCCAGAGTTGATTAAAGGTGCAATACAATTCTAGCCCAGGCTAGAATTGCTAGCTCAAGCTAAAACTGTCCAGAGTTGATTAAAGGTGCAGTACTAATCTAGCTCAGGCTAGAATCGCTAGCTCAAGCTAAAAATGCACCGAAAGATCTAGCTTAAGCTAAAACGGGCTAGCTTGAGCTAAAGTTGATTATATAAATTTTGAAACACAACTCAAAACTAGCGATGGAAAAAAGGTGAGATCTTTAGAGTGAAGTTAGTGAGTGAAGAAGAATGAGAACTCTATTCTTGGAGAAGAACTGCTTATGCAATCCAGATCAAGAATGAAGATTGGAGGAGCTGTCATGAGTGGCTAAGTTCTTTCTAACTTGGGATTGAATGTAATTTACCTTAATCAAATGTATTCTTGGTGATATATATATATATATATATATAATATTCTCTTTTCTACTTGTTCTTGGTATTTTCGTTTTATGCTTATTGCTTGATTCTTTCTGATCAATAGAGTCTTGATTTTTATCCTTAAATTTAACTAGAAAGTACCTTTAAGGATCTTAGATAGACGAAAATACTTAATAACTTGTAATGCTAGGAATAGATTCCAGGTTATTAATTGCATCATAATTCTGTTCATAAAGTTGGATGATTTGTTAGATATCTGAGGAATCAGTATTTGAGAAATTATCTTATGAATTTCATATGTGACGAATCAAGGTGAATGACTTAAAATTAAGCATCAAGAATAAGTAGTTTTGAGTATTATATATTGTATTATTCAAAATACAGATGATTGAGATAGACGCAATTCAATCCCAAGTATCTTTCTCTATATTTGATAAGTTAGCTTTGGTTCTGGTTGAATAAAACCCTAACTCTCCGAGTTATTTGTGAAATCTTTAATTTGGTTATGAACAAAGTCTCAAAATTATTTTCTATACTTAATGAGTTTTACAACAGAACATCTTAATTAGAATTGTTCTCTGTGGGTTCGACATTCGTACTTTAAAGAGTATTATATTACAGTTGATTCGATACACTTGTCGAGAAAAATCAAGAAGTTTTTGGCGTCGTTGCCGGGGAACAATTTCTTTTAAGAATTTCTGAAGTATAACTCATTGAATATTGTGAATATTCTATTTTCTTTGTGAATATACACTTGTTTATATCTTATTCTTTTATCCTGTGTTAATCCTTGCTTGAGTTGTCTTAGACACATGCTATTAAGAAGATAGGTTCCTGAAGATCAATTGGAATTTGATCCAGAAATTGAGAAGACAGCTAGAAAAAATCAAAGCAAGAAGAGAGAAGAAAAGAAGAAGCAAGGACAAGCCAAAGGAGAATCTTCCAATATTCTCAACTCACACAATCAAACAGAGTTCCAAATGGCTGAAAATAGACAAAATCCACCTAGAAGGACATTGGGAGACTATGCTATGCAACAAGGACCAAGGCATTTCTCCAGCATAGCCATACCTCCTGCCACCAAATCATTAGAAATGAAGCCAACTTTTCTTAGCTTAATTAGCACTCATCAATTCACTGGAATGGATCATGAAGACCCTTATACTCATCGATCCACATTCTATGAGTTGGTTGGGACCATGGGCTTCGAGGAAAATGATATTGAATTTGTTTATCTGCATCTATTTCCTTTCTCACTTGCAAGCAAAGCAAAAGAATGGTTAAAGTCGCATCCAAACCAGAGTCTAAGTAGCTAGAATGATGTAGAAGAGAAATTCCTACACAGATTATTCCCACTCTCTCGATATATCAAGGTTAAGTTTGATATCTCCACATTCAGGCAAGGGTCAAATGAACCTTTTTGTGAAGCTTGGGAATGCTTTAAAGTGATGTTAAGAAGATGTCCTAATCATGGCTTTGAGGATATTGCTCAGTTGAATATTTTCCATAATGGTTTGAGGCCTGATACTAAAATGATCTTGGATGCTGCAGCAGAAGGTACAATGATGAGTGTTGATGTAGAGCAAGCTACAAGAATCATTGATGCCCTAGCTTCAACAGATTACCAAGCTCAACATGATAGATATACAGTGCAAAAGAAAGGGGTTTTGATCTTAGTACTTCAGATGCAATTTTAGCACAAAACAAGATTTTGACTCAACAAATTGAGGCATTAACCAAGCAAATGTCAAAACTGCCTCAACAATTACATGCAATAAATTCTCCTTCAATTCAGAATCAAGCTTTGAAGTGTGATTTTTGTGGGGGAGATCATCTTAATGACCAATGCTCTTACCAAAATCCATCAGAGGAAGAGGTTCAGTATATGAATAATCAAGGAAGACAAGGTGGCTTTGCATCTAATTATCCAAATAACATGTCTCATGGGTGGAGGAATAATCCTAATCAAGGTTTTGGGTGGAAGCAAGAGGCTGGATCATCTAACAAACAAGCTCCTTATCAGCAACAACCACATTATCCTTCCATTCATGAGAGAACATCTAAATTGGAGGATACTTTTGAGAAGTTCATGCAAGCCTCTCTATCTAATAAGAAAAATACTGAAGCATCAATAAGAAATTTAGAGACACAGGTGGGGCAGCTGGCTAAACAGTTAGCTGGTAATCAAGGAAGTCAATTTTCAGCCAATACACAAACCAATCCCAAGGAACATTGCATGTCTATCACTACCAGAAGTGGAAAATTTATAGGAAAACGAATTGGAGATAATTTAGTTGTTGAGGAGGAGGTTTTAAAAGATAAAGAAAGTGAAAAAGAACAGATTGAGTGTGAGGGAGGAGAAGGAAGGAATAAGGAAAATATTATAGATATTGGAGAGAAAATAGAAAAAAATCAAAAAAGTGAGAAACAAGAGAGGAGTGTTCCTATAAAAGATGTACCTTATCCACATGCTCCTACAAAGAAAGACAAAGAAAGACAATTTGCAAGATTCATGGATATTCTCAAAATACTGCAAATTATCATTCCTTTTACTGAAGCTTTAGAGCAGATGCCTACATATGCTAAATTCATGAAGGAATTATTGACCAGGAAATAGTGGAATTGGAAGTTGGATGCAGTGCTATAATTCAAAAATCATTACCACAGAAATCCAAAGATCCTGGGAGTTTCACTTTTCCAGATACCATAGGAAATCTCACCGTTGGAAAGGCATTATTGGATCTTGGAGCTAGTATTAATTTGATGCCTTAATCAATGCTGAAGAAAATTGGAGATGTAGAAGTGAGACCAACAATAATGACTTTGCAGTTGGCTGATAGACCAATCAAATATCCACATGGAATAGTTGAAGATTTGTTGCTAAAGGTGGATAAATTTCTCTTCCCAGTAGATTTTGTTGTTATGGATATTGAAGAAGATGCTGAAGTCCCTTTGATATTGGGAAGACCATTTATGAAAACTACCAAAGTTATAATTGATGTAGACAAAGGAAAATTAAAGGTTTGTGTTCAAGATGAAGAAGTAAGCTTCAATGTTTTTGAAGCAATGGAGTATTCAAATGATCAAAAAGAGTGTTTCGGAGTGGATGTGATTGATGATATTTGTTTTGAAACTCAAAAAAATTGTTTAACAATTGAACCTTTAATGAAAGTTATCATGGATAGTATTGAAGACATAGATGAAGGGGAAAGAAAAGAAATACAGGACTGTGTTGAAGAGTTAGATAAGGCTAAAGAGATTCTTTATGATGCTAGTCAAAAGCAAGATCTAATCAAAGAAGAAATTTTTCAACCTCAGAAGATAGAATTGAAACAACTACCAACTCATTTGAAATATGTTTTTTTGGCAGAAAATGGGGAGAAACCAGTCATTCTCAGCAACTCGCTAACAGCATAAGAAGAAGAGGAAGTAGTGAAAGTGTTAAAGTCAAATAAAGGAGCAATAGGATGGACTCTATCTGATTTGAAAGGCATAAGTCCTTCTTATTGTATGCACAAAATTCACATGGAAAAAGACTTCAAACCTGTAGCTCAACCTCAAAGACGCCTAAATCCTACTATGAAGGAAGTAGTAAAGAAAGAAGTTCAGAAGCTGTTGGAAGCAGGGATGATTTATCCTATATCAGATAGTGCCTGGGTCAGTCTTGTGCAAGTAGTTCCAAAGAAAGGTGGCATGACAGTAATTCATAATGACAAAAATGAGTTAATTCCAACAAGAACAGTCACAGGTTGGAGGATGTGTATTGATTATAGAAAACTCAATCAAGCCACAAGAAAAGATCATTTTCCACTACCCTTCATGGATCAAATGCTGGAGAGATTGGCAGGCAAAGCTTATTATAGCTTTTTGGATGGTTATTCAGGTTATAATTAAATTGTTGTAAATCCAGAAGATCAAGAAAAGACTGCTTTCACTTGTCCTTTTGGTATTTTTGCATATAGAAAGATGCCATTTGGACTGTGTAATGCTCCAACAACTTTTCAAAGATGCATGTTTGCTATTTTTGCAGATCTATTAGAAAAGGGAATTGAAGTTTTCATGGATGATTTTTCTGTTTATGGAGCTACTTTTAGTTCTTGTTTGAAGAATTTAGATACCGTACTAAAACGATGTGTGGAGACCAATCTTGTCCTCAATTGGGAAAAATGTCACTTTATGGTGAGAGAAGGTATAGTTTTAGGACACAAAATCTCTAGCAAAGGGATTGAGGTAGGTAAAGCCAAAGTTGAAGTTATAGAAAAGCTACCTCCACCAGTCAACATCAAAGGAATCATAAGTTTTCTAGGTCATGCTGGTTTTTACTGAATAAGGATACTCCATTTAATTTTGATGAAAACTGTTTAATTGCTTTTAAGAATTTAAAAGGAAAAGTTATTTTTGCACCCATAATCAGTGCACCTAATTGGCTTTATCATTTTGAACTGATGTGTGATGCTAGTGATTATGCAGGAGGAGCAGTATTGGGGCAAAGAAAAGAGAAATTTTTTCATGTGATACACTATGCAAGTAAAGTCTTAAATGATGCTCAAAGTAATTATACAACTACTGAAAAAGAATTGCTTGCTATAGTGTATGCACTTGAAAAATTTAGATCTTACCTTATTGGTTCTAAAGTGATTGTTTTTACTAACCATGCTGCAATTAGGTACTTGTTGACAAAATCAGATTCCAAGCCAAGACTAATAAGATGGATTCTTCTGCTGCAGGAATTTGATTTAGAAATAAAGGATAAAAAGGGCAGTGAAAACAATGTGGCAGATCACTTATCAAGACTTGCAAATGAGGAAGTAACTGCAATTGAATCAGAAGTGATAGATGAGTTTCTTGATGAAAAACTCCTTGCAATTCAAGAAAGGCCATGGTTTGCAGATTTGGCAAATTTTAAAGCTGCAGGAGTAGTTCCTGAAGATTTTGGATGGCATCAAAAGAAAAAGTTTTTCAAAGATGCTAATCATTATGTATGGGATGACTCTTATCTATTCAAAATTGGTGCAGATAACTTGATAAGGCGGTGTGTTACAAGAAATGAAGCTAAAAATATTGTATGGCATTGTCACAATTCACCATATGGAGGTCATTTCAATGGACAAAGGACAGCAGCTAAAGTGTTACAATCTGGATTTTATTGGCCAACTCTGTTCAAAGATGCACATGAACATGTTCAGAAGTGTGATAGTTGTCAAAGAACTGGAGCTATTACAAGAAGGCATGAAATGCCATTGCAGAACATTCAAGAAATTGAAATATTTGATTGTTGGGGAATTGATTTTATAGGACCACTGCCATCATCATTCTCAAATGAATATATCTTACTAGCAGTTGAGTATGTCTCTAGATGGGTGGAAGCAGCTGCAACTCAGAAAGCTTATGCCAAAACTGTAATCAAATTTCTCAAGAGAAATATTTTCACCAGGTTTGGTACTCCTAGAGTTTTGATAAGTGATGGAGGTTCACATTTTAGTAATGCTCAACTTCAAAAGGTTTTAGAACACTATGGAGTTAGACATAAAGTAGCAACAACCTACCATCCTCAAACTAATGGTCAGGCAGAGGTTTCTAACAGGGAAATTAAGAAGATTTTGGAGAAAACAGTATCTTCTTCCAGAAAGGATTGGTCCAACAAGCTTGTGGAAGCTCTCTAGGCTTATAGAACAACATTTAAGACACCTACATCTCTGTCTCCAGTAAAATTGCTTTATGGTAAAGCATGCCATCTTCCGGTAGAACTGGAACACAAAGCATACTGGGCAATCAAGTTTTTAAACTTTGATCCTAAAGTTGCTGAGAGAAGAGAAAAGTGCAACTTCATGAACTTGAAGAAATGAGATTCAATGCTTACCAATCTTCAAAACTTTATAAAGATCGAGTCAAGTTTTATCATGACAGAAAATTTTTTAAAAGAACTTTTGAACCAAGTCAATTGGTGTTGTTATTTAATTCCAGGTTGAGGCTTTTCCCTGGAAAACTCAAATCAAAATGGTCAGTACCATTCCAAGTCAAACAAGTAAAACCATATGGAGCAGTGCAATTGGAAGATCCTGTCTCAAAAAGAAGTTGGGTGGTTAATGGACAAAGATTGAAGCATTATTTTGGTGGTGAAGTTGAAAGGCACACCACTATTTTTGTTTTGATTTAGTAGTATGTTTTAATATTTGAGGTTTTTAAAACCAGTTTGATATGTGAAATGGTCATGTAGGTTTGAAATGTTTGGTGAAATGAATGGATGGAAGAAAGCTTAGGAAGGTTTGAAACTTTTGGCAAAGACAAAATGAAAATTTTCAAGAGAATTTCATTGCAGGGTAATTTTAGCTTAAGCTAGAACTTTTAGCCTAAGCTAGATATGCAGAAAAAGAAAAAAAAAATCTACAACTTTCGCTTGAGCTAAACTGAGCTAGCTTGAGCTAAATAACTCTTTTGATCTCTGCCAAACTTTAGCTTAAGCTAAAATGAGCTAGCTTAAGCTAGAGCAAATCTGTTGCTCTTTGCCAAACTTTAGCCTAAGCTAAAATGAGCTAGCTTGAGCTAGAGCAAATCTGTTGCTCTCTGCCAAACTTTAGTCTAAGCTAAAATGAGCTAGCTTGAGCTAGCTTGAGCTAGAGCAAATCTGTTGCTCCCTACCAAACTTTAGCTTAAGCTAAAACGAGCTAGCTTGAGCTAGAGCAAATTTGTTGCTCTCTGCCAAATATTAGCCTAAGCTAAGAAGATCTATCCTAAGCTAGTGGGATTTCTAAAAAAAAAAAACTGCAGCATTTTATAAAAATCACATTTTGAAAACCCTGCACCCTAACTCAGTTTCAGAAGCGCCCTCTGTTCTAAAAAAAAATCTCAAAGCTTCCATCTACATAACCATTCTCAAACAAACATTTCATCTACATTTTCATTATCAAGGTAAGTAATTACTCTTCTCCATAATCATTTTCATTGCCATTTCCATTCAACCAAGTCCAGTCATGCGTGTTTCTGCTTCCAGTTCACAGTTTCGTTTTTAAATTGAAAGATTCAATCTTTTTGAAATTTCAATGTCCTGATGTTGAATAGGATTGTGGAATAGGATAATCAAAGTTAAGTACGGTTTCCATGGATAAAATACCAAAACAAAAAGTACTCATTCAATTTCATTTCATACATTGCATATCAAGTGTTTGTTGAAATGCCAATCAAATAAAACACTTTGATTTTGAGAAATGTTATTTTCATATGTGCAGGAAGATGGGTCGTACCAAAACTTCACCAGCTATTAACCCAACACGGTCTAACAAAGGCAAAAGAGCTAGAGTTGAGTCACCTAGCCCACCAAGAAATATTGAGCCAACAAAAGACAAGAAACAAAGATATGAAGAGTTGAAAAGTTGGGCCTTTATTTCAGAAAGGAAGGTAATACTTTTGCCTCAACAATTTGATTCCTTTTTGAATGGACTACTGTAGAGAAATTGGACAAAGCTGGCAGACCCATATCCAAAGTATGATCCAAACATAATTCTGGAATTTTATACAAATGCTTGGGTTGAAGATCAGAATGATTTGAGGGCCAAAGTGAAGGGTAAATGGGTTTACTATGACAGGAACTTACAACCATATTTTTAGGAAATCCATTACCAGATAATGCGGAATGTGTTTATCAAGCAATCAAAGATTCAAAAGATGAATGGTTCAACGAGAGAGATATTGTAAAAAAAATTGTGCATTCCAAATAAATCATTTCAGACAGGATCTACTGGGCACTCATTAAGGGTCAAAAGAAAAGACATGAAGACTCTAGCTCAGGTTTGGATGACTTTTCTATTGGCTAATATTATACCTTTACGACATGTTTCAGATCTGAATTTACCTAGATGCCAATTGCTATATTCTATCATGAGAGATGACTATAAGGTTGATGTGGCTCAAATCATATCTGATCATATCTATAAAACTATAAGGCTGGAAATAAATAAAAATAATGAAAAAGCTAAAGGTTCATTAGGATTTCCAACACTCATTACAACTCTATGTGAAAGTCAAGGGGTGGCAAAGAATCCAACAATAAAAATCAGACCTGCCATTGACAAAAAATTCAGTGATCAGAATTGTATCAATCTTGAAGAAGCTCATCAACAACCACATCCTCCGCATCCAGCAGATCAACCTTCAACGGTTCCTTCAACACAACATTCTACAACTCCAATCACAATGGAGCATATCATGGAATATATCAGAGCTTCAACAGAGCACATCCAACTACAGAATGCCTCCAACCATAAGGGCATTTTGTACATTCAACAAGGCCTTTACCATGCTTCATCTCAAGGTCAAACTAATCCATGGATGACACCCACTGAATTTAATAATTATTTATCTTGGTCTGGGGACAGACACAATTTTTCAGGGGAAGCAGGAGCGTCTGGAGTTGCGATTAGAGTTGGAGGTGAATCTGAAATGAGAGCTGGACCATCTGGAGCAACAGAAGATGAAGATCCAAACCAAGTTTAGAATGTTGATGTTGGCACAGAGCGGAACACATAAGAAGAGATTGATACTTCTCATGCACAATGATTAGAAAGCTGGTTTTATCTTTTTTTTTTTGTTTAACTTTAAGTTCAGTATTAATTTAGTTTAAGTAGTTTAGTTTAGTAAGTTGACTTTAGCAGTTTGGTTTAATATTTCTTACTTTAGATTTTGTTGATGACAAGCTTAAGTTAGTATAATGGTTGATGTTTGCATATTTTGTGAAGTGAAATCTTGTATATAGATAGATGATGGTATGATTTTTTGGAAAAAAGAAAGCAAACAATAGTTTTAAATTAGAACAACTAAATGAATTGATCGGGGACTTAATTTGAAAAAAGAATTTGTGGTTGGAACCATCACTCAAATTGAGAAAGGATATTAATGTGTAAAAGTTGGAACAAGGTAAATAGTTGAAAGCAATGTCTGAGAACAAATGAGGAATTGAAATTAGCCAACCAAGTGAGAGTGTGAAACCTTTAAACAGTTTGAGAGACTTTCACTAGTGAAGAGTTAATTGAGGTTGCCTAATTTTCTAGTCAATTTACATCACAAAATCAAATTTAGAGATGATTGAGGCATGTTTAATAAAGTTGGAGGTGAGAAAACTCAAAGCCAAACAGCTAACCTTTGCAATATATGATGAAATGTGCAGAAAAATAACCCTTTTTTTGAGCCAAATTTGTTTTATTGCACCCTAGCTTCTAATATACATATATTGTCCTACCTTGTGGTATGCTAACAAAAGGAGAGCATAGGTGCAATTCAAATTTCTATAATTAAAAGAATTGGGTTTGGTGTGGCTGCTAGGATTTTGAGAATGAAAAAAAAAAAAAAAAAAAAAGGGGAATGAAAAAATTATCCAAATTCTCATTCTCTTTTCTAAAAAAAAAAGAAAAAGAAAAGCAAAGGGGATTACAAGAATATAAAAAGAAGCAATGTGAATGAATCTTATGGAAGGGATAATGGATAACACAATTAGAAAGTGAATTGCAAATATGCTAATCTTTTGTTAAGTGTGCATTTTGTTATCTTGGAAAAACCAAATTTTCTTTGTAACCCAGCCTCATTACAACCTGAAAAAGACCTCAAGATCTATGTTTGTAAAAGTGTTTGTAATTAACTGGAAATGAAGGGCAACCTTAAATTAACTTGGAAATCAGTGAAAAGAGGGAGAAAACACTCACCAGTGAGGAATAAAGAGAGAAATTCCTTAGTTTGATTCTCAGTGAAGAATAACAATTGTTTACCTTGGAAATTGAATACATTTTTAGCCTGTCTTGGTTTGAATTGATAGGAAAAACCATAATATTTTGTTGAATTATCTTGTGCTCTTTCCATGAAGTTGTTCTAATATTAAACTATAGATTTGATTTCTAAGGATTTTGGGGAAGAATGAACTCATATTTTTTGGGATTCAATTACTTTGCTTGAGGACAAGCAAGATTCTACGTTGGGGGGAATTTGATAAGTGTCAATGTGTAGTTTTTATGATTGATAAAATTGAACACTTTGGAACTTAATTGTTGCTTAATGTATGAAAATTATCCTAATCTGAGAATTATTGAATCTGATTATATATTTTGAACCAAGAAACAAATGAAGAAATTTAATCTCAATTTTTGTGTAAATTGCAGATGAATATGAAGCATTAAAAGAATTATTCAAGTTGGCATTGCAAGAAAGAAAGTAAAAACTTAATTGGATCACAAGAAGATTTAGCTCAAGCTAGAGGATTTAGCTCAAGCTAAAACTGTCCAAAGTTGATTAAAGGTGCAATACAATTCTAGCCCAGGCTAGAATTGCTAGCTCAAGCTAAAACTGTCCAGAGTTGATTAAAGGTGCAGTACTGATCTAGCTCAGGCTAGAATCGCTAGCTCAAGCTAAAAATGCACCGAAAGATCTAGCTTAAGCTAAAACGGGCTAGCTTGAACTAAAGTTGATTATATAAATTTTGAAACACAACTCAAAACTTGCGGTGGAAAAAATGTGAGATCTTTAGAGAGAAGTTAATGAGAGAAGAAGAAGGAGAACTCTATTCTTGGAGAAGAACTTGCTCAGATCAGCCTTTCTTATGCAATCCAAATCAAGAATGAAGATTGGAGGAGCTGTCATGAGTGGCTAAGTTCTTTCTAACTTGGGATTGAATGTAATTTACCTTAATCAAATGTATTCTTGGTGATATATATATATATATATATATATAATATTCTCTTTTCTACTTGTTCTTGGTATTTTCGTTTTATGCTTATTGCTTGATTCTGTCTGATCAATAGAGTCTTGATTTTTATCCTTAAATTTAATTAGAAAGTACCTTTAAGGATCTGAAATAGACGAAAATACTTGATAACTTGTAATGCTAGGAATAGATTCCAGGTTATTAATTGCATCATAATTTTGTTCATAAAGCTGGATGATTTGTTAGATATCTAAGGAATCAGTATTTGAGAAATTATCTTATGATTGAGATAGACGCAATTCAATCCCAAGTATCTTTCTCTATATTTGATAAGTTAGCTTTGGTTTTGGTTGAATCAAACCCTAACTCTCCGAGTTATTTGTGAAATCTTTAATTTGATTATGAACAAAGTCTCAAAATTATTTTCTATACTTAATGAGTTTTACAACAAAACATCTTAATTAGAATTGTTCTCTGTGGGTTCGACATTCGTACTTTAAAGAGTACTATATTACAGTTGATTCGGTACACTTGCCGAGAAAAATCAACACTTAATATAACTATAGTTCATTTTTTTATGATGTAAGTATCTTTACCTATATTTTAATTTACTTTATGTTAAATTATTATTGATTATGCTTTAACTAATAACTTGTAGGTATTTGTCTGAAGTTTCTAATAATGGAGGGAATCAAGATATCTATGGATTCTTGGATCCCTATTTGATTAATCCAATTGGAGGAAAGAACGCATAAACTCCGTCATACATCACTAACAGTCTGAGTTCAGAGGGAAAACAATTTATCTTTGCCTTATATTAATGAGTAAGCTCAATTATAATTTGCCAAGTATTACTATTTCTTGTTTTAAATATTCACTAACTCTTTTCATGGATGATATAAGGGTCATTGGCAGTTACTTGTGTTATCCATAATTGATAAGACTGTTATAAACTTGATTTCGTATGTTACTTAAACGCCTACTAACGCGGTTTTTTGTATTAATCAAGGCATGGTGTGAATATAAAATACTTATAGGTCGACACAGTGCAAAATATCAAAAACTAACATGGTTGAATCTAAAGGTTTGTAATTTTTGTCTTCCTCTTTTCATTGCTTATCAATATTAACTTTTAATTTCTATTGAATTATAGTGCAATAGACAACCGGAAGGCTATGAGTGTGGCTATTAGTTATGCAATGAATGGTTACCATTGTAAGAGTAGACATTAAAAATATTGGGAGCATGTAATAGTATATAAATTATTCTTTATAATTCTTTAAAGTATATGTATCTTAATACTAATTAATGTGAACCTTATTTTGTAATGCAGTTCTTTATTGATGAGCAACCACTGCCTTTGGCCGCCATAGATTATGTGAGACGTGCTTGGGCAACATATTTCCTTAATTTCTATAACTCTAGGATAACTAATCAATAGTATTGTTGTATTGCTCTGTAGGAAAGGGTCTAAAACGGAGATTATGGTCATAACCGTCGTTTTAGACCTCGAGCATGCACAATGTTGGCAGTGTCAGGGAAAAAGGTCTAAAACGACAGTTATAACCATAATTATCGTTTATGTGTGACTTATACACGACGGTTCCAGAATAGTCGTATATGTCTCAATAAAATAGATTACGAGTGCATAGACAGTAGTTTTGAAACCTTCGTTTAATTGTTAAAAAACCATTGTCGTTAACTTTTTTGCACAAATGATTGTAGGAAGAACTTCGTCAAGGTGCAGTTGTAAACACCCATATTATATTCTTAAAGTAACCACTAATAATAATATATGTTTAAGAAAAGTTTATATGTAATAAAAAAAATGTATAGTAACATTATAAGGCTCAATCCAAGTAATGAGATTTATAATGAAGTAGTATCTTAATAAAGTTTGATTCAATGTTTGAGAAGGGGAAACGAGTATATTTGTAGGGAGAAGAGCTCAAATGAGAGAATTAGCTATAGAGTTTCAAATCTCATGAATCATAGTTGTACAATCTATCTCTTTAATCCTATGGAACACAACTCCCTCCACCAACTTAGAGCATTTATATATTAAACCTTTTAAAACAATCCTGTATACAATTTTATTTTCTATTAAATCTTACATGGTTATTATAAATTCTTAAAACATATTTTAACACCCTTTCCTTATAGAAAAAAAAAGTGAATATGGATAAAGTTATATAACATATACTTTTTGTTTACTTTTTAATAATTTAATTTACTATTTTTACAATGAAGTTAGTTTCAACATATTTATTTTGTACTTTCCTAGATATTTTAAGGAAATTCCAGTGAAAAAGGACACTTTAGGAAAATATAGTTGAAAAAAAAAGACTGAATTAGATAGTTAAGTTAAAAATGGTTAAATGTACTCCTTAATATTAGTATAAAAAATGCCCAAAATTATTAAAGCAAGTAAAAATCGATGGTAGAAAACTGGCATTAAATATTTTTTATTTTCAAAAATTCATTTTCTTAAATTTGTAAATGTTTTTATATTATTAATTAATTTAAAGTAATCTTATATGTAAATTTTAGAATAAGTATTACAAAAGTTAATATCTTACCATTTTTAATCATAATTTATAATTATATGACTGTATAAAATACTTTTTATAGTCTCGTTTTATTCCAACGGATTTCTTTTAAGAAAATAAATGCGTATATTTAAGTTGTTACCTTAAATCCTATCTAACTAGCAGATTTGAAACCACTACAATTTAGATAAAAAAAAGCTAAACAAATAACTAATTAATATATATATATGTATATATATATATATATATTTAATATGATAGATTTTAGTTGGATAAATTTTTAGTGTAGCGTATATTTTATAGTTTAATAGATTTTATCTTAACAAATGAATTAATAAATAAATAAATTGCTCTTGATAATTTTTCATTTTCTTAAATCATTATTTATATCCACGCATTAATTTGTGTACTTATTATAAAAAATATTATTTAAATCATGAAAGCCATCTTTGGTGATACGATGTGTAAAAATCTAATATTTGAGAAATAAAATCAAATTAGGATGGATTATCATCGTAATATTAGAAATAATTTTTCTAAAGAAAATCTTCAACTTGATAAAGTGCCAAACAAAATTCAAAATTTAAAGTAAATCGCAATTAAATCATATTATTAGAAAGGATTACAAAATCATAAATAAAATAAAAAGGAAAACTTATAAATAGATTATGTGACATTAATATTTTAAAGATTTTATCATAATCTTGTCTTTTTCTGCGAAATGCATGGTTACAAGATTTCTCCATTTGCCTATATATACAAGGGACTCGTCTCACGGTTTTACTTCACTACGCTTCAAATCTTCTTCTTTTGGTGAATTCCAATTCTTCTTGCTTCGAGTTTCAACATTTTTTCTCTGGAAGTCAATTACACGGTACATTATATTCGATTTAGTTAATGATTGATCACATCATGTGTGTACTTTATGAGCATATTCGTTCTATTTCAAGTTTTAACCGTCAAAAGTTGATCTTGCACAATGATTTGTACAAGAAAGCACATACATTTCGTGGACGAATTTGCTTGGGCTTCAAGCTAATTTGTGAAACAAGTTTTGTAGCATCTTGCCCTGCCATGTACTTGCATGTATATTCCTTGTGCAAGTGTCAAAAATTGGTTCATAGATGAACCCTTTTTCTTATTAATATAAAGTTCTTATTTTTCGTGCTTTATTTGTGTGATGATTTATCAGGAAGAATAGTACATTGATATCTAAGGAGGGAATGGAAAAGGTGTTGATGGGTGGAAGAATGGAGAAAAAGGGTGTGAAGGCAAAGACGAAGATTGTGTGCACTTTGGGACCATCAAGTAGGTCTGTGGAGATGCTGGAGAAGCTTCTCAAGGCAGGGATGAACGTGGCTCGCTTCAACTTCTCTCATGGTTCTCACTATTATCACCAAGAGACCCTTGACAATCTCAGGAATGCAATGAACAACACTGGCATTCTCTGTGCTGTCATGTTGGATACCAAGGTTTCAAAACTCTTTCACCTTTTACCTGCTTTTACAAGTTACTTTGTTATATTATTTTAATTTTCAATTTTTGCATTTTAGTTACATTGGTAATAGAATACGTTAAGTAGGTATACAACAGATTCAAATGAGTGAATTGTTCTTTTTGGGTATATTCTTTGAGGTGCATCATGGCATTGGTGATGCTACTTTGAGAGCTTCATTCTGTCACTGATGATTTGAGAATGGTCATTTGACATATTTGGTTTTGGTGTTTATGTTTGAAAAAAATTGCAGGGTCCAGAGATCAGAACTGGGTTTTTGAAAGAAGGGAAACCTATACAAATCCATAGAGGACAAGAAATCACAATCACGACTGATTACAGTATAAAGGGTGATGAGAAGATGATCAGCATGAGCTACAAGAAGTTGGCACACGATTTGAGTCCAGGGAGTAATATTCTGTGTGCTGATGGGACAATAAGCTTCACTGTCTTGGAATGTAGCAAGGAGAATGGCCTGATTCGATGTCGGTGTGAAAATTCTGCAGTTTTGGGAGAGAGGAAGAATGTTAATCTTCCCGGAGTGGTTGTTGATCTTCCAACCTTGACAGAGAAGGACAAGGAGGACATTTTGGGGTGGGGGGTTCCTAATAAGATTGACATCATTGCTCTCTCTTTTGTTAGAAAAGGTTCAGACCTTGTGGAGGTCAGAAACTTACTTGGAGAGCATGCCAAAAACATACTTCTTATGTCCAAGGTATCCCATCCATCCATCTTATTGTCAAATCATCAAATGAAATATCAACCGTTCTTTAGAATGCAACAGGACTTGTTTGATTGGACAAAATGTTTGTTTTTACCCTTTTTTCAAAATTCCTTGTAGAAATTACCTGTTATCTTCACTTTGATTCCATTTTCAGTGATTCGCAAGTTACCAATACAATTACCTGAAAACAAGAAAAAATGTTAAAGCAAAAAGTTCCTATACTTATTAGTCATGTTCTTGTCTTTGTTAGGTTGAAAATCAAGAGGGCATTGCTAATTTTGATGACATACTTGCAAATTCAGACGCATTCATGGTGGCAAGAGGTGACTTGGGAATGGAAATTCCAATTGAGAAAATCTTTCTTGCTCAGAAATTAATGATACACAAATCAAACATACAAGGCAAGCCTGTGGTGACTGCCACCCAGATGTTAGAGTCCATGATCAAATCAACCCGGCCTACCCGAGCCGAGGCCACTGATGTTGCCAATGCAGTCCTTGATGGCACAGACTGTGTTATGCTTAGTGGGGAAACTGCTGCAGGAGACAATCCAGAGATTGCTGTCCAAACCATGGCTAGAATCTGTTCTGAAGCAGAAAGTTTCATAGACTACGGTGATCTATTCAAAAGAATTATGGAAACAGCTCCCACTCCAATGAGTCCTTTGGAGAGCATGGCTTCAGCAGCAGTCAGGACTGCAAGGTGCATCAATGCTGCTCTAATCTTAGTGCTGACTAGAGGTGGAACCACTTCAAAACTTGTGGCCAAGTATAGACCCAGCATGCCTATTCTCTCTGTGGTAGTTCCTGAGATAACCACAGATTCTTTTGAATGGTTCTGCAGTGAAGAAGCCCCTGCAAGGCATAGTCTTATCTACCGCGGCCTAGTACCTGTTTTGGCCACTGGTTCTTGTGGAGCCTCCCAGACTGAGTCAACACAAGAAACCATCAAGTTTGCTCTTTCATATGCAATGAAAACTGGCTTGTGCACCCCTGGAGACAGTATTGTAGCACTGTTCCGAGTTGAATCCAGTACTGTGATCAAGATATTGGATGTTTGTTAACTGAGGACAAAAGTCTAGGACTAGGACTAGGACTTAGAACTAGGACCAAACCCTTGTTTTTAGTTTTTCACTTTTTAGTTTTTAGGCTTCTTTTTACGCTCTTTGTACTTTTGTTTTCACAAAATAGCTCTTTGTTCTCTTTCTGATTTCATTGAAGGGAATCTGGTGTGAGAATTAAATATCAATATACCATTAGTCCTGAAATTTGAGCATTACTCAATTTAGTTCTTGATTTTATGAAAAGCAAATTTGGATCCTAACTTCTACAACAATTAATCTAGTCTCTGATTTTGACAGCACTGTTAATTTGGTTTTTGCATTTGACAAAATAGTCAATTTGATCCTTGACATTAGAAATCAAATTCACTGTATAAAACAATATGAGGGACCAAACTGATTGATACGAACCCAAGTTAAGAACTAAAATGATTGATATTTGATAAAGTCTGGGATTGAATTGACCAATGTACAACAATATTAAGGACCACAGTGATTGATGTGAACCAAAGTTCAGAACTAAAATGTCAGTTAGTTAGAGATCATGTACTCAAAGTTGTTTTTTTGTAACTTTATAAACTAATGTTATTGTTTCTCGGGAACTAAACATTAACAGTGATACCATGTTCATTTTCTTTTTGGATTGGTAAACAAAAGAATGCAGTATATTTTACCAGAAAATAGTACTAAAACTTATTCTTCTTTTGCAAATATTTACAAACATATACGTATTTGAATTGTACAAGAAAGTGAGACTAGGAAATCTAAAACATGGAAGGATTTAAGAGGCATGACAGTGTCCAGGGTTATCTGTTCATGCTTGATGAAGATGATGAAGACAAGACCCTAAAAGGGTTTAATAAACGGTTAACTAATACAACTTTAGCCGGAGCATTAAGGTTTTTTAGCTCTCTGCGGCTATATCACAATCAGAAGTGCAGCTGCATCAATCGCATGTGTGAAATTTCCTACAAGGATAACAACAAAACTGCAACTTGAAACACAAGAAAGCTTTGATCAGGGAGAAGGAAGAAAATTGCTAAATGATTGCAGCACTGGAAACCAATTCCTCCTTCCATTTCTTGGTCTCTCTTCTCCAGCTCTGACTATCTCACTGTTTTGATTGCCATTTCCAATTCCCACATTGGCTTCAACATTTGGATCCTCATATGGCATCTGAAACCTGCATACTGGACAAGAACCATGAAGTTTGAGCCATGAGACAATGCAATCAGCATGGAACTTATGCTTGCATGGCATCTCCTTTGCCTCAATCCCGACCTCAACATCCTCCAAGCACACTGTGCACTGCAACTTCTCCTCACTAGTCACACTAGGCAATGCTTCAATTGCTGCCTTCTGTGCTGGAGGATTCACACTAGCATACCCACCAGGACCAATCTGTGCCAAGTGTTGTAGTAACAAATCAAAGCCAGATCCTACCACAAGGTCATTCAGGGAGCTTCCAACTACATTATTCTCATTTGGACTACTTGTGTGGTTCAAGTTAGGGCCTCTCACAATAAGGGCGCCTTCATTGAATGGATCAATCACAAGTATGCTGCTGCTATCCATGTTCCTATTGTCTTCAAGGTTTTCAAATTCAGACACCATCCTCACATGAAGTCCCCGGAAAAGATGCATCATGTAGGATGAAGTTCTTCTTCTTCTTCCAAGCACAAGCTCATTTTCCATCTGTTGCTCAACCTCTTCTTCCTCCCCCCTTGAGCTGCTACCTACATGTGGAGCAATCCTTGCTAGAGAAGGACTGAAAGCACCCATCAAACCAAGAAAAATTGGGGCATAAAGTGAGAACACCCAAGCTGACCTCAAGTCAATAACATCATTCTGGTCCCTTAGGTTGTCCATTACCTCAGAAAACTCTGTCTCGCAAAATGGGCATATGTTCTCAGCATCACTAATTGGGTTCACCATTTTAGAGCATATGTTACACCAATGCACACCTTCCATGTCATTCTCCATCTCCCTTTCTGAACATAACTTGTGCCAATCTTTTCTTCTTTTTGTTTATCTAAATGTGCAACAATAGCTTATCATTAATAACCATTCAATGAAGGTGGCATTCTCTTGAAAATTAAAACATGTTTGGTATTCTTCTCTAGCTACCTCATGTTATTTTCTGAAATCCCTTCGCATATAGCATAGTTGAAGCACCATCAACCGAGGAAGAGGAGAAGAATCTGAAAGAGACATGTTATGCAAAGAACAAACAATCAAATTTCAATTACCCATTTGCAGATCAATTACATAAAATAAAATGTGGTTATCAAAATACTGATGAAAAGGTTATTCTTACCATTTTTATTTTTTTTTAGTAGTGAAAGTGGATGAACATTTAACATTCCATGGTGTAATGCCATCTTATACCTTCTGCAAATGTTCTTTTTTAGTTTTGGTTTGTTTTAGGTGGGACGGTTACACCAATCATTTTTTGCTTTATTATGGGTTTTTAAGTTTAAATTAGAATTCATTTTTTGCTTGATTTGCTTTTACTATGCAAAGCTATGTTGATTGAAAGGTAAATTTAGAATGTACTCTTTTTTAGCTAGATTATTACATGACAAGGCCCGTCAACTTTCATTTGAATATGGAGTTTTCTAAATTTAATGAGAACGAATTTAGGAGAAAATTAACCTTTAAAAACTCAATCTTCATATGAAGGATTGACTCCATGGATTTAGAAGAGATATTTGACTGTGTTGACTCTTTGAACTCCATATCAAGCAAGTAGTGTCCCACCATGGAATTTTAGTATGTACTTATTAGAAAAATTAAGAATTTTGCGTTACTTTGAAATAAAAGTAATACTTAAATTAAAAGTATACAATTTTGTTACTATGTTCGAGTTTTTTCTACTTTTATTTTTTAAATATCAAAAAATTTAAATAAAAAATTCAATTCAATTTTTTTCTTAAATATATATTTTGAAATATCTCTTTGTATAATGTTTGTATTAGTTGAACACCTTATTTCTTTCTATATTAGAAAAGTCGCGTAATATTAATTCAAATGTTTATACATCAAGCCTTAACATGTAAGCATGATAAGTTCACAATTTTAACATCTACAGATATATTTCAACTTTAAATTGAATGCACTTTTTACGTACTATGGGGAAAATAATAGATATGAGAGACATTTCAATTAACTAGAGATAAAAGAAATTAAATTCAATAAGACACAATTTAGAGAATCATAAACCATTTATTAATTATTATTATCGAACTTTCACTAGTACAAAAATATTAATACAACGACTTCAAACATATACAGTTATTATAGAACCATCGTTAAAAAAGAGGCGGTAGAAAACTTATAATTAATTTGAATTTTAACAACGGTTTGCTTTGTGAACTGTCGTTATAAGTCAATTTAGGTTTTAACTGTTCTATTAACTGTCGTTAATACAGTTATTATATAACCGTTGTTAAAAAAGAGGCGGTAGAAAACTTATAATTAATTTGGATTTTAACAACGGTTTGCTTTGTGAACTGTCGTTATAAGTCAATTTAGGTTTTAGACAACGACAGTTGTTCTATTAAGTGTCGTTATATGCATTGCTTTTAACTTCCGCGCCCAACTCCTCTCATTTTTACTTTGGGTGTTTTCTTTCTTCTTTCACTTTGCCCATTCACTTTTCCTTCTTCACTATCCACTGACACTAGTTCTCTCATATCACCTACGTTCCACTACCACTGTCACAAGTCCTTCGCAACCCCGAGGTTACCACTGCCAGCAACCGTCGCGCCCCTGAGCCCTCCGCGTCCGAGCCACCAACGTCGTAGCACCCTCTTCGCCCGTGCCGCCCACTTCGCAGCACCCTCCGTGGTCGCGCTGCCAACGTCAAAGCACCCTCCGCGCCCGCACCGCCAACGTCGCAACACCCTCCGCATCGTAACTAGCTTTGGGTTGTTTGGGTTTATGCTACTTTCCATTTAGGAAGGTTGGATCTTGGCTTTGGTGAGGAAAAACACACTCAAAGGGTACTGGTTTTCTTTCTAAAGTTCTGAACTTTCTATGGAGCTCAAGATCCGGATACCAACATATTTGGCCGGTAAGTGTCTCTACTCAGTCACCAAAACTCTTCTCTTTGTTTCTCATTATTTGGTTAATTTATTGAGCAAATGACAATGGGTGGTTTAATTTGTAGGACATCGAATTTAGATGGAGAATAGTGTAACAGGGAGCATAATAGGATTCCTATGATCTGCATTCTGGATTGTGGGAGGTGTTAGTGGAGGAGAAATATTTGTAACCATCTTTCCATCGTCATTGGATTTGATAAAAAAAATCAGCTACTGAAATCTCCAAATGTAAGAATTATTACAGATCTCTCAACACTGGTGCTGTAATAAATTAGTTCAGATAAAAAATCTTTTTAGTCAGCATTTTTGTGGGTATAATCTAGTTTTTTGAAAACAAAAACAAGAATAAAAGTTGCTTGCATTGTGGATTGAATTTAAAATTGAAAATATATAATTCTTCACTTTAACATAAAATATTATTGGATAGAATAGAGTTTGATGCAATTATAAAGAAAATTTATCATTGGTATTTTTATCCAAACTCAATGAATATGTTTATTATATATACTGAACCTAAGTACTTGGAAATTTAGTTTGTAATTATATTATTACTTTTTACAACTTTTTATATCCACTAAGACTGCGCAGAATAATTTATATTAAGTAGTTTTAATTTAACTAAGATAAGGTTTTGATTTTAAATACTTAAAATAATTAAATTTAACTTTTATGCACCGCCAGATTAACATTTATTTATTAATCAACATATTTATTCCTGTATATATCATTTTATGATTAATTAATGCAATGATATGATTTACTATAATTTTTCTTTTCAATTAGTGTGAAAAAGTATAAAATAATTAATATGATTGGGTAAATCTAAAATAATAAAAATAGATTGAAAGAGTTAAAAGGGTAATTTTTGTCTTTTTAAGGAAAGTTTTGTCTGTGAGCTAAATAAAAATTAAGATTTTGTTATGATTATCTCTGTTATCAAAATTATATATGCCGCTTTTGTTAATTGAAAATCGAAGAAGCTTTGTGTTGTGAATATCATCAGGATCATCATCGTGATTTTTTTCTGAATGATACCATTTATAAAGACGATTTCTTTGGAACCGACTTTAAAAATAAACTTTTTTTTCTATTTATTTTTAGAATAACGGCATTTTTATATGTGTCGTTAATATGTTTTTAAAACAACAATTTTAGAATCTTTGTTATAACCAGTTGATTTATAACGATACTCAAAATATCGACAAATTTATAGCCGTCTTCATATGGTCTTTTTAATTGTCATTAAAGTACTTTTTTGTAGTAGTGTTTAAGATTTTAAAATAGAGTGTCTAGCATAGTTTTCTTATAGTGCAAATGAGAGTAATCCACTGTTTTATAAAAAATCCGCATAACTAGATGAAACTGGACCATAATTAGAATCATTGTTTAAATTTGGATTTTAAATACATTTTATCTTATTTGACCTTGATCATCTGCAAAGATTCCAAACTTAATAATGATAATGCAAATGAAGATTAATAATGCGTTGAAGTTTGGAAAGTCTCTCACTAAAGAAAGATTAGATGGTCTTACTTGACACACCCATTAAACGGTCTTTCTAGAACGTCTAATGCTGAAAAAGTTGATTTGAAGAGAAATATTTGAATCTAGTTATCCTTTGCAAAGATTTTAAAGATTTTCCAATAAAGAATTAATTCACTTTGAAAATTGGAAAGTTTGGTTATGGAAGGACTAGACAATCTTCTGAAGCGTCTACTGATGGATGCTCCATTATGGAAAAGGAAGATATTAATTTCGTACTTCTATTATTCTGAGGAAACAAGAACAAATCAACTCAATCTTATGCAGGGAAATTCTCTCAAATTTTGCAACCAAATACTCTTCTGTAAAACACATCAAAAATAGAGCAAATATCATTCAAAAATATTATTTAAGTAAATCTTCTTAAATATCTTACACAACAGCGATAGATTTAATAACAATATTAATAACACTAATAATAATAATAATGGTATTAATATTTATAATATCAATAATAATAAAAAATAATCATATTAATAATAATATTAATAATAATATTAATAATAATGTTAATAACAATTAATAATTATAATAACTAAAAATAATATTAATAAAAATAATAATAATAATGTACTAGTCCAACGTGCTCGGGACCTCAACCCAAACACTTAGGTGTAGTAACTCGATTAGACAAGCCAGTTTGAGAGATACCTAACTCGGCCTAAGGTGAGTAACGGGCCCAATGGTTTGTCATGAGGTCAGCCCAGACTGTTGATCAAGAGTGATCAAGTGCTTTGAAGAATCCAAATCCAAGGTGTTTGATGAAAGGCTGGTGTTGTTGTTGTGTGTGGGTGGGATCTGGGTAGATTAAAGTGTGATCCACTCTTTTGTTGAATCTAAAACAGATGTGAATTAAAACTTTTTTGAAATTATATGTTTTTCCAACTAAGTGAAAAACAACATGTTGTTTTGTCGAATCAACCGGTTGTTTTGTTCTTAGATGTTTTGAAAAAGGTTGAAAGTTGTTTGACTTGGTTGACTTAACTGTCAAATCAAATCAATCGGTTGTTTCGTGGTTTTAACCGGTTGTTTCTTTGAAAATCCTAACAGAATTCTGTTTTGATTGGTGAATCTTTTTTAAATGATTTCTAACTGAATACGCTCCTTCATTAAATGTTTTAACCAATCTTTGGAAAATATAAATAATTTGTTATATGTTTCTAAAGAGTAAGAAAAAGTTTTGAGAAATTCAGTTTGACATATTTGATCTCAAGTTTTCAAGATTCACATCAAGCTTTTGATTTTCAAGAGTGAGTGGAATAGGATTGCAATTGTATTCTTTTCAGATTGTTCTTTGATCATGTGTAATCCTTTCTTAATCTTCTCTATTTCTATTGTTGTATTGCCAAGAAGTGTTGTGTGTTCTTGAGGTGTTAAAGATCAATACTCTTGGTGTGGTTAGCCAAAGGTAGTGTGTTTCTTGAGGGGTTCAAGGTCACTGCTTTGGTGTGTGGTGTTTTGAAATCTGGTTTGATTGCTTAGTGGATTACCCAGTGGTTTCTGAGAACTGGAAGTAGCTCTTGTTGTAAGAGTGAACCAATATAAATTGTTCGTGTGCATTTCTCTTTCTCTGAACTCCTTTAAATTCTGTTTTTAAGCTGTTTAAGTTTTAACTGGTATAAACAACCGATTGATTCGAAGAAACAACTGATTGCTTTTCTGTGTTTTGCTTTAAAACAGTTTGTGTTTTTGGCTAACTTGATTCCTCTTCTGGATTTCTACACATAATTTCATTAAACCTTCAAAAGTTCTTGAAAATCTCTTATAAACAATTCACCCCCCTCTTTGTTTAAGGCCATATATTTTAACACAGACGTTTGACAATCCATATCAAGAGAATGACTAAAAGCAAAACCACATGGTGAATACCTGAAGTAGTTGAGTGTATGTATATCTTTTATGTAAATAAAAGCTGTTAGGAATAATGTCGCATTTTACCTAAAAAATAAAGATTTATGTCAACAGAATATTCTTATAATTGAAAATTATATTCTTACTGTTGAAATTATATTCTTGTTGTTGAGGTTATATTCTTGTTGAATAAATGTTGAAAGAATGTCTATAAAAAGGGGCTAAACCCTTAAGGTAAGTTTTCTGAGAACTCTACACTGATACAAATTTTATAGTTTGAATATTCTCACTGACTTGATTGTCGGAGTGTGATCAACAGGTGGAGCGCCCTTCGTCACAAAACGTCTTCATCTCGGTTCAATACACCAAACAAAGTCGTTTTAACCCAGAGCTCACTATTAAGTCCGATCAAAATCAACCGTTAAGAACAAATAATAATAATAATAATAATATAATTATTGGCATTAATAGCAATAATAATAACAATAATAGCATTAATAATATTAGTAATATTAGTAATAATGCCAGTAATTATATTAGTAATAATATTAGTAGTATTAGTAATAATATTAATCATATTAGTAACATTAATAATACTAATAATAAAATTTATAATAATAATAATAATATGAATAATATTAATGTTTTAATAGTAATATTAATAATAATTTTAATGATATTAATAATATTCATATTAATAATAATAATAATATTCATATTAATAATAATAATAATATTCATATTAATAATAATAATATTAATATTAATTATGTAATTATCTATGAATTTTAATCCATGTGTATTTAGTTACGGATAAATTCGTAAGTAATATATGTTGGTAAAAATTGATAGATAATATTCGTAGATAAAAATTCGTAGGTAATATTTTTTCACATCAACCTGATAAAATTACATACAAATTTTATCTATGAATTTTTTCACCAAAGTACTTCATTATTATATACGGAATATACGGAAAAGTTGAATCACAAATACCAATGAAGATTTCAACAAAAACAGATAATTTTTTTCTTAGAATGTAAGTTAAATATGGCGTTGTCAATAAAAAATGTTGTTTAGAGTGAAAGCTATTGGGTTATTCCGGGGGGATTCACCATGGAGATTCGACTATAATGTGTCATGAGTTATCATAAGAAACCATGACATTGCTTTCAACCCAAAACCTTAAGTTAATCGGTTTGTTCGCTCAACCTTTTCATTTCTACTCAATGTGCAACTTGAATCCATACTTGAATTCCTAACAATCTCCCCTTCAAATGTGAGTCCTCATGCATACATTGGTACAATCTCCCCTTCCATAAGGACGGATATCGAACTCACAAAGAATAATTCTAAAATCTCAAATATAATATTCACTAAATATAAAAAATGTGCCAAAGTTTGTTTGAAAGGTTGTTGGTATCATGAATATTGTATAAGAAATTAAATAAAAACAAAGTAATTTATTTAGATGATTCAATTGAGAAAATTGGGATCATGGGTTAATCCCTCTCACTTATTTGTATTTTCAATGAATAAAAACATATAACATTTCATCTTGATTGATATTGATGCACATATAAAAATCATTCATATTAATTCCTCACATAAAATTATTAGGGATTGGATTACTCATTCTCACTCATTTGTATTTTCAATGAATAAAAACATATAACATTCAATCATTGATGCACATATAAAAATCATTCATATTGATTTCTTGCATATAAAATTATTAAGTTTGTCTCGTAAATATCGATTCTTCGCATATCATTACGAACATATCTTATAAAGCAATTAACATTTCAAATATGTTAAGCATTATCATTTAGGTCACATGCTTAGAAGTACTTTCCAGTCAAATCTTAGGATCAAAATTATGAATAAAGATTCAAACTTTAAGAATAAAATGATAATACCAATCATCAATCAAGAACAAAATATTATAAATAAATACTACCTCAATACGTAAGAGTATGAACAATTTACTCCTAATCCACTACAAGAAAAAGTGCTTTTAGAAACTAAATTTTTGGTTTCTAAAATGATAAAATTAGTCACTAACTTGATTAGAAACTAATTTAGAAACTAATAGTTTTAAGTGGCTAAAATCATGGTCGCTAATTTTAGATACCAATTTAAATTCTAATTTAGAAACCAATTTAGTGACATTAAATAAAAACCAATTTAGTAACCAAATATATAGAAACTAATTTAGTGACTAAATGTGTAGAAACTAATTTAGTAACCAAATATGTAGAAACTAATTTAGTGACCAAATATATAGAAACTAATTTAGTGACCAATTATATAAAAACCAAATTAACAACCAATTTTATTTAAACTAATTTAGTGACCAAAATATATAGAATATAAATACCAAAAAATGGTCACTATATTGGTTTCTAAATAATATAATTTATTATAAAATATTATTTTATTATTTTAATTATTTTATTATTATTTATTTATTCTATTATTATTTATTTATGTTATTATTATTGTTTTATTTTTTTATTATTTCTTTATTTTATTATTATTTATTTATTTTATTTAATTGTTGATGCGTTCATTGCATAAACCAACAAACAGATTAACCTTCCTTGTTGGGGAGTGTAAAACTAATTAAAAGCCAAGATTGAAAACTTTCTCATTGTCTGCATTTATCAAATACAGATATAGCTATAGCTCTAAAAATGATTTGCCAAATATGCATTGGAGCATCATCACTGGTGGCATGATCTCAATTTTCAGGAACATGCCTTTCAAGAACCATTTACCAGTGTTCATCATGATGGTTCTTTATTTCATTCTAATGTTCAAGCACAATACAGTGAGACAGACACCATGCAAGATTTCCCTCAACCAGTTCGTCCAAGCAAGATGGTTGTAATAGTGGCCCTCTCAATATTGTTCACTATATCATTTATCTTACTTGTCTATATAAGGTTCTGCAGAACCACCCCTCTTGAGCTTATCAACAGAAGGAACCTGCAGCTAAGGTAAAAAATTACACAGTTGCACCTACTAGCATACCCACTCTTACTTTATCTACCCTCTACCAACTATGGTTTTAGTTCCTGACAGTGAGGCAAAAAAAGATTGGCATAGCTGGGATAAAACTGCATAAAAAACAGAACAAAAGGACTTCAAAGCACATGAGAATGACACATATTATAATTCTGCAACACCAACTATGCTGTCATTAACAACTTATAACAACTATTTCTATTGTTAGAAGTAATTTTATGCAATGTAGAAGCTAAGAGCTGCTACTAATAATTACAAATGATTCAAACAAGGCGCTTGAAAAGTAAAATGCTTAATCTATCATTTTTTTGTGAACTTTATTCCATGAAGAGCTAATGCTCAGTGGTGTACCATGTGAGCTTTTGATGCTAGCTATAACAATAATCATCTACCTGTCAAAAAATATAAAATAAAATTTATTAGCAAGATTGAAATTTAAAAATATATATAGAATAGTGTAACAAAATTACCTTGATAAGGACTGAGTGGTTGACTAGGTGGTTGTGTTTCATCCTCATCTTGAGTTTCCTCAAAACTTGGTGGCATTGATTGACGATTAATACTATCCATCCATTGTCGAATCATTGCATTGTTTTTTCTCAAAAAGTTGCTCAATATTTAAAATTTTGATTCGAAGCTCATCTCTTTCTTTCTTAACTACTTCCATATCTCTTTTAAGTTCATCAAGCTCTTGACTTTGTATCCACCCATTTGAGGAAGAAGATGAGCCAAGGTAGTAAGGCCTACCTCCAATAACAGTAGATTCAATTCCAAGACCATATATCCTCCCATTCTTGGTTCCAGCTACATCACACCAAACATCTAACTCATTTGGAGGGGGAATTCCTTGTGCAGATGCATTTTGTGTTAAGTCTTCAAATTAACGTGTAAATTCTGCCTGTTAACATCAATAGAATATTTATACCAATGGAATATTGATCAAGAAAACAAACAGATATTATTTCATGAATGATTGCTTCTCGGTCTATTTGAAGTAATTAAAAAGAAATTAGTTGGAAACTTTTCATTAATGTACAGGTAAACAATAACAGTGACGTATCATAACAGTGTACTCTGAGGTTTATTTGGTAAGGATCTATGTGTGTGCCAGCAATTCCCCTCTTTCTCTTTGGCACCAAAGAAGCAATTGCCAGTGTTGGTTTGGTGTCATACTGGTTCCTCGGTTTTTCCAATGTCCAATAACAACCTAACACACTGATTTGATTCCCCTCGGTTCATTAGCATTGATTTAAGGTATTGTTTTTATTGATTAGAAATTTAAAACCTTGTCAGGTTTCATTCTGATATAGTGGTGCAAGACATTTATCTTGTTATCTTTTATTAATTTTCTTTAAATTCATTGTGTACTTACATGCAAAGCTTCTTTATTGTAATTGGAGGTCACTTATATATGCTCTAAAGTGTAAAACTGTAAACAAATGATTTATATTCAGCAGGTGTAATCAAAATAACAACATGGTGTATATTCAGCAGGCAGCCAATGCTGCCATAACTGGAGCTATTGGTTCCTCTGGCTTTTCATCACCACCAATAGCAGTTTATATTTTTAAATTAAACGTGAAAGTTGCATTTAAATTTGATTTAGTCTTTATTTAATTGGGACATGCTCCCTTTGATTTGTTCCAATGTTTTTAGTACGACTCAAACCCAGGAGGAAAACCCATCTCAAAGCTAATCTATTGGTCAGGAGGGCCTTAAGGTCTAAGTATCACAATATGCTTCCATATTTGCTCTGTGAGATATTAATTCAAAAGCCCGTGCTCACTATGGCCATTCTAGATATCCAGTCAGAGTCTGACTCCTTTGCAGGCTTAGGGTTTCACTTAGAGTAAGCCTTTCTCTGGTTGCTTTTTACCATGTCTAGGTTGCCCCATCCATGTCTAGGATTTCCCTCGGTTCTTACACTGTGGTCTTGCATAATTGAGTTGTGTTTTGTAATAATAGTTATGGATGCACCTACCCTTGAAATATAATTATAAAAAAGTGACGAGGAACATACGTACATACCCTTGTCTTGTAAGATGCACCTAAGAGGCAAAATCTAGATGAACTTGATGATGAAGGACAGGTCGGATAGACTAGGAACCTAGAGGTTGAGAGAGACTAATCACTATAGCAGTGTATGCCTCTAGCTCAAACAGTTTTCAGGGAAAGCACATTAACAACTTTTTCTACAAACCTATCCCAGCTTTTGAAAATCATGAAATTGAGCTTTATCGCAAGCTGTTTCACTTCAACCACACTACTTTTCATCCAAAATTTCAAAATATTTAAACACACAACAGCAATAAACTAACAATAACTTTAACATTGAAAATGAAAAAACAAAAAATATAACAAAACAACTAAAATAAAAGGTAATAGTTCATTACATTTACTTGTTCTGATTTTTTATCCACCCAAGAGTTGTCCTTACGTCGTTGGTGCGTGCGACAAAACAATTCTAATATAGTGGGAGGAATTCCATTCATCTTTGTCTGAAAAAATAAAATTCACACACTTCCCATATTATATATATATATATTGAGATGCTATAAAAAGAAAATAGTTAGAAAACAAATTACCATATTATATTTATGTTGAGATGTGCTAATAGAGTCACATGTGTGACGAGATCCTCCAAAACCTCCACATCCAGAGACTTTATTTATTTTCCCGATCGTGCTTTTCTTTTGGAATTCTTCAGATGCCCATTGCTGACATAATATATCCCATGTACTATCTCCAATCCAGTTTGGGTTAATCTTTCTCTGTCGAGCCTTATTTAGATTATTTTTCATGATTACAGCACCTCGCATTTCAAAATTCTTTCTTGCCCACCAATGATCCGGTGGACAAATCGAAAACTTCTTATGCATTAATAAAGAAACAAAGTTAATTATATGTAAGACTAACATAGATAATAAAATTAAACTAGATAATTAAACAAAGTTAATTATATGAAATCAACCAAAAACTCTCCAAACCACAAGTCTCTTGTTCTAATTGGTATCTTCTTCCAAGATGGCCATGGATCGGTATAATGACTTTTGAAGATATTTCCAATCCCATTAGCTGCAGGGCGTGAAGGTAAGAATCTGCAAAATGACATGTAAATTATCATAATTCCACAGTTTATTATTAATTTGGTTGTTCTAAGAGTAATGATTACATTGATATACATACCCTTGCCCATCAAGGTTTAAAACTGACTTGACATAATTGCCATGTGACTCTGATGTAGAATTAGTTTCATCTGGTGTTGAATTAATTCATTTGATGTTGAATTAGCTGCAAACTGAGATGTTCCGAATGATTGATCAACATTTGGTTTTGAATTTGAATTAGAAGCTCCTGGTGCCAAAGGTTGAGCTGCAAACTTAGGTGTTTTGAATGATTGATTAACATTAGGTTTTGAATTTGAACTAAAAGCTCCTAATGCCAAAGGTTGAGTTGCAAACTGAGATGTTCTGAATGATGAATCAATGGATGGGAAAGCAATTGGTCGAGAAGCACAAGTAATTTGTGAAGGACGTCTTGAACGTTGTTTGGTCGAATGTTCACAAAAAGTAACTTCTTTACCATGATTTTTGTTTGACATCTGCAATAATTATAAAACAAATTAGAAAATTGTTGAAATCAATAAAACATAATAGAAAAAATTATAGAAAATAGAACACAAATACAAATGAAGCCTCACCTTTACAGTATCATAAAGAAAGTGATTTACTCATCACTATCATCACTATTACCATTAAAGTAATCATCAAGTCTATATTGATTTAAGTTTTCATCATCTTCAGAATCATACTCAAATTCACTTTCAAAAAAACCTTCTTCTTCCTCTTCTTCCTCTTCCATTTGCTTACTTTCTTTCGAATTCTCAACAACTCTCATGTCTAGTTCATCTATTTCCTCATACTCGTCTTCATCCATCAAATGACCAAGTAACTCCTCATTTGTTGTGATATTAACGTTAGTTGTTGACTCTTGATAAGCAACCTCTAATGTATATCGATCATCCACTGTACATCTTGGTTTGGTTTTAATAACCACCCACCAATTGACCTTTTCTTTTATTTTTTCTGGATAAGGTACATAATATACTTGAATTTGCATTTGTTGCAAATATGAAAGGATCAAAATTTGAATATCTTCTTTGACAATGAACCTCCACAATGTCATATTGAGGTTGAACTTTTATACCATGATTAATGGTATTATCAAACCACTCACAGTTAAATACCACCAATTGTTTGGTTGGTTCTCCTGAGTATTCTACTTGCATAATCTCTTTGATAATACCATAATAGTATTTTTCATTATCATCCTTCACACAAACTCCACAATTGATTGTTTTCTTACCAATAGTCCATTCTTTCGTGTGAAACTTGAAACCATTGACAAAGTATATGGGCCAAGTATGAACCTTTTTTTGGGGACCCCATGCCAAGTGATGCAAATGTTGATTTTGTACTAAGTTATTTCTATCATGAACCTATAAATAACAATCCCAAAATCATTATTTTTCATAATTAATAAAACTATTCAAAAGAAAAGTGTATAATACTTACATATGTTCGAAACCAAAATGGAAATTCGGATGCAATTCTCCCATCAATATCAATTCTACTTATATTTGGAATAGATGCTTCCAAATATTGCACAAAGTGTCTGTAATTGTATACATTCTTATATACATTAAAACTATTAAAAAAATAAATAAATGAGATATAAAATTAAAATACTTACTCAATATATGGTTGAACTTCCTCACAATTAAGCAGGACATGCAAATGCACAGTAGCTAATTCTTTCTCATTTAAATAATGACTCTTACAAGTTCCTCCTGGACGACCAACATGATTGAAAACTGATAAAGTTGTTTGCCTCGTGTCATTTTGACCTCCAAAATCATTTCGACCAACTTTAGTTCTCATTGATTGGACATGTGACTCAAAATAATATGAACAAAAATGAGAAGTCTCCAAGCTTAAGTATGCCTCACAAATAGAACCCTCTACATGGGATTTGTTTTTAACCATTCGTTTCAACCTATTCAAGTACCTATACAAAAGCATATTGTTAACTACTAAACTTATAAGTAACATATACAATTGTGTACATTAAATGAAGTAAACAATTACCTCTCAAATGGATACATCCAGCGGTATTGAACAGGACCTCCCACTCTAGCTTCATAAGGTAGATGAATAGGTAGATGCTCCATGGAATTGAAAAATCCAAGAGGAAATATTTGTTCCAACTTACATGTCGTAATGATGATGTTTTTTTCCATTAATAACAAATCATCCACTCTCAAAATTGTTGAGCACAAATCCTTAAAAAACTTACTTAATTCAGCTATAGGATTCCACACCTGATGGGGAAGTGCACGAAAAGCAATAGGTAATAACATCTCCATTAACACATGACAATCATGACTTTTCATTCCAAACAACTTCCTCTGATTTAGGTTTACACATCTACGCAAATTTGAGGCATACCCATCTGGCATTTTCAACTCACTAATCCATTTGTAAACAATATTTTTTTGTTCATTGGACAAAACAAACTTTGCTTTAGGCTTTAAGACTTTTCCACTAGATTGAACTTGTAGTTCTAGTTCTCTTCGCTTACAATACTCCTTCAAGTCCATTCTCGCCTTAACATTATCTTTGGTCTTATTTTTTATATCCATCATTGTGTTGAAGACATTATCAAACACATTTTTCTCTACATGCATTACATCAAGATTATGTCTTATCAAATTGGTTTTCCAATAAGGCAACTCCCAAAAGATGCTTTGTTTTGTCCAATTATGAGACCCACCATGTTCATCACAAATACAAGGACTAACTTCAGTTGTTTTTGGGAGAAAACAAACTTGTTCCCACAATTCATTCCCAGTAAAAAATTTTGGAGGTTGAGACTTTTCAATTCGATTTTTATAAAATGCATCCTTATTTCTTCTGAATGAATGGTCCATAGGCAAAAATTGACGATGAGAATCAAACCAAGAAATTTTCCCACCTCTTTTCAATCTAAAAGCTTTTGATTGGTTCATACAGTATGGACATGCTAATCTCCCTGATGTACTCCAACCCGACAACATTCCATATGCAGGAAAATCATTAATAGTCCACATTAATGTAGCTTTCATCATAAAATTTTGCTTTCTTGAAATATCATATGTCAACACTCCATTCCATAATTGTTTTAACTCATCAATCAATGGTTGCAAATACACATCAATTTTACCTTTTGGACTATGTGGCCCAGGGATAATTAATGTCAAAAACATAAAAGGAGTAGTCATGCATAATTCTGGAGGAAGATTGTAAGGGGTGATAATTACCGGCCAACAAGAATAAGGTGGAGTCGAATTATTAAAAGGTGAAAAACCATCAGAACATAAAGCTAACCTTACATTTCTTGGTTCAGATGCAAATTCAGGATACATTTTATCAAAATGTTTCCAAGCTTCACCATCAGATGGATGACACAACACCCCAGGTTCTCGTCTATTTTCATGATGCCACCTCATATGTGGAGCAGAACTCATGGAGGCATATAATCTCTTAAGCCTAGGAATGAGAGGTAAATAATGCATTCTTTTAATAGGAACCTCTTTGTATTTATCTCTACCAACACCTCGTATCTGAAAACGTGGTTTGTGACAAAATCTACATTCTCTTAACTTCATTTCTTCATCAGTGTAAAATAACATACAACCATCAACACAACAATCAATTTTTTTTGCAGTTAAACCAAGTTTTGAGACTAACTTTTTGGCCCTATAGAAATCTTTAGGAATAAGATTACCAATAGGATGTGTCTCTTTCATAAGGGCTAATGTTTGATCACAAGATCTTTGAGACATGTTCCCCTCTGATTTAATTGTCAAAAATCTAACAGCAAAAGATAATTCGGTGTGATTATTACATCCGGGCCATAATGGTTTTTGGGCTGCATCTAATAGTTCGTAAAACCTTTGGGCTTCTATGTTTGAAGTCTCATTCATACTTGGAGAGTCATCCATTTCTTGATCATGATATATTTCATACTCTAGACCAGCAACATCATAAACCATGCTCTCAAATCTATTGAGGTATCCTTCTTGTGTACTCAAAATCTCAAGACTAGTATCTATGCATATGTTTGGGTCACTTTCTCCATGACATGTCCAATACCAATATTCAGGAATGAATCCTTTCTTATAAAGATGAACTTTAACTTCTTCAAAATGGAAGAACCTTAGATTTTTGCACTTAGAACAAGGACATCTTATTTTTCCATTTGACAAATTTGTTTCTGCACATGCATAGGACACAAATTCATCTACTCCTTTTAAAAATGCATCTTTATATCCCCTTCTATCAGACATAAATCTATCATACATCCAACTTCGATTTTGACGAATATCCATAATCTGTCGTATAACACAATGCATCATTCAACTATAAAAGAAAGTCTAATAATCTATCATTATTTAATTTATTTGAGAACAATCAAATATTCCCTAAACTATTAACATACAATGACTAAAATAAAAAATTTCTAACCTTTTTTTTTGCCGGAAGAACAGGAGAAACTTGCAGCCCCACAGGTACTAGTCTTGGACTAAAAGAATTCAACCTATTTACTCACCCACCACACACATATTAATACACATATTAGCTACGTAGACATTCAACAAAACAGTTTCATATATAAAGCCTATGAATAAATATAAGACTTCTAAACAAATCCATCTCAACACATAGAAGAAATTAAGTTATCTTGGGCAGTTCTTGTTTAATTTTCAGCTTCATGCAGATGGTAGTGCTAAACAAATCCCATTTTTCAAAAGGATTGATAACAAAGAGGATATCCAATTAAAATCCTAAGTCCAATAAGTAGAAAGGAAACTCATAAAAAATTAGGTTATCCCAAGTCATAAGACGTTCTAATCTTATGACTTTTAATACTCAGTCATTCAATATTATATGTAACAATCCTATAGGTCTGGAACTAGATCAAAAAGTGTGTGCAAGATTATAAGACCAATTTCATACAAATGGATATCTTATTAATGTGTTCAAGATGCATAAATTTAAGAGTGATGGAGACTTTTGTGAATAAATTAATGAATTGATTTGCATTTTATACCACACAGCAGAGAATACTCTATTCAAAAAAACAAAAACTAACACTATTATGTTATAAGGATTCTGTACATAGATTAAAAAAAACTATCAACTAATATAAAACTAACATTATTATCTTATAAGGAACAACTGTGTTATCAGTTTATAGTTGAGAAGTTATAAATTAAGTATTTACGCAATCTGAGAAGATTAAAAAGAATTGCTAAGTTTTGAATTTCTGAAATGGTAATAAAAATGTGAAGGAGGACCATTCTATGGGAAAATCAAATGTTGAAACTCCACATTGGAATATAATTGTTAAATTTGAGACAAGGGAAAACATCATACTCTACTGCAATGACCTAAAATCTATAAGGATGAGCAAGCACAAAAAATAAAAAACAGAGTAAGAATAGAGCACGAAATGAGACAAGGAGAAGCATACTACTCTATTGTCGTCGTGCGTTGCTGTCGCAGAATCGCTGCTGTCGCGCGTTGCGCTGCCGTCGCGCGTTGCTGTCGCACGCTGCTGTTGCGGGATGCGCTGCCGTCGCGCGCTGCTGTCGCGGGATGCGCTGCCGTCGCGCGCTGCTGTCGCGAGTGAGTCGCCGTCGGAGAGCGTCGCCGTCGTGGATGCGTCGCCGCCACCGGTTGGAGAGTGTGTTGTGGAGATTGAAAGATGAGAAGAAAAAGCTACAGAGAAAAAGATAGATTAATTTTACCCTAGATTAATTTTACCCTGCAACCAATTTGCTCAAGTTAAAAAAATTTAAAAAAATAATTAATTTTACCTCCTGCACCCAATTTGCTCAAATTAAAAAAATAATTAATTTTATAAAATTTAATTACTCTAAAATTAGTAACTAAATTTAAATAGTAGTGACTAAAAATTTAAGTATCTAATTATGTGATGATTAGAAACTAAAAAATTAGTTTTTAATTTTTTATTTTTATAAACAAAAAAATTAGTTTCTAAAATAGATCAAAAGTGACTTAAAAATTGGTTTCTAATTACATCTTAACAAAGAGACTAAAAAAATGGTCTCTAATTTTATTTTATTTTTTTATTTATTATTAGCTACCAAAAATGTAGTATCTAATTTTATTATATTTTTTATTAATAATAGATACCATTTTAGTAACTAATAACTTTTAGTTTATAAAATGGTATCTAAATTAGTTACTATAGAAACTATTTTTTTTTGTTTCTAAATTAGTTGCCATTTAATCATTTTCTTGTAGTGATCCCAAAGGGAAGACTTAGCCACTTATATTGACTATTACAAGCATGAAAAGCTAGAAAAAAGATCCAGGGTGTTTCTCCTTAACGACTGTCTCATTTAGGGTTTTCTATCTCTCATTATCCTCACTCTTCTTAGGTTTTGCATCACGCCTTCTATTTAACCTAATTTGATGTAGTTTAAGTGATATCTCGCTCCAATGAAATATTGCTTGCTTAAGCGAGTCTCACGAGAAAAAGCCCAACTTCACTAGAGTGAATTCGCTTAAGAGAGCCTTAGGCAAGTTCCTCTAGAGTGGTCTTGTTTGGGCGAGATTTCAATGTTCCAACTTTTTCTTTTCATCTTGTCTTTGTCCATTCTCCTTTAGCCCTTTTATCTTCATCTTCCCATATGTTCCTGAAATTAGCATAAACGTGAGAATAAATCGTTCTTATTCATCTTATAATCCAAAATGTGTTAAAAGGTTCAAAATTCCTAAATTAGAGGTGGAATTATAACTCTATTAGCATTTAAAGTCCATAAATGCCTATCTTTTTGCATAGAATATTATTGAATTATGATACTTATCAACTTCCCCCAACCTAGAATATTACTTGTCCTCAAGCAAAGTAAATGAATACAAATAAATCATATTTGGGTTAAAATTTTCTCTCATATGTAAGCTTTTCTCTCAATTTCCATTGAATTCTAACAAATTACAGTTGCTTTTTATTTCACCTCATATCACAATCACATTAGAACATGAATATTAAGGTCTTCTTCAGGGTTATAATGAGGCTAGGCTTCCAAAAAAATATTGGTTTTTTAGATAACAAAAGGCACACTTAAAAGAAAAAGAACATACCTATAATCCAATTGCATTACATATGTGTTATCTAATGACCAATTTCTTTGACTTCAAATTTTTTCCCCATTTTCTTTTCTTATTTATGATTTCAACATAAAAAGGATTATTTTCTTTTCTATCAATCAAAATGGAAATAGATTATTCCTATTTCCAACCAAACGAATTATTTAAACTTAAAATAGTGAAAACAACTAAAACAAACCATCCCCTTTTCTTTATATAAATTACATCTATATTCTCCTTCCTTAAATATGCCAATAGGTAGGAAAGTATATCAGTTAAGGTCCAGGGTGCAATAAAAATAATTCTTGGCTTAAAAAGGCTATCACAAAGATATAATCAATTTAAACAAATGTTGGCTTTGAGTTTCTAATTAATAAAAATGCCTTAATAATTTTAATGCTCTTTTATGGTGTAACATAAAATAAAAAATCAAGCAACCATAACTTTCAATTCATTAGCAAAACTCTCGAACTATTTAAGATTCACACACAGTTACTTGGCTTAATTAGTCAAAATTCCTTATTGCTTATCATTCTCTGTTCCAACTACTCATCTTGTTTAATTTTCATGTATCACAATCTCAACTAAATTTGAATATGAATTCAACACATTTTTTTTCAATCGTGTTTATATCATTTCACTATTTTAATCTTAAACGCAAAGTTTGATTAATAATTTCCCCACGATTCAAATTAATATTCTAGTTCTCATAATAACATTTAAGAACAAAATACAACTAAAAAAACTCAACAAATAAAACAAAAAATATAAGCAAATTAAATAACTAAAAAAATAAGCAAATTAAACAAACTGAAAAAATAAAATAACTAGAAAGATAAAACCATGTTTATTCTACGATATGCGTAATCATCTCTTCTTAGCAACTCATCTAACTCTGTGTTGAAATCCTCATCTATAGTTGTAGATGGTCTTGCTTCATCTATTGGACATGCCCTCACAGAAAAATAATACATGACCTAAGTCATGCAACATAAGCTCCAAACCGATCTGGAGGCATATAGGGGTTGGGTTGGCCTTGAAGAAAGTTGTGATAAGCTACTTGATGCAAATACATCATTCCTATATGAGTAGCACTCTGCTGCATTTGCACATGCTCTCATATGGCTATTTCTTCTAATTGCATCTGTTACCATGTGGCTCTTTGTTCTAACTGCATCCGATCCATGGTGGTCCAAAGACTTGTCATTCCCTCTAACATCAGACCCTCCATAGAAGATGATGATGATGAGCTAGGTTGGTGGATTGGTGACTAATGGAATGGAGCATCACCAACTTGTGGAGGTTGTTCTTTTGTATTAGTGCAATTGTGCAGAATAAATTTTTGATCAATAATCGGTCTGATTTTTACTGTTGGGTTCACCTCAACCCCATGAGCTGCACATAGAGTAGTTATTAACATAGGGAACCTTAAGGAACCTTTGGCCTTCTGTTTATTTTGATTTACCTCTAATTTAACAAACTTATAAATATCATAAAAGATAATTTTGGCTACATCAATAGAATAATCTTCTTTTAAAAGAAAATAGAGAAGATGACATCTGGTAGCCACCTCTTCATCATTGAAATCATAGGTTTTGGGCCTCAGTTGGTGATAAGTCCAATCATCATTACCTATTAATTGCAATGGGTTCCCCAAGAAAGCACTATTGGATACCCTATCAAAACACACCCATTTTCCTCTAACTCTAGACCTCATTCCCTAAGTCCATTGGCCTCTAGTCCAAGCGTTAACATAAAATTCACAAACCACTTGTGGATCATATTTACTCAATGGTTCTGCTAGTCCCATCCACTTTTTTTTTTCTCTACAACCCATTTAAAAATACATCATATTCTTTAGGTTGCAATTTCACTTTTTTTTCATTAATGAATATTCAATTCTTAATTTCTTCATATCTTCGTTGCTTTTCCTTATCACTGAACTGATTTCTTGCTGAAGGTTCAGGAGAATTTGAGTTAATCCTAACTCTCTTTACTTTTATAGTTTGTGTCGCAATGCTCTTTGTACAACCCATTCTTTTTCGCAAGACTATAGCTATAAAAGTCTTCAAACATATCAATTTGTCACAAATAATAACAATTAGAAAACAAAATTAAATTCAACTCTAATAGTGTTGCATCAAATAGTATAGAAATGCCAAGGAATTGCTCCAAAATTTTAAAACTAATTCACATGATTTGTAAGAGAACTTTTTATGTAATCCAAGTTCTTGATTTTGGAGTTGAATGGAGTAAGGCAGTGAAAGGATTTGAGGAGAGGAGCATCAAATGGTAATGAAGGTGCTAGGGTTTAGTGGTTTAAAGTGCAATGAAGGGGAAGGAGGTTTGGCCAACCTTCCAAGTTTCACTAGTCCAAAAGAGACTCTCTAGCAAAGAGAGATTTGGGAGAGAATGAACTTCATTTCAGAATACTTCACTCAATTAATTACAAATTTGAATACAAGAGGTTCATGTGAGGTATTTATAGATCAAAAGGGTGAGGGTAGCTTACTCCTTAAGCTACCATAACCCTAGTTAAGCGATTTTAACTATGGTGAGGTTTGGTGGCTTAAGGAGGGGCATGTATGTTCTCTTAAGATGCTCTATAGACCTTTGCTTGTGTGACAGGTGAAGGTTTCTAGAGTGCCTTTGATTCATCTACAAAATACTCTTGAAAGAAAATGAAAATATGAGTCTTATACATGGGTATTCTACTATTTAAACAAATAATTCTTCTGTCTTTATTCTTGTGTATGGTGGCTTAGATGGTCCTCCATCAGGCTCCCTCCCTTGAAAAGGATCTGTCCTTAGATCCAATTGATGGTGCCACCTTATGTGCATAAAAGACACTATCTATGTTCCTCCTGGCTCATGAATCTACCTGAAAAGAACAGGAAACAAAATAAGCATATAGTAGAGAAAACTATAAAAGATGTGGAGCCATAAGATATAATATTTGGCCTGAGGAAGAGTGGTGGAGATAGGGGTAGGAGAAATACAAAAAGAACTTAAAGGAAAAGCACAAGGAAATGTCAATGAAGTAATAAGACACAAAGGTTTTAAAGGTATAGACGAAGAAACATGGGGATTGTGTTCCTGTGTGTCTAAGAATTTTTCCTTTTCTATTTTCTTTTTGAATTGGATAGTATTCTTGCGAACCTCCGCAGGATTAAGGGGATACAAAGTATATTTATGGTTATTTTGGTGAAACGTAATTTTATTAGCATAATCGTCATGTCAAGTATTAGTGTCAAACTGCCAAGGGCGGCCAAGAATAACGTGTCTGATGTCCATAAGAATAACATCACATAAAATCTTATCAACATATTTTCCGATTTGAATGGGCACAAGGACTTAGGTGTTGACAACTATACCATTATTTTGATTACTCCAATCCAAGAGGTATGGAGAAGGATGGAGTTGAGTGGGTAAAGAAAGTTTATTAACCAACCTAGTACTACAAGATTTACAACAAGAACCACTATCAACTATCAAAGAACAGATATGGCCGAGAATTTGACAGCGAGTATGAAAAAGGTTTTCTCGTTACGAGTTGGTGAGTTCTAAAGGTTGGATATCGAGTAGACGTTGTACAATGAAGAGTTCCCCTGCGTAAGGATGACATTCCTCATTTATCATTCACCAAGCAATATATAATTAAAATTTACATTGAAATTTAGATAGTCAATACAAATTCTAAAACCCCCAAACTACCAAAATATGCAATCAAAAATAATAAGCAATAATTTTAAATAGAAATTAAAGCACAAAGTAGGGGCAAGAAAACTTACATGGCAAAGATTGAGCAAGAATATTTGAATTTGGAAGAGAAAAACTTGAGATTTAGCATTGGATAGAGAGAAAAAAATCTCACTTTAGGGTTTTAGAAACTACAAAGGGAATTTGAAATTAAAAAAATGGCCCCTTTTCGCGTTTTTAAAAACTCTAAAAATGAAACTCGCTTGAGCATGTAATTCTCGCTTAGGCAAGGCTGATGTGGCACGTGTATAAGTGACATGGATTTTATGCACAAAATATTCTTAATTTTATGCAATAACATGGATTTTATCAAATAGTATCAAAACTAAAAATAAAAAACAAATCAACAATAAATAAATAAAAAATTATATTGTGTTACCTTCTAGAAAGCGCTTTGTTTAACATCATATAGTTTGACACTTGTTTTAATCAAGGTGGATGAGTCCTTTATTGTAACAATTTCCTGGTTATAACTTTAATTCTTCTAGAGTATGGACTTTCAAGTTCAATAGTTCCATCAATTATGATTTCTTTGACAACCCACAAACTTGACCATTTTGTCTTCAACCTTCTAGGTAGGAATTTTATTTTAAACATAATTGGCTTACCAGGTTTAAATTCATCCTCGCTATAATTGTATCCTAATGAATCTTGTCTTCCTCCTTTATACATGATGTAGATAGCTCATTAGTAGTGAGTTGCTTTTCCACAGATTCGGGTACAAGCTTATTTTTCTTTTCAATTGCTTGTGGAGTACAATGATGTATAACATTTCTAAAATATTTGAAAGGTCCAATTGCTCTTTAGTTTCAGGAAAGGCTTCCTTTGCTATATTTTTTCTTAAACAATCTTTCCCTGTATTAGAATGTTTCAAACCTTCAAAGACATTAAAAGTTACCTCATCATCTTGAGCTCTCACTTTAATCTTTCCCTCATTAACATCAATAATGACCCTATCATTTTTCATGAAAGATCTGCAAAGTATCAAGGGAACCTCTGATAAGTTTCATATTCAAGTAATATTTCATATTAAAATGCAGGAACTTATGGGTATATAAAATAATTTGACCCCGAATTTATGAATTTAAACATTTTTTTACATATTTTGTGATTATAGTATGAATAGGAACAATTTATTCCCAAATTTTGTGTTAATTTCAGGATTCTAGGGGAAAATGGAGATGAAAGGGCTAAAGGAGAATAGACAAGATGAAAAGAGAAGGTTGGAACGTTCAAAACTCACCCAAAAACTCACATAAGTTAGAAGAACTCTAGAGGAACTCGCCCAAGCAAGCCCGATCTCGCCCAGGCGAGACCAGTCCAGAGAAGTTGGGTAAGTGGCAATTAATCTCATCTATTAGAATGTTGGATTTAATCTCATTCGTTAGAGTTTACAATTAAGCTCATCCCTTAGATTGTTGTACTTAATCTCATCTATTAGATTGTGGCAGTTAATGTCATCCATTAGAATGTGGCAGTTTATCTAATTTGTTAGATTGTTCAAGTTAATCTCATTCAGTAGATTGTGGTAGTTAATCTCATGTGTTAGATAGTGACACTTAATCTCATCCGTTAGAATAGAATATTTAATCTTATCTTCTAGATGGGGCAGTTAATCTCATCCATTAATATGTGGCAGTTTATCTAATTTGTTAGATTGTGGGGGTTAATCTCATTCGTTAGACTGTGGTAGTTAATATCATGCGTTAAATAGTAACAGTAAATCTCATTTGTTAGATTGTGGTAATTAATCTCATCCATGAAATTGTTGTAGTTACTCATCTTTAGGATTGTGGCAGTTAATCTCATCCATTAGATTGTTAGATTTAATCTCATATGTTAGATTGTGGCAATTAATCCCATCCATTAGATTGTACTAGTTAGTCTCATCCATTAGATAATGACAATTAATCTCATTTGTTAGATTGTGGCAGTTAATCTCATTCGTTAGGTTGTGGCAGTTAATCTCATATGTTAGATTTGTGCAGTTAATCTAATATGTTATGTTGTGGAAATTAATCTCATCCGTTAGATTATAGTAGTTAATCTCATTCATTAGATAATGTCAGTTAATCTTATCTGTTAGAATGTGGCAGTTAATCTCATCCCTTAGGTTGTAGTAGTTAGTCATATCCATTAGATTGTAGTAGTTAATCACATTTGTTAGATACTAATAACTAATCTCATTTGTTAGATATTGATAGTTAATCTAATCCGTTAGAATGTTGATCTCCTCTGTTAGATTATTAGAGTGAATCTCATCCGTTAGATTGTAGCAACGAATCTCATTTATTAGATTGTTGTAGTTAATCTTTTTCGGTAGATATTGGCAAAGTTGACTAATGCTGAGAAGATGGTTGTTGCAACCCTAGCTTGCATCCTCATTTGTAAATCTTCTTCTTTATTGTTTTGATTTGAATCTATTCTATGGATGACAAAAAAAATTGCAGAAGATTGAAGAATTGTAGAAATTTGGAAGTGATGAAAATTATGACGGTGAATCTAAGTGTGGTTAAGCCAACACTTAGCTTCTAGAGTGAGGTTGGGCCAACACTACTAAGAGGAGTCTACAAAATTGTCTAGCAAGAAAACAACTCTAGAGAGAACTTTGTATTAGAAATAAAGGGCTAAACAAGAGGGGGTGAGTTGTTTTTGAAAGATTTTTGCAAATATTGAAGGTAGAGTGAAAAGCTATGTAGAATCAATCAATTGAAAATTTTGTTCAACCAATAAAAAATTGTTTTAACTTGATGAAAATCAACCAGTTGTTTTCATGAAACAACCGGTTGTATATACCAGCAGAATTGCAAAAACAATGTTAAAACAGTTTATGGGTATATAGATAGAGAGAATCACACAAGATGTTTATACTGCTTCACTCTTAACCAAGAGTTACATCCAGTCCTCAGCTAGCCACTGATAATCCACTAAGTAATCAACCCTATATTACGAAACACACACCAAGAGTGATGATCTTGAACCCTTCAAGAACACACACCACTCTATGGAAAACAACACAATTTCCAGAAAAACCTTCTGAAACTAACTAACACAAGAACACACAGAAATACAATGTTCAAGGAAAAAGGGAATAGAATACACCAAGGTTAATCAAAGATTAAATTTCAGAAGTACAAAACCAATCTTATTCCACACACTTGAGATGATCCAAAGCTTTTGAAATCTTGAAAACTATTTTTGATAAACTTACTTTCTTAGTTAATGTAAAAGAGCGTAAAACAACCTTTATATGACCTCAATCAAGTGGTCAAAGTAGTTAAATCAAAAAACAAAAGTTGTTGGAATCATTTAAAACAAATTAAAACCTCTTAACAAAATTTTGTTAAGATTTTCACTAAAACAACCAGTTGATTTATTAAAACAACCGGTTGATTTTGTTTGACAACAAAGCCAAAACAAAACTAAACTTTTCCAAATCATTTTAAAAATCATTAAGTGCCAAACAACAAGTTGATTCGACATTTCAATGGGTTGAATTTTCACAACCTTTTAGAAAACCCATCTTTTCAAAAAGATAAAGATTCAAATGAACTTGGATCATCTTAAGGAGTGAATTAACAAGTTAAAAACTATAGGACACCACACACACACCCAACAACAAGGTCTTCAAGATTTTCTCATGGATTTGGAGATATCAAAGCATCTTGTTCAACACTTTGAACAAGTAAAAGTGTAAATTGGACAACAGTTCATTACTCAAATCAAAGTTAAAAATCATGTACATAAGACCCCTTTTTATAGGAGAAAGTCTCTCAAAATCTCTCAAATGAGTGTGTGACAAGTGTCACCACCTTATTGGTGCAAATCTTCTTCATTGGGAGAGTGACAAGTGGCATGCCTTTATTGGAATAAAATCCTCTCCATTGAGGACAAGAAACTATGTTTAGAGCATCCACTCTCAAGATACAACTGATTTAATATTCTTTCTCCTTTTGTTTTCACAAAACAAATATAAACAAATAAAGATGGTACCCTTACTTTTTGGGTCTAGATGAGTTACTACCTTTCCTTAGGCAACCATTTGGTTAAACTCCTTGGAATAAGATAAGTTTTTAGCTTGCAAGACCTAAAAGTATGACCACTCTTTATGCAGTAAAAACATGATATGGAAATCATATTTTTAGAACTGTTAAACTAGACATACTTTTTTTAGCTGGTACAAATAAACTAGATAACTTCTTGACATTATTTTTCTTTCCAGGTTTATATCCTAATCCACTTTTACCAAACACAACATTTTGTGATTCTAAAACAGTTTCTAGATTAGTTCTTCCCATGGTAAACTTAGACAAGGTTTTCAAAAGATATTTTATCTTATCCTCCGTAACTTTGCAATTTTTACAGTTCTTTTTCATTTTACTAGATTCAACACATTTACAGGTTGCATGCAAACAAATCAATTCAAGATTAACAAGCTTAGTTTGAAAATCATGCAAATATTTTTCTAATGATTTTACTTTTGATTCAAGAAAGTTATTTGCACTTTTTAACTTGTTTCCTATAACAGAAAGCCTATTTGCCTCCTTGTGTGTTTCATGGAAAGCAAGTAGGAGATGATCATAATTCCCCTTATCAGTAGAGCAAATACTTATTGAATCACCATTGGATGCTCCATATGCCATGAAACAAAGGTTGGCTTCTTCACTTTCTGCAAAGGTATCATTGGATGAAAACATGTCATTATCTTCCTAAGATATGTATGCTTTCTTGCCCTTGCCTTTGTCTGCCTTTCTACCTTGTGACTTATCCTTGTTCTGATAGCTTGGACAATCCATTTTAATATGCCTTAACTTACCACAAAAAAAGCATGTGTAATTAGCAGAACTAGAATCCTTAGGTTTAAAATTTGATTGAAATACATCATCTTTGATTAAAATTTGTCATGGTTTTTCTTCTTCGAAAACCTGCAAAATTTCTTTTTGAGTAGAGTTAAGGTCTCATCTTGATCTGAGTCCTCATCATCTTCAATGGAGACCTTCTTTTGTGTACTAGCTTTGAGAGCTATACTCTTGATTTTCTTTTATGAATTGTCCTGATCATTCAGTCAGTTAAGTTCTATCTCATGTTCTCTCAGTTTTCCAGACAAAGCTGCCATAGGAAGTTTTGACAAATCTTTGGATTCTGAGACTGCTGTAACTTTTGGTTGCCAGCTTCTATCCAAACATTTCAGAACCTTTATATTCAATTCTTCTTTGTCAAAGACTTTTCCCATGCCTGTCATGTGATTCAATATGTGTGTGAACCTTTTCTACACATCAATAATATTTTCCCCTTGCTGCATGAACAATTCATATTCATGAATGAGCGTGTGTTTCCTTGCCCTTTTTAAGTCCCCAGTTCCTTCATGAGTAACCTCAAGAATGTCCCACATCTCCTTAGTCGAGCTGCACTGAGACACTCTGAAAAACTCATCAAGATTCAAAGCAAATGTAATAATTTTTTTAGCTACAAAATCATATTGAGCTTTTTTACTTTCAGCTTCAGACCACCCAAACCATGTTTCCTTAATAGTTTCATCTTTAACAACATGCATAGGAAATAAAGGACCATTCACCACAACTCTTGATACCAATTATTGAAATAAGGGGAAGCTAAGTTCAAGAGGGGTGAATTGTACTTAGAAGATTTTTGCAAATATTTAGTTTACAAAAAATCAAAGAGAATTCTAACAGATTGTTCTGAAAACCAACAGATTAATTTTGTATTCGAAATACACTGATACAAGAAATGAATCTGTTTTATTTAAAAACAATTGAGTAATATTTTCAATACACACATTTTAGAACAAAATCTTATAAAAACAGTTGAAATGATTTAAATCTATTTTAAAGGAAATAAATATCAAGATTAATTTCAACAGGTTATTTTTTAAATTAACAAATTCTTTTTATGATCAAGAAATACTGAAAATAAATTTATACTGATTATATGGTAGGTACAAATTCCAGGAGAATCAATTAGTGCTTTAAGAAAACAATTGATAATATTAGAATCAATGAAATCTTATTAAACTATTTTTTGTTTCAATTAATATTGTTAATCACCAAGTAATACAAATTGCAACAAAATATATCAATATTCAATGTAACAACCACTATCAATTATCACAATAGTTTCAGTTATTACAGAGAATCAATACAAATATGTAGAGAACAGAAAGAACAAATTATTTTTTTAAAACAACAAATTGATTGTATTAGTGCAAATTATTATGCAGACATTTTATAAAGCAGAAATAAAGAACACATAAAAGACACCAAGAATTTTATATTAGTTCACTCATAACAAAGCTATATCGAATTTCACCTCACACCAAGGTGAATTCCACTAAAACAATACAATTTCTTTACAAGAAGTTACAAATTTATTTTTGAACAGTATAAGAACATAAACCCCTTACTGTAACACCCTATCACAATTGAGAAACGTACCAAGAAACTCTATCTTGACCATAATCTAGTATATAAATACAGTATAAAAAGGAACAAATTAACCTGGAAAGTGAATCAAGAAAGACAAATGGATTCCTCAAATTCACAACAACAGTGAATATATTTGACCATAATCTAGATTATGAAATTTTTGCTCGAATAAACCTTAGAGATATTTCAAAAGTTATTTCTCATAAAAACTTGAATCACAAAGGCTCTCTCAGATGTAAAAGTTGTTAAATGTATAAGTTACCTTTTTTTGAAACAATGCATACCCTTTTATAGAGATTTAACAAAAATGGAATTCTTAGAAAAATGTGCATTTAAGTAAAATCAATATGTTGAAAACTCGAAGCAATCAATTGATTTCAATTAAAGAAAAATAATATCCATGAAAACTTATTTTTCTCAAATGGAAAGAACTGAAACTGAAAACATTACTTATGTATTTTCAATCAACTAATTTAAAAGATAATAGATTGAAAAACTGTACCTTTCCAGATATCAATTTAAAAACAAGTTGAATTTTTTTTTAACCAATTAATAATATTTGTTCTTGGATTCATTATCATTGCTAAAGGCATAAGATAAATCAAGACACAAAAAACAAAAATTAAACTACCTAGACACTTAAAGAAGAAAGTCTTCAATATGGCTCCATCAAACATCAAAGTTAGAAGATGTCCAACAAAGATTTCATGGAAAATCCAAGTAATTTTGAGTTGGTTTTGAACATAGGCAATTTTCGTGCAAAGAATCATCAAATTTTGACCAGAGGATTTTTTTTGCAGTAATGATTGGAAACAAGCACAAATGGGTAAAAAATGATGTTGTAAAGGTTTGGTGGAAAATCCAAGTCATTTTGAGCTGGTTTTTCACTTAGGCAATTTTCATGCAAAGAATCATGAAGTTTTGACCTGAAGGATTTTTAGCCCTATTGATGGAAAAAAACCAAAAATGGATAAAAATGATTTTGGAAAGGTTTGGTGGAAAAACAAAGTCATCTTTAGTTGGTTTTGACTGGTTTGCCACTTAGACAATTTTAATGGTTTTGGTGACTAGTCGGGTTTAGTGAGAGGAGTCATGAAATTTTGACCTTAAGCTTTTTTAGTCCTCTTCCCGGGGATTATGTTTAGAAGGTTTGGTTGGAAAGACAAGTGATATCATGAGTTGGTTTGCAAATTAGGTAACTTTCATGCGATAAATCATGAGATTTTGACTAGAAGGGTTTTTTAGCCATATTGATAGGAAACAACCACAAATTTTAAGTTGGTTTTGCATTTAGGTAATTTTCATGCAAAGAAACATGAAAGTTTGACCAAAAGGATTTTGAGCCTCATTAATGGGAAACAATCACAAATGCGTAAAAACTTAGTTTAGGAAGGTTTGGTGAAAAAGAAAGTCATCTTGAGTTGGTTTTGGTTGGTTTGTCATTAAGCCAATTTTAGTGGTTTTGGTTACTAGTCAAGCTTAGTGCAAGGAGTCATAAAATTTCGAGCTCAAGGTTTTAGTCCTCTTCAGGGAAAATATGTTTGAAAGGTTTGGTGGGAAAACAAAGTAATCGTAAGTTTGTTTGCAACTCATGTAATTTTAGTGCGAAAAATCATGAAATTTTGACCAAAAGACATTTTAGCCATTTATAGGAAACAACCACAAATGGGTAAAAAATAATGTTGGAAAGGTTTGGTGGAAACCAAGTCATTTTAAGTTGGTTTTGCACTTAGGTATTTTCCGGGCAAAAAATCATGAATTTTTTACCATAAAAGGTTTTTTCCCGTAATTGTAGAAAACAACCACAAATGGGTAAAAGATGTTGTTGGTAAAGTTTAGTGTCAAGTCATTTTGATTTGGTTTTGCACTTAGGCAATTTTTGTGGAAAGAATCATGAAATTCTAACCGATAGGATTTTTTGCCTTGTTGATGGGAAACAACCACAAATGGATATATAATGATTTTGGGAAGGTTTGGTGAAAAAACAAAATCATCTTGAGTTGGTTTTGCACTTACAGAATTTTCGTGCAAAAAATCATGAAATTTTGACCGGAAAGATTTTGAGCCCTATTGGTGGGAAACAAGCAAAAATGAAAAAAAAAATGAATTTGAGAAGGTTTGATGGAAAAACAAAGTCATCTTGAATTGGTTTTGGTGGGTTTGCCATTTATCCAATTTTAATGGTTGTGGTGACTAAACGAGTTTAGTGCAAGAAGTTATCAAAGTTCGACCTCAAGATTATTTAGCCCTTTTCTTGGGAAATATGTTTGGAAGGTTTGGTGGGAAATCTTTGCGACTTAGGTAGTTTTATTTTGCAAAAAATCATGAAATTTTGACTTGAAGACTTTGTTGGGAAGGTTTGGTGGAAAAACCAAGATACTTTGAGTTTGTTTTGCACTTAGGCAAATTTTATGCAAAGAATCATTAAATTTTGATCAGAAGGATTTTGAGCTTTATTGATGGGAAACAACCATAAATGAATAAAAAATAATTTTGGGATGGTTTGGTGAAAAAACATTTCACCTTGAGTTAGTTTTGGTTGGTTTGCCACTTATCCAATTTGAGTGATTTTGGTAACTAGTCAAGTTTAGTGTGAAGAGTCATGAAATTTCGACCTTAAGCTTTTTTAGCCCTCTTCATAGGAAATATATTTGGAATTTTTGGTGGGAAACCCAAGTAATCATGAGTTGGTTTGAAACTTAGGTAATTTTTGTGCGAAAAATTATGAAATTTTGATTAGAAGGCTTTTTAGCCGTATTGATAGGAAACAACCACAAATGGGTAAAAGTTGATGTTGGGAAGAATTGGTGAAAAACCAAGTCATTTTGAGTTGGTTTTGCATTTGGGCAATTTCCGTGCAACGAATACTGAAATTTTGATCCCTATTGGTGAAAAACAGACACAAATGGATAAAAAATAATGGTAATGGTGAAGATCCCATATTTGATTTGCCACTTATCCAATTTTAATGGTTTTGGTGACCTCCCTTCAACCAAGCTATTACACTTAATGAAGGTGGAACACCAAATAACCTAATAACAAAAAAAATATCTATAAATATATTCAAACAACCTCATTGAGAAAAGACTAAGAAAAATAAAGTAAAAATATACAAGCAAAATACATCATGCAAATAAAACTTTTCTATACTTTGATTTTTGAAGTTTTTTCTACTCTTAGAATTATTTTATTTTTTTGCCCTTGAAGAAGTAATAATTATTTTAAAGTTAAAATGGTTGTTTTGCTACTACTTTTCCCAACATAAGTGTCTTTCTATGTGGGAAAGAGTACAAAAGATAATAATGAAGAAACTTAAAAACAAAACAATATACTAACAAAACTTAACTCTACCCTCCATCCCCCTCTCTCTCCACACATATATATAGCAATAGAATTTTGTAAAATCATAAGAAAAATAATACTTTGACAACCATGAGAGTTGTATATAATTCTTGATGGAATTGATTTATATATAAATATATAATAAGAATAAATTTGTAATTAAATGATATGGAAAAATATTAAATATTAAAATAATAGTATTGAAGATTGTATAAAAAAGTAGGATTGTGAATATATCATTACCCTAATCATAATTCATCAAAAAAACATACAACTAATAAGTGCTTAAATATTTTGTGTACTTTAATTTAATTTAATCTAATCTAATATAATAAATCTGAAAATAAAAATTTAAAATGAATGAATTTGTAGTAATTAGTATTACAAAGTGGACTTTAAGCCTAACTCAACCCCATAAAACCGGCTCATAGGGTTGAGGTTTGCACCCACTTATATACAATGAAAGACTCTAATCTGTAGTCGATGTGGGATCTCCAACACACTCCCTCACGCCGAGACTGCCAACTCGTGCGTGGGACTATATATTATGGGTTGTCCGATAGCGGCCCGATAGCGGGTGGCACGATAGGCCCAACAAATACTCACTAGGATAGGCTCGAAATGACTCTGATACCATATTACGAAGTGGACTTGATTAATTTGAGCGTGAGGGGCAGGATCCTCAAGGTTTTGCTGACGCAAAATGTTGACTAAAGTAAACGAGATAGTTATTTTATTGAAGACTTAACTTAATCAAACTAATTTTTTGTAAATAACTTTATCTTAAATCTAACACACTAACCATTTACAATTTATTTTTCTAACTCAAATATTCATGCGTTAATCTTCAAAATTTAAGTATCATATTTCATTAGTGATTAGATTACTTATCATGATTAATTTATATAATTTTATATTTTTTAGGATGCTACACAAGTTATTAATCAAACATTGACTAAATTTAATGTTTATTTTATTTTTATTTTATCGTGTTCTTTTTTTTATTATCCTATTTTATTTACCATATTATGACTATTAAACAAGATTTCAAAGAATAAAAATACGGAAAAATGTTGACTAAAAATGAAATAGGGTTTGTAGAAATTATATAGTTAAAACTTATTAATAGTGTCAATATATGTTAAAAACACTTTAAATATGTATGTTTAATGACATCCAAAGTTTTTAACAAATGTTAACTTTATTTAAAATTTAACAAAAAGATAAATTGAAAAAGATGGAAATAAATTTGTGAATAAAGATGAATGAACAAAATTAAATTAAGGAACAAATATGCCTAACAACAAATATGAATACCCAAATATTAGGTACCTTTATTATTTGGTATAGACTAGTTGAATAAATAATATTTCGTTGTTTTTCTTACATTTTCTTAGGCATATTAATATTAAAATTAAAATGAACTTCGTACATATTCATAAATAAAAAATGCAAAAGATAAATTTTATGAAATTATTATTGCTAAATGCTACTGGGTATAAGTTGATTAAGTAATTAGACCTTCATTTACACAAACATATTAATTAATATTAAAATTAACAGAACTTCATACCACAACCGAATAAATAAAAATTAAATTTATGAGTTTATTATTATTATACTTATTTATAAAAATTAATAATATGACATTTTTTAACCATTTTTCTTATACAATTTTTGCTATTTATTCTTGTAAAAACGACTAACTTTATTGATTTAATAACATGTAAGAAATTATTCATAATAAATTTCATTGCGTAATTATAAATAAATATCTATACCTATATATAAAGGGGATTCCCTTCTTAACTGCTCTTAATTTTTTTTCCTATTTTATCCTTATATTAATATTTAATTTTATTATTGTATTATGGTCTTTGTGTCATTTCTTATTCTCCTCTTAACTGCTCTTAATTTTGTTCCCTATTTTATCCTTATATTAATATTTAATTTTATTATTGTATTATGGTCATTGTGTCATTTCTTATTCTCCTCTTAACTGCTCTTAATTTGTTTTTCCATTTTATCTTTACTTAATAATTTATTGTATTAATTTATTTTGTTTGTTATTATTTAACTGGAGAGTAGAGAGAGTGGAGAAATTGATTAGTTACTTTTCTGTTTTAAATATCTTCTTCTCTATTAAATAAAAAATTAAATATATTTATAATATTTTGTGTACCACTTTAGCAGGAGAGTGAAGATGATTTGGTACGTTACTTTTTCTGATTTAAACTTATATTCTCCACTACACATGACTCACGTATCCTACTTCCCACTTTCTCTTTCCTATATAGGTACCTACTTCTCACTTTCTCTCTCCACTACACATAACACATTTTTTTTACCATACTTCTCACTTTCTTTTCTCTTTCCTTTTCACTTTCATGGAAAATCATACTTTCATTTCTTTGATTAATCTTGCACTTTTCATTGATTGTTTGTGAGTTTTTGGGATTTTTTTTGCAGTGGCTTTGGATCGGTGATTGAGAAAATCTCGACAAACTATGGTGTTCTAGGAGCATCTCTTCAAGGTTTATTTGTTTTTCAGAAACTATGCAGGTTTTGTTGTATAATGATTATGAAGGTTTTGTTGTGTCTAATGAGGGTCTAGCCTATACTCAAGACTGAAAAAGATATTGATGTAAGTTCTTTAGAAGAAGAATTTGTCGAAGACCTGCTTGAGCAACATAAATGAGATTGAGTTTGCAAATCAATGACATATGATCTTAACAACCTACTTTTGCGTTGTTCCCTTTTTGTTTTCTTCCTTTTCTTCTTCTTTGGGCAATTCATTATCTACCATGAATTTGAATTATATGCATATATATTACGGAATGTAGATGTACAATACATTTCATTTATTTCTTCTGGGGAGAAGAATACTGTGCAACAATTTTGAGAGAAAGTTGGTTGCGAAAGAATCCTATTTCAATGGGTATAAAAAAAGTGCAACAAATCTAATACATATACCTCAAATTTTTATATCTTAATTATAAAGCATTAAAGTTAAATACATATTAATTATTGTTTTTATGATCATTTAATATCTGTTGTGATTTTCTTCTGCCTATCATAATTATGTGGTGTTGTGATTGTCTTTGTAATTTGATAACATAGAACCTATATTTTCTCAATATTGCACTACATTATAATTCAAACCTTTTTAACTTTTTTGCTTTGCTTTATATTAAATTATAAAAAAAGTTGGAAAGTGATAACTTCTCATACTCTAATTTCACATCCGCAATCATAGAATAATGTTTTTTCATTATTACTCTAATTCAAATTTGAACAGCAAAATTAGTATGTAAAATGTTTCAATTTTTTATTTTATGCATTATCTTATTTTGGTTTATATTTTTATTTATGAAGATCTGGTTTTTTTTATGTTGTGGAACATAATTTAATGAGAGGTCTTTTAAAATTATTATGTAAACCATAATAAACATAATTTTACTAAATTTAATGAGTTTTAATAATATTCAATCAATATGCATTTAAAAAAAAGTTTTTATGACATAATTTTCACAATCTATGTTAAAACAAAATGACTATATATATATGATCGTCTATATATTTGATTTAAAAGATTAAATATTACTATAATCACTAAAATAATATAAAATATAAATATATATTAAAAAAAAATAAAAAATCGGATACACGCGCGACCCGCTAGTATTAATAAAATAAATTGCTTTTACAACTCGTTTTTTATATATCTATTTCTAATTCTAATAATTATTTTTTATTTTGATAATTTTATAATAATTAATATTTTAGTTACAAACGTAATAAAAGAAAATAACAAAGTGTACTAGTTATTATTAAATAGTTAATTAATTGTGTTGGATAAATGCACACGCTCAATGACAACAACGACTTTTTTGTGTAAACGAGTGGGTCTCACTGTCTCGGGAAGAAGAAAAAGAGGAAAACACAGGTTCAGAAATGAAAGACAGAGGTTGAACTTACCTAGGCAGAATCGAAAATTTCGAAAGAGATTAGAATTTGAGGCTCGAGTTGGATGAGTTGAATCAGCGGAAATGGGCGCGAGTCGGAAACTCCAGGGCGAGATTGATCGTGTTCTGAAGAAGGTTCAGGAAGGCATCGAAGTCTTCGATAGCATCTGGAACAAGGTTCTTCTCTTATTCATCTTCTTCAATTTCGAGTTTATTCTGTTTCCGAATGACACGTGGCGGTTGGTGAGTTAGGTCTACGACACGGAGAATGCGAACCAGAAGGAGAAGTTCGAGGCTGACCTGAAGAAGGAGATTAAGAAGCTGCAGAGGTACAGGGACCAGATTAAGACATGGATTCAGTCCAGCGAAATCAAAGATAAAAAGGTGAAAATTCTTTCTCTTCTTTTAATCTTCTGTTGCTTATTATAGTTTTTTTTTTCCTTCCCTTCAAACAGGTCCTTACTTTCCACTCAAGCATTTATTTGGAAGAATGAGGTTAATAAGGATTGAATCCTTAATTATGAGTCAATAATAGCTCTAAAACTGTATTATGAATTAAATCTGCCAAATTCTTATGTTTTTGATGGGTTGTTTGCAAATTTTATGTATAAAGTTGTAACTGTTTGACCGTGTAAGTGTAAGAAGAAGACATAGAAGCCATCAAATAAGTTTGATCAAATAAAGATAGACTAATAAATATAGGTGAAGGAAGGCCGAGAAAAAGAACTCTAGGGGGATCCACCAGCGTACAAAGTCCTTTCAGAGAATGGATTCCATTTCAAAGGGTGCATAACTGCATTGATAAACTCACACTAAACTGTCAAATTGGGATCCAATTTGTTATTTTCTTTAGGAGACATTAGGAAGGAATTGGAATGTAATAATTTTTATTTAGTACAGAAGAAAAAAAAGGTTCTCTATTCATTCAAACTCTCTACCAATGAGATAGAGATAGAAAAGAGGAAGAATTGAGGAATTCACATAGTACTTTTGATTGAAAAATTGATATGATTTATTTTGTGCTTTTCGCTCAATGAAGAAATGGGTCAACCACTATAGGATCAAACCTTGTGGGAATTAAATTTTAGATTAAAACGTCCTTTATGATGAATTGGTTTTTAATTGAATTTGAAAATGTGGGTGGACCCATCTAGTATCTAAATGTTTTTCCTGTTGTGTCATACAAGGTGTGAATTGTTGAGGGATTTGGTAGGTCGTGTTAGAATTTGTACACACATGATCCTTATCTTTTGTTATTAAAGAAGCCTACCTCCAAAAAGAAAACGTGATGCTATGGGAATGCACATTTCATTCTAATTCTCAAACACTATATCAATGTTTTTCTCTTGATCTTAATCAATATTGTGTCTGTTGATGCCTGTTTCTTTGAGTCTGCCTCAAATGCTTCTCCAACACCTATTGACATTCCAGTGAGAGACCATCTTCGAAGAGTAATGATATAGTAGAAACTAAGCCTGATTCTTCCTCGACATTATTTCCCATATCGGATCTGGTCCCCTCCTTTGAAAATAATTGACCTATTTCTATTAAAAAATGTTGAAAGAAAAAGATTGAATGTATTTACAAATGTGATTACAATATACATTTATAGACTATTTACAACCTAATTATGGAAAGAAATAATAGGTAATTAAAGCTATACAAGTCAAATCAAATCACCAAAAGATATCAATTCTGTCCTAATAAATAATAAACAAAATCTGCTCTAATTATGAAATAATTATCTCCTAATTACGCAACAAAAAAAGTATACGTTCTACTTGCTACCCTTCCCTCCGCTATACTAACCTCGATTATCATCGACTTTCCACTTATATTATACTTGATTGTCATGATTAATGAAATTCAAAGTAGTGGTACTTGAGAGTTGGTTCCTTTTCTTGCTCAGAAATCAATTATTTGGTGTTGGTTGTTGTAAACTCTTAAAATAGGTCCTGATTGTAATATTAAACACTATAGAGCTTGCTTGATTGCCAAAGGATACACAAAAATCTCTGGAGAAGATTGTATATCCTTGATATTTTCGCTCTTGGTTTCAAAATGAAATCTATTCAACTTCTCTTCTCCATTGTAGCTATTCGTCATTGGACTTTGTTTCATCAATGCATTACTTGTTGTTTTCACAAGTCCCTATATGCTGTTGTTAAAATCATGTGTGAACTAGCATAATTATGGGATCTTGTGTGTACAAGGGATGTTGAAAGGAGATGTTGATGGCAGATTGAGAGAGGCATGGATTGTTGCGAGATCAAGAGGTTGAACGTCAAATCATGGGATCATGCGCCTTGTCGATCCTTTTCGCTTTTTGTAACTAGGGTTCGACGATCCATTTGTTGGCTAAAAAACGAGACCTAACATGAACAAAAAACAAAACCCAACACTTGTATGAACCTTTTGTTTTGCTAGGGTTCCCAACCATGGCGCAAATTAGAAACGAAGGAGACTATAGATGATGCACGCACCTCTTAGTGTTGATGTTGACATTGTTGTCGAATAACCATCACTATTGTTGCCAAAAGCTATCAAAGCAGTCATGCAGCTCCAGTGATGCTAGCTTCACCGTTGTCAGCATCCTAACACTCATGACCATCATTGTTGGTGTTGCCTTCACAGTTGCCGATGCTTGCTCGCTCAATGTTATGCTTTGTCTTTGCTTCTTCTGTTATTGTTGGAGAATGTTCTTTGTTCTTTCTGGAGAGTTCTCCATTCTGTTTAGAATTTGAAGGAGAAAAAAATGGCGTTAATTGAAGATATTACAAAGTTGCTGCACTATCAATACCACTCTTTGGATGAAACATCTTGTCCTCAAGGTGATATTGGAAGCAAAGTTTAGTCCACTTCTCCCATGTTGTGTTCTCAGCAAAAAAAACCATAACCATTGATCCAAAACCATTTGAATAGGTGGGGTTGTGGAAGTGTCCAATTTGGAATCAAGAATAGACAGGGGTTTCACGAGTGGGTGACGGTCCAAAGTTGTAAGTGAGCCTGAGTGGTTGCTTGGGGATCATGAAGCAATTTGAGCATAGAACAATGGGAAACAAGATGATGTGAGAAGTCTTAGGTAGCTAAGGTTGATGTAAGCAATTGCACCAATTTTCTATAGAATAGAAAAAGGATTGTAAAAGTGCTTGGACAACTTATGATAGTAAGCGTTGGTAATTGAAGATTAATGAAAAGATCTCATTTTAAGATAAACCCAATCCCTCGTTGTTGTGAGTTGATTTTAAGATTGTACATTTTATGGGTTGCACTTTGTTTATGAGTTTTTGTTTTAAGTAAAATATGGTGAGAAATTCAAAGAAGATTCCCACTGGACACGAACTTAACCAAGTGGTTAAGTAAGCGTGAAGGTTCACTTCTAGAGGACAAAGAGAAACAATTGTATGGTGAAGATGATGATGAGGTGCGAAATTAAGACAAGGAGCAAGATAAAGAAAAACAATGTAAAAGCTGAAATTAAAGAGTAGAGAAAGACATAAAATGGAATGGAAAGTGGTGCAAAGAAGAATGAAAAGGATGAAGGGATGAATAAAGCTTATGGAGTAAGGCAATGAATCATGCCACTTGGAATGGTGGAAGACTCCAAGATGAGTTGTGAAGCCGCCACTTGAAGTGCATGAACATTCAAGATAAGACAAAAAAAGGAGAGCACTCAAGTCTCGCTAAACACTCCTGCAGAGTTTATTTTCTATTTCCAAATTCAATGTGTTAATACATGGGGCAAGACATCCTTTATATAGGAAGGAGTGACTTGGAGAGCAAGATGAGAGAGAGGTAGAAAGGGAAGGGATGAGGGCAGCTCCAAGGGTTGACTATAGTCAATGCCACCCCTAGGCCTAGTTTCTAGAAACTAGGTTTAAAAACCCTAATCCTAGGTGCATTGTCATGAAAAGTGGGCTTTGGCACAAACCCAAATTATACCCTACTCTAGCTTATTCTTCTATTTGGAGCCCCAGTGTGATCCCAATTTATTTATATAAACTTGTCTTGTGAAAAGACTAGAAGGAAGAACATATGATATTTTGTTTTATATTTGGTTCTTCTTCTACTGAGGCTCTCTCGAGGTTTGGTGGGACCTGGTCTTGTATGCTGAGATGACTGACCTAATTGTGAAGTATTTGTTGTATCCTTAGTCATCTGCTTGTCGAGATGGTTTGTATCACTTGTAGAAGAGTGAACACCTCAACACTAGCATCTACGAAACACTTCATTGCTTATTGAGCCTTTTGTAAATGTTTGACAAGAAGTGAATTGAAAAATAAAGAATTACTTTATTGATATCAATTATACAAATTACATCCTCATAATCTTTATCTGTAATAACCAAAACCTTTTAAAAAAGGAAATAAAAATATGCCTTAATAAATAGGAAGATTTTGAAGATTCTTTTTCCGAATTACTATGGAGATATTGAGAATATGTTTTATTCTAATAATTTGTTGTATACAACGCTCCCTCTCAAGTTGGTAATTGACTATCAATCATTCCTAACTTTCTTATAAGATCATGGAATTGGCTATGAGGAAGCCCTTTAGTGAGAATGTGTGAGAATGTCTGCTCTATGAAATCCTATAGGAACATGAGTTGTAAGCACTAGGCCTCTGTCAAGGTTATCTTTGATAAAGTGCTTGTCAATTTCAATTTGTTTGGTCCTATCATGTTAGACTGGATTATGGGCAATGCTTATGGCTAACTTGTTATCACATCACAATTGCATAGGGATGTCAACCTTAATTTTGAGGTCATCAAGTATGGTTTTCATCTAGAATTCTTCACACACACCTTGAGCTATTAGGAAATGAGTTTTAAACCTAAGTTAACCCTGCAAAACTAGCTTGTAGGGGGAGGATGCCCTCATTCATATATTATAAGTTATCTTATCTTTAGACGTGGGATTCCTCTTCACGCTGAGGCTTTTATATCTTGAGCATTGAACTAAATATTTGTGGGTGGTCTAACGAGAGCCCAATAACGAATGCGTAATAGCTCCAAAGAACTTGACTGTAAGGTGAGGAATGCTTTCATTTATATACTAAAAATTGGTTTTATCTCTAGTTGATGTGAAATATCAAACATGAACAAATTTAGCTTCTACACTAGAACGAGATATTTTATCCTAATTTTTTATTATCCATGTCACTAGACTTTATCCAAGAAAATTACAGTGTCTAGATGTAGATTTTCTATCAATAACGAAACCCACATAGTTTGTATCAGTATATATCTTCAGGGTCAAAGTGTCTCCTTTCCTGAATAATTACTCTTTTCCTAGGCTTGACTTTAAGTACTAAAGAATTTTGTCAATTGCTTGCATGCGTTTTTCTCTATGATCATGCATAAATTGACTTATCAGACTAGTTGTATAAGCAATGTCTAGTCTCGTTTGTGATAAAGAAATAATTTTTCTTACAAATCTTTAATATTGTTTTTTTTTCTAAGGAGAACTCTCTTCAATGCCAATTCTATTATTCTATTCAATAGGGATTATGAGGTTCTACATCCTAGCTTACTTGTTTCGACCCAGTTCATATTTTCTTTGAGACGAAAATCTCTTTTTTTGAATAAGTAACCTCTTTCTATTCCAAGGAAATACTTAAGTTTTTCCAAGTCTTTCATTTCAAATTGGGCAGCCAATTTCTCTACTTTATCATCTGTTGCAATAATAATGTCATCCACATAGACTAACAATAGTATAAGTTTACATGTAATGAAGTGTTTTATGAATAAAGTATTTTCTCCTTGACTTTGCTTATATCCTGAGGAAACTATTGCTTTAGTAAATCTCCGAAACCATGCTCTTGGTGATTCTTTAAAACTATATAAGACATTCTTTAGGAGGAATACCTTATTCTTTCCGTCATGATTTTTCAAATCCGTGAGAAATCTCCATGTACACTTCTTCTAAATCTCCATGAAGAAAGACATTTTTCACATTCATATATATATATATATATAGATAGATATATGTATTAAAATAAAGGAAAAAGAAAAATAGGATAAACCCCTTGTGTAAAAATGCACACATAGGGTTGTTTATTTATAGATGAAAATAATAAGAGAAATTATGGGCTAAGTCCATTACATTAAACACTCCCCCTCAAGTTGATGCATATAAATCGTATGTAACAAGCTTGTGACAAATATAATCAATTTTGGGTCCCAAGTGAAGATTTAGTGAAAATATCCGTTAATTGATCATTTGAATTAACAAACTTAGTTTTTATGTCTCCAGACACAATCTTTTCTCGAAAGAAATGACAATCAATCTCAATATGTTTGGTCATTTCGTGAAAGACGACATTTGAGCTAGTATGAAGAGCAACTCGATTATCACATGAGTGTCATTTGAGTGACCTCTCCAAATTGCAATTCTTTGAGTAATTGTTTTAAGCTAAGTAAGCTCACGAGATCTTGCCAACACCTCCACCCCTCTTACTTCGAAAGTTGAACCTGATCTTCTCATTGCCATTCGTAAAGGTATACATTTTACCCATAATCCCTTTCCACATTATACTAATTTGAGCATAGACTATCTCAACCTTTTTATACCTGTCTTTTGTCTATTTCTTCTGTATCTATTCCAAAATTTGTAGGTAATACCTTAGCCCATCCTGGTTGACTCAGGCCATGCTTGATGAAATGAGTGCGCTTCAGAATAATGGAACTTGAGAACTCGTTCCTTTATAGTTTGGAAAATCTGTTGTTGGTTGCAGGTGAATTTTTGCTATCAAAGTTGATCTTGATAGTACTATTGATCGTCTCAAAGCTCGTCTTGTGGTTAAGGGTTATACCCAAATTTTTGGTTTACTATGGTGATACTTTTTCTTGACCTTTATCAATTGGATGTCAAAAATGTCTTTCTTAGAGGGGATTTGCAAGAAGAAATTTATACAGAGCAACCTCTCAGTTTTGTTGCTCAGGGGAGTCTTTTGGATCAGTATGTCGTCTCCGCAAATTTTTATATAGCTTCAAGTCATCAAGGGTTTGGTTTGAAAAATTTAGCAATGTTGTCGAACAGTTTGGTATGACTAGTAGTGAAGCAAATCATTCTGTTTTTTACTGTCAATCGAGTGTTGGGTGTATGCATCTTATAGTATATGTTGATGACATTGTTCTTATAGGCACTAATCACCATGACATATCATAGTTAAAACAACACCTTTGTCAATACTTTCAAACCAAAGATCTTGTAAAACTCAAATATTTCTTAGGGATTGAAGTAGCACAATCCAATACTGGTATTCTTATCTCAAAGAAAATATGCAATTGGATATTTTGGAGGAAATTGAGTTGATGAATTCGAAATTTGTTGATACACCCATGGATTCCAATGTCAAATTTCTACCAAATCAGGGAGAGCCTCTCTTAGATCCTGGAAAGTTGAACTGTCTGACTGTTATTCATACTGATATTTTCTTTTGCAGTCAATATGGTATCTAGAGCACAAGTTTGGGGTTCAATTTTCTCTGGTGAACCCACCCACTGTTCACCGGTGTTTTCCAGCCGCCACCCCACCACGTCCTCGCTGTCGGAGCCTTGCCGAAAGCTCTAATCCCATATTAAGAATTGAACTTTGAGCCTAACTTAACCTTACAAAAATAATTCATAAGATGAGGTTTACATCCAATTATATACTATGAATTGACCCTATCTTTCTAGTCAATGTGAGATCTCGAACAATATGTATGTATATATATATATATATATATATATATATAAGGAGAAAAGTATAATATAAGGAAAAGTTATATTATGTGACACTCAACTCTTAGGCTAGGTACATACACCCAAAAAGCAGTTTTATGAAAGTTGTATGATACAATAACAACCAAAATTTTTACAGAACAGCAATGAAAGCTAAGAAACTACACGAAGTCTTATCCTATGTCTTGATGTTGTGTTTCTAGTTAATATGTAGAAGATTGGTTTTTATTCTTTGATTGAATGGCAAGTAATGGATAATCAAAGCGCATTTTAGTATGGAACAGTTAAGTCATGTTTGCTACTATGCTATGTTTTGTCTATTCATCGGTTCTATATTGCACTTTTTCTTTCTGGTTGTGCTTAGATGGTGGTATTGCTAGTTTGACTTGTTTGATCGTGTGTGGTATGAAATGTTCTTGTAGTAAATTTTGGATTTTTAACTTGATTTTGAATTTGACATTTGTTTTTCTTTTAACTTGATGTGTGATAGGTTAGTGCCTCGTATGAGCAAGCTCTAGTGGATTCACGCAAGCTTATTGAGCGTGAAATGGAAAGATTCAAGATCTGTGAGAAGGAGACAAAGACAAAAGCATTCTCTAAAGAAGGCTTAGGTCAACAGCCCAAAACTGTGAGTTTTTAGCTTGGGGAAATATTCTTTTTTATTTTATAGCATTTTGGACCTCTGTAATTGTATTTATGACAAAGTTTTTCATTCTCAATCCTTCGTGATAGGATCCTAGAGGGAAGGCTAAATCAGAGACAAGGGATTGGTTGAACAATGTGGTACGAAATTGATTGAAATGAATAACTATCATTTTTACTATTTTTCGTGAATTTGATTTGAAACGTAACTCAACCCAAAAGTTAGCTCCTGGTGTCATTCAGGTGAGAATAAGCCAAGCCTTCATTAAACACACACACACATCTCGTGCCTGGAACAGGGCATATAGAGTGTGGAGATTGTTTTAAAAAAGGGAAAATCATACTGTCAATTTGATTGTGTGGTAATCCATGGGGCCAAGTTTATTTTTTGGATACTGGAAGATGTATCAATTTAAAATCTACTGTGGGATCTGATACTATTTTGGGGCTAACTGAATTCCAAAACCTATCCCTTTAGATGAGTATTGCCCAAGCCTCTTTATAAATTGTATGGTGGCCATATTTGTAGTTGATATGGGATCTTAACAGTTATGATCGAAGTTTGGATATTACTCATTACTTTAATAGCTTGTATGCTTAATGTAACTTCATAGTACTAGGAAAATGATTAGTCATGTTTTCTTTCTCCCTAATGGTTCTTGCAAGTAGCCACATGGAAAATAGTGCAGGTTCACTGTTGACTGTTCAGATACCTATTCACTGATGAAATTTCACTTTTGAATTTGGTTCTCAACATTTTCTTTCCATAATTATGTTTATACAAGTCTTCTGTCTACTTCACATCATATGATTAACATTGGAGTTCTCTGTTTATACAAATTTATTGCCTTCTTACTTCATGATTAACATTGGAGTGTCTCTGTGTACTGCCGAATATCTAGAAGACGCTATACTTATTTGGAACTTTGAATAGCTTACTTATATTTCTTCCTCTGGAAAATATTACTTTAAATATTTGAGTAGGTTGCGGAATTAGAATCTCACATCGATAACTTTGAAGCTGAGCTTGAAGGACTTTCAGTAAAAAAAGGAAAGAGCAAGCCACCCAGATTGGTATGTGTAGTAAAGGAAATACAATTTATGGGATCGATGATTTATCTATATCAGTATCCCTGCTGCAGTTAGTATTTCCTTGTACAGCTTTAATTACATAATTAGGAGATTTAATTACATTTGATAATTAGGAGGATTAATAGGATGACAACATATTTTATATTTATTGTGTACAGGGATAGATTATATCCATCATTAATTAGGATTTTATATTATTAAGTCTTTGTATTGTATTTAAGAGCAATTGCTCTTCTACAAATAATATCAGAAACAATTTTCCTGACAATCTAAGTCATGACTATTAAAATGTTTCTGTGTTGTTGGTCAGATACATCTAGAAACATCAATTACTCGGCACAAGGCTCACGTAAAGAAATGTGAGTTTATCTTGAGGCTACTAGATAATGATGAACTAAGTCCAGAGCAGGTGAATGATGTCAAAGATTTCTTGGATGACTATATAGAGCGTAATCAGGTTTGTCTTGCATAGCTTAAACACTTTTTATTCTGTTTTTAAACACTAGAATTGAGGAAATTAATTTATGTATCCTTTATATAGTCCTTGATGAGAGTCTTGAGTTAGTTAGTGTGAGAAAATAACTCCTTTTACTAAATAGTTAGTTAGTGTGGGTGTGTAACTTTTATCAGACTGTTAGTTAGTTATAGTTATCATTATTTGTTGCATTTTGTAAGAGTAGTTTGTTACATTGGTCACTGTGAGGTCTTATTCAATCCTTCAAAGCCAGATTTAATGTAAGGTTTGTATGTTATTTATATACTCTATTTTAGCCATATCTCTAAACAATATGGTATATTCAACAAGTTGTAACTGGCCTAGTCAGTTAGATGAACTTCTGGAGTCTATATATAACTTTTGTCAATAGAAGTTCATGACTTATACAAACTTAGAATAATAAACGCAAAGTTTCTTTTCTTTTTTGTTTTCAATGGATACCATGCGAAATTTATGAATTGGTATTAAGTTTTTGGCTTCCCTATTTTTCTTTTTTTATAGGAGGACTTTGAAGAATTTAATGATGTTGATGAGTTATATAGTTCATTACCCCTAGATAAGGTGGACTCACCGGAAGATATTGTAACAATTCCCCCTGGTCTTGCTAAGGTATTTGTTTAACGATTATGGCTATGTTGCAAATACTTGAGAGGTGCACAACCGCACACATTAACACATATTGATGCATCTGTAGTTGAATGTTTTCCAGCTTCTATTTAGATACCTTTTTCTTCCTTTCTTTATTTCAAAGTTGTCATAAACTACAAATTGAAGAATTGCTTCTTGAAAATAAGTTAATGTTATGCACATTAGATTGAGATTTTTCCGCAACTAGTACGGATCTAGGAATTAATTCCCTCAATAAACCCTTTGCACACATTATTTCCCCCAACTAGAACTAAACTTTTCATGGTGAGAATTCGACTCCCAGGAAAGCGAATTCTGACCTATGTTTCTCACTTCCACAATAAAAATGTTCCCAAAATTTGGTTTCCGGGGAGGGTCGAATTCTAGGGGTCTTTACAAATGGTCGGATAATAGAAAATGACGGCGTCCACTTTAATTGTCCGTCTCCTAAATTTTTTTCGCATCCCTCATAGTTGTATCTTTTCCCATTTAAAGTAGAATGTTTTTGGTGCTTTAGGACTACAAGATCAAACATTGTTGATGAGGTTGTACTATCGCCAACCTCAACTAACCACACAAGGGAAAATTAGGTATGATGTTGTTCAGATAATAACTGATGAAAATGTTTCTGAATTGTTAACTTAGAAGTCTCAATTTTAATTTCCATTTTCTCAACGCATTGACTGCATCCAACTCTACAACAAATCTAGAACCATTCAATTTAACTAAAGCAATAATCTACTATGAAGGACTATTCCAACGGGCCACCATAGTAGAAAGTTCAAATGGTTATGGTCTAATCTACACATGTGTCAACCCTAAAAGAATGTCAATCCCACATAACTACTCTTTTAATAAACTATTTTACAACATATCGAAAATACTACAATATGGAGACCAAAAACAGGTTATAGAAATAAACTATTGTTGTCCAGCTAGAGTTGTCAATAAAACACAACACAATACAAATACAAAGTAATGTTGACGTCCAACAAATGATTAATTGTTGGAAAAGCACTCAACTTCTTAACCCAAGTGTGCAACGTGAAGATTCATCTACAAAAATGGAACAATTTGTCCAAACTAAAAATTTACACAATGCAACACCTTAAGAATTGGCTCAGGACTTACAAAATAGTACCTACATCAACCATCTAGGCAAATCAACATCCACACTTTTCTAAACTAGTAGTGCTTTCATTGTTGTCATATTTATGTTATATAAATCTCATGTATTGTCTTTCATCCACCTTTAACTAATAAATAAATTGTATTTTAATTAGTTGCTAACACATATTTCATTTCACTTTATGTTTTCTTATATATATTTATAACTAAATATTATTACATAATATTTGTTATTATACTTTATAATATATATTTATATATAACTCATTCTTTATTTATATCATACTTTATAATTTACTTTTCATTTTAAATTTTAAAATCATAATTTATGAACTTATTTTTTTATTAAACCGAATGATACACTTATTCACTTAATTTTTTTTATCATTACATACCTATAAACAATGAATAACTCATCTTTTGTTTATAACTTTTTAAACCATACAATTAATATTTTTTTTATAAAATACGCCAACAATTTTATTTAAATTTTGCTATAATTTATTTTGATATCCTTTAAAAAAATACCAAGATTTAATTCTGGTACCAATATTATAATTTACTATAATTTTTTCATCGAATTTGAAGTTTATTATAAAAATATAGTTACAAATTTATTATAATTATTCTTCGCAATTTATTATACAAATACAAAAACAAAAAATATTTATTTATTTTTCCCATAATATTTAGTTACTTTAAAATACTTATAAAATATTTAATTTCATTCTCGTTGTATTGGTATTATACTTTATAAATTTTAATATTTTAAATTTTCCAATTTTATATTTCCTTCTATTTCAATTTTGACACCCACTGACTGACCTTCCGCTCGTGTTCATTGTGGGATAAAAAATACCCCCAGAATTCGGTTTCTTGGGAACCAAATCCTGGGAAGATTTTTGTTGCAGAAATGAGAAACAGGTGCGAATTCGCTTTCTTAGGAGCCAAACTCTCACCATTCATTTTTTTTTTGATCAGCAGCCAAATTCTCACCATGATCTACTTGGGGAAATAATGTGTGAATCTATTGAGGGAATTAATTCCCAAATCCGTACCAGTTGCAGAAAAATCTCCATTAGATTTGTGTTACTGGATTGGGACACTCTTTTCTTAATGCGCTAGGACACTTTTTATGGAAAAAACTGTGATGGTAGCATTGAGCTTCAAAACAGAAAATAGTGATGGATTCTAATGATGTCATTTTAGTGGACTTGAGTTGGAACATTGATGTTATATGTGGGGACAAAAAAGGAGAGCTCCAAGTCACTCCTATCCCTTCCCTTAACATGAGAGTTGTTTTAGTACGTCCAAAAGTCCCTTATATCCAAAGTGAACCTTGGATATACCCTACTTGCTTGACCCACCGAGACATCTTCCTTTATGTTTATATATTATAATTTTTCTATATATGGATCTCCTAATTTATTTACTATTTTGGCAGGTGGCACCTGTGCTTAGCTTGAAGCCTTTGGCAACATCAGCTTCAGCATCACAAACATCTGTGTGTATTCTGCTATTCTTGCTTCTATGAGCTGAAAAAAATTGAGTCATTATTATTGAATTATAGGGATCTTTTTTTCAGAAATATTCAGTGAGAATATTTTTGCAGTTTATAAAAAACATGTTCCTGTTAGAGACACAAGGCTCACTTTGCCTTTCTAATTGTTTTTTAGTTATGGTTTTCAATGATATATAAACAATATTGGATAGGTTTGATGAGTTTTGGTTAAAACCCATGTTTATGGGAATTTTTATTTTTAATTGTCAAATGTTGTAACTTATTATAGTTGAATCAGTTTATGAGATGTCTTCACAAATTGATTAGTAGATTTAAAAGTCACGCAAGAAATGAAGAAAGTACTCAAATAGTTGTTCTAGCCCATGTTAACAATATTTATGTTACACAATGTTTACATTTTTTATAATGATATTTTTCTAATGGAACCTTTTAAGAATAGTACATGATGGTCAATCATGATTGTATTTGCACCAAGTGCTTGTGGCTGAACTACCAGTTAACAAAGAAAAACCTATAGCTTATGGGCAACTCCATTAATTGTTGGTTTGTCCTTATATGGGCAACTCCGATTTCTAATCATCAAATGCTTCTTTCCAGGAGCAAGCCGATGATACAGCTTCTCAGGATAGCAATTCTGATGTTGGTGCAAGAACTCCACCTCCTAAAAGTAGTACAGTTAGTTCTACTGCTACAACACCAGCAGGGAGTTTTGCTACTCCTGTTTCTATAAATGTTCCAGTGCCTAACTTGTCAAGTCCACCAGCCATTTCTTCAGTGACACCTGGTTCAAATTCTGTTCGGAGTTCCTTGGAAATTAGTAGTGCCGTCACTGCTTCACCTTTTGTAAATCAGTCTAGCACTATGAAAGAGGAAGAGATTAATAGTTTCCCTGGCCGAAGACCATCTCCATCACTTTCAGATGTTGCACTCATAAGGAATATCAGCAGAAACAGTCTATCAAATCAAACAACAAATAGCATACCTCTTGTTTCTGGAAACATGGTTTCCAGCAATGGGCCTCTTGGTTCAGTTTCTTCAGCTTCTGAAATAACCAAGAGAAACATATTGGTTGCTGATGATAGACTCGGAAGCAATGGGATGGTGTCGGCTCTTGTATCCCCTTTAAGTAATAGAATGATTATGCCTCAGGTTGCAAGGGCTAGTGATGGAACTTCCTCAGTTGACTCTAGTAATGCCGGCGAAGGTGCAACTGTGTCTGGGAGAGTTTTCTCCCCTTCTGCTATTCCTGGCATGCAATGGAGACCTGGAAGTCCCTTCCAGAATCAGAATGATGTGGTACACTATTGCTCTTGAATTTTCTTTTGCTATTCCAACTGTCATATTGCCTTTTGCTTATTTGTTGTACTCAAAGTGTGAGCTGTTAGTTACTTTTCTTCTCGAATTATAAGTACATCATTCATTAATGATCTAACTTGGAATTTTGCTTGTATTGCTATATTGGTTGAGCTTGCAACTTGTATATAGTTCCAAACTGAAGATAGATGTCTAACGTTATTAATAGACAATAAAAAACTAACCTACCCTAGCATGCAACCTTACCCTTGCATATCAAAAGAGACTGTTTCTGGATTTGAATCCATGACCAACCGGTCACATAGGCTTAACTTTACTGTTGTGCCAGGCTTGCCTTCAATGTTATTAATAGGCAATATCGGATAAAATAATAATGTGCAATTAGATTGTTATACTACTGGTTGTTGTTCATTTAGTTACTTAGAGGTACAGGACATCAAATCATCTAGCTAAATATTTAAGCTGTGTATGCATTTGATATCTAAAATCCATTATTTTATTAGACCGAGTCATACACATAGTTACTTAAATTTCATGCCACCCTCAGTTTTATCGTATCTTATTTCTTGTACTTATTATCTGATACAAACTGGATCAGAAGAGATGAAAAGAAAGAATGATGGAACACTTAATAAAAAAAAAGAATGATCAAATCCCCAGGTAATTTGGGAGCAGTAGCAGCATGCAACTTCACCCTTCTGTCCCTTCCCTTAGTATTTATACTCTTCCCACTTCTATTCTTTAACTAACATAACAGTGTTTCAGTTATTCTGGTACAAAGCCCAAGGTTTTGATCCTAACATAGTCCCATCTCTTTATAGAGGATCTCCTGTCACTATCATATAAGTACAATCATGTTTTATGATAAATTTTCACCTAGTAGACAAGACAAGCTAAACCATTTATACGTAAAATGTGTTTGTAGCAAATCCAATGATATGTACGGAGATCTCTGGAAGACTAGAACAAGTATATACTCTTCCAAATGAATTATGTATTCAATAATTGTTTGGCTGATAATTTCATTAATCATATAGTTGTACGGAGTTCATCACAGGTGATGATTGTAGTTTGAACTTGATTTTTTCATAAGTTTTATGATGAATACCTTTAACTAAGATTTTTCATACCTTCTCTTGTCTTTCCTTTTTCTCTTGGCACATTTCTTGAGGATTTCTTGTTCTCTTGCTTTTCTCTTTTCTATCTTATTGAATGATTTAATTATCAAAGATTAGAAAAATCTTTTATGCTTGTTTTAGTGACTTTGGTGATCTTCCATTCATTTGAGGTCAGCTGCTAATTTACATGTGAAAGTATTTTGTGGATGAGTATGTATATAGGCCTATTCACATGAAAAATGTTACTTGGGTGCACATACAGACCCATGCTAGGGAGATGGTAGTTTTTAGCATCAGTTTTGAGTCTTGTACGACTACAAATAGATCACGTAATATAGCTAAGTTTTTTTCTTGTTCACGTAAGAAGTTATATATCTTTAGTTACATAGAAGTGCATTGTTCTGGCAGGCAAAGTTGGAGTAGAATCATAACATAACATACTTAATAGTACATGTAATAATGATCTCGGACTAAGGATTTTATGGGATGGGATGGGACTTATATTTTTTTTATTCCTTTGAAGGGACTTATTTATTTTATACTTCAGGGTCATGTTCGTGCAAGAACTGAAATAGTTCCTGATCAAAGGGAAAGATATTTACAGAAGTTCCAGCAAGTGCAACAACAAGGCCAAAGTGCCCTTCTTAATATGCCATCTTTTCCAGGAGGGAATCCCAAGCAGTTTTCTTCTCAGCAGCAAAATCCTCTCTTCCAGCAGGTATCATTTTTCTGCATTTTTTTTCTCTTTTTTACACTGAATTTAAATAATGAAGATTCATTAAGGGCCAAAATATTGATGATTCATTGTGTAGTTAGAAAATTAAAGATTTTATCTACACTTTAACACCTGACTTCAAAGGTAGATTTGCTGAGCCTTTTGCATTTGCTGGAATCCTTGAGTTATCTAACCTAAATATGCAAGTCCGTGCATTTCTTCTGATATATTCGTCATTGTTTTTGCTTGGGCTCTATACTGTATGCATACACTTGGTTGCAAATACATTTGGGAGTTGAATCTATTGCTTTTGTTTTTTCAGGAATCATAAAGAAATTTAGGAGAAAACAGTAGTCCCATTATTTTCTTTCAATTAGTTTAATTATACAACTCATTCTGATTGAATTGAAGCATTTATGAAAACAGTTTAAATTGCTAAGACCTCTTATACATGCTTTAACAATTGTTAAATTAGAGGAAATAGAGCGATATTGAGTTGAAATCGTGTGTTTCTGAGACAATAGGAATTCTTTATTTATGTTGAGAAAACAAAATAAATATGTACAGTGGAGATTTGATATTCTATAATAATAAATATGATGAGAATAAATAAAAACTTTCCTAATAATACATATATACTCAACTTGCTACAAATATGATTGATCCTTGGTCCTCTTAGAGACTTGGTGAAAATGTTGGCGAACTGCTCACTAAAGTTGACAAATCTAGTGGTGATGTCTCGTGACTTCCACTTTTCTCTTATGAAATGACAATCTACCTCTATGTTAGAATGAGTCATCTTAGATAGAATTTATTGAGAAGTTGTGTGCTCTGTTGTACCTAGTTTCTAGATATGATCGTTCTTATTCTCTTCTCTTCCCTCTCGTTGTATCTGTTAGATATAATTAGCTATTATTAGTTATTATGAGATATTATAGATATTGTTAAATATTTCTATTTATGTAATGGGCCCAACCCATATGTTTCTTTTCTTATATAAACATAACCCTATGCGTTCAATATACACAAGGGATTTACCCTATTCTTTCCTTTTAATATGGTATCTAAAGCATAGGGCTAGGGTTCAATTTTTATTGGTGAACCCACTGTTCACTAGAATTTTTTAGCCATCTTCTCACCAGAGTCGCCACTGCCTCGTTGGAGTCAACACCGAACTTTCGTCGGCCATTGGACTCTTGCCGAAGTCGTCGCCTGACTCTTGTCAGAGCCGTCGCCGGACTCTTGCCAGACTCGCTGCAAAAGCTGCCACCGGAGCCTTCATCATTGTTGCTGCCGCTAATTGACCGGTGTTTGGATTTTTCCTTATCATCTATGGCATCTTTCGTTCCCTCTTCCGCTTTCGCTGCCACTGTGGCTTCTTCCGTTGTCATTATGTTGGATCCGTCTATTTATACTAATTATGTCAATATTCATCTCTCCATTGACAAATTTGATGGAATCAATTATGAAACTTGGACCTCAGATTTTAAATTATGGCTTAAGAGTCAAGGTTATGTTCATCATCTTACCCATCCCAATGTTGCTGAAAATGAGGTTTCTCGTTGGTTGAAAATTGATGCACAATTATGCATTCTTATCAAATTTACCATTTGCTCGTCTTTAAAACAATTTTTTCGTACGTATGAGATATTTTCAAAAGTTTGGGAACAAGCAAAATTATTATGCACCAATGATACTTAAAGTCTTTATGGTGTGTGTCAAAATCTCCTCATAGTTGTTGCTCCCAAACGTCTTGATGGTACAATGGCGGAATAGACATCTTGTTGAAACAACTCGTACTATTTTAATTCATGGTGATGTAACTCTGCGTTTTTGAGCTGATGTTGTTCTTAGTGCATGTTATCTCATTAATTGCATGTCATCTTCAGTTTTAGATGACAAAATTCCTCATTCTATTTTATTTCCACATGACCCTCTCCACTCCTTACCTCCCAAAGTTTTTTGGGTCCACATGCTTTGTTCATATTTTAGTCCTGGTCTTGATAAAGTATCTCTTAGGTCACACAAATGTGTCTTTTTAGGGTTCACTAGATCACAAAAAGGGATATAAATGTTTCTCACCTTCTCTTAACCGTTTTATTTCAGTAGATGTCACCTTCAGTGAGTCTTCCCTTTACTTTAATTCGTGTCTTGCTCCTTATGTGTCTTCATCTAATCAAGTTAATATTCCTATTGTAAGATTTTATTTCTCTTCTCTATAATTGACTATATCAAATACTTGAATATTTTGTTGCAAGACAAATTGCACATTCATAACCTAACTTGATTTTTTTCTACAGTGGAAAGATATATTTTAGATGACATATAGTGCTATTTGTGAGCTTTAAATGTTTTTCTGTGATTTTTCTGAATCTGGTTTGGACTTTCTTTCCATTATAACATCCCACTATATGTGCAGTTCAATTCTCAGTCTGGTGTGGGACTTGGACTCCAGTCATCAGGTCTTAGTGGTATTTCTTCCACCTCATTACCCCAGCCATCCATTTCTATCCATTCCCCATCTAGCCAACAATCATTGCTGTCAGTTGTTTCTAAAGATCCAGGTATATTTTGAAATTTTAACTTAACAATTCATATTTTTGGTAGAATTGATTCATAATATGTTATTAGAATCTAATGTTATCTTCTTGTTGGCCAACCTATAAATGTTGAACAAGCAATTTATGGCATGAGCACCCCGGATGTGTTATTAGAATAAGATAGAGTTTTAAAACTGTGAGAAGAATTTTATTCAACTTACTGAAAAGATACAGCTGGCATCAATGTATACAAAACAAGGGTTCAACTAATCTAACTAACTTACAAGTAACAAAAAGTTTTTGTATGAATATATTGTAGAAAGAGTAGTTAGGTATAAGTCAGTATGTACAAGTTTCACTAGAACGGCTCTCTTTTGTACCTCTGTCATCAGAACAACTCTCTTATAAAAAGCTTTCTGTACTATCATTAAGAAATAACAATTCAGTTCATCACTTCTTGTCCTTTGTTCTGCTTTTCAGTTTTCAATATGGTATCAAGAGCTTAGGGTTCCATACCATTTCTGAAAAACACTGAATCAAATTTTCTTCCGTGGCAACAAGTGGAACATGTAATCAAGGCTCACCAATTGCAACATTTTTTAGTATGTTTGAACATTCCTCTTTAATTCTTGATTACCAAGAGTTGTTGTGTCTTCAATCCCTGAAAACAACTTCAATATTCTCTTGGGTTGTAGACAGTCATCATTCCTATCATGTTTTGTACAAGGTTCATGATCATTTTCAAAATCAAGCTCGCACATAAGCTAGGAAACTGCGGTTTGCTTGATGATTGTATGGTTGAGGAGTAAGTTTTTTTGCATCAAAGCTCTCATTGAAGCGTCATGTTTTGTTGGTGAATATGTTTCTCTTCAAGATCACAAATCTTGGAAGGTTTACCACGGGATTTTAATTCAATTATCTGAAGGATGAGTTGAAACTCCTTCCCTTAAGGAAATAGAAGTGTTGCTCTTGCGAATGAGATATTGTCAACAAATTTCATAGGAAACTGATTGCTGATTCTGTCTCTCAATCTCACTCAGTCATAGTGTTTCTTTTACTTTGCAACAAAGTTATGATGTTACACTACAGGCTTATCTCATGTCGCAAAATTTTGATGGCAACAACTTTAATGATTTTGCTTGTGGTTTTTATCATGGTGGTTGTGATGGCTGACTGGTTCGTTGTGGCGGCCAACAGGGTGAACATGGGGGATGATTCTCCAACATCCATTATCAAGTGTGTTTCAGACACTTTGCTTTTTGTTACCATTGGTTTGATAAGAATTTTCAGCCTCCTCTTCCTAGGCCAAATGAAGAATCACATAGTATTTGGGGTTCAATGTCGAAAATAACAATATAAACTTTAGTTACTATATCTGGTTTTGCTTTTCAAACTGCTTAGATTCCGTAGTACCGAAATAAATTAGCTGGAGCTTTTCCTTGTCAATGGAACTCAAGCTATGGTCAGGTTAGATCTAATTCTAATTTGGCAAATACAACACCTACTGCTATGACTGATATTCAAGTCCTTGGATCTGACTTTAAATGGATTTTTTCTCTTCATATTAAACCAGTTATTATCCAACTTATTTTGAATTTAACTTACACCAATAGGTAGGTTTTACATCAACTTGACATCAACAATGTTTTTTTGATTAGTTTACTTGATGAGATTGTATACGCATCAGGTTTTGAGTCCTCCAACACTTCTCTAGTTTGCATATAAACAAAGCATATATAGTCTACGTCAATGGTTTGACAGATACAAAGCGCTCTTCCTCAATTTGATTTCAAAGCTAGAAAATGTGATCCCTCCTTATTTGTTTTCACTTTTTTAGTGATATACTAATGTATACTCTTGTGTACATGAATGATATCTGATTGCATAATCAGGAGAATTACTCTCTAATTAAGTGCAGATTTCATTCTCTATTTATTAGGACAAATTTGTTAGTGATTTGATTTGTACAACTTTAATCACCCATTATTTCTTGCTTTGATTGTGTTGCATAATCAGGAGAATTATGCTGTAATTAAGTGCAGATTCCATTCTATAACAGATTGCCTATTATTTCTTTCCTTAATTAGGTTGTAAACAGTTTATAAATTAAAATTTAATCACATTTATAAAACATATCAGAAATACATTCCATCTATTTCTTTCAACTTGGTATTAGAGCTCCTGATCTGGGAGACTCTGCTTCTGCAATCTTTTTTTTAGCAGCCTTCATTGCTGCAATTATTTTTCTGGGCAGCCTTCATTGCTGTAACTTTTTTTTCCTTATCTTTTCTCCATTGACCACCACCTTGCACCATTGACCGCTGCCACCTCCATTGACCGCTACTGCCACCTCCATTGACCGTCGACACCTTAAATACTGCTTTTGAACCTAACCTAAATGATTTACCTATTGCCTTGAGAAAAGAAAAAATATCTTGTGTCAAATATCCTATATCCCAATTTGTGTCTACAGTAAAACTTCTTATCCAACACCAAAGTTTTCTTTTAGCTATTGATTCTATCAGAATCCCTACATCAGTACAAGTCTGACACTAGATCGGTATAAAGCAAGGAGTTGAAAGAAATAGATGGAATGTATTTCTGATATGTTCTACAAATGTGATTACAGTCTCAATTTATAGACTGTTTACAACCTAATTAAGGAAAGAAATAATAGGTAATGAAAGGAAGAAATAATGGGGTGATTAAAGCTGTATAAATCAAATCAGTAACAAATTTGTCCTAATAAATAGAGAATGAAATCTGCACTTAATTATGGAATAATTCTCCTGATTATGCAACACTCCCCCTCAAGTTGGTGAATGTATATCTATCATTCAAGTAAGATCTTGCAAGTTGCAAGTAAGATCTTTGAATTGTTTTGTAGGAAGTCCCTTAGTAAACATATCTGCCAATTGGAGTCTTGAAGGGTTGTACTCGCTGGCTATAAGACCATTATTCAACTTCTCCTTAATGAAATGTTGGTATATCTCTAAGTGCTTTGTTCGGTCATGTTGAACTGGATTGTGTGCAATACTAATGGCGGACTTATTATCACACACCAAACCCATAGGAGCTTCATATTTTATTTTGAGATCATCGAGTATGATCTTCATCAATAATAGTTCACAAACCCCTTGAGCCATGACTCTAAATTCTGCTTCTGCACTTGCAACTACATTTTGTTTCTTGCCACTCCATGTCAGCAGATTTCCACCCAGGAACGTGCAATAGCCTGTGGTGGATCTCCTATCAACAATTGATCCTGCATAGTCAGCATTAGTATATATTTTCATGGATAAGTTTTCCCCTTTTTTAAATAGCAATCCTTTCCGTGGAGAGGCTTTTAAGTACTGAATAATTCTATTTATTGCTTGCAAGTGCCTTTCTCTTGGATCATGCATGAATTGGCTAACCACACTAACTGCATAAGCTATGTCTGGCCTAGTGTGTGATAGATAAATGAGTTCTCGCACAAGTCTTTGATATTGTGTCTTCTCCACCTTTGGATTTTCCTCATCATTCCCAATCCTATGATTTTTCTCTACTGGCACTTCAGTGGTCTTGCAACCCAGCTTACCAGTCTCTTTGAGGAGATCAAGGATGTATTTTCTTTGAGAAATAAAGATGCCTTGTCTAGAGTAAGCAACGTCTATCCCAAGGAAGTACTTCAGCTTCCCAAGATCCTTCATCTCAAATTGAGCAACCAGTCTCTCTTTCAAAGTTTGTTTTTCAAACTCATCATCACCTGTAATAATCATATCATCTACATAGACCAAAAGTAGAGTGAGTTTACCATTTTGAGAATTTTTTATAAACAGAGTATCTCCTAACCAAAATTGAAAACTGAAATGACAGAAGCAAAGTCTTTGTTATCTCCAATGACTTCCTCTTGCAAGCTATCTAAGACTAGTTCTGGCTTGTTGGAAGATCCATCCTTTTTATAGATCAATAGTCGCTGGACATGAATTAAATTTTGCTATTGACAAGTGTTACAATTCATGGATATTGCTATATGTGAGAGTCCCTTGATTTATGTTGTAGATAATATTTCCTTGTACAGTTTTAATTACATAATTAGAAGATTTAAATACATTTCATAATTAGGAGGATAATTAAGAGGATTACTAAACTAACAGTATATTTGTTGGAGATCCCACATCGACTAGAGATTAGAGCCTTTCATTGTATATAAGTGGGTGCAAACCTCAATCTCATGAGCCGGTTTTATGGGGTTGAGTTAGGCTTAAAGTCCACTTTGTAATATGGTATCAGAGCCATTTTTCGAGCCTATCCTAGCAAGTGTTTGTTTTGGGCCTATCGGGCCGCTATCGGACCACCCATAATATATAGTCTCACGCACGAGTTGGCAGTCTCGGCGTGAGGGGGTGTGTTGGAGATCCCACATCAACTAGAGATTAGAGCCTTTCATTGTATATAAGTGGGTGCAAACCTCAATCTCATGAGCCGGTTTTATGGGGTTAAGTTAGGCTTAAAGTCCACTTCGTAATAATATTTTATATTTAATGTACAGGATCATTGATCCTGAATTATAGGGCTAGATTGTGTCTATCATAAATTAGGATTTTCCATTATTAAGTTTTTGGTATTCTATTTAAGAGAAATTGCTCTTCTATGAATATTATTAGAAAGAGTTTTTCTAAGATGTGCAACCTGCATTGCTGCAACACCACAACCCTTTCTTTCTTCCACGGTATTCCTTCTATGCTTGTATTCCTTCCACAATCCTAAAAAATGTTCAATTCTCAGAAAACCCTTAACCAACCAAACATTTTGGGTAATGTTGAACTATAAAATATTCAACCAAGCCCTAGGCTTAATTCGAAAAATTTCCAAAAATGGTCTTACTTTGTCCACACCTTCTGTAAAAGGGAAGGGAAAATAAGGTCTTCTCACTAATAACCCCCCAGAGTGTTTAGACCCCAAATTTGTAGCGTGCACGAGGTAAATGTTGTTGTATTATCATGGTTGTGCAATGCCATGACACCAAAGGTGAGTGATTATGGCATGTTTCTGATGACAACTAAGGAGGTATGAGATAACTGTAAAGAAAATTATTTCAAAGTTGCTGAGGCTGCCAAAATCTATGAATTTAAGATGAGAATTTCCAATGAAAAAACAAGGGAAATTTGTGGTGAGTTAAACCATTATGAGAAGCAAAATGTAATGAAGATGTTGACCTACTCAAACACTACAAGGAAAAGGACAAGATCTACAAGTTTTTGACATGATTAAATAATAAGTTTGACCATGATAGAATTCAAGTTCTAGGGAAGGACCTTTCTTACTGTCTTACTTAATGAGACAATGAGTGTGTTTTGGGCCGAAGAAGACCTGTAGAGGGGTCATGTTAGAACCCCAATCAATTGAAAGTTCAGCCTTGCTTGTACAAAACAAGGGAAGAACTACTTCAGTTTGAACATTTGTTTGTGGATGATAGGCGGTATTCCCATACCCATCCCTTATTGTTCCAAATGTCAACTAAATTAAAAATCACAACAAAGGAAACATGATATTATCAAAAATTCAATGTTTAAATAATACTCATTTTCTTTTCTCCAATGTCAAATATCAGGAGAAAATTATAATTTCTTAAATCTCAAATCAGAGTATCAAATAACAATTAGATAAAGGTCAAAAATTATAAAAAAGAGTAACAATGATAAAATGTTTGTCGTAGAAATAAGTTATAAAACTAAGGATCAAAGAAAATTTAATATAAGTTATTTAGATTACTTAATAAACTAAAGGTGTTTTATTAATTTAAAATAGCAACAGGTATGCAGATAGACATAGGGGGAGTATATGTACATACACTTCCTTGTCCCCATACCCAATTTAAAATATCGTGTATTATCCATACTCAGTCAATGCGGGGATTCCCCATCATAATCGGGATGAGTTTAGACAATATTTAACGGGGACGGGTTCATTTGACATCCCTATCAGTGTTTTTAAGTTCAAAACTTGGATTGGATTGATGGACTTGCCATATATATGTAATGCTCTTCCTTCTTGTGTTGACATTGTTGAATCTTGGAAAATTGTAGGTACTAACACCTAGGGCTTAATCTCTAACTCTTCTAATATTATCTCGTTGCAGTTCAATAGCATCAATAATATTATCAGTTTCAGTTTCTTATTCTGCCCCAGAATTAATTTGCTCAGCTTTATGTTCATTTTTAGAGGCTTTAGTTGGAGCATAAGACAAAACATAGGGTTCAAGATGATCATCACAATTTTTTGGGGAACTTCTTAGAAGCCAAAATTGGAGAAATAAAATAGTTTCAATGATGGTGACATCAACAGAGATATACAATTCTTTGGTTGTGAACCTCTATTGCTAATGGGAAAGTATACATGGGTATGTTTAGTCACAAGCCTCACAATGCAGTTTTGAGGTATCTAGATTTTCAAATAAATAGGGAAACATAATTTTTTAGAAGAGAAAATGATGAATGTTTTAAGTGACAGTGCTCCAACCAAAGAATGTCTTTATTTTATACATTGAGTATAGACGTGGATTGGTCAACTTTGAATTCTTGAGATGGTTTTAGGTAGTAGAGTCTTTTTCTTTCCTTAGCAAGTCCAATCCTCCTCCCCAGGTCAGGGAAAACATTGATAAAATGGCCACGAAGGTTGAAAGTGGTAAAAAGAGACCAAGACTGGAGGGAAAAAACTTGAGCTCTGATACCATGTGAAAAAATGTGTAGGTTGTAGGCAAGCATTATGGAATTACTTTTCTTGATATAAAAATGAAACAATGCATTGGTATATAAGGAGAAACGAAATCCTAATTGTACCATCCCGGGTATTGGACGACTGGGCCGAGTGATATGACTGATTGGGATCGTCTTTTAAATGACTTACATGTCAAGCTATGATCATCGCTCCTCCATTCTAAGTGGAAGATGGGTGAATTAAGAGTGAATTTGCCCATGAGAGAACTGGTGATTGGTATGATTCGGCTCCTAGAAGACCTCACTCAATCTATGCTATATTTGCGAAAATAACAACCCACTACTATTGTACACTTCGAGATTCTAATGATCGGTCATTAGACGCAATCCAAATCACCTTCACTGTTTATGAGCAAAGTATCCAATAGACAATTTAATCGGCCACTAGATGATTTCAGATCGACTCCTGGATCACCAGTTTGTCGGGAACGAATCAACCTCCAAGACCCCTCGACTATATTCACGGCATAATGACCTATTACTGATATTCTTAGCTATTCATTTGTACTGTTGCGCAGATTTTTCTGGTGATTTCAGACTTTCTTACAAAGAAATCTATATTTATTATTCAATAAATCTATACTTATACAGTAAGTGTGCAATATGTACATTCATATCATATTTCACCAGTACATAGAAAGAATAGTAAATTTTGTGAAAGATCAAAAAACATCAAAGTTTTTTATATTCTGCAGATGTTGGCAATTCTAAGGTTGACGAGTCACAGCAACAGATTTTTCCTGATGATTCGGGGACTGAATCTACTGCTAGTACTGGAATTAGCAAGAATTTTATGAATGAAGATGAACTGAAATCCACGTATGCTGTAGACTCTCCGGTATATCGACCAACTCAGACCTTTATATATGCTTTAAGACACATTATCTTATATACTGTTCAACTTGCTGAAGCATATACTTTACACATGCACACACATACCTACGTGCTATGTTTTCTGCACAAAATGTTGCCATGCATCTGATTTATATCAATAAACCCTGGATCATATAAAGGTAGAGCCAGTGAGTCTGCCATCCTAGTTTGACTATGAAGATTAGGTGAGAAAAGGAATGGACGTAAAATACAATAAGTCCAAAATACCCTCACTTAATGGTCATTTGTGAGGGTATTCTGGGCTTTTCCGGTCTTTTCAAATGTATTTTTTATATTATATATTATATATTATATATTAAGCGTTACAATGTATTATGTGGAACATAAACGAAAACAACCCGCGAACGTATTCTTCTTCATCACGTTACGTTATCTCCTCTCCTCACACGGTAAGCCTTCTTCTCCTCGGACCACCCCTTACCGGCGACCTTCATCCTCCGGCGACCAACATCTCCGGCAACAGTAAGTAAGAATTTTCTTCAACTCTTTTCTTTTTCTTCATTTTCTTTCCGTTTTCTTTTCTATTTCTGGTTTTTTCAGAACTGATATATCTTTTTTCTTATTTAGTCCTTCGGTTTTAATATTTTCTTAAAATAGTTTAATTCGGTTTGCGTTCTGCTGCTGCCAACAAGTTTTGATTATTTTTTTCAGTGTCTTATTATTTAAAAAATAATAACTCGTTTGGCATTCTGCGCTGCTCACAAGTTTTGATTCTTTTCTTCAGTCTTTATCTCGGTATCTTTTTAAATTTGTTTAATCCTTTTGTGCTCATATTCAATTTTTATTAAGTTTTATGTTCTGCTTCTCTTTATTTCAATCTTTTATTGAGTAATTTTAAAAAAGAATTTAATTCTTTTGCGTTCTTATTCAGTTTTGTTATTGTTCTCTGCTTACCTTTCTCTCGGTTTCTGATATTTTTAATATCATTTTTTTGTGTTCAGCTGCCATTTATTTTATGTTTTCTATTCAGTTTCTTATCCAACTTTTGTTTTTCAGCAGCCATGAAACTTTTAATCAGAACCATCGCTTCTGATTCGAAGCCAATGCTGTCCCAAAAATCAATGTCTTCATCAACTGACATGTTCAAGCCCACTGGTGAGAAGGTTGATGTCTTATTGGAAATGGAACAGCTTAAAGACCAGAAACAATAGGAAGAGTGAAGTGATTTTTTCCTAAAAGCATATTACTAGAGCCAAAAAACATCAACTCGAAATAAGAGATGTGGGTGCTTTTAGGAAGATATCACAGGATGTTAAATTGGAAATGAAGGCAGTATTTGATCAGAAAAAGGCTGAAAACGATACATATACATATACATATATATATACATATACATATACATATATATATATATGTGTGTGTGTGTGTGTATGTATATATATACATATATATATATATACATATATATATATATATACATATATACATACATACATACGTGCAAGACTTAGCAGTGGAAAAAGGCCCATGCATCAGCTGAAGCCAAGCCACTTCAACTACTGCCAAGAAGAACTTAAATTTTAAAAGTCCAATTGATTTTCTCTTTTCCAAGAGACCTGAAGAAAAGATCAATTTGGGAAAAGCAATGGCGGCACAAACGAGTATAAATTATACTTGGAAGGAGGCAAGAGCAAGGGCAGTTCAGTACATTGCTTGTTTCTGTTTTAGGAATGTAATTCTATTCAATCTTGCATGCTCAAAGAGTTTCAAATTGATGATTGATGTGATAGCACTTATGGTCCTTATTTAAAGCCTTCAATTGATCATGCATTGAGAATTCCACTCCTTAAAAAAGAGTTGGAATACAAGGACATGCTACGAGAAATGAAATATGGATGCTAAATTATGTTAGATTGTTGGACGGATAAGAAGAATAGGACTTCAATTAACATTTTGGTAAAGTGTTCATTGGGAACAATGTGTGTCAAAAAGTGTTGATGCTTCTGAATATGTGAAGACTGGTGAAAAGATTTGAGGTTTTGAATAGCTTTGTTGAGGAAATTGGAGAAAAGAATGTTATTCAAATGGTGATAGACAATGGAAGTAATTATTTCATGGTGGGTAAAAGTACTCACCTCAATGAATAATGCTGGTAGTTATATTTACAGCTTTTAATTTGTTGGTTTTGGTAACCTAAAGTTATTTTGAACTCCATGTGCTGTACACTGTCTTGACTTGATGCTTGAAGATATTGGACAAATCCCTAAAGTTAAACGGGCCATAGAAAGGGGCATGAGGCTTGTAGGTTACATTTGTAACCATTCAGTGGTGCTAAACACCATGAGGAAGTTTACAAACAAGACCGAGTTAAGTCAGGCATGGAGTTACAAGATTTGCTACCATGTTCCTTACCTTACAAAATTTGCACAAACAAAAGGCTAATTTTATAAGGATGTCCACGGTGGATGAATGGTTGAAGTCTAAGGGAACTAAAGAAACTATGGGAAAGAAAGGAATGGATGTTGTTCTTATGACATCATTTTGGACTGATGTGCTCTAAGTTTAAAGGTTTGGGCCTCTTGTGTGTGAGTTGAGATTGGTGAATAATGAAAATGCAAAACCGCCATGGGGCTGGAGAACCTTTGAAATACACTAGGAGACAAAATACTAATGTGGGAGGAAGCAGCTGCATCTAATTCTAGGAAGGAAAAAGGAAAAGGAGTGGTGGAAGAGGAGGAAGAGTACAGTTATAATGCTATGATGAAGGAGATGAAGATTCTGATTATTATTATTGAGAACTGGAGTATTAGAAGCTGATAATTTAGGCTTTATGTATGGTTTTACTTGATTGACTTTATAATCTATATTTGTTTAAGTACCATGACGTTTTACTATTAATTATGACTAGTATGAATTTTGAGTTTTCTTTTCTGTTTTTAAGCTTATATATTTTGTATACTAATTATTTAATATATATATATAATATATATATAAAATATTACAATAGTAGTCCCACTATCCCAGTTTTGGGGTCTACGACTTCGCTATTGACTAATATCTCTCACTGCAAAGGAAGTATTAGGTCTAATGATTGTCAAATAGATGAGTTTTGCAATCAATCTCTTGTACCTTTCAGGATATAAATTTGGTTCATGTTGCTTTGCCATTAACTTCTGATTTGTGTCCATGGGATGGGCCTACGATCAATCATCCTTGTTTCTTCCATCCTTGTTTCTTCCATAATATCCTGTACATACTTTCTATGTGAAATAGCAATGCCTTCCTTGAATTGAGCCACCTCTATATCAAGGAAGTATTTTAGGCAGCTTATATTTGTTAGTATGAAAGTTACTGAATAAATGTTGTTTCAACTCTAGAAAAATCATTTCATATGATTACTACATCATGTGACAACTAGGTAAACCAATTTTCTATGAGAAATGTTGCAATAAATAACAAAATGATATGCTTCACTTCGTGTCATCCCAAAATTTTGCCCCTGACTAAATTTTCCAAACCAAAGTCTTGTAGATTATTTTAACCCAAGAGATTGCTTCATGTGAATCTCCTCTTCCAACTAACGATGAAGAAAGGCTTTTTTAATGTCTAATTTATGGAGAATTTTTATTATTTTACCAAATGGGTTTTTTATTTAGTTGAAGAAAATAGACAAAAGTTTGAACCCAAGTACATTGTGCATATTCATCAACAAAGCTGACCAAATATCCAAAACCAAAAGATGTTACATGGCTAGGACAATCAATTGGTTTTTATCTCATTGAATAAAGACACGAAAATAAACTAGAGTTATTATCAATCTTTTATTAAATATATTCAGGTATACCAAGACTATTCATCTATAAAGCTAACAAAATATATAAAATTGAAATATATGGCTTGGAGCCCAATATCAGATTGAATAGTAAAAAAATCCGTGTTATCTTTTTTGAGTTTGCTTGGAAAAGATGATTGAACATGTTTCCCTAGTTAACATGATACACTCTAAAATCTAGAGTTGTTGGAGATCAAGAACTATTATTTTCAATTTCCATACTTGCGTTACCCAAATATGGTCATCAAAAACCTTTAGAGGTAAAGAAGAAAAATAAGGCATTGAGGGGTTAGTTTTCATATGGGAAAGGCCTTGTAATTCATGTTCTACGTCAATCAAACAACTTGCACCAAGTTCTTTTATGACAAAGGAATCAAAATTAAATGTTAAGGAGTGAGTCAATTGACTTATAGAGATCATACTATAAGGTCAATAGTGAAATAAAGAGCAAAATTTAAATTTAAAGAAGAATAGGGAGGAACATGACAAACTCAACAAGATGCAATTTTGGACTCATTAGCCAAGGTAACAATGTCAGGGAATTTAGGCGAAGAAATAGGAATTATTACCAAAAATATGGTTAGAAACACTTGAATCAGTAGTGCATGGAATACAAGTTGCTGAGGCACTTGGCATCAAAGATGATTAAGACTTGGCTATTGGATTTTAGCCTGAGAACTTTTGGCTCAAATTTTAGATTTAGATATATGTGCTGGCATTTTAAGAAACTCATACAAGGAATAACATGTTCCTTGAGTATATGTCCCATCCTTTTACAGTATGATCCTTGGGGTGACCACTTCTGCTTCATATCCTCCATGGATCCCATGCATCATTTTTCCTGGGTAGATACCATGACTGAAGTTTCAACAAATTCAGATCAAGTCCCACCATTTTTCTGGGTTAGAATATAAAGAAGACATGCCGTAAGGTTTTACATTGAAGAAACTTTTTGACGTGTCAAAATTTAATCAAAAAAATTTGGGTTCATGGCATGCAAGACCAATACCATGAACAACCTATGAAGTTTCTTTTTCATTTCATCTACCAAATCGGCTTCCAAAACCATTTTTTGTTCAACTGCAGATTGGACTTGAGCAATAAAAGAGATCATGTAATGATTTAATTGTTTGATAGATGCCAACTTCTGAGGTAAATCATATAGACATTGAATTGGCAAGGATATTTTAGGACCTACTCCAAAAGGAATTATAGGTTTTGAAAGTCCTCAAGGTTCCTAAAATGTTGGGCTCTACAGATTGTCACAACAAAACTCAGTTGGAAATCAAACTTCACTACTCTTAACTTGTCTTTTAATCTAGGTATGCGAAGACATCATCACTATAGAACTTAAATATCTCTAACTGATCGTGATGTCAAGGATCCATAGTTCCACAAAAGGTGACCAAGATAGATAGTTTTTGTCATTGAGTTTCTTTGAAGTTGTGGTTGGAAGATGGACAAAAAAAATCCAGAATTAGCAAAGGGAGGAGGATAACAACCCACTTTCCTAACAGATAAAAGAAGGAAGGGGGACCTTGAAATGGAGCTAGAAGGTGCTGACGAGGTTATTGGTGGTAGCGCAACTATTTTCTAAAATGAGAACAGTGTGTGGACTACACGTGACTAGTGGAGCAATCTAAGTACTGACTGATTCACCTGCCCAAACTGTCACTGCACGAAAAAGATAAAGAGAAACAGACCATTGCAAGACAAAAGAATTTAACACACACACACATATATATTTAACAGTTTCCTTGCATTTTATCATTATATGAAAATGAATTAGTTAGCTAAACTGATTTTAAACATGAAAGCTAGAAGACTAACTGTATGTTTGGATTTCAGTTAGGAAATTAAGTCAAGTTGAACTCAACTAGAGGTAAAAAAAAGTAACTCATTGTAACTTTTAAGTCAAGTGAAGTTTGAGTTAAATTTTGCTTCTAACTGAATCTAAAAGAATGTTAAACATATTGGGACAGTATTCTGTGGAACTGAAAGTTGGTTTGGGTGTTTCAACTGAAATACAAACATACTTAGATAGTAATAATAGTTCTTTAAGCAATAAGATGGGTTGGGTCCAACAGAAAACTTATTCTGCTTTGTACACAGCAAATATTGTGTGTGTTGTGTAAAATATATTCACGGGTGATTCAAACTGACTGTTTGACGTTTATGCTGCAGGCAGGAGGAGTACCTACCTCTCTTCCAGAGCCTGTTCAGACTTCTAGAGATATTGATTTGTCTCCCAGCCAACCATTACAATTAAATCAGCGTACTGGTAACCTTGGTGTTATAGGAAGAAATTCTACTGACCTTGGACCTGTTGGTGACAACTTTAGTGCATTAACTGCTAATTCTGGTGGAGTTCGTGATCAGTTATATAATTTGCAGATGCTTGAGGCAGCTCACCTCAAACTTCCGCAACCTAAGGACTCAGAACATCCCAGGACCTATACTCCTGTATACTTTTTTAGTTTTAATAATCCTCATTTTAATTGAATACTATATTATGTATTAATAGATTATAAGACAAAATTTTCCCTTTTTTTCGGTTATGCAGAAACATCCTACAATAACTCCTCCTAGTTTTCCTCAAGTACAGGCACCTATTGTTAATAATCCTGCCTTTTGGGAGAGAGTGGGTCTAGAACCATATGGTACTGATACCCTGTTCTTTTCATTTTACTATCAACAGGTACACGGACTTTTTGGGTGATGATTAGTATTACTCTCATTCAGTCATGTTAGCTTACATTCATTATTTTCTGTAGAACACTTACCAACAATATATGGCTGCAAAAGAGCTAAAGAAGCAGTCTTGGAGATATCACCGCAAGTATAACACATGGTTTCAACGGCATGAAGAGCCAAAAGTTGCAACAGATGAATATGAGCAAGGAACATATGTGTACTTTGATTTCCATATAGAAAATGATGACATGCAACATGGGTGGTAAGCATAGTGAACTTATAATTTCATCTATTTGCACTCATAGTAATGTTTCACTTTTGATTGGAGATGGCTATCTTTTAAAACATTGCGCAAATATCCATTTTCTTTTGTTTAGTTTAATGTCAATTTATGTAATCAGATCGGAGGTTAAAGGGGGAACAACTTGGTTCCTTAAAGGACTATAGCAATGGGCATTTAGTGTCTACTCAAACCCTACCAGCCTTGTTATCCTTGCATAAAATATGATTAGTTAATGTTTGGCACTGTGCTTTTGGTTACTATCAATTTAATTCAAAAAAATAATTTATGGATTGTATTTTCTTGTTTTCCCTTCTGGTTCAGAAATCCATTAAATGGTTGTTATGTTGGTTATTTGGCACTGCACTTCTGATTGTCCTGATTTGATTATTCTCAGGTGTCAAAGAATCAAGACTGACTTCACTTTTGAATATAATTACCTTGAAGATGAGCCTATTGTCTAGAAGATGCCCGCTGGTAAATATGTGACCTCATGTTCTTATTAGTGTTTGTACATCGATAAATTACATTTGCCTTCCAAGGAAGGAAAAATGTCTTGTGTAAAAGAGAATACCGCAGAATGTTGAATAACATTACATGCACAACCTTTGTTTTCGCATAGTTTTCTTACGGATGATGCAAAGAAATTTCTAAAGTTCGATTTTAAAGCTTGTATTGTGGATCATTACAGCTTTTAAACTATCCCTACACACTTCCATGAGGTGTGAGAAATATAAATATTATTTCTGCATGCACCTTTGTCTAAAAGACTTTGAATTGTACAATCCTGAACTTAAAAATTTAAGTGTTAGTATTCTAAGATTTTTTAATTCAGAATTTTTTTTCAATATTATTCAACATTCCTGTTCTAACAATCTTCAAATATAAGTTTGAAATTAATTTTTTTTATTTTGGATTAGTTAATCTAGAATTTATGAATTTATTCTTTTCACTTATGGATTGACTAATATGAAATTCATTAGAAAGTTTGGTTTTTATCACTAGAACAAGATGCATGTAGTGTAAGAATAATTTGTCACGCCTTTATACCAGCCATTTGCTTGCTTTCAGTTGTCAAAGAAAAATTCTTTCTACATGGAGTGGTGAGAATACCTTTTGACCCTTAATGAAAAAAAATAAAAATAAAACCCTTTCTTCATCTCTCCCACACTTCATCTCCTGTTCTTCTCCATAGCAGCACACTCTTATCATCTGCTCGTCCTAGTGTTTTTGGTTGGAGAGCACTTCTGGACCCCTTTGCCTTGGACAATCATTGTCCTGTTGTGTCGATTGGAGAAGTTGGTAAACCTTAGCCTTTGACATTTTCGCTTATGTATCCTTCTTTATGGATTAGGAAAATTTGGGAAGTTTTTTTATTACACAATCTAAAATATATTAAGTGTTTTAAATTTGGATTGTGTAATTTGAAAAATATTTTTTATCTGGATATACATCTTGGATTATACAATCTGAAATGTATATATGAATCTAGAAATATCTTTTAAATTGTATAATTTGGAATGTTATTTTTTCAAATATATTTTAGACTGCGTGATTTGGATGTATTTCTGGATGTGGAAATATCTTGTGGATTGTGCAATTGAGAATATACTTAAAAATATAAAGTATTTTGGATTATGCAATTCGGAAGGTGTTAAGTTTTGAAATATATTTTGGATTATAAAATCGGTAAGATATTTAAGGATTTTCAAATATATTCTATATTGTGCAATTCGGAATGTATTTCTTATTATAAATATTATTTGTATTAGCAATATAAGTTTATTATATTTTGTTTAGTTCAAAATTCAATGTCATTTATAAGAGAGGAGAGGAGAGGAAGAGAGAAAGGGTAGGGGTGTAAATGACTACAAGCTTCTAAAAACTAGGTCAAATGTGAGCACATTAGAGCGTCTTCTAGAATTTAGGTCAAAGGTGAGCACATGGAGTGTGTTTCTAGAAGTTAGGTTAAGGTGAGCTTTGGCACAAGCCATATTTATGCTAAGTACACCCTAATCTATTGACACCAAAAACAGGGAAAATAGTTGGTGCTCAGTCCAATTATGTGGGTAGTGGATTCTCTATCACTCAGGGTTTCATCATGCTCCTTGTGTTGGAGAGAATTCGTCCACAAATTTGAAACAACTACAAAGAAAGGAGTTGGATCGTTAACATTAAATGAATTACTTCCTAAATATGTGTTAGGCAAATCTAACTCTTTAGCATTATTATTGATTCTTTTAATGATTTGAAAGGGACCGTCACCACGAGAAAGAGTTTAGATTTCCTTTGAGTTGGGAAATGATCCTTTCTCAAGTGAAACCATACCCAGTCTCCAGATTCAAAGATCATTTCTTTGCGTCTTTATTTTCATGTTGAGCATACTTTCCTACCTTCCTTTCAATTTTTCGCTTGGCGTGTTGGTGCAAGTTTTTAATAAATGTAGCTTTTTCAAAACCATCTTTGCACAACACTTCATCAAGTACAGGGATTGGAAGTAGGTCAAGAGGTGTAAGGGGATTGAACCCATACACAACCTCAAAAGGGGTGTGAGAAGTAGTAGAAAACTCAATGTGAGGATGTAAGTCCTCCCATACCCTAGGATTCCCAAAAATAAGGCATCTTAACATTTGGGACAAAATTTTGTTGACCACTTATGTTTGTCTGTTTGTTTAGGGGTGACAAGTAGTAGAAAACACCAGTTTAGTGTCGAGTTTACCCCCACAACGTTTTCCAAAATTGACTTAAGAACTTAGAGTCTCTATCAGATAGTGTACTTCTAGGAAGCCCATGCAATCTAACAACTTCCTTAAAAAAGAAATTGGAAATATTACAAACATCATCCACTTTGTGGCATGGAATGAAATAGGCCATTTTGAAAAAATGGTGCTCTACCACAAAGCTAGAATCCATTCCGTCTTGGGAAGCCCTATAATGAAATCCATAAAATGTATACCCAAGGCATGTTAAGGATGGGCAGAGGGGTATACAAACCATGGGGTTGAACCTTAGACTTAGTTTTCCTACACGCTATGCATTTATCACAAAAGTTGTGTACAGATTTTCGCATGTTGGGCCAAAAAAATTGTTCATGTAAGGTATCTAAGGTTTTTGCTACCTCAAAATATCCCATTAAACCACCCTCATGTGCCTCCTTCACAAAATATTGTCTCAAAGATCCTTGAGGCACCCAAAGTCTTTTTCCTTTAAAGAGAAAACCTTCATGGATGAAAAAGTCTTTGTGGGCTCTTTTTTATCACTCTTGCAATATATGAGAAAAATGAATGTCTTGTAAATTTCCTTGATGTGATCGAAACCTAAGTATTGAGTGTTTAAGAAATTGAGCAAGGTGTGTTTTCTAGAAAGAGCATCAACAACCACATTTGACTTGCCTTGCTTATGTTTGATCACATAGGGAAATTGCTCAATAAACTCTACCCATTTGCTATGTCTCTTGTTAAGTTTGCTCTGGCTTTTCAAATATTTAAGAGATTCGTGATCACTGTGTATCACAAAATCTTTTGGAAAATGGTAATGTTGTTAGTTTTGAAAAGCCCTAACAAGAACATAAAGCTATTTGTCATAGGTGGAGTAGTTGAGGTGACTTCCTTTTAGTTTCTCACTAAAATAAGCTATGGGATAGCCCTCGTGAAGGAGGACAACCCTAATGCCTATATTAGAGGCATCACACTCAACTCAAATGACTTAGTAAAGTTTGGTAGTGTTAAGATGGGGGAGCTTTGGTCAAGTTGTCTTTCAAAGTTTTAAAAGCTTTAGCTTGTTCTTGGTTCCATTTAAACACTACATCTTTTTTTACTATCTCATTTAGAGTTACAACAATAGTATTAAAATTGTTCACAAATCTTCTATAGAAACTAGCTAACCCATGAAAAATTCTCACTTTGCTAACATTTGTGGGTGTAGGCCAATTCCTTATTGTTGCTACCTTTTGTTCATCAACATGTACTCCTTTAAAGCTATCTACAAACCTTAAGAACTCAACATGGTCTATGGAAAGACACATTTTCCAGGATTAGCATACAATAAATCTTTTCTAAGGGTTTCTAGTACCTTTCTAACATACACTTTATGGTCTTCTATGTTCAAGTTGGTATATAAGAATATCATCAAAATAGATCAGTACAAACTTGCCTATAGAAGGTCTTAAAATATCATGCAAAATTCACATAAAGGTGTTCAGAGCATTGGTTAAGCCAAAGGGCGTGATTAACCACTCACACAATCCAAATTTGGTCTTAAAGGCGGTTTTCCATTCATCTTCCAGTTTAATCCGAATTTGATTATACCCACTTTTAAGATCAATTTTAGTGAAAACTTGAGACCCATGTAACTCATCTAACAAGTCATCTAATCTAGGGATGGAATGCCTATACTCAATGGTTATGTTATTAATGGTGCGACAGTCTATACATTCTCAAACTTTCATCCCTTTTAGGGACAAGAATGTCTGGCATAGCACAAGGACTCATGTTATCTTTGACCCAACCCTTTTCTAATAACCCCTCGATGATTGGGAATTATAGTATTACAACTCCCCATTTTACCATCATGGTTCTTTTTATAGGACAATCGGCAACTATGTGCCCAAAACCTAGACATTTGAAACATTTTCTAGTTGAGGTTTTGGTGGGTGATTTAGAAGTAGAAGTAGAAGGGCGATCTTTAGAAACTCTAGTTTGTGAAGTGGTTTATTTTGAGAAATTGGAAAGAAAGGTTTTGGTTTGAAATTTGTTTTTGTCCTTCCAAGAAGAGTTATACAAGCCATCATTATGAGTATTTTTTAAAGAGGTTTTCTTTAAAACTTGTGGTTCCACCTTGATGGTTAGGTAAACCAATTTTTCCAATGAAGTATACTCATATAATTCTACAATATCTTGTATTTCTCACCTTAAACCACTTACAAACCTAGCAATCTTTGACTCTTCACTTTCATGCACATTAATTTTAGTCAAATGATGATGTGAATTGATTTTAGAATTGCACACATTTTTAGGATTTTCAATGAAGTTATGATTGTGATTAACAATTATGGTGAGACTTAATGAAGATTGTCACTGGACACAAACTTAACCAAGTGGTTAAGTAAGTATGAAGGTTATCTTCAATAGAACAAAGAGAAAAACATAATATTAAAGTGAGGGTGATGATTGCAAAATTGAAAACAACAGAAGATCACAATGAGCAAGTAATGACTGAATTAAAAGGAAGAGAAGATAAGCAATAAAAGTGAAAGAGAATTGGTGAAATGGAAAACAGAATAAAGGAAATGATTGAGAGAAAGAAAGCTTACAGAGGAGATGGCAATGGTGATAGCATCACACCACTTGGAATGGTGGAGAGTTCTAAGATGAGTGGTGAGAAGTAGCCACTTGAAGAATACTCTAATCAAGATAAAACCTAAAGAAAGCTTGGAAAAGCAGTCAAGGATTCACTCTGATAGAGTTTTCTTACTATTCAAATTCGATGTGTTTACAATGAGGCAAGGAACCTATTTATAGGAGAGGGTGCCTTAGATAGCAAAAGTGAGGGTAAGGGGCGATAATGACAGAAACCTTCTAGAAGGTAGGTTAAAGTAAGGTGTCACCCAAGCTAGCCTTAATCTTTTAAAAACTAGGTTAAATGAAAGTAAAGAGCGGTTTTATGAGGTGTTTCTAGAAGTTAGGTTTAAGTGGGTTTGGTACAAGCCCATATTATACTAAGTACACCCTAATCTAGCTTATTCTTCTATTTGGGGCCAATGTGAGCTCAATTTATTTACTTGATCTTGTCTTGTAAAAAGACCAGAAGAAATAACAGTTGATATTTTGGTCCATGTCTAGTTCTTCTTCTGCTGAGGCTCTTCTGAGGTTTTGTGGGGTCTTGTCTTGCATGCTGGGATGACTGTGTGTTTTGTTCTTTGATCATCTGTTTGTCGAGTTGATTTGTATCATGCCCCCCGAGTTGAAAAGAATTTGACCTCAAATTTAGAACTCCTGCAGATAACATAGTTAGTTTGTTCATTTGAAATATAGAAATGTTTATATTTGTGCATGGTGAAGAAAACTTATGTTCATTTAGCTTTAGGAGTTTGGGTGGAATGGTTCTAGCTACATGTAATGTTTGTAGAGAATTTTTAAGGTCAAAGGGAATTTGTTGTGAAAAGCTTCTTATAAGGTATAAACCTTTAGAAGGATTTTGAAAAAATTCTCACATTTCTCTAACAAATGTTTCATGTAATTAGAGCTATGAGTAGATAAACAAGATAAGGAAAGATAGTATCGAAGTGAGACGACAATATTTATTTTCGGACGAACCAACATTACTGTTTTCGGCACGTGTGGTGAGATGAGGAGACCCGTTTTGTCATTTTCCTTACCTTTTTCAGATTGAATTTTTGTTTTCATTTTTATTTGATCCTTATTAACTTCTTTGGGGGAGAAATGTTTAAATATAAACTTGTGCCCTTGGAAGTTGAAACAAAATTTATTTATATGGCCATCATGTAAAATCTTTCTATCATATTGTTGAGGCCTTCTCGAAAGCACATGTATGACTTCCATTAGCACAACATTACATAAAACTTCATCTTTATATTTTCTAATGAAAAATGTTAGGAGGACTTGTTTATTGACCATAATTTCACCCTCTTCACTAAGCCATTGTAATTTATAGGGCTTTTTATGAGAGATAGTGGGTAATCCAAGTTTCTTCACTACTCTTGTACTTGCCACGTTAGCACAACTACCCCCATCTATGATTATGGAACACAACTTGTTGTTGATAAGGCAGCAGGTGTGAAAAATATTTTTTCTTTGGGTTTCATCAAAAGGTTTTTGAATTGTTCCCAACATTCACCTTGCCACCAATAAGTCACCCTCACAAGGTATTTCACCTTCATCTTCACAAGGGTTTTGGAGGGGTAGGGGAGTTAGATATAGAATATTGATCACTATGGTCACTTACTACTCCCTTTTGCCATCATGGTTCTTTTATTAGGGAAATTTGTAGCTATGTGTTCAAAACCTAAACATTTAAAACATTTTTTATTTGAGGTTTTGGACGACGATTTAAGTCTAGAAGGAGAAAGATTGTCTTTAGAAGGTTGATGTTGTGAGATGGATTCTCTAGATAAATTGGAAGGAGAATCTTGATTTTGAAATTTATTTTTTTCCTTCCAAGAGGATTTGTAAAAGTCATCATTATGAGTATTTTTAAAAGTGTTTTTCTTTAAAATTTGTGATTCAACCTTGATAGCTAGGTGAACCAATTTTTCCAAAGATGTATACTCATATAATTCTACAACATTTTGAATTTCTCGCCTTAATCCACTCACAAATCTAGTTATCTTTGACTCTTCACTTTCATGCATATTAATTTTAGTCAAAGTAACTTCTAAATCTTTAAAATATTCATCCATCATCCTAGATCCTTGATGAAGTCGTGAGAGCTTCAACAAGAGCAAACATTTAAATCGTTCCAAAAGACTACGATTGATCTCTTATTTAGCCCAATGTCCATTACAAGTTGATGCCACCATTACATGGCATAATCTTCAAACTCTAGGGAAGCTAACTTAACTCGTTGGTCCTCATCTACATCATATATATTAAATATTTGTTCTAGCTTAGCTTCCCATCCTAGGTACAAATTTTTGTCATTATCCCTATTGAAACTAGGTAACTTTACAAAAGGAATTTTCTTCTTGTGTAGTTGATGATGGTGGTGCATATCTTCATAAATATGCCCTCACCATTCTTCATTATCTTCCTTTTGACTTCCATAATGCCTTTGGTATCTTGTGGCTCTTTTAAGCTCCCATCTTCTGTGTCGGGTTTTCCTTTCTTGGGATTCTTCTAGCATTTGAAGCCTCTCCATCATTTTTTACATATCTTCCTCTCTTTGGACCAAGCTCCTATTGGTTTCCTCAAGCTCCAACATAAGGTTTTCCCTTTGAGGAGAAGGTGGCTAGGAGGATTCCCCTGAGTGAGCCATAATTGTGTACAAACAAAATCAAACAATTAGTTTTAAACAACAATTAAGTCACTCTCTCACGTGTATCACTCGGTTTTTTGAGAAAAAAAAATTAAGGATGGTTAAGTTCAATCAAACAAGAAGGTTACAAAATCGCAGAGTCCAAACTTGCGAGAAAAACTTCAAGTGAAAGACGTCAAAACTCTTATCACTCATTCAAAAAAAGAACTCCACAAAACTTAAGAAAATTTAAAGACAAACAAGAAAATATTAAAGTAGAAAAGCTAAACCAAAGTTGAATCAATATGAAAACAAAAGTTTTAACAAAACAAACAATAAAAGCACCTTTAAGGCCCAAAGACACTTACTTAGACTTTAACTATGAAGTTTTATATTTTAGAAATTGTCAAAGAAGGATAAATTTCAGTTATGAAAAATAATTTTCCATACAAATAGAATCACTAATTTTAGCTAAAATATGAATGCACTTAACTTTTCTTTGTTTTTAAGGATTCAAAATTTTCATATTCTTTTTTCACGCATATTTTTAATTCATTTTCCAATTTTTGAAAATGATCTTGGATTGGGATTCAATTCATATGAATACTTGGATTCTATGTTTGGAATTAAATCAACCACTACTCAAACAACTTCTAATTTTTTTTTTAGTTTTTTACAATTAAAATTAAATAAGCATAATGGAATTAAATCTCCTAGAACACTAAGAACATTATGACTCAAGCAAAATGCAAAAGTAAAATTTAAATAACACAAGGAATTCAAAAGCAAAATCTAAATTCCTTAATGAATAAAAAGTGGAATTATAAATGATAAGGATTTAAAGGCTGAATTGAAATGACAAAGAATGTAAAGTGCTATAAAAGAAAGACATAATTGAAATGTGCTGAAATTGTAAAGGAGAAATCAATTCAGAAAAAATTTAAGCATAAAATAATCATGCTCTGAATACCACATGATGTGAGTTGATTTTAGAATTGCACATTTTAAATGGTTATACTTAGAATTATGATTTTGATTAGCAATGATAGGTGAAACTCAGTGAAGATTGTCATTGGACACAAACTTAACCAAGTGTTTAAGTACGTGTGAAGGTTCTCTTCAAAAGGGCAAAGGCAAAAAACAATTACTAAGAGGGGAAAGGGAGAGAGAAAGGGTAGGGGCGTAAATGACTACAAGCTTCTAAAAACTTGGTGAAATGTGAGCACATGAGGGAGTTTTCAAGAATTTAGGTCAAAGGTGAGCATATTGAGTGTGTTTCTAGAAGTTAGGTTAAGGTGGGCTTTGGTACATGCCTAATTTATGCTAAGTACACTCTAATCTATTGAAATCAAAAGTATGGAAAATAGTCGGTGCTCAAGTCCAATTATGCGGGCTTTACTCCTGGTAATTTTTTGAGGTATAAGAGAGGCTCTGTGGCAATAGCAATGGGCTAAGCCTGACCTAGCCCTGGGTCCTATGTCATGCTCCTAGTCATCCTTCTAGAAGGTTGGGCTAGCTCAATGGGTTCTCTATCATTAAGAGTTTCATTAAAAATTATATTTCATCTTCTTTAGAAAGCAAGCAGGTGACATTTTGCTTACTTTATCCAAGAGATCAATTTCATAAAGATTATTCTTTTGTTTGATTTTGAACGCAGTCTATCTGTCAAACGATGAAACTACACATATATCCTTATTAAAGGAAATTATATATCCATTATAACATAATTGACTTATGCTCAAAAGATTATATTTTAAACTTTCAATGTACAAAACATTTTTTATGCAAACTAAAGCAGATGTTCCTACAAAAAAAATTACAGTAATCTTACGTTTGTTGACTCCATTAAGGGCTACCTTGACACTTCCATGTCCTTAGAGGTATAAAAATGTAAACTTTGTGTCTGACATGTGTCGCGAGCATCCACTATCCAAGAACCAACTTTGTTCATGAATCATTTCCTTATATTCTATTTGTAATAGAGATTAAAAGTTCTTTTGGTACACAAACCTTCTTGGGTCATTTCCTATTAGTTTTTTAGGTTCTCCATTTGAGTATGCATTTGGCACTAATATGTCGAAGCTTGCAGCAGTAGTCATAAAACCTTTGTTTTCTTTTAAAGATAGATTTATTTTTCTATTTCTTCCCTTGAAGATCATACCCTAAACCAAACTTATCAAACTCATGTTTGGAGGTTGTTAAAAGAAGATTTAGAACTCTAGAGTTTTATAAAAACTTTGAAAATCATGCTTGTAAAATGTTAGTTTTTCTTTTATATCATTGATTTTTGTTAAGTTTTGTTCTCACCGGCTGACTTCGGTCAATCTCTAAGGTGAGCTTCGCTTTGATTTTGTCTCCACATGCTGCTCCGAGATGCTGATCCTTTGGGACAAATGGGGCTCTACCTATTGATCACACTCCGATGATCAAGTCATTGAGAGTATTCAAACTATCAATTTGTATCACTGTAGGTTTCAACAAAAAAACTTACCTTTACTCGGGGTGTTAAACCCCTTTTATAGACATGCCTTAAACGATTTTCATCAATCAAAATATTATTTCAACAACCAGAATATAATCTCAACAACAAGAATATAATTTCAACAGTAAGAACATTCCGTTAATGTGCACCTTTATTTTCGGGTACAATGTCACATCATCCCTAACAACTTTTATTTGCATTTAAAATACATATACACTTTAACTAATTCAGTTATTCCTTCTGTTGTTTTTACTTTAATTTTCTTTTCTATATAGACTACCAAACATCCCAGCCGACCTCGTAACGTGTCATTGGGCCCATATCTGCCCCAAGCCGAGCTGGGTATTTCTCATAATTTGACTAACCGAGCTTACTACACTTAATTGCTTGGGCTGAGGATCTGAGCACGTCTTACCAGTATAAGTTTGTTGACGTGGTTTATATGAATATGGATATTTTCTCATCAGACACTTTTTGTCTTGTTTAAGCAAAATACTTTTCTAAGACTAAGGATTTAAATTTCTGTTTTAACCACTTTATGTGACAAGATGTTGCAACTGTTTGAGAAGATCTTCATTAGAAGGATCATTCTCATTATCATCATCATCGGACGATGAAGATTCAGCAAACCTAAAAGAGAAAATAGATTTAGTTGTAAGATATACGTCTTTATCAGTATCAACCATCAAACATGGATTGACATGCTCATTTGATTCAGAGTTTTTGTAATCCCATGAAGCCATCAATCCCTTCTTTTTGAGTTTGATCCTCTTCTTTGGGGTGGGACACTTAGAACTTACATGACAAGGTTTGATGAATTCATAGCATACCACATCCTAAAAGGCTTTTACTTCATTTTGCCTATGGGATCCTTCTTTCCTTCAGGATGGAAGCCTTCTATTCACATGCCCTTTGAATTTTAGGAGTTGCTTGAAGTGTCTTGACATAAGAGATATCTCTTCATTAGTTGAATTGTTTGACCATCATCTGATAATTCAACTTGAAATTCTTCTAAAACTTTTAATGCTCTGGTTTCTTTTCATCTACTGGGAGTTGACATTATTTTAGCTTTCAACTCTCAATCAAATAAGGTTGAGGCTTCTATTTTATCTTTGTCTTGAAGTTGTACTTCATGTACTCTTAAGAACTTCTTCAAGTCTCAGACCTTAATTAGGGTTGTAGTTTTTGGCTCCCAAATCTTGGTCATGCTACCCAACAATTTCAAATTTCTTTGAGTCTTGCAAAAATTTTGTCCTAGAGCTTCTAACTCATTCAAAAGAACATGCATTCTTCTAAACATGTCATACATTAATTATCCTTCTTTCATGGTGAAATATTCAAAAATATTCAAATTGACGAGTTAGAGTTGAAATCCTCCTGAAGTATACATATTCATTCATTTCGTAATTGACAATTAGGAAATCTCATGCTTCTTTAGCAATCTTTAATATGTAATCGTCATTTGAACCTAACAAAACTAATTTAATTTAATTTTTAAATTAATCCAATTAATATTTTAAACAAACTTTATTTACCTTTGTTAAAAATCGTAGGTGGTGATCATAAAAACAATTTGGAATTAATACTCTATAAAACTCTATTTGTCTTCCGAAAAAGAAGAGAGTGAGTTTTATTTCACACTTTTAACATAACCATCGTTATTTCTTGTAATTGATTTTAGTGACAATATTGTAGAACTGTCATTTGGTCTTTGTTTTTAACGATTCTATTAAAACTGTTGTAATATTTCATTTTTATAGTTTTAATTGATGGCACAACCGTTGTTAAAAATAACATCAAAATACTGTAACTTTTTTTGTAAAATGTCTTTCTTTATAGTCGTTATTAGACTTTTTTTTTTTATACTAGTGTGATAAACTTTTCTAAATATAACAATTAGTTTCAGGAAAGACGAATGCGTGATTAATGCAACATGATAGAGGTATTGAAATATATTTTTTAATTAAAAAAAATCTTTCATAACTTTATCAAAAACATCGAAAACTTATTAAAACATAATAAAATTGCTCTAAAAATATTAAAATAGTTTTATTGATAGGAAAATGCTGTTCATCTTTTTAATCGATAGAAACAATAACTATATAAATTTCAAATTGCTTTACTCCAAAATTATACTTCTTTTCTATTTCTTTTATATACAATTTGTAATTAACTTCATCAATATTATTTTTTTCAAATTATAAATTTTATATTAGAGATAAAAAAAAGAATATACAGATATTATATTTAAATAAATTATTAAAATTTATAAATTGATATACATATTAGTTAAATTACTAAAAATAAAATATAACAATAAGAAAAATACGGATACACTTTTTTTTATCTGAACAATAAATTAACTCCAAGAGAATTTTCTTACAAGTGCTATAATAAATAAACCATATGCAAAAACTGCAACTTCCACATTATATATTATAATATGCCTCGAAATTTTCCCCAAATTTATGTTTCATTAATGTGCATTGCAGACCCATAACTCATAACACACTACTATTTACAAGTTGTCTGAAACATGCAAACACATTCATGCACACCCTTCTCTTAATTATTAAGAGGCTTCGAAATATAACTATGAACATGTTCTTCTATAAAAAAAATTATTAAAACTAAAAATTCAACTTTTCAATACAACAAATTATTGGTTATCAATCAATAAGTATGAAGTTGAATTTAAAGTTTGATACTAGAGTTGTATTCTGTCTTTCTATATTATTAATTTATAATTTTATAGTGTAATTATTATTAATTTTTATTTTATTTCGGATTTTACCATCATATTTTTTTTTACAAATTTTATTTAATCGTACATTACCATTAGTCGATCAAAATTAGTTGATGTTATGTTGACATAAATTATTAATGCGATAATGGTATATAATAGAAAATGTATAAAAACCTGAAAGTTAAGTGATATACAAAATTCTGAAAGGATGATGATAAGATGGTACAAAAATGTATTTGTCTTACATTATGTATTTTCCTGCATTATGAATCAATGTACTATTTATTCTAATTTATTTTTTATTCAGTAACTTAAAATGAAGGCAAATACTTAATGCACGAATGACTTTTATGAATGATTTTTATGAAAATATTCAATGACTTTATATTCCCCTTTATCATTTGGGATAAATTGTTTTGTTCAGTTTTCCTGAATGTTTGTTAAGATTGTAAATGGTTTGTACAAGTGTTTAATTGTACAATGAATTTTTTATTAAATAATAAATTAACCCATATTAAGTAATGTATAAATTATGTGCCTTATGTATCAAATAACAGTAATCTAAATGAGTCAATAACCATAATTATCACATAATTAATTAATATTTTTATATTATTTTGTTGAGGCTAAACTTGAAATTTGTAAGTAGAGGATTCACATTATCATGATTTACCTAATTGAAATATTTATGAATGAGTGATTGAATTTTTGAAGATTAATGTTTCGTTTGGATTGGAAAGTTGAAGGTGTGGGGAAATGGATGTATGGAGATTTGAGAAGAAAGTGTAAAGAAATACAATGGTCTTTAGATTGAGATATGTTAGAGAGGATGTGTGAGAAAAGTGTCTTGAGGTAGGTGCATGATGTGAGAGTAGTAAGGATATTTTGAATTATTTTTCATGGTGTAAATGGTAAGATTACAAATATACCCTTATGTTTAAAAAAAAATAATAATAATTAATTTTATGCCCATTTTAGTTAATTAAAATAATATAAAATATCAATTATAAATAAATAAATAAAATAATGTAAAATTAAAATAAATAAATAAATAAAATTTAAATATAATTATATTATTTTTTATTTTATTCATTTAAATGATTTTTTTAGTTAAATTAATGTATTTAAATAATTTTAATATTATCTATGATTATTTAATTTATATTATATTATATATAATATAATCGTGATTTTTATTATTATTATGAAAAAAAATTAATATATTTTAAAAAGTAAATGGATATTTAAAACATAGCATAGACATTAGTAGTCATTCATTGAAAGCAAAAATAGTTAAAGTCATTACATTTAATCTAGAGAGAGATAAATACATGTTAATTTCTTCGTAATTTTGAAATTATGACAAAATTAAGAATATAATAATGTTAATTAGAACTAACAACATTTGAATCCTTCTTGTGGAGACTTTCAAAAGTTTTTCTAAAAGACATATCTTATTCCTTTGTCTGACAATAATTGCATATCTTTCATCGCCAACGTCTTCAATGCACCATTTGAAAAAATGACAGCCTAAAACCATGTCACTTCTAATTTATTTTGAAGAAAAGAATAAAATTGAACAATGAATAACTTTAAAATAACATTCTTATGTTTGCATCAAACCTAATTGAATAAATTTGGGTTAACATTTCGGCTTGATGGGGGATTGCAGGTTGAGGGTAACTAACTTGAACATTTTCTTGTTCTAATTCAAGGTCTTCATCATTTCTTCGTCTGCCTGGTCAGATTGTTAGAATATATGGCCTTAAACGAGAGGGGGGTGAATTGTTTAAGAGGGGATTTTGAAAACTTTTTAAGTTAGAACAAAATCCTTTGTATGAAACTCAATCAGAAATTCAGTTAGCCAAGATATTAAGCACAAAACAGCAAAGCACCAGAAAAACAATCAGTTGTTTCTTCGAAACAATCGGTTGTTTATACTAGCAAAGCAATAACAACTGAATTTAAATGAGTTTAAGGGAAGAAAGAGATACACAAACAGTTTATACTGGTTCACTCTTAAACCAAGAGCTACATCCAATCCCCAGAAGCCACTTGGTTTTCCACTAAGCAATCAAAATAGATTACACACAAACCACCAAAGAAGTGACCTTGAACCCTTCAAGAAACACACTCTCTTTGGCACAACACACACCAAGAATGTTGATCTTGACCACCTCAAGAGCACACAACACTCCTTGGCAACAACACCAGAATTTACAGAATAGTCAGAACAAATTACACTTGTTTACAGAACAATCTGAAATCAATACAGATGTAATCCTATTCCACTCTCTCTTGAGAAAACCAAAGCTTGATGTGAATGTTCAAAACTTGAAAGCAATCTTTCACCACTGAAAAACTCAAATCTGTTTTTCTTGTTTGTTATAAAACATAAACAAAATATTTATATCTTTCAAATATTGGTCAAAGCATTTAATAGATGAGCGTATTCAGTTAGAAATCATTTAAAGCACACTCAACTAACAAAATAGAATTTTGTTAGGATTTTCAAAGAAACAATCGATTGAAACCACGAAACAATCGATTGTTTTGGTGTGACAACAAGTCAACCAACCAAAACAGTTTTCAACCTTTTCAAAAACACCTAAGAGTAAAACAATCGGTTGTTTCGACAAAACAACAGGTTGTTTTTCACTTAGTTTGAAAAACACTTTAAACTTAAAAAGGTTTTAAAACACATTAGCTTTAGATTCAACAAAGAGTGGATTACACATTTAAACTACCCAAATCCTATTCTAAACACAAGAGCAACTTCATCCTTGCATCAAACACTTGGATTTGGATTCTTCAAAGCCTTTGATCACTCTTGATCAACAATCTCCCCCTATTTGATGAAGATAAATCTTTGTTGCTTGTGTTGGATTTTGTTTGAATCTGAAGCAGATCTTGCAAAACAAAACTTTATGCAATACACAACATCTATAGCAGCAGGTCAGAATAGCACATTTAACTTGTTTTTTGCATAACCATTACAACAGAGAAAACCAACCAAAAAGGAAAATAATATTCAAACTATAAAACATCAGTAGTAGCATCAGAATAAAAACCACTTAAGTAGATAGAGTTTGTAGAGTTTTAGACAACACAACACAAAATTCTCCCCCTATTTGTGTTTACAAATAGACTTTAGGAAGAGATAAAACAGAATAAGAAAAGAAAGAGCAGTAAAGCTTCTACAGAGCAAAAACAATCGGTTGTCCCGAGCATTCAACCAGTTGTTTTTTTTTTTCAGGTATCCTTGCCATATTGCAGCTCAAAGATCTGATTCTGAACAACTTCAATCTGTTCATCAAGGGTCTGAAAGCGAGTGTCCATGCTCTGGAATCTGTTGTCAATGTTCTGGAAATTTGTAACACAAAGATCATGGAGATTTCTTTGATTTTCAGCAAAGCCATCAAGTCTATCCACCATGTATCTCTCAAATGAAGACATTGAGGGAATTCCATCCCCTTGATGTCCAGCACTTGTTCCAGCATCAAAGTCAGTTGCAGGTTGTTCTTCATTGTGAATATTCATATCAACATCTTGATCTTCTTCATCAAAATCAGCAGCTGCAGCACTTGAGGAACCACCATGATCACCATCTTTGCTTACCCATCTTCCACTGATCTTGGTGAAACCCATTTTGCTTAGTGAACCATTGTTCACTTCTTGTGTTGATTTTACCAACTCAGAGGTTTCATCTTCAAGATTCACTTCAAAATAGAGTAGAAATTTAGAAATTAAAACAGCATAGGGGTAATGGTAGTAACTTAACCTCGTGGACTTTTGCATATGCTCTTTGATGATATTGAATCCAATTGATCTTGACTTTCTTCATGATGCAGTAGATATAGACAAGATCTTCTTCTGTTAAAACAAAATGGTGGCTCCCCCTTGGAGTTAGAATCCAAGTGACAATGAGAGCCAACACCCTCTCATCTAATTTCAGTCCTCCAACTGAACAAGTTCTTACTTGAGCTTGTGGATTCTTCAAACAACTTTTGTAGTATTGAATCATGTTGAAATCTTCCACTACACCAATGTTTCCTTTATTGAATCTAAGACCAGCATATTTCAAACCAGTTACAGCAGCCCATACATCATGGGTAATCTCCATGTCTACACCCTTAACATGTGAAACAAGATTGTTTTCTTCAAACTTCAAGTTTGTGTAGAACACCCAAATTAGATCCGGATATATGTTCCCCTTCATCTCCAAGAACCTCTTTAGTAGTTGTTCCTTGAGAAGCCTTCCCACATTGTTCAGCTTTTGACTTTTCAACCAATCAAAGGAGACAACTTTTGGATTGTTGATCACTTTTGTACTTGTCTCAAAGCGATACCTCTCAATTAATTCATTATCTCCTTAAAACCAGCCCTCAAGCCTTCCTCCTGACCTCACAATCCTCGTTTTGATCCTCTTGGATGTAGGTGGAGTGGAATCCATGAAAGCAGAATGAGACAAAGGCACACACAAAGGAGAGAAAGAGATGTTGCAAGAGATGAACCAATGGGTTGTTTTTGTGAAGGAAAACAACTGCAAAAGATTTTATAGCAAAGCAGAAACCTTCTTTGATCCTTTGGTGATAGTGGGTTTCAGTCTTCAAGATAGGAAACTGGTTCAAGCTCTGCACAGAAAACGTCAGCATAGAGCAGAAAAACACATGGTCAACACATGTGACCTTTGACTAGACATAAAGGCTCTTGAATTTCCAAGATATGGAATATATTCCTTTATGACAACTTGTAACTTCCTCCAAAACCAAATCAGGCTTTCAAGAATGCTTTATTGACTCAAGATCCCTTTATGATTGAGATCTGCAACAGACAGAATGTATAGAGAAATTAAATCAATTCTTTACAGTGCTGTCAGAGGAGAAACATTCGGTTGTTTCGAGGAAACAATCGGTTGTTTTTCTGCAACAGTTTAACAGAATGTGAATTTCAAGCATAAACTGAGAAAGGTTCAAAACAGATGTAATTTCTCATAAAAGAAAATGAAATTAATCATGAATTAGTAATTTGAAAAGTAAAGACAAGGAAGGTCTTATCTTTTTATGAAGTCCTTTCAATGAGTCATTGTTTGTGATCAAGAATGCTTCTTTTGGCTTTTGAAACAGCTTGGACTGGTACACACCCTTAATTCAGTTCCAGTCACAATCCTTTTCTTCCAAGAACTTGATCAGATAACTTAGAACTTCATGTTTCTCTAGTATCCCTACATCAAAATGAATTCAAGCAACAAACTTTGGTCCCCTTACAAATGTGGGTCCATTTAATTTATTTTTGTCATTTGAAACCTCAAAACCTTTGGGAATCCATTTCCTGAAACCTCTGGGAACATAATATTTCCTTATTTTACAGAATTTGACTGAATGGCCTCTTTTCATGCAATAAAAGCACGTAACAACCGGTTGTTTCAACTTAACAATCGGTTGTTTTCCTGGCAGTTTTGAAAAAGACTTTGAGAACTTATCTTGCTTGTTCTGTGGATTGAAACCTAATCCAGTTCTTCCAAAAACACAATTTTGAGATGCCAAGACATTCTCAAAGTTGGATTTACCCTTTGAAAGCTTATCCATAGTTCTAACAAGATAATGAACTTTCTTTTCAAGATTTTCACAATTTTCACAAACAAGAGAGTCACACACATGAGAAGAGTTTTTGCAATGCTTTTCAAGATTTTCAAAATCATTTATTATTTTTTCCAGTTCTTCTTCAAGTGTCTTGACCCTTTTCTTAAGCCAGTTATTCAACCCTTTCAATCGGTTGTTTGAGAGAGTCAATCGGTTAGCTTCTTCATGAGTTTCCTTAAAAACTTGAAGTAATTGACTATAATTTTCAGCACTTAGGGAAGCGCATGAACTTACATTGCTTGAGCTGCTTGAATTATCATCTCCTTCTGCGATTAAGCATATATTGGCTTTTTCATCTGCACTTGATGAGGAGCTTGATGAGGAGACTTCATTTTCATCCCAAGCAATATATGCTCTTCTTGATTTTCCCTTCTTTTCCTTGTAGCTTGACTTCTTTTCATTACTTTCTTTATTTGGGCAATCAACTTTTATATGCCCTTGTTCACCACAACCAAAGCAAGTATAATTGTTTGAATTGAAATCACTAGTTTTCTTGTTTCCATACCTTTCTTTGTTGGCTTCTTTGTTGCGATTTCTTTTCAATAACTTACTAAACTTTTTGGACAGCAAGGTAAGGTTTTCTTTCTCACTTTCATCACTTGAATCTTGTTTGCTTTGGTGCTTGGCAGCTTTCAAGGCAATGTTTCTCACATGTTTGTCTTCACTTTCTTGAACATTGAGTTTATTCATCTCTAACTCATGTTCTCTAAGCTTACCAAACAATGAAGTCGTTGTCAAGGATGTCAAATCTTTTGATTCAGAAATTGTTGTTACCTTAGGTTGCCAAGATCTATCAAGGCACTAGAGAAGCTTGATTTTTCCGTTCTTCTTTATCAAAGGTTTTCCCAAGGCTCATTGATGGTTGATGATGTGAGTGAACCTCTTTTGCACTTCAGCAATAGATTTTCCCTTAAGCATTCTGAACATCTCATACTCTTGTATTAGAGTATGTTTCCTTGCTCTCTTCACATATTTGTTCCTTCATGGGTGACTTCCAAAGTGTCCCACATTTCCTTGGCCGATGAACATTAAAATATCTTGAAAAATTCATCCGAATTCAAAGCAGATGTTACGATATTCTTGGCACTACAATCAAACTTTGCTTTTTTTATTTTCAGCATCAGTCCATTGGGACCAAGGTTTTTCAATAGAAGATCCATCCTTTCCAAATTTAGGAATAAAAGGGTCATTTTCAATTGCATCCCAAATTCCTTTATCAAGAGATTCAACAAAGATTTTCGTTCTAACTTTCCAGAATTGATAATTCAAATCACAGAACAGAGGTGGTTTGTTAATTGAGGCACCCTCCCCAAAAGGTAGTTTTTCAGCCATTGAAAAAAGATTTTAGGATCAAACTTGAGTATTTTTCAAGTACCAAGTTCTTGATGCCAATTGTTAGAATATATGGCCTTAAACGAGAGGGGGGTGAATTGTTTAAGAGGGGTTTATGAAAACTTTTTAAGTTAGAACAAAATCCTTTGTATGAAACTCAATCAGAAATTCAGTTAGCCAAGATATTAAGCACAAAACAGCAAAGCACCAGAAAAACAATCGGTTGTTTCTTCGAAACAATCGGTTGTTTATACCAGCAAAGCAATAACAACTGAATTTAAATGATTTTAAGGGAAGAAAGAGATACACAAACAGTTTATACTGGTTCACTCTTAAACCAAGAGTTACTTCCAGTCCCCAGAAGCCACTGGGCAATCCACTAAGCAATCAAAACAGATTACACACAAACCACCAAAGAAGTGACCTTGAACCCTTCAAAAAACACACGCTCTTTGGCACAACACACACACCAAGAATTTTGATCTTGTCCACCTCAAGAGCACACAACACTCATTGGCAACAACACCAAAATTTACAGAATATTCAGAACAAATTACACTTGTTTATAGAACAATCTGAAATCAATACAGATGTAATCCTATTCCACTCTCTCTTAAGAAAACCGAAAGCTTGATGTGAATGTTCAAAACTTGAAAGCAATCTTTCACCACTGAAAAACTCAAATCTGTTTTTCTTGTTTGTTATAAAACATAAACAAACTATTTATATCTTTCAAATATTGGTCAAAGCATTTAATAGATGAGCGTATTCAGTTGGAAATCATTTAAAGCACACTAAACTAACAAAACAAAATTTTGTTAGGATTTTCAAACAAACAATCGATTGAAACCACAAAACAATCGATTCTTTTGGTGTGACAGCAAGTCAACCAACCAAAACAGTTTTCAACCTTTTCAAAAACACCCAAGAGTAAAACAATTGGTTGTTTCAACAAAACAACAGGTTGTTTTTCACTTAGTTTGAAAAACACTTTAAACTTAAAAAGGTTTTAAAACACATTAGCTTTAGATTCAACAAAGAGTGGATTAGACATTTAAACTACCCAGAGCCTATCCTAAACACAGCAGCAACTTCAGCCTTGCATCAAACACTTGGATTTGGATTCTTCAAAGCCTTTGATCACTCTTGATCAACAAGACCTACCAAGTTGTCAAATACCATTGACCTGGAATATATTTAATTTCCTCATACTTTTTTCCAAAGTAATGATTCAATTCTAGCATTATTACTGCATCATTTGATAAGTCCAAGTCATACATCTGCATGATCCGTGTTATCAAGATGTCATACGGCAGAGACATGTTGTTATCCCGACATTTCATCATATGTTGCATGACGTAATGAGGTCGATTAATCAATATATCATTTTTATTGCACCACAACATGAAAATATTTTCATTCAATGGTTGTGCGAAGTTGTTGCCACGAAGGCACAACATGTGCACCCATGTGTAATGTAATAGTTTGTCATTCATATTCAGACTACCTGCATTTATGACATTTTGACCTTATACCTCTTCCTAAATCATGGATGGTAACACTAGTGTTCGATCAAAATTTACTCCCTCGGGGATTGTTCCAGGGGTTAGCTTAACACCATCATACCTGAGATTTTCAATGTTCATCCAATCCATTTGTCTTATTTCAATTCAATTTGAGCAAATCTGATGGCAAATTCATGGAGCTCTTCTCGGAATCATGTGAAAAATGGTGCGGAAGCCATGGATGTAAATGTGCAAGATCCTCCTAGGAGCTATGGTGATCTTGAAGGTGCATGATGTGTATGGAAGTAGGGAGGTTCGGCCAGCCCTATGGTAGGTGAGGAAGATGAAGATTAGATCCTAGAAACTAGGTAGAAGCAAAGTATGGCACAATGTTGGCAGCATAACTTTACTCTCATTAATCTTGCAATACATGAGGTTGGCTCCTCCTTTTATAGGCTAAGGAGGACCATATTTGATGACCTAAATGCTACACAAATGTAAGCCAAATGAAATGTAAATGTGAAGCACATGGGTGCACATGGCACATGGGTGCACATGGTCCTTTATTAGTAAAGGCTTCTAGAAACCTTTAGCTAATCAAGGTTAATGCTTCCTTAATTCTAATGTGCAAAAAATTAAACAATTGTCCACATGGTTATGCTATTTACACCTCATTTAAAGCTAAACTACACTTGATGGGCCTTCACGGAATATGTGCTATTAGGCCTTTTTCCATTCATAGCTTGATCCAAGTCTTCTTGTTCTAGACACTCTTGGCTTGGTCTTAGACGCTCCTAGCTTGGTCTTGGATGGTCTAGATGCTCTTGCCTTGGGGTCTAGACGTTCTTGACTTGGCTCTTGCCTTTCACGGAAGGGTGTGCTTGGCCCTCTTCCATCAAAATCTCTATAGAAAGGTCACCAATTTGTGTGAACTTTAGATTTGTATAAAATACTCTCACCAAGTCCTCATAATACTGAAGTTTCATTCTAAGGAAATGTTGTAATCCTTGAAAATTCATATGGTTCTGGAATTGAATCTCTGGTGCAACGAAAAATGCATGACTTTTGGTTATAACACTGATCTCCCATGAAACATCTTTTCATAGACCACCATCTGACGTTTTGTACTAAAGTATCTTTAATAATCAAAAACGTCTTGAATCCCGTTCCTTTGCTAGGAGGAACTCATTATGTGGTGGACCTTTACCCTTATGAGTTTTATGGATAATGATGTCATGGATAATGCAATTATAACCTTGTATAGAAAGAATGAAATGTTCATCACATCAAATATGAAACACAATTTTAAATAAACGAAAGTCATAAAAATACCTTAAACAAAATAATAAAAGTTATTAAACACAATAATAGAACTTCATAGACAATTAAATATAAGAAAAATTACTTATGTAAACAAAACAATCTAAAAAATAAAGAAATAATCTAAAAACAAAAGTTAAACAAAAAGGAAAATTGAATGTTTTACTAATATTAAAGTGAATTCTTACTAATTAATAAAAAACAATAATTACATTAATTTTATTGTATATTTAAAATGAATTTTAATTAATACCTTCAAAACTCATTTAAATGGATTCTTCATAATAAATATATTTTATTTATGAATTTAATTATTAATAATATAACATAAATTCCATTACTATATTAATATTTCATAATTTAAATAATGTATTTATTTAATTTTGATTAATAAGATAAAATTAATTTATATTAATAAAAAAAATTAAACGTTAGGATTCAATTTTTTGACTTAATTAGTATATGAAACTGTATAATATCTAAATTAATATCTGAAACTGTATACATATCTAAATTAATATATATAACAATTATTTTAATACGAATAAGTATTAATTCATCTTTTAAAAAAATGCAGTTTATCTTTTCATTCTGTACAAAATATTAATTTTAAATAAAATAAATCTTTTTTTTTATCAAACAATTAAATGTAGAAAAATATCTTATAAAAACAAAACTATCTAAAAAAATAAAGGAATAATCTAAAAACAAAAGTTAAACCGAAAAGAAAATTTAATGTATTCTTAGTTATATTAAAATGAATTCTTACTAATCCATTAAAAAACAATAATTATATTAATTTTATTATATACTTAAATTTTATTTTAATTAACAATCTCAAAATTTATTTAAATAGATTTTCAATAATAAATATACTCAATTTATGAATTCATTTATTAATAATATAGCATAAATTCCATTACTATATGTATTTTTAATTTTAAATAATGTATTTAATTAATTTTGATTAATAAGATAAAATTAATATATATTAATAATAATAATTTAAAAAAACATATTCAGATCTGTAATTTAAAATAATGTCAAACAAAATAAAAACTTATATTTCATTATATTCTTTTAAAAAAAATACAATAATAAATTAGATAAACAACTTAAGAGAACATGAGATAATTAATTTATTAATATAATTATTAAATTTTACATAAAATATATACAACTAAAAACATCTTAATTAAAAACACATTTAACTTAAACTACAAATATATTTAACTACAAATATATTTAAGTCAATTATAAACTTATTCACATAAATAACTAATGTAAAATAAATTAAAAAAATTAAATTTATAATAAAATCACCCAAACATAATTTAAATTTAAACTAAAAATTTAAAATAAAAATAAAATATACATTAAAAAATCACATACCTGAACAAGAGCAAAACAAGAACATAACTGAGAACATGACTGAGAGGAAGAAGAAGTTGTGCCAGAAAACATCTGAAAACAATCCAGGTTTTATTAAAATAACAAAGCAAAATTTACGCAAAACACAAATTAAAAAAACAAAAATGATTTTTCAATACCACCTTCCCTTTTTGCGCCAGATTACACCTTGTTGAGGTGGTTGTGAAGCTGACGTTTGCAAGGAGTATTTTTGTCAAATGAAATAGCACAGGATTTTGTTTTGAAAAAACCCTATTGAGAGGTGCATCGGGAAAAGAGAAGAAGCTTGAGAGGTGCAGCGCAAAAACATTGAACCATAAGAAGGCGAGAACTGTGCTGTGGAGTGCGGCGGAGTGCGAAGAGGTTGCGGGTGCTTACTTGATCCCGGAGTTTTCGTTTGGCAAAATCGCGAAGACGTTGAACCCTAAGAAGGCGAGGATTATAGGTGGAGTGCGGCGAAGTCCAAAGAGGTTTCCTTGGGAGTGTTAAAAGGTTACGGGTGCTTAAAGGTTGTGCCCGCAGTTTTCATTTGGCAAAAAGGTATGTAGGGTTGATTGTGTTTTTTGGTTTTGTGGTTGCTTTTTGAATGCATTGGTGTTTTGGCCGTTTTTGTTTTGAATGCATTGTTTAGGGTTTAGGGTAAGTGTGTTTATTTTTGGTTTTGTGGCATTTTAGGGTTGTTTGTGGTGGTGTCTTGTGTGGTATAAGGTTTCTTGATCATTGTATATTTGTTTCCACTTGAAAGTTTGTATTATTGAGAAATAGTATTAAACTTTTGTCATGAGGAATTCGTGTTGTGGTTTAGGTTTTGAAGTTTGAATTTATTTGGATTTCATTGATTAGTGTTTTGTGGTCTGGCATTTTGGGACTGATTTTGAACTCTTTTTGTGTCTTGTGAGTTACTGGTGATAGAATTTAATGTGAATGCTAATGAACTGAATTAGTGACAGTGACATGGGCAATTGGTGACCCATTGGTTTTTATTTGGTGACATATGAAACACTTTTTGCACTGTGATGTTGTGTTAGAAGTGAATGTTTGCATATCTTTTTTTGCTTTTGTGAGGCTTTAAAAGGGAATCCAATTAGGTCATTGAATATGTTGAACAATTCATTATTTTAAAGGTAGCTTAAAATGTGATATGTGTAGCTTAGTGGTTACCCCTTGATTTTTATGTGGTTTAGGGTATGAAGAACTTTATGGCATGTGATGTTGTCTTTGAAATAAATATTTGCATGTCCTTTTGGGTGATGTGAGTGTTGAAAAGAGAGTCCAGTGAGCTCATTGTAGGTTAGACAAATTATAATTTTAAAGGTAGCTTGAAATAGGGTGTGTGAATGCAAGTGGTGACCCATTCATTTTTATTTGGTGACCTGTGAAGCACTTTTTTGCACTGTGATGTTGTGTTAGAAGTGATTGTTTGCATGTCTTTTTTTTGCTTTCGTGAGGCTTCAAAAGGGAGTCCAGTGAGCTTGAAGAATTGATTATTTTAAAGGTAGCTTGAAATGTGATATGTGTACCTAAGTGGTTACCCCTTTATTTTTATGTGGTTTAGGTACCTCTTTCTTTTTATGTGGGCATCTATGAAACACCTTTTGTACCGTCTTGTTGTGTTACAATTGAATGTTTGGATGTATTTTTTTGGTTTTTTTATTGATTAAATGAATTGTTTGTGAAGTTTTACAGAATGGAAAGTTCATTGTCCAAGAATTTTGTGTCATGCAAAAGCTGAATTGAAGGTATTGTTTTTTAGTTTGTGTTCATAATAGTTGAATATTTTGTGAATTGACTTTGTTTAATAATAAATAAAGATGGTGTTATTGTTTTATTTTGTGATGTTGCAGGTACGAGTTAGGCACAATGTGCTGACTCAATATATTGTTGATGTAAACCGTAAGCTTAGCAGCTTTCAACGACAAAGGGTACAACAAACTCCTTTTAAGTGGATGGTTGAAATGGACAAAGTTTTGGACATTTCAAACAACCTAATGAGAGAGCTACTAAGTAGATGGGCATCAGATAACGAGGCATTTAGGATTAAAAAAAATTTAGTTCCTTTTTCAATTCTTGATTTTTGTTTTATATTAGGATTGCCAGTTGTTGGTCTTGGTTAGAATGGTCATGTTGTTTGTCAGTTTAAAATTGGCACTGTTTTGTAGGTGCTTGTGCCAACCGTGTTCAATAAGCACTAGTGGTTGTACGCACTCAATTGTCAGATGAGGCAATTGCATGTATTGGACTCCATTAGTGATGGAATTGAAGGTCGATACAAGATTGATAAAATAATAGTAAATATTTGGATGTTCTTGAATACTTAATGAATTGATTTTGTTTAGATTTGTTTATCATTATTGTTAAATTGGATGTTGTAGGTTGATCGACTGCAACACCTTTTTGAAATTTTGGACGACTTCTCTAGAAAGAGTGGTTCTCAAATTTCATTGTTAAAAGAGAAGGTTCCCCTACAACCGAATACGTTAATATTGATAGTAATAATGTTATTTATTTTGATTTATATGTTGTTTAATTCGTTTGGACTTAATATTTTCAATTGTTGTTTAGGGTTACAAATTTGTTTGTTCTATGTAGTTATGACTGTGGCATTTTAGTTGTCAAATATATGGAGTTGTGGAATGCTTCACAGCAGTTGGATAGGAATACCTTTCCCCATTACCCTACAGTAAGAGTTATTTTGATGAGTTAACACGTTTAATTTAAAGTTTGGTGATTGGAAACTGATTTCATGTTATATTATTCATAAGGAGCTGCTACGGTTTCGTCAAGAAATGCTTTTGTCTTGGGTGTTAGATGAGCGTAACGTTGAACGATAAGCAGTGTTGAAAGATTTGGAAGTAGATTGTCCATGATTTTTATTTGACATATTTTTTATGTAATTGTACAATTTCATTCTTATTGACAAAAATGTTAGTTATTATGAGCTTATGTGAACAATATAGATACATTTGTTTGATCAATGAAAGCAATTTCAATTTGATTTAAGATATTTACTTCATGTATTGTTATATATCATATATTGGGCAGAAATATGTCATTGGACGACATAAATGTTAACTTGTATGTTCATAAATTGAGTGATATTGAGTGTTATTTTGACAGTTGATAGGAACTACATGTGTAAATAAGTGGGGATCCATGACAAGGTTTCTGCAAGTTCATTGTTTTCATCTTGGTTTTTGGGATTCAGAACTTGGCAGTGCAGGATGTATTTCAAGGGACATAGTTGTAAGGTATGAACATCAATTGGGTGGGTAAAGGCATGTTATGGTGGTCATAGGAACTCCTGTACTGTAAGTGGGGACATGTGTTAATAAGTCGGGACCCATGACAAGGTTTTTGCATGTTCATTTTTTTGCATGTTGGTTTTTGGGATTCATAACTTGGCAGTGCAGAATGTGTTTCAAGGGACGTAGTTGTAAGGTATGAATGTTAATTGGGTGGCTAAAGGCATGTTGTGGTTGTCATAAGTGGGGACCTATGATTAGGTTTCTGCAAGGTCATTTTTTTTATCTTGCTTTTTGGTATTCAACACTTGCTTTTTGGGTCCCCACACACATTCACTCATCAGAATTGAAGCTAGTCTTGCAGTATCCAATTGCCTAACCTCCAATGTTCTCACTGGAGTCTCATTTGAACCCTCACAAAAAAGAAAAAAAAAACTTCCAAACATTAACTTGGAGGATGACATGACAGTACATAAAGTTCTACACAAGTCTCCACTTAAAATCAACGGGGTCCCCACATATATCCACAGGCCACAACAGAAGCTACTCTTGCATTATCCAATTCCCTAGCCTCCAATATGCTCACTGTTGTCCCATCTGAACCCTCACAAGACCAAAAAATCGACATGGAAACATTAACTTCGAGGATGACATGACAATGCATAAAGTTTTACATAGGTCCCCACATAAAATCAAATGGGTCCCCACTTCACAGGTCTGGACTATTGAATTGCATAACCTGGATTGAACTCAATTGACCACATTCACTACAAACTTTAACAAACACATCTCAACAATACACAACAATCACAAATATACCTGCAGAGCTAACCAAGGCAATAAACATTTATGAATGAATAAGAAAATTAATCAACTCAGACATTGACAGTTTCCACAATAAATTAATCCTGAACAAAAATATTTGTTACCACAATTTCATAACAACATAAATTGTACAATACCACAAATTACAATTGTTTCAACAATGTCAATAAGCCATACATCCACTAACTTAAAACCAAAAAAACCTAAACACATCTATTATTGAAATACTCAAGCATAAGTTTTTCGATTTTTTGGCTTCCTCCTTGAATATGTTGTCCAAGGTGTTTTCAAAACAGTAGTCTTGAAACGTTTCTTCGGTTCATGGTTCATTTTAGGAAACATGTTGACTTTTTCATTTGGCTGGTCTTCATGTCCATGTAAGTCTTTCTCTTCATCTACATCTTCATGACTACTTTCTGGCTTTCTGAAGTATGTGGAATCCACTGAAAGAGGTTCAACTTCAACTACTTTTGACCAAGTATCATCAGGAACAAAATTTTTGCTTGCAATTAACTTAAGTATCTCGTTGACCTCTTTCTCCATACTCGTGATTAATACTTCCTGCTCCTCATATTTGTGCACCAGTTCACCAACTTTCACCTTCATTGCACGAACTTCATCCTTTGTTGGTTTGTTCTTTCTAATTCCACAACCAATTTGGTGAAAACCTTCTTGAACAAATTCACTGCAAAGTTCTTCATTGAAAGCACATAACTCAGCAACAACTTGTTTGTTGACATATATAATTCGAAACTTAATTATCTACATTCAAAACAACATTAATGTGATCGAAATTCCAATAAAAATGACATACCTTATTCTTACGCTGACCACGTCGAAGTTCATGGTCACCAACTCTAACATTCACCCAATGCATGATACGGGGATATTTATTTTCACTCCTAGGTACTTGACGCTTATAAGAGAACAAATGCTCAATTGCCCATATTTGAAGAATGAATACAAAAAATTAATTTATTACAAACACTTACTAATAAGAAAAATGTTTCATATTACCTGCAAGAGGTAAGCATAACCATCCACATGGATAAGCGATATACTTTCCTCTGTCATCCATTTTGAGGCCGAACAAAAAATATCAACCAAAATGTCATACACTAACCCTCCCCCCCCCCCCCCCCCCCCCCACCCCACCCCAATTATACATACCAAGTTTGTCTAAATCATCAACAATGTTAAACAATCCATCATGAACTAAACTCATTCTAGTAGGCACAATAAACTCCGACAAACCTAACAGGATGTACAACTTACAAAAGTCCTCTGAAGAAATATCGTTCCCACACTTACATCACCTTCTTAAAAAAAAACTCTTAATGTGAGATATAATTCTACTGTTCCTTAATTTTTGTACCAGCTACTCTAAGACCTACAATTAACACACATAGCTAAACAACACATATTGACACTGAAGTGCAAAACCTTGCTTCCTCTCCACCCAAACACTACATAACTTACTTAAAAGTCCACGACTCATTTTTATCTCCTCACGGACACACATAAGCCATCCAAATGGGGTGGGTTGTATAATACACTTTTGTTCCAAACTTAACTACTTTTTCACAACACCCAAACACTTTGATATGCAATTATGCCTAAACACTTGTATATTAAATTAAATACAAATACACTTTAATATATAAAATTATAAAAACATAAATATAACATCATGTCTACTTTAAAAAAAAATCATCATTTCAATCAAACCTTAGCTTGAGCCTCGGGATGAGGATCAATTGTAACAACCTCCTCATCTGAACGTCCGCTAATTGACATTATATCTTGAACAAGTAATTACTTAATCAATTCAAAACCATGAACACCACAATTCAATTCTACAAAAAACCAAAATAAATAGTGCCCCACCAAAATACATGCAAAAAATTAATAAAAAGCACACCGATTTTAACTATGCATAAACGTGACCGCAGGTCACCACCTATTCCCACATACCTCACCCCTTCCCCATCCTCCTTGCCCATCTCAACCCTCATAAAACTAAATTCAAACATTAACTTCGAAGGTTACAAGACAATGTATAAATACCTACACTCATCACATTTGAACCTACACTTACAATAATCAATTCTCTAACCTTGAATCATCTCACTGCACTACCTTTTCAACCCTAACAACACCAAAACAGAACATGCAAACATAATAGTGGTAAGACAACATGACAATGCAAAAGGTGCTTCCTAGGTCACCACATAAAAACAAAGGGGTCACCACTTCCCCATGATGTAGAGCATGGGAGCTTTGATGTTTAAAATCCATGATGAAGCTTAAAGTTGTGCTGCTTTTGGTTTGGGTTTAGATTAGAGTGTTTAGAATCTATGTAAAGATCAGTTCTTGACCCTTGCACAAAGCTTTCCCATTCTATTTTAAAAAGAAAAGTGTTTTTCTAAGCAAAGAGAAAAACAACCAGTTGAATTATCGAAATAATCGTTTGTTTGTCACTTGTCTTGTTTAAAGATTTTAAAACTATTTTTGATTTGGTTATGTAACTGCCTAACCAATTCAACCGGTTAAAACGAATTTTCAACCGGTTGATTGTAACATTTCATAACAGCATTTTGAAAACCTATTAATCTGTTTTGGGTGTGATCAAAACTGCTTTGGCTCATAAATGTTGCCTAGAATGGCTAGTTTTTTAATGCTATAAATGTAGTCTTTCTTTCAAAACAAAATACACAAGATTTTACACAGTTTGAAATCAAACAAAGTGAGATTGAGATTAGTTTTGAAAGAAGTTTTTCAAAGTTTGGAAGATTGTTGTTTAGCTTTGCACTGGTACAAGATCAGATCATAGGACTTCCTGGTTTCTGTAATCTCAGGTATTTTCTATTCCTTTCATGATTCTTGTAATTGTACTTCATAAACTTGTAAGTGTGTGTGAAATCATGCAAAGTCGGAGGGTGTTCTGACTTGAGGTGTGTGGTTGCAAAGAGGGTGAGTGGATCTTGTGGTTTTCAAGGTCACCTCTTTGTGATTGTGTTGTTGTAATCTGTAATTGATTACTAGTAGAACCCAATGGTTGTTCTGGGAACTAGATATAGCTCAAGGTTGAGTGAACCAGTATAAAATTGGTTGTGTATATCTCTCTCACTCTCACTCCTTATAATTGTTTGTTTTAGTTCTGCTTTTGTTGCTGCTATGAACAACCGATTAAAACGTATTTTCAATCGGTTAAAATTTTGTAAACAGTTTCTTAATCATTGTTTGATTGCTTTCCTTAATTTCTTATTTGTGATTATTTGATAAAGGTTCATTCTTATTCAATCTTTGCGAAAATCTTTGATAAATAATTCACCCCCTCTTTTTTAAGTCATCAATTCTTACACATGATAGTGTCACTAATTCAGGACATTAACATTCAAATTCAATTCTATCACCACTAACTCAGTCCCTAACCTTCTGGACACACAAAAACTTCAAAACCAGTCCCAAAATCGCACAACAAAAAACAATGAAAACCCAATCCATTGAAATTTCAAAACTCAAAAACCATAACACCAATTTTTGCATATGAAGTTTCTTTCTAAACTTCATTTTTTCAATGCCATAAATTTAGTGATATTTGACCTTTTTGAGTTAAACTGCAAAAATGGTACATACATGTTCAACTTACAAGGTTTTATACTAAATCTATGTCAATTGGCTCAAAAAGTGGGACATAATGAACAAATTATGCTTCTACGTTCACCTGACCTACAACCACTATTCTATTTTCCACTTATCCTTCTTTGGTCCATTATTCGTGCACTATTCTACATGCACATTTTCATGATTTTTATGTAATCAAACCCTATGACTGAACAATATGACAAGGATGGTTACTAACAGTTTTACTTATTTGTGATTAACCATCATTACATATTGCACTTCTTCATAATGATACAAACTTTCTTTAACTAATATTCTTTAAAAAATATATATCAAAATTTCCAAACTTAAACACTGAAATTGTTTTTTTTTTAGTAATTTAAACTATACAAGGCTACAAACTTTATTTTGAGAACAAAATTGTTATACAAAATCACAATGCAAAAACTCCTTCAAAGGTCTCCACATAAATACGAAGGGGTCCCCACTTAGCTAGACAGAAAACATTGCAAACATTCACATTAAATTCAAAACCAGCAACTCATAACACACACAAAAAGTTGAAAACCAGTCCCAAAATCACAGACCAAAAAACAGTAAACAATCAAATCCAAATCAATTAAAAATTCAAAACTCAAAAACCACAACAACAAACAAAGAAACGCAATTACACTACACTGAACGCTAGACAATGGAAATCAAACCAAACGCAAAACAATAAAACAAATAAGCCCTAAACCAAACGAACCAAAATACATACCTGATTCGAAATTGCACTCAACCAAAACCCTAATGCCAATGCACCTGTATGAAGCTTGCTTCTCCCTTCAATAACTGTCGCACACTTGTTTCGCGCCCAATCCAAAACCCTAAATCGCCACCCTAGAAAACGCCCAATCAAAAATCCCACCAATCCAGACCCTCCCAATCCAAAACGCAAGTGTTGTCCCTTCAGAATCCACATTTCTACCTTTCAAATGCACCGACCAATGGAAGAACAAACCTTATTGCTTCGACAAATCCTTTCACGACCGCACTCTTTCACGACCTACACTCTCTTTCTTTAATATTAAAAATATCATGTCAGCTGGTTGTATTCTGGAGCAACCTCAATATAGATGTCAAAATATCGGTACCTTTAGAAAAATATGAAAAAAAAATATGAACATAATCGATTACCATATTTTGAGTTATAATTTGTAAATATTTTAAAAAGCTATAAACTTGTATAAAAAAATATGGAAAAGGTATACTGTAATAATTAGATTTATTTGATGGAGTGTTATAAAAATTTTAGGTTGGTTATACCATTATAATAGATTTTTTTTATACTCTTATAAACGAGAATCGATGCGTATTTATTAACTCTCATAAATTAATTAATTAATTTTGGAAACCGTGACAATTGACGTAGTTTGTACATAGAATAAACCGAAGCATCTCGTTTCTTTCTTCTTTGCTTCAATATAAAGTCTAAACTCTTTCCCACTTCACACAACAAATAATATCAACTTCCAATCGTTCGTCACATAATCTTTTCATCCAAAACCGACACAAACACACACCTTTCTCTTTCAACTCTTTCTTATCACCGATTCAAACTTACATTATTTTCATTCCATTCATTTCACTGCATTTATTTTTTCTTACCTTTACCACTTTCTGCTATAGTTCAAACCCCTTCTCAAGTTACGTGGCTTTTATTCTAACTCTCTCTAGATCCACAATTTGGTGTCACCTTACCACCATCACAAAAAATTTGTGAAGCTAATCCATACTTTGTCTTTCTTCTTTGGGCACTATAGGGATTTTCATTCAACCCTTCTTTTTCATAAATTTTCAACTTTCATTTTTATCACCTATTTTAGTCAGAAAAGTGTAGGAAACAAAGAAACTTGATTCCTGGATTTATAGTGGTGGGCAGGAAGAACTTGTGCCAGTTGACATCTTCAAGTTCAATAGAGATTGGTAAAATACAACAAACCATAGAAAATAGTCTCTTTATATGGTGAATTAACTCACGTTAAAACCAAGTCATTCTTCTTCATTCGTTGGGCGAAAAAGTGTTCTAGATTTTTCATCCCAAAGGTCTCACTTTCACTTGTCACACTATCCAGTATCTCTGATTTTGAGTGGGGAAATTTTGTGATCACCCAAAAGCCTTTGAAGAGCAAATAATTTGTAGTAATACCCTTTTGTTTGTTTTTTCTGGGTTGATGGGAAAAGGGTGGTTTTTGAGATGGGTTTTTGTAGTGATTGGGGTGATGGGTTGGTGGGGTGTGGAAGGGCTTGGGGTGAACTGGGGGACTCAAGCCACACACCAGTTGAGAGCAGACACTGTGGTTGAGATGTTGAAGGACAATGGGATTCAAAAGGTGAAGCTGTTTGATGCAGATGAGTCTAGCATGAGTGCTCTATCTGGGTCAGGGATTGAAACCATGGTTGCCATTCCCAATAACCAACTTTCTGAGATGAATGACTATGATCGTGCCATGCAGTGGGTGAAGAAAAATGTCACAAGTTACAACTTCAGGGGTGGAGTTAACATCAAGTGAGTTACATAACTTTCTTTTTAATTTTGAGGGAGTGTAGAATGTTAGTAAGAAGTTATGTAATATGTTTCAATAATGAATCCGATCTGAGTGTTAATTTGGTTTCATATTTTGCTTGTTAATTTGGATTCTTTCTTGATATGAGTTTCTTTGTGATCAAATCTCATACATAATAAAAATGTACATTAAAAATTAAGTACATTATTGAGATAAAATTTTATTCAGATCGAAAAATAGTGTATAACTTTCATTTTCTACTTTTTATCTTATGGTTAAAGTATAATTACCGTGTGACTGTATGCAAATTGGCCTTCACTGGATCTAAGAAGGAGACACAGAAAAGTGACCTGATGTTGTACCTTTTTCTGAATATAGATTCTATTTTTCGGTACTTGTGGTGTGGCTTCTTGTGAGAGTGTTTAGAAAAAGCGATTTTAATTGACCGATTCAACTTCTAGATCTGTAGAACTAATTATTTCCTTTGTGACTAGAAAATCATTTTAAGTTTTACACTTTTAATTTTGAGAAAACTCATTGCACATCTTCTTTCCCATCTTTAATAAATGGAAGAAAAAAAACATTGGTCTTAAAGAAATGTTGAAAGACATAAACAAAGAGATGGAAGGAAGAGAAGAAAGAATTGTTATTGTTTTGAGTGTTGCGACTTGGAAGAAGAACTTGTGTGCTACTCCATCTTGGTTTTCTTTTCCTTTTGCAATTGCTCAAGAAATTTGAGATCCAAAAGTATGGATAAATGTTCTGTCTTTGAAACTTTTTCTCAATTCTGATTTTTGAACTAGGTAGTTCCAATGAATAATGCATGTTGGTTTTGTTTATATTTGAATTCCAATGAACTAAGTGTTTATTTTTCACTCCATCTTTATTCTTTCAAAGGTATGTAGCAGTTGGGAACGAGCCATTTTTGAGATCCTACAATGGTTCATTCATGAAAGTCACCTTCCCTGCATTACAGAACATTCAAAATGCCCTGAATGAAGTTGGTGTAGGAGACTCCATAAAAGCCACAGTGCCCTTAAACGCTGATGTGTATGAGTCTCCAATAAACAACCCTGTTCCATCAGCTGGAATGTTTAGGCCTGATATAAGTGAGCTAATGATTCAAATTGTGCAATTTTTGGCCAAGAACAATGCACCATTCACAGTGAACATTTACCCCTTCTTGAGCCTCTATGGGAATGACAATTTCCCTTTTGACTATGCCTTCTTTGATGGGGTGGCCAATCCCATAAATGATAATGGGGTTTCATACACCAATGTCTTTGATGCAAACTTTGACACCTTGGTCTCTGCCCTCCAAAAAGTGGGGTATGGGGACATGCCAATTTTGGTAGGAGAGGTAGGATGGCCAACAGATGGGGACAAAAATGCCAATGTAGGCAATGCTTTTAGGTTCTACAATGGGCTTCTACCAAGGCTTGCACTGAATAAAGGGACCCCACTTAAGCCAAAATATATTGAAGTTTATCTTTTTGGGCTCATTGATGAAGATGCCAAAAGCATTGACCCAGGGAACTTTGAGCGCCATTGGGGAATTTTTAAGTATGATGGAAAGCCTAAGTTTCCAATGGACCTTTCTGGAAAAGGCCCAAAAAAGCTACTAGTTGGTGCTCAAAATGTGCACTATCTTGATCCAAAGTGGTGCATGTTCAACCCTGAGACACAGGACATAAGCAAACTTGCTGATAACATAAATTATGCTTGCACACTTGCTGATTGCACTGCTCTTGGATATGGATCTTCTTGCAACAACTTGGATGCAAATGGGAATGCCTCATATGCCTTTAACATGTATTACCAGACACAGGATCAGAATGACTTGGCCTGCAATTTTGAAGGTTTGGCAAGGCTTACAACAACCAACATTTCAACACCATCTTGCAACTTTATTCTTCAGATCAATCCTTCCCTATCCCCTTCTCTCAGGCCCCCAATAGTAGCTTTCTTATCTATCACTCTACCCTTGATTTTAATGTTGTAGGGTCTTGTACATACATTATTATTATAGGTAGCAGGTATAGTATAGGGATTTTTATCATTCTGACAGCAATTTCATTTATTAATTATCAAATTTCATAACTTAAATTTGATAACTTATGTCAACAATTTTGATAATTTTTTACCTGTTTGGGTGATTATCTTGTCAAATTGCACGAGAATAGTAAAAACAAATCCCTACTATATACATACATGTGATCATGAGTTGTTGTACTTGAGATATTCTGAATGTTTCAACATTCATTTCCTGAAGAACTTTTTTACTTGAACATTATAGATCAGACGAAAAAAGTTGTTTTTTTCTCAAGTCTTAATGCATTTGACTTTTTATTCTGTGATCTAATTCTGGTGTCTTCACATGTGTCTGGGAAATACCATGCTAGTGTATGTATAACTGGTGACATCAAAGCATTGAGAATAGTTTTAAGGATTATTAAAATAAATTATTTTCATTGTTAATAGAAAAATCAACCGACAATTACACGATTAAAAGATTATAAATTGGTAGATATGTCAACTGCTTTCTTCTTCATTAACCACTAAAATTCTTTACTTTACTTTACATGAACAGGATCTTAAATAATTAGATGCGAGAATCAAATATAATATTTACAAGAAAAGTGCTTAGATAAAAAAAAAAAGAGAGAGAGAGAATGTTTTAACCGGAAAATCAATACACCGACTAATTTTATGTTTAGAGATAAAGTTTTGAAAACAAAAGAACGTTTACTTGTGATTTTATTTTCTGTTTTTATTTATAAAATTTCTAACTTATTTCTTTATTTTTCAAATATTCGTAAAAGGACAGAGAAAACAAATAAAAGTCATTTGCAGTGCTTTCAATTTAAATATTTGAAAACGAATAAAAAGAAAGTGACAATTTTGGAATTAAAAACCTAAAAAAAAAAACGCTGTAGATTTGTTCCTCTTATTCTTAGGTGAAAGTAGAAGTGAGGAGCATATGGATATTGTAATGGAGGAAGGTAGTGCATGCCAACTGCAAAGTTCAAATTTCAAACAAAATAGCTCTCTCACGTGCTTACAGTCTTAGAATATGATACTGAGTGGAACAAAATCGTGACGTTGACAAGGAAATTTTCAAAGCACAAAAGGATCAAAATTTGGAAAATGGAGCAATATTGAAAAATCCAAGAAGCCACTAATGAGTGTATGTCAATATTATAGAAGCAAAAGCTTTGAGCAAAGATAAAAAGGCTTTTCTAACAATGTTAAAAGATTTAAAACAACACAACAAAATTAGATTAAAAATAATTAGTTACTATATTAGTTAAATTAGATACTAATTTAGAAACTAAAAAAAGTTACTGATATCTAATTGTGGTTTCTATTATTAATAAAAATATTATAAAATACTTTTTAAATTGGTATCTAAATTAGTTACAAAAGTTTTAGCTACTAAAATTTTATATTCTAAATTAGTCTCTAAAAGGCTAATAGAGACTAATTTAGAACATAAGTAGTTAGTAGCTAAAATCTTGATAGCTAATATTAGATATCAATTTAGAAACTACTTTATAAATTTTTATTAATAATAGAAACTATTTTAGATATTAATAATTTTTTAGTTTATAAAATGGTCTCTAATTTAGTAAATATAGTGATTAATTATTTTAGTCTCTAAAATTAGTTTATTTTTAACGATTTTTTTGTAGTGCTAGCAAGGTCCAAAGTTTGTTAAAAGGTTTGATTGGTAAGGATAACAAATAAGAAAACACAAAAATAAGAAACACAAGAATAAGATTGAAAGAAAACAATTAAAATAGATTTTCACAATATACCACATAAGGGAGAGAGAGAGAGAGCGCGAGAGAAATTAAGTTAAGATAATATCATAAAACTAGTTAAGTGTAAACAACAATAAATGTCTACATTAGATGGTTTGTCTAAATACATCATTATTAGAGTGTCTATAATAGACTATACTATGCTTATTTCCATCAAACAATTAGGATTAACAAATGAACTCCTCCCACAAGGTACCATATACTTATATAGTTATACATATAGTAGCCTATATATAGAAATTAAGGAAAGGAAATAATAGAAAATTGATAAGACAACTAAATGTAAATAACAGTAAATGTCTACATTAGATGGTTTGTATGAACACATCATTATTAGATTGTCTCTAATAGATGATACTCTATACCTCTTTCCATCAGACAATTAGGGTAGCAAATGAAACTGTCTTGCAGGGTATTGTTTAAACTTGTCCCGATTTTGGTGGAGAATCTCCACATTGACCGGGTACGAGTATGGGTATGAGTAATATCCAATAGATATGACGATGAATTTTTACTAAATGTAAATAACAGTAAATGTCTACATTAGATGGTTTGTATGAACACATCATTATTAGATTGTCTCTAATAGATGATACTCTATACCTCTTTCCATCAGACAATTAGGGTAGCAAATGAAACTGTCTTGCAGGGTATTGTTTAAACTTGTCCCGATTTTGGTGGAGAATCTCCACATTGACCGGGTACGAGTATGGGTATGAGTAATATCCAATAGATATGACGATGAATTTTTACTAAATGTAAATAACAGTAAATGTCTACATTAGATGGTTTGTATGAACACATCATTATTAGATTGTCTCTAATAGACGATACTCTATACCTCTTTCCATCAGACAATTAGGGTAGCAAATGAAACTGTCTTGCAGGGTATTGTTTAAACTTGTCCCGATTTTGGTGGAGAATCTCCACATTGACCGGGTACGAGTATGGGTATGAGTAATATCCAATAGATATGACGATGAATTTTTACTACATGGATGAGGATATGATAGTCAAACTCACACCCAACCAGAAAGTTGTTGTTGAGACAACTAAGTTCAAATAACAATAAATGTCTACATTTGATGATTTGTCTAAACACACCATTACTAGATTGTCTCTAGTAAACGATACCATGCTCCCTTTCATAAGACAATATCATTGTTTGATTGAGCTTTTTAGGAGACTATCAGTTGAACATGATTCAGAGTCAATCCAACATCATCTTCTTTTGTCCTCCAACGAAAAATTAATCGACTTCAAGCACCATTGAACCTCGATCTTGGCAAGGACTTTGAAAACACATATGCGAGATTGTCCTCCGAAGGTATCTTCTCTATTTTGATCTCCCCAAACTCAACAATAAAAACATACTCAAAAAGGGACTTTCTGGTATCAACATTCCCAATAGATGACACTAATTGTTGGGTTCCTTGAGTTGATATACTAGGGAGAGTTAGTACTTAGCATGGGAGATGTGAATCCGATGAGTCTCGACTCATGAGCTAACTCATATAGAAAATTGACCTACCATAACCTCCAACCCAAAACTTAAGACATTAGATTTGTGGGTCCTTTTCCTCAGATATTGCTCACAACACTCATCTCCAATCAATGTGGAACTCTTGATTCTACATTTAAATTCCTCACAATCCTCCACACATTGCAAACTCCTTCACCATGAAAGTGTTTTACCCACGAGCCTTCTACTTGTATAACACTTCACACAGACAAAGTCAATTGTTGGGCTTGCAATAATAACTAACAAGAAAACACAAGAATAAGATTGAAAGAAAACATTTTTATTGAGACTAAAATGTTCTATACACAAAGTTTCACAAGATACCATATGTATATTTTCTATACACAAAAAAAATAATAGAAAATCATTAAGACAACTAAGCCTAAACAACAATAAATGTCTACACATCATAATTTTCAAAAAAAAACACCACTATTATATTGTCTAATTACACATTTTTCTACTTCGTTCCATCAGACAATATTATCGTTTAATTAAACTTTTCAATAAATTGTGTATTAAACATGATTTAGAATCAACCATGTTAGTAACATGATTTGATGATTTGAAATTTGGATTCTGGATGGTATAACATGGATAACATGATTACTTTGAATTCAGGATTGTAGTACTTGGATAACATGTTTTTGAACTTCAAAACTGGAATTGTAATTTGTTGTGTACAACTTTGAATAAATGGATCGTAACACATTTAGCAAAACAATAGTTGAATAATATTTCAACATAAATTTTAAATCTCAAACCATGATTTGAGTAAAAATGGGGAACTGGAAAAACAGAAGTTCTTCCTTGCATATTACAAGCTATAATCTGCACTTGTTTTAGTACTTTTGAAAGTCTGCTTCATATGGCTCATAATATTTGTTTCCAAATAATTTGTTCCTTACTTTTCAAGTTTGGTTACACATGAAAGTATGTAGTAACATCACTTTACTACTTCTCAGAAGATAGAACACTCATTCTCATCTCCATGACTCTCTTGTGTGAATTGGAATGCAAATAGCTAACAAAAGTAGGGCTCTTGGCTGGCCTATACTCTGGCAACAACCTTCCAGACTTGTACCTCACACCACATGCATTACATAGTGTCTTTGGACCCAATGGTCCTGCCCTCCACTGTGGGGTCCTCTGAGACAGACAATGTGTGCACCTTCTGGGAATTGGGTGCTGCCCATTATTATTATTACTACTATTGTTAACTTCAACCTCATCACAACACTCCCCCAATTTCTCCTTCCTCACCACAATCTCCACTTTCACTTCTTGCTCATCCTTCTTCTTTGGGACAATGAGTTCACTATCAGCCAACCAATAGGCTTGTTTCAAGAGAGGAGGGTCAGAACACAACACTTCAGAGCTAAAATTATGCGACCATGTGCTTAGAGTGTGTTTTGTCCTAGGTGCTGAAAGCCTCTTCCTCTTGCTCCTGGCTTTCCCTGGCACAACAAAATTCTGCAAATGACAGTAACTTTGTTGGGGTCTTTGCATTGTGCTCGAAGGCTTGCTGCTAGTGCTTGTGGTTTGAACACCAGTGGGTGCCAAAAGGCAACTTGGCTTACTGGAAAAACAGTCTTCCACAAACACAGACAACCATTCCATGCCAAAATCCACTTCCTGCTCACATTTTAGGTTCCAAAATACAGTTCAATTTAGTAGGAACAATCACACCAGACAGCATATAAACACATACATATACATACACACCAACAAATAATAAAACTTGATTAAATTGTTTCTTTAGTCCATGTAAAAATTAAAAATTTTAGTCTTATATACACATAGAACTGAAGTTTTGATTCTGGGAGAAGAATTTCTGTCACCCTGTCAGTATGAAATTGCCACAAAACCCCCAAAACATTTTTCTCATATAAGACTGGAAGGTAAAACGGAAACAACCAAGTGAACAGATTAACCTTAAAACATTATAAAGTATTTGCAAATTGTATATGTATTCACACAAAAGAATCTCTCCCTCAGCACTGAAATCAAAAGGGGAGTGGTCTACAAGGAAAACCCATGTGGTAAAACTAGGAAACAGGAAGCAAGGCCAAAAAACTGTATGAAACAAGTGCCAAAAGCAGCAAAATAGAAAGTAACGAATAGGCCAAAACAAACTAACCATGTTCTGATGTGAGAAAAGGTCATCAAGGGTGGGAAGCTCACTAGAAACTGATACATTTCGGCAAACATCCATGTCCATGAGCAAGAGAGTGAAGCTGAGAAGATTAGTAAGAAGAAGAAAAAGGAGAAAAACAAAGTTAAGTTTGAGTTTGTGTTACATGTCACGCTACTCAACACTCTCTTTATGGTCCTCAGAGTTTTTGTCGGCAGATAAAGGCTAAAGAAAGAAAACAGATCAAATTTTCAAAAATCAATCTGCGAGAAAGTTAACATCCCTGTCTCATGCACACACTCACCAATCAACATCTCTCGTTTTTCATTACCATGTTTACCCCATAACATCAATTATCTTTATGCACCCTTTATTACCTTATGTTATTCCACCGTGTCTTCTTCCTTTTCTCATCAAAATACTCACACAGTAAAGTAATATTGCATGGTTGTTTTTCCGTCAATGCAGCCTCTCTGTTCACAATTATTAAGACACATTTCTTCATTTGCATGTGTTCAAGCATCTACAAACATATAATTATCAGAGTTAAATATATATTTTAAAGAGTATAACTAAGGTTTAATTGAACATTTTCTCACTTAATTGTTATCATTATTATTTAGTGAATTTATTATCCAAGTTTTCTTGCTTTTCAGTAAATTTAAAATAAATAAAAAAGTGTTTCAATATGAATCGCTAACATTTCTTTGTAGTTTTTTTTCTCAACATTTGTATTTCAAGATAATTCTTATTTCCTAAAAAATAGTAATTATTAAAATACTAAAATATATTAATTTTATTCAACTAAAATATTATTGTTAAAATTTTATAATTTCATTGTGAATTCATTTAAATATTTTTTATGGGATACTAGTAAATGAAAATATTGTTCCAAAAATACTTATACAATGTTAAAGACCATTGTGCCCGGATCAAAAAGACCATTTTGTACCAAAAAAGGTTATTAAGGACACTACAGTATAATTTATTTATTTATTTTGAAAACAATTATAACATATATTTTTACTTTATATTTCTTAAAAATTTCGTGTGTAAATAATAAAAATGATTTTTCTTGTGTTTTTGTATTGCAAATATGACTCTCTTTTAGTTGTACTTTTGTAAAATAAATTATTACTTTAGATCCTGACAAATTTTAATACTGTTCTAGTGCTACCCAGAACCCTAGTTTGTCAGTTTTAAAATGATTAATGAAATAGAATTAATTTGAATTATGAAGATAATAAAAAAATTTAAATTATTTCATGTACAAAATTTTGTTAAATAATTCATTTATTATTTATACAAATAGGATATTTGTAAAAAAATTATTTTCACAATTTTTTAAATATGTTATAAACATTGGTTTTATTGCTTTTTTATATTGTTTTTTACTTTTTAATTAATAATTTATTCTTTATTATCCTATTAAAAATAAATTTCAAAAATTATTTTTAATATATATACACTACAAGAAAATCATTAAATAAAAATCAATTTTAGACACAAAAAATAATTAGTTACTATATTGACTAAATTAGATATTATTTTAAAAGTTAAAAAAATTATTGGTATCTAGATTAGTTTATATTATTGATAAATAGTTTCTAAATTGGTATCTAAATAGCTACCAATGTTTTAACTATCAATTTTAAAATATAAATAATTAGTAATTAAAACCTTGTAGCTAATTAAATATCAAATTAGAAACTATTTATCAATAATATAAACTAATTTATATACCAATAATTTTTCTAGTCTATAAAATAATATTTAATTTTATATAACAACTAATAAAATTGATTTTTATTTAGTATCAATTTTGATTAAGACTCACAATTTCTTGTTTTTCTTTTTCTTTTCTCCCTTCTTTCTCTTTTTTGCTTTATTTTTTTATAAATCTCTTATTAAAATTTGTTTCATTTCTTCATTATTCTTTCTCTTTAGTACATTTAAAAATTTCCATTTTCTCTTTAGGTCCTTCCTCTAACTTCTCTTTATCTTTATTTTCCAAAATTTAATCTCTTTTAGATCTAATCACATTTTGTAGTAACCAAAGAGTTAATGATCATTTACACTCGATCAATCTGTTTTTCAATTGGAGTAAGTATCTATTTGTTCTTATTACGAGGAATCTCTATTTTTTTCTTTCTTTTGAATTTGTCATAAATTTTGGTGGATTAGTTGAGAAAGTAATCCTCTCAATTTTGTTAAGCTTGTATTAACTTTTTGTTATATTTGAATAATTTACTTTAAGTCTCTAGATTTTGAAAGATTCTATTACTTGAGCTGGAAATTTATTGAGAGCAAGAAAGGGAAGTTATCATTGAAAATCTTTTGATGATAAATTTGAAATAGGATTTGATTTAGTTGTGATGAGTGTTTTGATTGATTTGGTGGTGATTTTTTTTTTTTTATCAGCAGGTGGTGATTTCTTAAGTTACTTATTTGAGACTTAAATGTGATTTTAACTATATTTTTTGTTTTAGTTGGAAAATAAATAACTATCAAATAAGGAAAACTATTTTGAATTATAAATGAATTTGCTTCTATTTATGAAATACCTCTTGATTGTCATTGATGTTGCAATTGTTGAGTTTGTGACTTAATATGTTGGATTGAATTTGATTAAGAAAATATTATTGGAAATATTATTATCATTTGAAATTTGTGATGATGAAATTGTAATTTATACTGGTAAAACGAGATTTAGAAATATGAATATGGCTTATGTAAACTTTTAAAATTGTGATGACTTGTGATATGATTCAATATTGTACAACAAGAAAATATATTTGTGTGTTATTTTAAAGTTAGATGATAAATAAATAAAACAAGAGATTGCGAACTTCGAAAGTTTAATTGTGACGTATTATATTTATATATATATATATATATGGAGAGATATTTTTATTATTAATCACCTTTATATAAAAATGATAAATACATATAATGTATTATATAAGATATAAATGATCTATAGTTATTTTTTCTAAATAATGTTTTATTAAAAATTAGACTATTTAGCAAAAATTATATAAAGTTCATCGTTCATAATATATTAAAAAAAAAATTATAGAAGTAGTAAGGGTGAAGCAAAAGACAAGCTGTTAGTGTGATGGTCATTACGCCAATTCAAATATTTTGAAAAAATTGCTTACAGATAAAAAAAAGTAATTAAACCTCTTAGATTTGATTAAGAAAAAGTGATAAAGTGTAAGGGTAATAATAAGTTGGAATTAGGTCTAATTTGTTTTATAAAATTAAAAAGTTTAAGTGTCGTTTGTGATTGTCGTAACCTTACTTTTTATTGCTTGGTAAGCTTTTTTGAAGACCCATTTCACATTATATGTAAAATATCGAAAAAGGTATGATAAGCTTATGAGGAAAAAAATGATATGTTAAAAAATTATAAACTATAAAGTAATTATTATTCAAGATAGGAGAAAAAACTAAAAATAAGGAGATTAAAATTTATAAGAATTAAAGTTTAATGTTCTTAAACCCCCTAAATATAAGATTACATAATTAAATAGTTTAGATTTAAATATTAAACTTTTGTGATATTATTCTTTCTCCATACATTATATATATATATATATATATATCATTTTTCCAATTAAAATTTAATAATTTTCACTGAATTAACCAAAATTCTCAATATTTTTGAAATTATTTTGCATTTAAGAGAAAAAAAGTATAATACATCAATACTAAATCTACTAAAATTATGAAGATAATTTATTTAAAAGTCTATTTTAGGGTAAGACTTTTAGAAAAGATCAATATATTTTATTACCATGACTTTTATAACCTAATTTCATTTTCGAATTCGTGTTGTGTATTCTCTTCCATAATTACAAAAGGAAAAAAAATAAAAAAAAATGTCTCCTTTATGCAGTGGAGGGATATTTGCAGCAGCTTTTCTCTTTCTTTAGTTAGAGCTTTTTCCTTTGCAATCCTCTCAAAAGATGCATCAGCCAGACACAAACACAGACTGGTAGTGGCAGCAGCAGCAGCAGCTGCTTGCAGTCTTAGATTCTTTGAAAATCCCTTTTAACTTACTCCACCTTTCACCATCTTCAAGTGTGGTCCAAAACAACCATGGTGTTTACATTTCTTAAATTTGGGGTGCAATGTTCTATCTCATTTTTATTTTTAACAACCATATTCGTATAACATTTTATTAAAAACTGTTATAAATGATATAATCAACCTATATTAAAGGAGTAAGATAAGGTGGATAGTTAAATTGAGGAACTTATTTGACATTTTAAGAATTTACTTGCCAATTTTTAAAAGTATTTTTGTACAGTGATGCTAAAAGTAATTACATGCATTGAAAAGGACAAAAGAATGGAGATGTAAGCATTAAGAGTTAGGACGTGGCATCGACATCACAAAGTATGGACTTTATTATACCTTACAAATGTCTCAATTTGTAAGCTTAGAAATCTCAAGGAGAAAGTTGACATGAGGTTACTTCATGTTGAGTAAACTTTAGAAATCTCATAAGCAAGAGAGTATATTAGATTACGTCTAAAGGTGAGAATGATATATGCAACTTCAAGTTTTGACAGATAAAATGTCTATAAGGACTCTTTTCTAAACTTGTTTTCTCAAGTCTCTTATTCTAATTAAATAACATGTAATATAAAACAATAAGGGATAAAGAAAGATTTACATTTGTATTTTTATATTGGCTCATTTGTTAATGAAGATTATGTGTAGTTCTCAATCAATAAATTGAGTTCCACTAGGCATACTACTATTATAAGATACAAATGAGTATTACTTGGTAGTTATTCCTGGCTTAAAACTCAGTATTATTTGAATTGGAATCATTCCTGGTTAAACATAGAGTATTATTTGGAATACAACAACTTTTGGCTAAGATCGGGTATTATTTGGAACACAATCACTCATGGCTAAACATAGAGTATTCTTTGGACAACAACCACTCTTGGCTAAGACACAAATTATTCTTTGGAATACAACCACTATTGACTAAGATTGAGTATTATTTGTAACACAACCTGATGGAGGACCATCCAACACCAATCACATAGGACCTTTAACTCATGCCATGACTAGGAGAATAGAGAAAGGTGTTAATAGTCAAAAAACTCTCCTCATGTGCTCCATTATAACTTCTAGTCATAAAGATGTATAAATACTAGAATACACATGTATAAGAATTGTAGTTTTAGTTTCTTTCCAATAGTAATTCATAGATGAATAAAGACACTCTAAGAAATCCTAAGTTGTCACACAAGTAAGGGTTTCTGAAAGCATCTCAAAATACCATACATGATCTCCTTAAGCCACCATACTTATCTTAGTTAAGTCTACTTAACTAGAGTTATGGTAGCTTAAGGAGCAAGCTACCTTCATCTATAAATACTCTAAATTCTACTCATGTACCAAGATTTACATATATTGAATGAATAGTGTTTTACTTGAAACTCATTCTCTCCCAAATCTCTCTTGCTAGTGATCCTGTGAACCTAGGGAAGGTTGACCAAACCTATTTCCCCTTCAATTCAACCTTCAAACCTCACAAACCTTTCACCTTCTCTTCAATTAAGTGCATTCTCTTCACATCATTCCACTGCTACTCCATTCATTCCATCAACCACAAGATTGGATTGCATCACAACCACTCTTTGACTAAGACATACAGTATTCTTTGGGACGCTGTCACTCTTGGCTAAGACTGAGTATTATTTGGAACACAACCACTATTGACTATGATTGAGCATTTTTAGGAACACGGTCACTCCTGGCTAAGACGAAGTATTATTTGAAGAATAATCACTTTGGCTAAAACGAAAAGGTTTACAAATAGTGTTATCTAAAAGATCATAGGTTTGCTCACTAGAAAAAGGGGTACCATCTTACTATATACATAAGGATTATCACTCTTTTGGATTATTAATGAACACGAACAATGTTCTTATTTTTTAATTCTTCTTTGCTTTTAATTTTTAACAAAGTTCTGAAAAATATTCCTTAGTATAAAGTTGCATTAGGCCAAACCTTTTGAGAAATAATTTGTGAGAATTTAATCTTTTAAATTTTTTTGAAAATCTTGTTATAAAAAATGAGTGATCATTCTCATACTAAGAAATATAGTGTGCATGGTAGTGTTATGGATCAACATGAAAATTTAAGTATAAGAGACGAAATAAGAAACATAGAAATAAAAATGGAACAAAGAGATAAAGAAAATAGAAAAAAAGATGAATAAACTCAAAAAAGGGATGAAGAGTTGAGAGATATGTTTGCTCAATTTATGAGGAAAAAAGAAGAAGATAATCCTAAGAGAAAACATGGAAAAGGGTCACAACAATGAATGTTATCAACCCTAAGCATCAACATAAGCCTAGAGAAAATTATTATCCCCAAGAACCTAAGACATACCTTATTCCCTTTTATGGTAAGGATACCATACAATTGTGTCAATTAGGAAGTGGACTGTAAATCTAACTTAACCTTTTAAAATCGGCTCATAAGATGAGTTTTGCACCCATTTATATATTATGAATTGTCCTTATCTCTAGTCATGTGAGATCTCCAACATACCCTCTTCATGTCGAGACTTGCCAACTCATGCATGAGACTATATATTTATGGGTGGTCTGATAGCGACCTGATAGTGGGTGGCCTAATAAGCTAAACACACTCTCTATAGGATAGGTTCTAAATGGTTCTAATACCATATTAGAAAATGGACTTTAAGCCTAACTCAACCTCGTAAAACCAACTCCTGAGGTGAGATTTGCACCCACTTATATACTATGAAATGTCCTTATCTTTAGGCTATGTGGGATCTCCAAGAATCTTGAGTACTGTAGTTCAACGTGACAAAGGACTTGTAGATTGCAAGCCTTTGGTAGTTTTTGTTGGAATATCTCCTAATTCAAAGGAAAAGTATTAAGGCCCTATAACTTCTAGTTGGATAATATTATATTAAAGTCTATTATCAAGTTCAAGGAGCTGGTTTTGTAAGGTTGAATTAGGATTAAAGTCCACTTCTTAATATGGTATTAAAGTTATTTAGAATCTATCTAGCAAGATTTTGTCGGGCTTATCAATTCATCCCCTATTGTGCCGCTATCAGATCACCCATAAATATATAGTTCCACGCACGAGTTGGTGGGTCTCGGCGTGAGAGAAGTGTGTTGGAGATCCCACATTGTCTGGAGATAAGAACATTTCATAGTATATAAAGGGGGGGGGGGGGGAAACCTCACTTTATGAGTCGATTTAATAATGTTGTTAGGCTTAAGGTCCACTTTGTAATAGCGTCTGATGCGCTAGATTGGATTGCGTTTGAGATGATCTGTGATGCATATGTTTTATACTTGCTATTTAAAAAAAAAAATCAAAACCAAACACATGGATGTTGAACTTGGATCTAACAAGAAGTGTTGCATGGAAATCATTTATAAATATGACTTAATTGGTTGTAAATGAGCTAGTTCCCATGTAAAATCCTCTGTAAAATTGAATTTTGATTGAACTTCATTAATAGGTTCTAGTATTTGACTAACGCAAGACATGATATAGGTTTTGTTGTTAAAAAATTAGCCACTTTGTTTTCAAATCAATGGCACTTCATATGTAGTTATCTTCAAGAATTCTAAGATATTTGAAATGTGATTTAGAAATTGAGTTGTTCTACTATGTTCATAATGATAAAAAGATTCAAGCCTTTTTCATTTCAAGTTTGACTACCCGTCAAGTTTGCAGAAAATCTATTATTGGATATTGTGTTTTATTTTATAGTTCTTTAGTTTTATGGAAATCCAAGAAGTAATCTACAATCTCTAGAAGTTCTATAGATGTTGAGTATAGATCTTTAACCACTTGTGAATACAATGGATCAAGTATCTCTATGATGATTTCTTTTCAAGTTCCTTTAATACTTTATCAGATAGTGCATCTACCATTCAGTTTGCCAAAAATTATTCCTTTCATAATAGAACAAAAATATTGAAGCTGATTTTCATGCCATTCAGATCAAGATCCAAGAAAGACTCATTCTTTGATCATATATTCTCTTAGACTATCTTTTGACAAATGTTCTAAAAAAGGCCTTATATTCCTATATTTTTCAGTAAAATGTATGCAAGTTGGGTCTTGTTTACATTCATGACCTTGAGAGGGGAATTTGTTTAAGAGAAGGTTATCATGTTAGGCATGACTATGAAAACTGATTGAGCTGATCAAGTGGAGGAGGATGACAATGCCTCTGAAAATGATGGGGAAATTGTTAAGACTATCATAAAACCTGGGAGACCTCCTAAGGGTGCCAAAGGGAGTAAAAAACATTTAAGAATGTGCAACCTAAAAAAAAGAGACGAAAGCTTCATGCCTTTTTTGGAAAGTGAGAGGTTTGGCCAATAAAAAATATGTGGATATGTTGTGTAGTTTGCTTAAACATCATACTCCCTAGCTGGTTTTTAAGTTGAGCCTAGGACAATTTTCTTTGAGTTTATTGCTGCTACTTTTAATAATTGAACCTTTATTTTGTTGCTAAATCTCATAATGGTAATAATTTGGATAATTTATGTGCCTTGCAGTTCCTAATCTTGTTCAAATTTTTGTTCTCAATTTCCAGTTTATTTATGCAGCGTGTAACTTTTATAGAAAGGTGTTTCACTTTGCAAGTGTTTATGGGGCTAATGCTTATTTTGCTAGGAGACAACTTTGGAGTTTGGATGGTCCTTGGTGCATATTGTTAGAATGAATGGCTTTAAACTAGAGGGGGGTGAATTGTTTAAAGAGGGTTTTCGCAAACTTTTAAAACAAGAATGAAATTATCTCAAGAAACAATTGATAAGAAATTCAGTTTGCCAAAAACAACAATAAAAAACAGCAGTACCAGAAAAACAATCGATTGTTTCACATAAACAATCGGTTGTTTATACCAGCAAACAACAAACAAAATTGAATTTAAAGAGTTAGGGATAGAGAGATTGCACATAGATGTTTATACTGGTTCACTCCAAATCCAAAGCTACATCCAGTCTTCTCAGAAACCCTGAGGAAATCCACTAAGCAATCACACCTTGATCACTTACACCACAACCAAGAAAGTGACCTTGAACACCTCAAGACACACACTCTTCTTGGCCAACACACCAACACTAAGATTGTTGATCTTGATCCCCTCTAGAACACACAGCCAATCTCAGCAAACACAGAAACGAAAACTAGTTTCACAGAGTACAAGGATTACACTTGTTACAAGAGATAATCTAAAATCAATACAAGCATAATCCTATTCCACAAACTTTGATCAATCTCAACTCTTAGCAAAAAACTTGTCAAATATTAATTCTCAAATCTGTTTTTCTGAATATATTCAAAGATGTAGTTTGTTATCAAATCTTAACAAACTCTTAAATTGCATTAAAAGATTGGTCAAAGCATTTAATGACTGGAGCGTAAGCAGTTAAATCTTTTAAAGCTCAGTCAAAGATAAAACAGTTTTTCTATTATGGTCCCAAAACAAACAATCGGTTGTTTCCTCGAATCAATCGGTTGTTTTGGTTCTTACAGTTCAACCATTTGAAAAACAGTTTTCAATATTTTCTTAAAACATCTAAGTATAAACAATCGGTTGTTTCGATAAAACAATCGGTTGTTTTAACTTAGTTTGAAAACATTTTACTTTCACAAAGATTGAGAATGCTTATGCTTTAGATTCGATCAAGGGGTGGATTACAACACTCAAACTACCCCAGAACTATACTAAACCAGCACAGCAACAGCAAGCACAACCAAGACTTCAACATCCTTCAAAGAGTTTGGATTCTTCAAGGCTTGACCACCACTTGGTTCAACAATCTCCCCCTATTTGATGAAGACAAATCCATGATGCTTGTGTTGTACCTGATTGAATCTGAAGTAGTTCCTGCAAGATACAATTTTGAACAAAGCATAGAACTTCTGATATTTGGTTAGCACAGAGAAAAAAAAAAAAACTTCAGAGCTAAATCAGAAACAAATACTACTCATCCAAACTGTTCTAACAAAATATATAAACACATCAGCATATATATCTCCCCCTATTTGTCTTCACAAATAGACAAAGAGAATATATAAAACAAAATATTGTTTGATTACATCAGAATTAAAGCAGCAACAACAGAAAGAAAGAGAATTTAAAAAACCAGATATAACCACCAAAAACAATCGGTTGTTTCGATATATCAACCGATTGTTTTTCCTCATTCATCATCAGCAGCAAACTGAAGATCAAAGATTTGGTTTTGGACAACTTCAATCTGTTCATCTAGAGTCATGAAGCGTGCATCCATGTTGTCAAACCTGTTGTCAATCCTCTGGAAATTACTAACACAAAGATCATGAAGGTTTCTTTGATTCTCCCCAAAGCTATCAAGCCTATTCATCATGAGTCTTTCAAAATGAGACATGGTTTGCATCTCTTCTTCTTGATTTCCAGCACCAGCACTAGGTCCAGCATCTTGATAATCTTCAGGTGGATCTTCATGTTGAACATCCATATCAGCAGGTTCATCTTGTTCAAGATCAACAACACCACTAGATGACGCACCAATGTCACCATCCTTGCTAATCCATTTGCCACCTACTTTGGTAAAACCCATTTTTCTGAGTGATCCATTGTTCAACTCTTGAGTTAACTTGACCAACTCAGATGTTTCATCTTCAATGTTCACTTCAAAATAGAGTAAAAATTTAGATACCAAAACAACATATGGATAATGATAGTCACATAACCTCATAGCCTTTTGCATCTGCTCTTTGATGATGTGGATCCAATTGATTTTGATTTTCTTCATGAGGCAGAAGATATATACCAGATCTTCCTCAGTAAGAACAAAATGATTACTCCCCCTTGGAGTTAAAATCCAGGTCACAATGAGAGCAAGCAATCTTTCATCAAGCTTTAGACCTCCAACCGAGCATGTTCTCACTTGAGCATGTTGATTCTTCAAGCAACTCTTGTAGTATTGAATTTTGTTAAAATCCTCCACTACTCCAAGGTTTCCCTTGTTGATTCTCAGACCAGAGAACTTGAGACCAGCAACAGCAGTCCATACTTCATGAGTTATCTCCATTTCTACACCTTTCACATGAGAAACTAGATTGTTTCCCTCAAACTTTAAATTTGTGTAGAACACCCTTACCAAATCTGGATAAATGTTTCCCTTCATCTCCAGGAACTTTCTGAGAGATTGATCCTTGAGCAGTCTTCTTACATTGTCAAGCTTTTGACTTTTCAGCCAATCAAAGCATACAACCTTGGGGTTGTTTATCTTTTTGATACTTGTTTCATACCTATATCTCTCAATAAGATCATTGTCTCCAGAAAACCAGCCTTCTAGCCTTCCTCCAGACCTTACAGCCCTGGTTTTGACTCTCTTTGATGTGGAAGAAGTTGATTCCATGATGGCAGAGAAGAAAACAGAGAAGAGCTCACTTCACAAATTTTTGCAAGAGATGTTGCAATTGGTTGTTCTTGTGGAAGAGATAAGCTGCACCAGATTTTATAGCAGAAAAAGAATCAATTAGCATTCAATTTTATTAGTTGGTACCTGATTTTTCAGAGAGAGAGGACTTGACTCTGCCCTGCACAAAAAACGTCAGAAAAAGCTAAAAATCACATGGTCTTCACATGTGATCTTTGACTAGTCATTAAGGCTCTTGAATTTCCAAGATTTTGGAATATATTCCTTTATGACTGTGGTAACTTCTCTCTGAACGTGATCAGCTTTCAAAACAGATTCTTTGACCAAGATTCTCTCTTTGAATTGATCTACAACGGATAGAAATTTAAAATAGCAATTAAAAGGATTTCTTCACAGTGCTGTCAGACCTAAAACAATCGGTTGTTTCGAAGAAACAATCGGTTGTTTTTCTGCAGCAGTTAAAACTGATTTTTAATTTTAACCATGAGCAGAAAGAGTTCAAAGCAGATGATATTAAGCATATTAAAAAGATTTTTATCCATGAGAAAGAACTATAAAACACAAATTTAGAACAAATAAAGGAAAGTCTTATCCTTATGTTAATTCTTCAGTGAGCCATGTGCTTTATGATCAAGAAACCTCTTTTCATTGTTGAGGTCCTTTGGACAGATGCATAGCATTGATTCAACTTCAATGACTGTCTTTTTCTTCCAAGGATTTGATCTCATGACTTAGTTCTTCACACTTCTTTAGAATTCCTGCACAAACATGAATTCAAGCAACAAGATTTGGTCCCTTCACAAATGTGGGTCCAATAGATTTCTTTTTCTCATTTGGAACCTCACATCCTTTCGGAATCCATTTCATGTAGCCTCTAGGAACAGAGAATTTTCTTATTTTGCAGAATCTAAACGAATGGCCCTTTTTCATGCAATAAAAGCATGTAACAACCGGTTGTTTCGATTTAACAATCGGTTGTTTCACTGGCTTTCTTAAAAAAAAATTTGTAAACTTATCTTGTTGGTTCTGTGGATTGAAACCCAAACCAGCCTTTCCAAAAACACAGCTTTGAGATGCCAAGACATTCTCAAAGTTAGATTTCCCCTTTGAAAGCTTGTCCACAGTTTCAACAAGGTAGTGAACCTTTTTCTCAAGATTTTCACAATTTTCGCAAATGAAAGTGTCACACTTGCAAGAAGCATTTTTGAAATGGTTTTCCAGATTTTTGAAATCATTTTTAGATTTTTCAATCTCATCTTCAAGTGATTTCACTCTCTTTTCTAGCCAGCTGTTAACATCTTTCAATCGGTTGTTTGAAAGAACCAATCGATTAGCTTCATCATGAGTTTCTTGAAAAGCTTCAAGTAATTGACTGTAATTTTGTTCATTCAAGGAAGCACATGAACTTACCTCATTCATCATCATCTTTAGCAACCAGACAGATGTTTTCTTTCTCATCTTCACTTGATGAAGAACTTGATGATGACACCTAATTTTCATCCCAAGCTATGTAGGCTCTTTTTGTCTTGCCTTTGTTTTCCTTGTAGCTAGACTTTTTCTCCTTGCTTTTGTTTGGACAATCTGCCTTTATATGACCTTGCTCACCACAACCAAAACAAGTATAGTTATTGGAATTAAAATCATTGGATTTCTTGTTTCCATACCTTTCTTTGTTGTAGTCTTTGTTGCGGTTTCTCTTTAGGAATTTGCTTAACTTTCTTGACAGCAAGCTAAGGTTTTCCACATCACTTTCATCACTGGATTCTTGTTTTCCTTTGTGCTTGGAAGCTTTTAAGGCTATGCTCCTTGTGTGCTTGTCTTCACTCTCTTGAACATTGACTCTATTCATCTCTAACTCATGTTCCCTAAGCTTTCCAAACAAAGAAGCAACATTTAATGATGTTAGATCTTTAGATTCGAAAATAGCAGTTACCTTGGGTTGCCATGCTCTATCAAGACATTTCAAGATCTTGATGTTCAACTCTTCTTTATCAAAGGTCTTGTCAAGACTCATGTGATGATTGATGATATGCGTGAATCTTTTCTGCACCTTAGCAATTGTTTCTCCTTTAAGCATTTTGAACATCTCATACTCTTGAATTAGAGCATGCTTCCTAGCTCTCTTCACCTCATTTGTTCCTTCATGAGTGACTTCCAAGGTGTCCCACATTTCTTTTGATGATTTGCATTGAGAGACCCTGAAAAACTCATCAGAATTTAAAGCAGAGGTTATAATATTTTAGGCAATGCAATCGAATTTGGCCTTTTTGCTTTCTGCATCAGTCCATTGAGACCATGGCTTCTCAATGACAGATCCATCTTTTTCAAACTTTGGGACAAAAGGACCATTTTCAATTGCATCCCAAATTCCTTTGTCAAGTGATTCCATAAATATTTTCATTCTCACTTTCCAAAATTGGTAGTTCAAACCACAAAACAGAGGTGGTCTGTTAATTGAAGCACCTTCCCCAAAAGGTAGTCTATCAGCCATTTTAAAAACAGTTTTAGGATCAACTTGAATAACTTTCAAGAACCAAGCTCTTGATGCCAATTGTTATAATGGATGGCTTTAAACTAGAGGGGGGGGGGGTGAATTGTTTAAAGAGGGTTTTCACAAACTTTTAAAACAAGAATGAAATTATCTCAAGAAACAATTGATAAGAAATTCAATTTGCCAAAAACAACAATAAAAAACAGCAGTACCAGAAAAACAATCGGTTTTTTCACAGAAACAATCGGTTGTTTATACCAGCAAACAACAAACAAAACTGAATTTAAAGAGTTAGGGATAGAGAGATTGCACACAGATGTTAATACTCGTTCACTCCAAATCCAAAACTACATCCAGTCTTCTCAGAAACCCTGAAGAAATCCACTAAGCAATCACACCTTGATCACTTACACCACAACCAAGAAAGTGACCTTGAACACCTCAAGACACACACTCTTCTTGGCCAACACACCAACACTAAGATTGCTGATCTTGATCCCCTCAAGAACACAGCCAATCTTAGCAAAAGACTTGTCAAAGATTAATTCTCAAATCTATTTTTCTGAATATATTCAAAGATGTAGTTTGTTATCAAATCTTAACAAACTCTTAAATTGCATTAAAAGATTGGTCAAAGCATTTAATGACTGGAGCGTAAGCAGTTAAATCATTTAAAGCTCAGTCAAAGATAAAACAGTTTTTCTGTTATGGTCCCAAAACAAACAATCAGTTGTTTCCTCGAATCAATCGGTTGTTTTGGTTCTAACAGTTCAACCAGTTTTCAATCTTTTCTTAAAACATCTAAGTATAAACAATTGGTTGTTTTAACTTAGTTTGAAAACATTTTACTTTCACAAAGATTGAGAATGCCTATGCTTTAGATTCGATCAAGGGGTGGATTACAACACTCAAACTACCCCAGAACTATACTAAACCAGCACAGCAACAAGAAGCACAACCAAGGCTTCAACATCCTTCAAAGGGTTTGGATTCTTCAAAGCTTGAACACCACTTGGTTCAACACATATTAGGGGACTTTAATATTGTTCTTTCAGCTGATGATTCCAAAGGAGGGATTGCTTCGAATCAGGTTTCTTGTAATGAATTCCTTAATTGGTTTGAATGGGAGGAGAGATTTTGATGGAGTTCTCCCTCTCTTTTCTTAAGTTCTTCGGTTTAGAATGGTTTGAATGATTGGAGAAGACATGGAAACGGAAGAATTCAATGAAAAATGGGTAAGAACATGAATGAGTTTGGGTTTGGAGAATGGGGCTAGGAAGGAGGTTAGGTCAACCTTCTAGATTTTTCTAAGGCTTATACACTCAGAAAGTGAAAGCAAAAGAAAAGTGAGACTTGAGAGAAATTCTGAAAACCAATATGGCAGAAATTCATTAATCAAATCAAGTCTTACGTTGACAATAGAAGAGCTCTCTATTTATAGAGCGAAAAATGACTAATGAAACTCAAAAACTCTCCATTCATGTAGTGACATGTGGAACCTAAAAACTCTCCATTCCTGGGTTGCCATGTTGCAGTCCATGTATCTCAAAGCTTTCCATTCAAGATGTGACCAGTGGCATAAGGAGGAGAGAAAGGAGAGCATGAGGCGCCTAAGTTATCATGAAGGAAAAGGAAGAGTCACTTTGGAAAAAAAAAAAGGGAAGGGCTCCATGTAGGTGTCCATGTGGCGCCTATGTGGATGCCAAGTAGACCTCCCTTCAAGCTCTTCAACTCTAATATAAAAATGAACCCAAATACAAGGTCCAAAAAGTCTAATACAGAGTTTTAAAGACATAAATAGAAAATTCTAATTACTCTATACAAATTTACAAGGCTTGAGAAAGAGAATCTTTTAAAAAACAATCTTCTATTTAACACTTCTCTTCTGAGCTGGATGATTTAGGTGGCTGAGATGGTCCTCCATTAGGTTTACACAAAATTGAAAGAGCTTTATGTAATGTTGATTGCATGGATGAGTGGTCCTCCTGTAAATATCAAATTGATCTTGTTAAAATTTGCTCTGACCATTCCCCTATTTTTGCTAACCTATTCTCTCTTGACTATCTTTATAAGTCCAGTTCTTTTAGTTTTTTTTACAATGTAGTTACAAAATCCTTCTTGTCTGTAGCTCATTCAAAATTCCTAGAAGAACCCTGTTGTTGGTTGTCCTATGTTTATTTTGTAGTATAAGCTCAAGAGGTTGAAAGTCGAGGTCAAGAGCTAGAACAAGACCATTTTTGGTAATGTCCACACTAGGGTGATTCTAAAGTAGAAAATCCTCTTTGATATTGATGACTCTTTAATTCAAAAAATGTACTAGGTCATAAGTAATAAATTGTGCCTAAGGACAGATATTGAACCCACAAGGAACGATTCTAAAATCTCAAGCATAATATTCACTGAATATTAAAAGATGTGCCAAAGTTTGTTTAAAAGGTTGTTGGTATCATGAATTTAAGTAAGAAATTTAAATAACAAAAGGTAAATGATTTATATGATTGAATTGAGAAAATTAGGATTGGGGTTAATCCTTCTCACTCGTCTGTTTTTTCAATGAATAAAAACATATAACATTCCATCATGTTTGATATTGATGCATATATAAAAATCATTCATATTGATTCCTAGCATAGAAAATTATTAAGATTGTCTCCTAAATATCAATTCGCCGTATATTTATAAAAACTTTCTTATCATTACAAACAAATGTTATAAAGCAATTAACGTTTCAAATTTATTCCTATAATTCAAATATGTTAAGCATTATCATGTAGGTCTGATGCTTAGGAGTACATTATAGTCAAATCTAAGGATCAAAATCATGAATAAGGATTCAAACTTTAAAATGATAATACTAATCTCAATCAAGAACAAAATATTATAAATAAACATCACCTCAATACATAAGAGTTTGAGTAGATTACTCCCAATCCCAAAGGGAAGACTTAGCCACTCATATTGGCCATTACAAGCATGGAAATCAAGAAAAGAAGATTCAAGGTGTTTCTCCTTGAGGTTGCTTCCTCTAGGGTTTTCTATCTCTGAAGAGCCTCCCTTTGGTCCCTAGGGTTCTACCTTACGTCTTCTATTTAACCTAATTTGATGTAGGTTAAGTGGCATCTCGCTCAAGCGAGATATTGTTTGCTTAAGCGGATTTCACGAGGAAAAGCCCAACTTCACTGGAGTGAACTCACTTAAGTGAGTCTTGTGCGAGTTTGCTCCTGAGAACAAGTTTGTCTCTGGAGTGGTCTTGCTTGGGTGAGTTTGGGCGAGTTTTCAATGCTCAAACTTTGTCTTCTCATCTTGTCTTTAACTTGTCCATTCCTCTTTAGCCCTTTTATCTCCATCTTCCCCTAGATTTATGAAATTGGCACAAACTTGAGAAAAATCGTATTTATTCTCTCGTAATCCAAAAATATGTAAAAGGTTCAAATTTCTAAGTTAGAGGTGGAATTATAACTCTATTATCAATTAAAATCCATAAGTGTCTATCCTTTTACATGAAATATTAGTGAACTATGGAACTTATCAGATATCCACCAGAAGATGGATAATGCTAGTCATATGGAGAAAGAGGTCATTATCCCTCAAGAAAAAATTGTTAATGAGGATTTAGATCAAACTATTCATTGTCAACATTTGTTCTAGAAAGAGAAGGCTATGATGGCGTGGTTCAAAGATGGGAATAAGAACACTACCTTTTTTCATTATGTGGTCAGAGTGAAAAAATAACTCTAGTGGCATCCACAGACTCAGAAGAGATAATTTTGTCATTGAGGACCCTAAGCTCATTTAGGAACATATCCTAGGTTTCTACAAATCTCTTTATTTTGATTCTAATCCAAATTCTCTCAATACTGGCTTAATTGAAGAATTTATTGGTGCTTACATTCCTGCCATGGTTTCTTTTGAGGAAAATTTAATGTTGACTAAGTGCCCTAATGATATTGAGATCAAAGTTGTTGTTTTTAATCTTAATGGAAACCGTGCTCCTGGTCTAGATTGTTTTGGGGGTGTTTGTTACCACTCTTGTTGGGAGATTATTTGCAAAGATGTGTGTAATGTTGTCCAATAGTTTTTTAAGCAAGACTGGATTCTTCCCGGGATGAATATTTCCAAGATTCTGGTGGATAGACTTGGTTTGGTTGTTTCTAGAATTATATCTCCTAATTAGTATAGTTTTGTGCAGGGTAGGAAAATTTATTAATGTATTGATATTGCTTCTAAAACCATTAACATGCTTTCTAAAAAGGTCAGAGGTGGTAATTTGGCTTATAAAGTTGGTATTCATAAAGAGTTTGACACCTTGAGCTAGACCTTTTTATTGTTGGTCCTAAAGAAGTTTGGTTTCCATCATTCCTTCGTCAGCTGGAGTTGTAAGATTCTTATGTCAGTTATGCTTTTTATTAGAATCAATGATAGTTATGTGGGCTTTTTGCCTTGCAGTAGAGGGGTGAGACAAGGAGATGCCCTATCTCCTCTACTTTTCTGTTTAGTTGAGGAAGTTTTCAGTAGAGACTTCATAAAGCTGGTGGCAGAGAAGAAGATCTTAAACATGACTAGTCCTAAAGGTTATATTACTCCTTCTCATATTTTGTATGCTAATGAAATTTTTGTCTTCTACAAGGCTGATAACAAATCTCTTAGAAACTTAAGCCTTTTTCTTCAAATTAAGGTGCTTTTTCTAGTCAATATTGTTTGAATTGTAGGCCTTAAACAAGAGGGGGTTGAATTGTTTATGAAAGATTTTCGAAAGTTTTAAAGGTAGATTGAAAGCCAATGAGAAATCAATGAAGGAGAAATCAGTTCATCCAAAAAACAAATATGTTTTAATATGATTCCAGAAAATCAATCGGTTGTTTTTGCGAAACAATCGATTGTTTTTATCAGCAGTTATTAAAAACCAAAGCAGAACATATTTAAATGAGATAAGGGGTGAAAGATCAACACAAAAAGTTTTATACCGGTTCATTCTTTACCAAGAGTTACATTTAGTCCTCAAAAACCTCTGAGAATTCCACTAAGCAATCAAACACCTTGATTACACAACACACACTAAAGTGGTGATCTTGAACCCTTCAAGAATACACACCACCTTTGGAAAACAGCACCACAGATCACAGAATAGCCTCTGGATCTGCACAACAACAGTTCTTACAGAAATACAATAGTCAAGAGAGAAATGGAATGATAACACCTGGTTCAATCACAGATTGAAAATGAAATGTACAAAGCAATCCTATTCCATTCGTAGAAAGAATCCAAAGCTTGAAGCAATCTTGGAAAACTGATTTGAAAGAGATAATATGAATCACTAATAACCAAGAGTGTAAAACAAATTATGTAAACTCCAATTAGTTGTTAAAAACATTTAATGCAAGAGCCAAATCAGTTTTAAAATAATTAAAATAGATTAAACCACTTTAACATAATTATGTTAAGAATTTTCAAAAATCAACCGATTGGAAAACACGAAACAATCGGTTGAATTGGCTTGACAGTAAGATCAACCAATTTTAAGCCTTTTCAAATTCTTTTCTAAAACACTAAGTGTAAAACAACCGGTTGAAACGACAATTCAACAAGTTGATTTTCCACTTTCTTTAGAAAACATCCTTTTCAAAAGAACTTGAATCAAGCAACCTTGGATCATAACTAAGAGTGGATTAACAAATTGAAACTACACAAAACACAAACACACAAACAACAACCGAGTCTTCAAGCAATCCACTTGGATTTGGAGACATCAAAGTCTATGTTCAACAAATATGTCAATAATTCTAAAAGAAATTTCTTCATTTCTATGTGTATTATTTATCTTTATGCATTGTTTATATTAATTTTAATATGTTTAGAGTATTTATTTATTCTTATATACTAATGTTTATTTCTTATATATTAATATTTATTTTGTAATTAATTTATTTATTTTCTTGAAAGAATGTATACTAGTAAAAATATTCAAAGATCATCAATTACATATTTTTCATTCATATTCATATATAATTGCAGGAATTATTATAATTCTTTTATTTTTTTTTTTATAAAATACTCGTGCACAGCTAGTATAATGACAATCGTGCATCTCCATTTCTTACCTTTGAATGTTGTCTTTTAACTTATCTCATGTGTTACGCTTTGGTGGTTAATCAAAGTTAAAGGAAGTAAAAAAATTTCTTTCTTAGTTTCTTATCATGTGACTTTGTACTTGCATATCTCAAGGGGTTTAATTAGTACAAGGTTCCTTGTATTCATAGATTTTTCATATCTTTTGAATTAGGTCACAAGTAGTTAATCACCATCTAACTTATTTCATGGAGTTTGTAAGATATTCTTCCAATTTCTAGCATCTTTTTGAAAATATTATCTGGTAATATTTGTTAAAAATAAATTACAAGAAGATTTTGGGCCATAAAAGATGTCAATCTAGAGATTTTGGAACAACAAGATTACAAGAACTCTATTTGTTAAAAATGTTCAAAATACTTTATGAATTTATCTTGGACCTTGTATTTTGAGCCAAGTAGCATATGATTTTATTTTGGGCCTTGTGTTCTAATTAAATTTAGATTAGGGTTTTCTTAATCTAACTAGGGTTTCAATTGAGCTTGTAATGACCCAAGAGAAACCCTAGGATGGTTCTACAAGGGAAGTGTATGAGATTTTCTTCCAAGTTTCTTTAAGTTTGGACTTCAAGCTAGGTTTAGAATAAGGATGAAAATGCGAGCTGGTTCGCTCCGCATTTGGACCGTAAAATGCAGGTCGGGTTGGTCCGTTCTACATCGAATATATGGGCTGATTTTACTAGTCTGCCCCACATAAGGGTTGGCATGCAGGTCTGTGGACCCACCCGCATAAGAAATGTTGTTTTTTAAAAATTAATAAAAAATAATTTTTTTGAATAAATTTAATTATTTTTTTATTTAGATGCATTAGGTAAATGATCTCACAATATTATTCTCACGAAACATGCGTAATAAGATGTGAATAAAAAATCCAGAATGTGAAATATGAGGTTGCATGAAGAAAATATGGGAGTGTAGAACAAAATTTCTAGATTTTTAAGTTATGCGAGTCAGCCCGCACCGTCCCGTACTTGGCCCGCACGGGCTGCGGGTTATGCAGGGTGGGCCTAAGCGGTCCTAAGCAGACCTACAAATTGGAATATGCAGCTCACCCCGTGTTTTTCTTCGCGGGCCACGGGCTTGTCATCCCTAGTTTAGAAGCTTGTCTTCAAAGTTTCACTCAAGTTTGGGCTCCATGTTTCAACCAGAAACTTCCCTATTCATTCTCATTTTGATGACCAAGTCTCCTATATGATTGCAGACTGACCCATTTTACCATCCCTACTTAGTTAATGTCTTGTATGACTGACAAATGCGAGAAAACTTACCTTTATTTTTTTACTTTAAGATAAGATGGAGGTCGTGAAGATCTTGTTTTCTTTAGTATTATTATGGTCATTATTATTATATTTCTTTGAAGTCTAGTCTCACCACTTTAGTAAAATTTATTAATAATTATTCTAAAGTTATATTTTTTTTATATATTTTGATAAATAGACCTAAATTTCAATTTTTCATATATATTTTAATTATTATATTTGGTTACCACGACTTATTTTACGTCATTTTTATTAATATTATATATTTTTTTAAAGTTTATTTATTTAGTTTTTATATGTACATGTTGTAACCATAAATACTTATTTCAATTTTTTTATGCACTTTAAAATTTACATTTTATGTTTAACATAAACCTAAAAAAAATTTCTTCTAAAAAAATTAAACATTTGATTCTCTAAGCAATAATAAAATTTTATTATTAGTAAAAATATAATGTTTGTCACCTATATATACGATTATAACTATTAAATCAACTAAATTGTCTTAGAAAATAATTAAAAGCCTTATTCTATTAAAATCTAAACATGAAAATCTTTATTCTCAATAACATGTGTAAACAATTCAATAAATGTTGACAAATAGCTACATATATTTTAACAATTTCTAAGAAACGCTCTCTTAGTTCAACAATATGTAGATTACTAAATTTATCAGATTAGAAACATTAGAAGATCCCCTACAATGTAATGTGTAGTTCCGTTTTTTCTTTATTTAAAAGTTACTTTACAATTGAAAATAAGAACTTTAAAAATATCAATTATTTGTGGGTGTTAGTTTATTGACTTCAGGATTGATTTTGGACCTAGTTAGAAGAGATGTCCTATAATCCAAGGTGAGAAGAGACCCACAAATTAGGAAAAAAAAACTATATAATTGTATAGACGATATCTTATATTATTTTATATTACTTATAAATTGATTGAAATTATTACACTCTCGTGTATCATCTTACCTAAATCAAAATGTTGTATGTAGTTAAAAAAATATCACTTTTTTTTATATAACTTTAACTCAATGACATATATAACGCAATATATCTATAAAAATAGAGTTAAAGGGTTTACTTTCATAACAAGAAAAAATAAATTTACTATATTGATAAAGAACAAAAATATTATAAAAGAATTAAACTAAAATTTATTTATATTGATAATATATATATATATAATATATATATATATATATAATATATATATATAATATATATATAATATATATATATATATATATATATAACTTTAATATGAAATTATGATACACTTTATGAACAATTGATGATAAGACGAAGCTATATAGTTTTTTTAGGAGAAAGGAAAATTTAAAATTATAATTTTAAAATTAATATATTAAACCCAACAATTAAAAATTTATAATTATTGACCTCTTCACAAAAATAAAAACGATATAAATTAAACAAATGATACAAAAAATATTATAAGATTGTAACAAGAAAAAAGATATTTACTTCTTAAAGAAATTCAATGTAGCGCAATTCTAATGATACAAAGTCCTTATTTATATTTAGATATTATTTTTAACGCTTTTAAAGCGTAGATATTCAAATTCCATTACTGATTTTTTTTATTAAATTGAAAACAAGAAGAACAATATTTATTATGAAAAAAAGAAATAATGCAATGAAATAATATTTTTTTATTTAAAAATAAAAATATAGAGAATTTTATTTGACAAAATATAAAAACCTTGAAAATTATGAAAAAGGATGGTTTTATATCTTTTGGAGTGTGTATTCATCTTGAGTGGTAAGGGAGGAAGAAGAGAGAAAATAATTTTATGATAATAATTCATTAAATTAAAAACTCAATTAATTAAATTGTTGATTCACACATCATAAATAGTTATTAAATTAATTTGTTTATTCAAATACATTTTAAGATCCCATTTCCTATCAACAATCACAACAATAACCATACTAGTGTTATCAACCTCATGGTCACAAGGCATATAGTTCCAATAGAAAATCCTCACACTTCAAAACACTATCCCCGTCTCTTCCTAAAATCATTGCACATGTTCCCCCTTGGTTTCTATGACTAAGGTGACCACAAATACACTTTGAATATTATTTTCCCAAACCACCTTCATTATTATATTGTGCTAGAAAAAACTTTGATCTTCTTTCTCTATCTTATGGCTGAAATAAGTTCTATCTTATGAAGGGGTCACACTTTTGCTAGTTTTGGGTGGGAGTGGAAAGGACTAGATAAGGATCATAACTCTATGGTTGAAAAGGGGTGTTGGAACCCATAAAAAGTGACTTGCTAGTAATAATTAAATTGGATGCAAACATATGAATGAATAAACAATAATGTGGAAAAGGAAACAACCACCTACCCTATGAGGATGTGCTTGATGGTGTGTGTTTTCTATGATCCATCAATGTGATGATTCATTTACCAAATACTATCATCTTACTATTTGCACACTTTAATTGTCCACATCATTGCATGTCACCAAACAACACCTTGAGATTAGTTGAATCCACCTCTTATTTGTACACTTCTACATGAATATAATAAAGTCTTGTGAGGAACTATTTTTCCCTTTTTCTATTTTTCTCATGTAGGATATATGTCCAACTTTCATGGAAATCTTACTTGCAAAACCACTTTGAGTCCAATAATTTATGATCTATTATAAAGGTGTCAACTTTCAATTTGGGTAAGGATTGCCGTTACAAGGGTAGCCATTCAAAACATGGTACTCTTGAATAATGTAAATGGCATAACCAATGGTGATAGTGATGCATTGTATGTAGAATCAAGAAATTGCCTTTGAGCTCGTAGCTGAATCTATTATGGACAAAGTCATTAAAGTTCGACATACTGAGGTTATTCTCTATTGTTGTTGCATAATGTACTAAGAGAGAAAGACACTAAATCTAAGTGATGTCTAACTCATAAATGGTTCTCACTAAGGAAGTTGTAGGCTGACTATAGAAGGAGAGAAGTTAATAAATTTTTGGAACTTTTTCACAATACAAGCATATGGTTTGATGAGTAACCATCTATGCATACAAGAACAAGTGTAAGAAGTTAAAGTATATATTACAAACAAGTGTAAGAAGTTAAAGTATATATTACAACTCAACTAGTATGTTTAGTTTTTCTTTTAATTTAACATTAAGAGTTTCATTATAACCAAATTGATTACACAACAAATATTCTCAATATCACTTTTAGTTACAATAGTATTCTAAGCACTCTAAGTATTCTAATTTGTCACTTTTGCCTAAAAAGAATAATGATGAATAAAAGCTACATATATAACTCTTACAAAGAGGATATATATAATAAGATTTTCTTGATTAAAATTTTAACTTCACATCGGCTAAATTATATGATAGGTGAACTTATTTGAATATGGCAAAAGTAGATGTAGTAATTCGTTCAACATCCATTTTTTTTAAGTGCACGAGGATAAGACCGCAGTAAAGTAAACTTTGTCTTTAATACTATTTAAAGTTATTAGGAAGTGAGTTTAAGCATAACTCATCCTCATAACTTCATCTTGTAGAATGAGGTTTTCACCCACTTAAATACTATAAATTGACCTTATCTTTAATCGATGTGGGATCTCCAACATAGTCCTTCACACCGATGGTATATACATCTTTTCCATAGAACTACATATTTGTAGGTAGTTTGATAGCATTCTGATAGCAAGTGACACAATAGGTCCAACAAACCTAGCTAGGATAGGCTCTGATACCATATTAAGAAGTGAACTTAAGTCTAACTCAACCCTACAAAACTAGCTTGGTAAGGCGAGTGATGGAAATCGTCTAGTCGCAACATCCACAGAATAAGAAGGATAAATACCTAGAGCTTTTTTTAGAGACTTATTAGCATAAATGAGACTAATTGGGCTTTTGTCTATCTTTTGTAGGCCCAATAAAGAGGACAACTATAGGAGGACGAAATGTATATAGAATATCAAAGAAGACCTCCATATCATGAAGGAATGCTAGAGCCTTGGTAAGAGGACTACAAGAAAACTAGAACTCAACTGACTTCAGCAAGCCCAACTCAATATCTTTTAGGGCTAGGATTTAGTTTAAATAATTGTATAAAGTAGTTTAGGTTATTATTTGGGCCATGTATTGGGCCTTGATTTAATTTTGGGTATTGTATTTTGGCTAATAGAACAATGTATGCGTATAGTAATAGAATGTGTGTGTACTGTAAAGTGACACTTGGCATGGGAAGCACGGGTGTTGAATGAGAAGAATGAATGTCCACATGGCTCTTCCTCAATGGAAAGGATCCCCATCAATTAAGATGTGACATTTGTCAACCTCTCATTTGAGAGGATCATGACCATGGATCATGTGACACCACTTGTCACCTTTCAAATGGAAAGGTTTTAGGTTTAAAATTCTTATTTTAGACATCTTAGTCTCCTATAAATAGAAGTGCGCATCTCTTGTATTTTTTTTAACTTGGAATTAGTAATGAAATGTTGTCCATTTTTTATCATTCTACTTGTTCCTAAGTTTTCCCTAGATTAGTCTCCTACAAGGACTTAGCCTAGACTCTTTCTTAGTGAGTTGGTCTCACCTCTCACACTCACAAAGTCCTAACTCCACTTCAATGCATGAAAACTTCTCTTGAGTTTCTTTAATACTTCCGCTCCTCAAATCTCCTTCATCATCCATCCAAAGAATAAATTACAAAGATCACTACTATAAGAAGAGTGTTTTCCATCAATGAGGATTTCCCTCACTTATGTACTATGAATTGACTCTATAGTCGATGTAGGATTTCTAACACACCCCTCACACCGAGGCATATACATCTCGAATGGGAATCTAAATATTTGGGTGGTTTGACAACTGCAAGATAGTTGTTGGAACAATAGGTCCAACAAACCTCACTAAGATAACGTTGATTCCTTATTAAGAAGTGAGTTAAAGTCTCTCATCCTCACAAAACTGACTTGTAAGATGAGGATTACCCCTTCTTATATATTGTAAATTAGTCTTATTTCTAGTCGATGGAAGGTCTCTAACAAAAGTTAAATCATAATATAATGATATTTTGACAAGTATTATTATTTTATTTAGATTTGATAGAATGTTCTATTCATGATAAAAAAAAAGGAAATATATAGTAAAAATGTATCTTCTTGATAACAAATAATATATTTCATTTTTTAATGATATATAAAATATGATTTATTTTATTCGATTCATTTTGGACTTAAACTATATAAAAGTTCATATAGTTTATTACATATTATATAGTTTCCTTCGAGATGAACAACACGTTAGAAACTAGTTTATTTATATGAAAATCTGATTATGATTATCAATTGCGCCAAGAACTTATTTGTAATGTTCATTACATTGAAGGTCAGATTAATATTGTTTTGCTTTTAAGTTATTACCAAACATTAGATAAAGTATAGTTTTAATTATTAATTACTTCATAACTTAGTTTTATTTATTATCATAAAAACATAATGTGCACAAGTCATCAAATATGTCTAGACCGATTAAGCCTAGATTGTCTAGTCTTAACAATCTATCTATTTTACGATAAAAAGTATGGTAAGTTTTGAAAGTAAAACGTATTAAAGCATGGAAGGAATCAAGGCAAGGTTAGTCAGAGCAAATAATACCAGAGCTAAAAAGACAAGCAATATAGTAAGATACTAAGAAGATATGTATGACACATACTTTATGTACAAGATACTATATGTATAAGATTGCATTCATGAGTAATAATATGACTACATTTGAGTATTGTAATGAAAAGAATGTCTTATACAATAAAATGAAATACTTTAGCATAAATAATAACGGTGGTCACAAATAACATGGTCTGAGTCATTAATTATTTTTCAATTTTTTTAATCGAGAATCGAATTTTATTATGAATTGTAAGATACATGTTCAATCTATAAAATCAAAATATGAAGTAAAAATGTTCAATCCACACAATCACAAAACATAATATAATGTATAATACTTTCTATATTTAAATTCTACATCCTAATCTTATGTTTTCATTCATTATCTTCGAGATCAAGGTCACTTAGGTAATCTTCTTCCTCTAATATAACATTCTCTTGGAGCTAATTTCATGCTCTTCCCCACATATTCAACCATATCTTCAATCTCGTTATCATTTGCAGTTATGGTAGATTTTCCCTTTCTATTAACCTTAGTAGTTAAATTTCTTGGACCTCTCTTCCTTTTATTACTTGAAACGCTCTCTTCAAGAGAAAAAATATGATTGTATATCCATCCATGAAACATCATTAGGTAGGCAAGGATCTTCCTTTTCAGTAATCCACTCATCATCTGATTATATGTCAGATAAACATATAGGATCATAAATATCCCCTTTTTCCTCTCTAACCTTTTGTCTCATCTCAAGTTGAAGGTTATTCTTAAACAAAGACTAGAGCATTTAATCTTTGTTGTTCTAAGCGATTCCTTCTTTTAGCATGCACTTGATCAAATATGCTCCAATTTCTTTTGCACTCAGTAGCACTACAAGTTAGACTTAAAACTCTTATTACTAGATTTGTAGCTTTTTGCCCTATCTACCACAATTTTCCCACCAAAGAGCTACAATTTCGAACAAAAAGCTAACATTAATAAATTGTGATCCAAATTGTTATTCTTTTTATGAAATTATTTAGGATTAATTAAATGCTTTACCAGGAGCCCTGGTATCTATTGTCATGCTTCTTCCAAAAAATCCTTATGCTTTTTTGAATTTGTCAAGTTGTTGATCAAGTTGAAATCTAATCATTCTATTTAGGATCATATTTTCAATGGTCTCGTAGAAACCATATGAAACTTCACTATCCGCATTGAAATTTTTGTCATAATGAAACAAAAGTTATTGAAATAAAAATCATTATTAATTTGCAATAATGATTAAGGTGATAATAAATTAATAATAGTAGTTACTTGCTTAGGATTAAGGCACTAAGCAATAGCATGAAAAGGCCTATGTAAATGCAAACTCCAACGAGTATCAATTATTTTCCACACCTTTTTGTATGAAGAGTCTTCATTCTTGAATTTTGAGGCTATTTGTTCTTTAGCTTTATCCATAACTTCATGTATATATATGGTGTCCCGACCAGTCCTCGGTCATCAGTTCCAGAGATTGACCTCAGACATCGTACACCGGTGCCCCCAGACGCACCTATCAGGAGACTGGTCAGTCTTCAGACATCGGTACCGTAGATCCCGATATTGGAGATCGACATCAGACCTTGTCAACAGAGGGAGAGATCGGACATCGGCGGTCTGAACGTTATAGTGGGCCACGTAAGGTGGACCCTAGAATTATACTAAGTTAACAGTTAAGACATCAGGTATGAGGGAAGCCTAAGTCACGAGGGATCCATGCACGTGGTGTGTATAGCGCATACAGGCGTGGCACGTGAGAATGATCCTTGGAGTCGCGGAGGCCCATTAGGGTTAGGGTTTCCAAGGAAAGTTGCATGCATGGCACGTGAATACTTAGGGCACCCGCAAAAATAGATGGTGCCAGAGATTAGGTGCACAAGTTGGTACCCAGCCGGCCACTCTGTTATTCATTGCACTCCAGTTAAGGGAAGTTCTATATGTGCCAGATACGCTAAGATCATGTAAATAGTGGCGCAAGGACGTTCCCCAAGGAACCCTAGATAAGGGTAACAACACAAAGGTAAACCCTAGTTTCAACCTATATAAAGGGTGCCAAGAACCCTAGCAAGGTACACAGTTTGTAAGACTGAAACTACTTTATACACTTGGTGTTTCTTTGCCCTTATACTGACTTGAGCGTCGGAGTGCAAACGGCCGGAGAGATTTCTTAATCAAGGAAGTACGATTCTCAGGCGAAGATAGAAGGGCCAAAGGCTGCCGTTCGAGTCAACCGGTAGGAACATATGGCATAACAGGTTTTGAGTCTCCATTTACAAGCCTTAATACTTTCACAAGTGGAGCTACACACTTCAAACAATATTGGATGGATCATCACTTAAACAAATTTTCACCACTTGTTTACCTTCATTTTACTAGCATGATTACTTGCTGTCCATTCTTGTGAAACAAACATACCTCGAATAACATTTTTTTGTTGTGCTATGGATTGTAGGGTAAGAAAAGCAGTTGCAAATCTCGTGACTGCTGGTCGAGCTAATTATTTTCTTTTGGAATACTTTCTATATAAGTTTAGGACCCATGTGTGCCTATAAATGAAATTTGTGATGTTTTTTGCATTTGCAATGGTATTATAAAATACTGGGACCTGACCAATGTCTTTAAGAATTAAATTAAGGCACTGAGCTGCACAAGGAGACCAAAATAATTTTGTTCTCTTTTCCTATAACATTTTTCCTGCTACCACAAAATTAGAAGCACCATCAGTCACAACTTGCACAACATTATCCTCCTCAATTTCTTCTACCACAGAATCTAATAGCTCAAACATTTGTTTGTTATCCTTGATCACATTACTAGTATCAATAGATTTTTAGAAAACTGTTCCACTTGGACTATTTACCAAAAAAATCGTAAGAGACCTTCCTTTTCCATCTGTCCAACCATTACACATCAACGTGTACACCCACATTTCTCCCATTCAACCTTATATTTCTCCAAACTAGCTTGGATATTGTCAACTGACATCCTCAAATAAGACACCTTAACTTCATGATAGGTAGGAGACTTTAGACCCTTTCCATATTCAACAATAAATTTTAACAAAGAAGGAACTTCTTTCCAAATTAAATGGTAAAGGCATTACCATATATGCATTTACAAATGTCTGTAATCACCAATTCTCTATCTTTAAACATTTCATTCATGGTTTTTTGTTTTCCTTTCCTGGAAAATGACTCCAATGTCCTCTTCTGATCTTGGATATCCATTTCTTCAAAACAATCTTGACAGTTTGCTTCTTTGACTTTTTCTTTATCCTCTAATGACTTCATAAACATGTCTTTAACATCATTTGGAACTGATGTACACGCAATGACATTTTCCTTTGCACCAGCCATATCATGTTTCATTCTTGCAACACCACCCCCAAAAAGTTTGTGAACAATATTTACACTTGACTAGAAGTTTATGAGGGAGAACACTCTCACAATGATTCCATGTAAGATTTGTTTCTTTCTTTCACTTTGTTTTGACTCATTGTCTCTCTCTACCAACAAAGTCAAACAAGTAACATAAATAAACAAATATAAGAATTTATTTTAGAATATAGTTTTAAAAAAATATCTTATATAATAAAATCAAATAAGTACTGAAATAATTTTATAAAAAATAAAAGAAACAGAAACCTAAATAATTATTTATAAAAAGTAAAATAACATAAACAGTTTTTATTTTAAAATACAGTTTTTTTATAAAAAAAATATAATAAAATAAAAAATAAACAGAAACTTATATGATTATTTATAAAAAAAGTAAAAATAACATGAACAATTTTTATTTTAAAATACAGTTTTTAAAATAAAATATAATAAAATAAAATAATCAGAAACTTAAATAATTATTTATAAAAAAGTAAAAGTAACATAAATAGTTTTTGTTTTAAAATACAGTTTTGTTTTAAAAGTACTGAAATAAATTTATATAAAAATAAAAGAAACAAAAACTTAATAAGTATTTATAAAAGAGTAAAAATAACATAAACAATTTTTATTTAAAATACAGTTTTTAAATAAATAAAATAAAATAATTTTTTTTTAAAAGTGGTTGAAGATTTTTCCAAATAAACTTTTCTTGTCTTGAAGATTTTCTTCTCGTGATCCTTCTTTTTCGGTGACTTGAACTTTTTTCCGGGTTCCTCACTTTTTTTTTTCACTGTTCTTCTTCTCACTTGCTCCACCGCCGGTAAATTTATATTTTCTATCGATTTATTCTCTCTCTTCTCTTTTCTTCTCCGTTGTTGTTCTTGACTTGATTTATAGGCAAATTGATTATCTATATGTGACTATTCGTTTTTTTATTAAGTTTTTTGGGATTATTCGAAATAAATTAAACGTTTTGATTAAGTATCTCTTTGAATCTGTGATTTTTTTGGATACATTTATCTTTATATAACTATTCGGTTTCTTCCCTGAGATTTTTCAAGAAAAATTAAAGGAATCATGATCTTTTATATCCTTTTTGGAATTTTTTCAAAATTTGATTGAATCGAAAATAACGAAACAGAATGGAAAAATTCCACGACTCACTCAATTCATGTCATGATTCAAACCCTAAAACGATTCATCTTCCGATATGAATTCACAAAGTAATGTTTTAATTCAAATCGCAATTTGAATCTTACAATTCATACGATTCTAACTACCATAGTCACAGGTTTGTTTTCGATCTTGCTTCAATTTCTACCTTACCATGGCTTCAACATTATTTCTCTTTTTTCCTATTGTGTTGCTATCTTTTTTGCCTTTACTTTGGTCATCACATCCAAAGAGGTTCACATGGGGAAATGCTTCTTGGATATACTCCTTGTGGTAATTGGGATAAGAATGTGGCAACATAATGTCTGAGTAAATGAAAGTGGTATCTTATGCATGGAACTTCTTTGCTTGACTAACGATGCACAAATCCTCAATGGCAAGTTTTTTATACTCTTGGATTAAGAGGGACCAACTCCATTGATGAAGACCTTATAAACAAACTACATCTAGCATATTGATAACAATAACAATTTATTGTTCTTGGTTTTATAAGCTTATTCAATTCCTTAAACATTTTTAACTTTGTCATTTTTTATTTTTAGGATAGATTTGCATTTTCTGTTTAAAAAAAAGAATTGTAATAAAAATTGTTTTCAACGACAAAAATTGTATAGGCCGTCTAATCAATTGATTCAATGATGATAACCTTTTGAGATGATCTTTATTGAACTATATTTCTAATTTATAGAGCTTTAATGAAGATAATTAGGTCATGAAGATTGAAAGTGTTGAGTCAAAAGGAACAAATCACACAAATATTTTGAATAAAGTGTGTTAGATTGTCTAGTCGCTGGAAGACAATCTAGTATAGGATATCTTTAGATTTTCTTAGGCCCAAATTTGTTTAAGGATCCATTTATAGTTGCAAAACCTTATAAATAGGGAACTTAGACACTTTTTACAAACTCAATTTACTTACATTTACGCTTACTTAGAAGTATAGGGTAATTAGTTAGTTTTCTATTTTTTCAATTTAAAGAAATTTAGTTCTATCTATTCAAGTTTTTCTAGTTTCTTGTCTTCTACTTTTTTATACAACTTTTGCTTATGCAAGTTTACATTTGGAAGATGATTGGAAATGGGTAACAACGAATATGAAACCGTGTTAGATGATGTTTTGTTCAAGTAGTTTTCTTCTTTCAAATTGTTTTAGAATTTTGTTCTCGATTGAGAATTGTTTTCTTTGAATATACAAACCAATTGGTTATGTGTTTTCTTCATTGGGTCAATCAAGGATTCTTTCACAAGTCATTCATAGCTTAACCAAATATTCTTTCACAAACCACACCTGACTTAATCAAATATTCTTTCACAAGTCACTATTGACTTAACTGAGTATTCTTTGAATAATGGTCACTTCTGACTAATAACCAAGTATTTTTTGCTAAACAACCACTCTTATCTAAGATATAGAAATTCTATTAGTGGTGATCAACGGATCACAATGTTTCTAACTAGAGAGAAATATCGTCTGAAGACATATACAAAATTTGTGCACTCTTTTCTAGTTTGCTATTTGAACACGAATAGTGTTCTTTATGAAGCTTTCTATAGGCGTGGAAAATTTGAGCAGTGTTTCAACACTATACATTGTGGTATCTATCATTTTTTTTTTCTTGAATTGATTTATATAAGCTCTAAATAAAGTAGTCGTTGTAAAAAAATTTCTGGTCATTGATTAGATTCAACTCTTCTGAATGTCTTTTCTTGTGTCGTTTGATAGTGTAGGACGCATTAAACACACTCCATACAACATTAAATGTTCTTCTTTTAAGTAATGCCCCAATGATTAGATGTACCTATCTATTCTTGGGAAATGCTTGACTTTGTTAAAGTGTAGAGTCGTACGAAGAAGATAATTTTTCCAAATTTATCAATGCTAGCATCAAAGAATTATTGAAGAAAAGCTTTTACTTCAAACTATAACAAATCTTGATGTTGACTTGTACTTGAACTTGAATGAATCTCTTTGGCAAACAAAAGTAACAAACATTTCCTGCAACATAAAGTAAGCGTATAGATATTTGAGCAATATGAGGTTAGCTTAAACTATGTGTGTATCATCTGATCATGTAAAAGCCTTATCAAATGTATATAAAGACTACACAATGTCTTATTATCTACCACATAGAACACTTGCGTTTAACATGATTTGTTTGTTGAACTAAAATATTGTCTTATAGATGAAGCACAACTATATTTTATACTTTGTTAACACTTAATCAAAATCTTAAGGTGTTGGATTTTTTCTCTAACAATCTCCCTCTTTTAGTTGGTGCTTAAAACACTAAGTTTAAACAAGATATTTTTTAAAGTATGTTCAATAGATCAAGTTTTTACAAAAACATTTTTCAACATCTATATATATATATATATATATATATGAACATTTAAAGAGTAAGTTTGATGGGCTATCTAACTAATGAATCATAAACTAAATTCTCATTAGTTTGAATTATATCTTGTTGATATATCATTTTATCATTATAGTGAAAATTTAGAATAGATTATAACAAGCTTATCAGTACAGAGTTTTGAAACATAAAAGCTTATTGTTTTTGTTCATCAAACAAATCATACTTTATAAGCTAGTTTGTTACAATGTGACCTAGAAACAAAATAATACTAAAGACTCTTAATATTAAAAGCTCTCTTTGAGCTTGTGGGTTATGATCTTAATTTCTTATTTTCTTTTCTTTTCTCCTACTTGGCATGTGCTCTCATGATCTTCATATAATTCCTTTAGTGTATGTTTCCCCTTATCATATAATTCCCTTCCATTTACTTTTCTTCCATGTTAGTTTTTCGTGTATACTTATCCCACTTTTAAGCACCAATAATAAAGGGATAGTCACTCTAATTAACCTCCTCCATTTCTCTCACAATTCCATCAAATTTATCCCATAGTTTAAAAACACTACATAAAACAACACCAAGAAATCAACTTGGAAAACATGATCATTCAATTTTCATTCCAATTAGAGAACATCTTCTAGTTATAACTAATTCTTTATCTGAAGCACCTATCATAGGAAAATTCTTTATACTATATGACTTAAGCCTAAGTGTCTTCACCCAATTAGCACTTATAAATTTGTTTCTACTACCAATATCCATTAAAAATGGCACAATTTATTTTTTAATCCAACATTTCATCTGCAAAGTATTACCTCCAAGCACCCCTTGTAAAACATTCAATGAAATATGAACTATTTCATCTTTAATTAAATTCATACTCTACTCTATGATGTTGTTTTCCAACTCCTCGTCAAATTTTAATGTTAGCTCTACCGTTGTGTGCTTTCGAGTACTGAAAATAGCATTCAGCTTGCCCTTGACTTTACACTTTTGCTTATTATCCCACTTATCACCATAAAACCTACATAGTCTTTTAGAAATACGTTCACCACTTTTTTTTCAAGAGATAAAATTGGTCGTTGAATATTTTTACTATGTCATTGATAGAGAATTCGAACATTTTTCATGAAAGTAGAGATTTTTTTTTTCAAATTATAATTTTGGGTAATTTTTTTTTTACCAAAAATGACTTTAGAGTGGAAGTTGTACATGACACATACGACTTCACTTAAAATTATTAATTTCAGGTTTAATCAAACTCGTTAGGGTGCCACACAAGTTCTTTTTAATGAAATTGGCTAAGTTGTATTGGTGGGGTATGACTTCCACTCTAAAGTCGTCCACATGGTGTACGACTTACCCATTTTTGTAAAAAAAATTACCCAAAATCATAATTTGCAAAAAATACATTCGTGCAAAAACCAAATTTGAAGGTTGTTAGCTTAGTAATAGGGTTCTATTAGTAGAAGAAGCAACATATCGTTGAGTTAATACACGAAACAATACTCATCAGAAGATCCCATGACATGAGTGTCTATATGTTTTGATGATAACAAACATTATAAGGTGTATTATGATATGACAAAGCTCATTCATGTGTAACACAAGATTAGAAAAAAAGAAAAAGAAAAAGTGAGCAAGACTCATTAGACAATACAACAAGAGAAAAGGTTGTTAGACGAAACAATGTACACGTTGATTAGACGATCCAATCTTCTTGTTTAGTCTTGAAATGGATGATATATTCAAAAAGAACATTGAAAAGAATTGTTGTGCATAAAATGACCATCAAATGAAAAAGCATCGTAAAAGACGAAGTGCTCATCAAAACAAAGAACGTATTAGATGAAATTGGTAAAGAGAACGCATCAGATGAAGGATCAAATCATAAAGATGAGAATGACCATGCCAAATTATCTAAGTGTTAGAACACTTTAGAAGCTCACATCATATGGGACCCATTGGGCAACACAAAATGGATGCATAAGTTTTCAAGCATTAAACGCACGTTGGAAACTATACATATGAGTTGATACAAGCTTTGTCCAAGCATCAAGCAGAACATGATAAATAGGGAAATGTCCATGCTTAATCTCTTACATTCTTGGAATGTTTTATGACATTAGTTATTGTTTTCAAAATCTTATTTTTGAATTATAGAAAATATTATTTTTAAATAAGATTAATGGATTAAATGTTTTAGAATATATTTGATTAAACAATATATCATTATAAAAGCTTTCAAAAAAATAGAGTAACACATTGAAAGTTGATATTAGAACATTACATACTTAACGTCTACCGCAAAGAAGAGAATGAAAAGAATGGAAATATCCCAGTCCAAAGTTAGTCAAAATTCAACGGACACGGTTCATACAAATAGAGAAAGTATTTGAAATTCAAGTACATGTGAAAGACACAAGATCTCATCAAAGCAAATATTATATTATATTGAATACCTAACACGTAGAAGATGGTGAACAAAATAATAAAGAAAATATCCAAAGGCAGAAATGATTTAGCCTCAACGTTCATATCAAATACGAGTAAAGAAACATTTTAAAATGTTTCAAGAGATTCAAAAAGTGAAAATAGCACCACAAAAGTTTCCATATCCATTGCAAATTGAGTAGATACTGAAGTTATGAAGATCAAATGCAAACGTTCATATTTGTTGAAGATAATGAATTTTTTTGAAAAACGATAAACGCGAAGAATATTCAGAGCTGAAGTTTATCTATGAAGCATCTAACAATTATATGAAGAATTGAAGAAACCCTAAAGTTGCAACGTACACAATTCAATAGTTTATATAAAGACATCAAGGGTGAAGAACACAATAACGAGAAGTGAATAGAAACGATATACAGTATACAAAAAAAAAGTTGTTATTGTGTTTAGAATTCTGTCTAGAATTTCATATTTGTTAATTGATAACAACCTTTGAGAATTGGGTTTTGAGTGAAATCATTGTAAATCATTCACTATTGCGAAATATACCCAGTGAGCCTTATTTATTCTCTTTGAACGAGATTTTTTCTCATTGCATTGAGAGGTCCTTAATCTCAACAGGAGATCAGGACATTGTACCTGGAGGGGTTAGAATACTTGGTGTACCTGGAGATGTTAGAATACTTTATATATCTAAAGTGGTTAGAATGTTTGGTGTACTTGGAGATGTTAGAATACTTTGTGTATCTAAAGTGGTTAGAATGTTTGGTGTACTTGGAGAAGTAGAGAAGACTTGGTGAACATGAAAAGGTTTAGAATACTTGTAACCTGTAAAGGTGTAGAATACGAGTGACTTGAAGAGACGTAGAATACTTGATAGTGAAAGACTCTTAAGTGGGTTACTAAAGAGTACAGGACGTAGCCCTTGTTGGTGGCTAAACCAGTATAAATTTTTGTGTATCTCTCTATACTCTTGGTTGGTTACCGTTTTGTTTTCTAATATTTCACGAATTGAGTGTGGACTCCACCAACCCTCCCTTCTGGAGTCAATTGAACCTTCATAGATCACCCTCTTACATTTTTGTCACTAAAATCAGAACTAAGTGACTCTCTAGGAAAACTTTTTGAGCCATAACTTGAAAATTTCATCATGTAAACTAGCAATATGAATTGCATCATGTATAGATTTAGAACTATGAACCCTGACAAACTATTCTAACTCTACCGTTAAACCAGAAATAAAGAAACTCAATGCCAAGCCAATTCCTCATAAATAGCTACCTAAGCCAATAACATGTCAAACCTTTCAAGATAATCAAGTAAGATCCCATCTTGCTATCTTGTCAAATTAGCTATAGGATCATCAATACCACTATAATCAAATCTGCTCCCACATCTTTAAGGATTTGTTGCCAAGATTTACCCTTTTGGATGGGATTCTGCACGCAACGTATTTTCCAAGCAAAATCTTTGTCGTTCGAGGATAATAACAGCAACCGACTTCTTTAAGACTCAGGTGGGTTCAAAAAGTTGTTCTGCTTAGCTTTCCAGTTTCGAAAATTTGATCCATCAAATGAAGGTAATTGAATTTGTGCACGTTTCACCAGTGCAACAACCATTTCTACAGATTTAGCCTGCATATCATCCTTTGTTATGGCTTCTGTTATGGCTTTCTTTCTTTTTTTATCAGCAATAAAATAAAATAAATAAGTGGGATACTTCAGGGGTATCCCAACCCGTATACATCAACCACATAGTTACTTCTTCGTAAGGCTTAGAGAAAACAACCAATATGTGGCTTAACCTACATAAACACACCCAAAAAACAACTGAACAACAACACTTAGTCTGCACCTAATCCCAAGAGCACAAACGCTTAAAAGAGAACAAAGAATAGCAAGCAAAAGGTGCACCAACGTGATAAGAATACTAAACAGTTTTGGTAGGACCCAAAAAACCAGTAGCCGTACCAGGAATTCTTTTCTACATCACTTTAAAGGCCAACAAAAAACTCCACCAGCATTCTAACAGCAACCACACCTACCCCTTGGCTTCCATCACCACTAAACAGACTTAGACTTCCCCTGCATCCAGGTACCTAACCCACGCCAACACCCTCTTGTTCATTCCTTTCACCTTAATACCGTGACATCTTCGTATTTGTGCCTCCAATCTTCACTCATATTCAGCTGCTGTACAAGACAGCCAAAAACCAATGGTTAAGTAGCAAAAGGTCAGCAGGACAACTTAGTGGCCTCTACATATGACTCCAACACCTCCACAACATCTCCAACCAGCACCAGCACCTACATCTTTTACCATTCCCACCAGCGACCACACCAATCCTTATGTTCACAAACCGTCCACTTCAAAACCATCCTACAAGCATCACAGCATAGAAAGGGTCCAACATAACAAAGGTGATATACGATCTTGTGCCTCTCATACTACTGTCTCCCCACACCAGTACAAAAAGCATCGTCAAAACCTGCTCCTAGTTGCCTAATGCTTGCTCACAAACATGCAAGATGACTCCAGCATAAAAAACCATGCCATCCCGGGACTTATACCCAGCACTCCACAGCGAACCAGTTCACTAGCTGCAACTGCACCCCAAGCAAACTATAGAGTACACTTAACGTGAAAAAGCTACGAGGCACCCTGTCTTCTCCTCCTTGTTGTGCCTAGCTGATAACTCATTATTGAGCAACCTGTCATTGATCCAACCTTCATCCTTACTCCAAATCTATGAATACCACCGAGACTCCCTCTTCCATCATCTTCCATTGTAACCTGCATAAAGTTACTTATAGCTACTAATACAGGTCCAAGGGTTCAACATCCAGTCAGAGAACAAGTAACAGAAGTTATGTCCCTTATGTTTTAACCACAACCACGATTTAAGTTGGGCCTTATGGAACACCTCTTCTTCATCCACTACACCTTCATTGAACACCACGACATTTCTATGCTCCCCCAGGCTCCGTACTATAGTTGTCCACACCCCTCTCCAGACCATATTTTGTTTTCGACTACCATTTGTCAAAGAGAAGCCCACAAAGTGGGTCGCGATGTCGTTATGTTGGACGACCAAGATACTGATCCATCTAAAGCACATATTCCATACCCTCCATGCATGTTTACATTCCACAAATAGATGTTGACAAGACTCCTCCTCGGCCAAACATAGAGCACACGTTGTGGTGTTCATCACTATCCCTCTCCTACTCAAGCACAAACTTGTTGGGAGTCTCCCCAGCAACGCCCTCCAAGCATTAGGGAAAGTCTTCGCCTTCCAAAGGTTAATAAACACCTCTTTTTGGGGGGCCCTTTCAGGCTTAGCTAAGCACTCATATGCTAATTTTACCGAGAAGCAACCAAATTCATCACTTCTCCACACATGGGTATCCTCCACATCCTTCCTAAATCTGACCCTGGAAATGTGGTTATCAAGCTCAGATTCCAATAATGATTCTCACTCAAATCTGCTTCTCCTCCAGGTTAAGGTCCATCTCCACTCCAAGTCATCCCACACACCTACCTCTTCCACCTTCTGGCCTTGATTCAGCGATAGAGAATACAATCCTGGGAACAAGGTTTTCAAGTTTGAATTACCAACCCACACATCCTCCCAAAACCTAACTTTATCCCCACTCCCTATTTTCCATCCAACTTGTTCTTGAAACCACCCATCTCCTCCTTCTTCTGTACACACCTTCAGCAAATCTCTCCACCACCAAGACTGATATTTCACAGATATATGAAAACTACTAGGATCCAGGCCGTACTTTGAATCCAGTACTTCCTTCCATCTCCCTTTATCATCAGAAATACACCTCCATTTCCACTTAGCCAGCAACGCATAATTGAACTTTCTAATGTCTCTAATGTCCAGCCCACCTTCCCCTTTCAATTTACATATGTCTTTCCAAGTTATACAAGAGACAGGCATATTCTCCTTACCCCATCCCCACAGGAATGTCCTCTGGATACTGATAATACTCTTACAAACCACCTCCGGAGCTTTAAACAGGGACAAAAGCGGAATAGCAGACAAGACAGATTTAATAAGACATAGCCTTCCTGCCATAGACAGAAATCTCCTTTTCCATACACTAAGCCTAGATTTTAGCTTTCTCAGAATAGGCTCCCAAAACTTTTTCTTCCTCGGATTACCCCCCACTACAAGACCATAGTAGATAAAAGGTACCTCCATCTGTGAACAATTTAGGTTCTTCGTATAACAATCCATATTACTTTTATGGACATTTATGCCCGCTAGCTTAGACTTATGGAAGTTGATCTTCAGACCAGAGGCTACCTCAAAACCCCTGAGGATAGCCTTTAGAGTAAACACATTGGAGTATGCATCCTGGCATAAGAACAACATGTCATCAACGAGCTGAAGAATACAAAGCTCTACCTCTTTTCTACCAATATTTAAGCCAGAGTAGAGATTGGCTTTCACAGCTTGCCTAACTAACCCCGCAAGCCCTTCAGCTACCACAATAAAGAGAAAAGGGGCAAGGGGATCACCTTGCCTTAACCCCCTTGACAGATAAAATTCCTCCGTAGGGCATCCATTAACCAACACAGACAGAGTTGCACTAGCCAGGCATCCTTTAATCCACATGATCCATTTACTATGGAATCCCATTTTGTGTAGCATGTCATAAAGGAAGTCCCATCTGACAGAATCATAAGCTTTTTTTAAATCCACCTTTAAACACAGCCCACTCATCCGACGCCTCCTAAGATCCTCTAACACCTCATTGGCCGTTAGAACATTATCGAGAATGCCTCTGTCTTTGAGGAAAGCTGATTGGCACTCATCAATAACAACAACTTTCTTAATCCTCTCTGCCAGCACCTTAGAGATGACTTTGTACATCACACCCACTAGGGAAATAGGTCTATATTGCTCAAGCTTAGAAGGATCCCTTACTTTTGGTACAAGTGCAACAAAAGAAGCATTACAACCCTTTGGGATGTACCCAAAATCATGAAAGAGGACCATCGCTTCCACTATCGCATCTTTAAAGACCTCCCAACTCTCCTTAACAAAATTCAGGTTGAACCCGTTAGGTCCAGGGCACTTTGACCCATCATAAAGCCACACAACATCCCTTATTTCTTCCTCTGAGAAGGCCTTTGTCAGTCTCAAGTTGTCCTCATTTGATAGGGACTTAAAATCGACCATGTCAAGTCTAACACCAAAATCTTTCGTGGCCTTAAATCTACTATCAAAGAGCTTCTTCGCTTCAATGCGCACAGTACTAGGTTCCTCACTCCACTGCCCCCTACCTCCACCCCCTGTACTTCATTTCTAAGCCTTCTCCATCTCAAAGACGAGTGGTAGAATCTTGTACAAGAGTCCCCGTTCTTGAACCAACTTGCTCTAGCCTTCTGCCGAAAAAGAGACTCTAGCTTCTTATCAATTTCCTTCAACCGACTCACCAATTCAATCCTTTTCAAACTATCACCTTCCCTTAGGCCATCCAAACAATCTTTGCAATCCAAATCCTCTATTTCCTGCAAAATCATTCTCTTGTGAGTTTGGATATTACCAAACACATCCTTATTCCAGATTTTAAGATCACCCTTCAACCTCTTCAACTTCTCCTTGAAAGTCACAAAAGCGTTCCCCTTAACAGGGTAAGATAACCATTTTTCCTTCACCATCTCACAGAAACCCCTCTCCAGGAACCAAGCATCAATAGAACGAAACGGTTTAGGCCCCCAGTCCTTCTCCACTGACTTCACCACTATTGCACAGTAGTTAGAGACTTCCCTTTGTTGCACATATTGTTTACTCATGGGCCATCTTACCAACCATTCCTCAGAGACTAACACTCTGTCTATTCTACTTTTTGTCGACCCGTTAGACTTAAACCATGTATAATTCTTACCCACAATAGGCAAATCCAGAAGAAGGTTGGCATCAATGAAGTTGTTGAAGCCAACGATCTCACTAGAATGGTCAACACCCACCCTGGTCCCCTTCCTTTCACTACGGCTTCTGACGGCGTTGAAATCACCACAAAAACACCAAACCTTCTCTTGTGATGCCAATTTAACATTTGATAGTTCCTCCCAAAGGATCTTTTTATCATTCAAAGTGCAGGCAACATATACATTTACCATAACACATCTAAAATTGGATTTAAGATGACTTTCGAAGATAACCATGAATCCTTTCCCCATCATATGACTACTGTAGCTAAACGCATCTTCATTCCACATAGAAAGCAACCTTCCGCATCCGTTTTCCCCTTCATTGTGCAACCACCCTACTCTATTGTTTCCCCACACTGAGTAGCATTTTGCCTCCGTAATAACCTTTGATTTAGTCTCTTGTAGGCACACAAATTCTGCCCCTTCGCTGGCTATAACATGACTCAAATACCTAGATTTGATGGTCCCCCCCATACCTATAATATTCAGATTGACAACTATCATAGGAAACATTCTTACCACCCAACTTAGAACCCACTGATACCTCTGCATCACGTACTTCCATACGCTCGAATTCCATGACAACCTCCTTCTCTTCCCCCCTTCATATTAAGCCAACTTGCTTTCCAACTTCCCACAACCTATCAGGTTCCTCCACATTACCAGGATCACACAACTGAGAATTACAAATTCTAATAGCCGTGTCTGAGATAAAGATAGAAGACGAACCCTCTCTGAAGTGCGCCAGCGGCCCACCTTGGGGGTGTTTCGCACTTAATCTTACCAACCTCCTCGGTTTTGGGCACGAGTCCCCCAATTCCGCAATCCCTTTCTTCTTACGCCTACACGGTGGGGAATTCGACCTACTTTTCGCCCTTGTTTCGTCCGCATCACGAGACGGAGGAGACACCACCTCTACGATACCATCGTCAGCACTTGTTTGACCTGTGTAGCGACAAGGCTGGTCTTTGCGCCCCAACTTCTTAGGTAACAATCCACTGATTGACATTTGGGTTCCATCCTGGCTCTTAACTGGGGAGGGTGCTTCGTCTTCATGCCTAACACTCTTCAACGAAGCTTCAAAGACCTCAATTCCTCTCTTTTCAGCATCGGGACTAGCTGTACCCCCTGGCCCAACGATCTCTTTCATAAAAAGACCATTATGCCCTACACAATTTTCTTCCTTCTGGGCTAAAGCATTAGGTCCACCCTTACTGGAATGGGCCTCAAGGTTATTCACCCGCCCACCATCTTAGAGGGCAAATTTTGATTTATTAAACACTCAACATCTATTATTGTTTTAGCTGCCTCATACAGTATAGAGTTACTAAAAGAAGCACCTTCACAGACTTGGTCAGGGGATTTGACAGAAAGACTTTCATCTTGTTCCTTATGTCCCTGCCTGGGACCTTTCGAAGCAGAAATCCTACCTTTCCCCTGTCCACCTTTTCCAGGTTCCAAAAACAGAATAGTTGACTTAAACCATGGTTGTTCACCTTCTCCTACCTTGTCTCCTCCTCCTTCCTCCACTACTGACCGTCGAGCATCACCAAATCTGAGTCGGTCTTGCTCCTCGCCACTTCTCACAGAGAAAGCAATTTCTTCAACGTACGTTTTTTAGGAAGAAACGCTATCAAAGGAATCATCCCAGGAAAGATTTTCTTTACATCCCCATCTGAGACAACCGTTTGGGTCCTCCTCAACTAGCATACTACACATATGGCCATTGATCTGCATTCTTCTCGCCCATCTAACACTTCTGGCATTCTGGACCCTAACTTTCAGCCTAGCGTATTCCAAAACCTCCCAAGTGAGGGTAGCTTTGTCTATAGATACCACCACTGCCTCCCTTGACAGTTCTCCAACCACTTTCGTAAAACATTCCTTGTTCCACACAGGTAGAGGCAACCCGTAACACCTCACCCAAACAATTCTATGGCTGGCTCCGCTGCTAAACGACCAGGGACTAACACTAGAAAAAACACTTTCGAACCACCCTTTGTTTAACTTCATAATGTTCTCCATAGCCTCCCCTTCTCTTGGAGAATGCAGAACCAGGTTATCACCCATAAATCTCGCCCTCACCACAGACATACCCCTCTTCACAATTTCCTCTCCCAGCTTATCAAAATCCATACCTTCACCAAGTTTCCCTGCGAGATATGAAAACCTCCTTCACCCTTGCCCATTTTTGGAATACCTTAACCATGTCCATTTCTCCAAAACCATGGGGAAAGTTCGAGAAAAAGAAGGTAGAGAAATCATTTCCATACCCCGGTTCACCATTCCTACCATACCCCAAACCTCCATTCCTACCATAGCGTGCTCTGCTCCCATTATGGTCCTACCAATTGCTTATGGCTTTCTTGTTTATCTTGAAAGCTACAAATGTTGTTGTGAGACCTTCAATTGACTTTTGCACCATTTCCAAAGATTGTTGCGCATATTCTTAATGATAAGAGAGGTTCTTCTTATAATAAGATTCCATCCTAGACTACAATTCTTTCGTAGTCACCATCTTTTCCTAACAATTACCAATCGTTACAATTGGAACTGGTAACGCACACTTCCTTCACTCTCAAAGTTTCTCTTCACAATAGAGAACACCATCACTCTCCATTCAAAAAACACCAACACACTCACTAACTCCAGAAAAAGATTGCAGAGGATGCAGAAAAAAGTAACTTCTTATTATTCCCTAAAAACATACAATATAACCATATATAATATATAATTCTAGTATCAAAACCAAACTTAATTATTAAATTCTGTTTTAAAAGTTGTTATTACAATTCCCGTCTCGCTGCTGTATAGCTCAATATTAAAATAAATTGATTTGATTTTCTTATTTATCGTAATATAAATAAAAAATATTTTGATGGGTTGGTTTGATACAATTATTAATTGTAGTTTAAAAATGGGCAAATGCTTCCTACACCCAATCATTTTTAATCTCCACCCAACATATTTTTTTAATTTCCAAAAATACCCTTAATTCTGGAAATAAAAATCCGAAATTAAAAATAATATATTTAAAAAATAAATCTGGAAGTGATTATTGAGTTTCGAAAATAAAAATTCGAAAACAACAATTAAAATTCTATATCGGATAAAAAAATTTAGAATTAAAAATAATATATTTTGAAAAAAAAATCTAGAAAAGAGATTATTGTGTTTTGGAAATGAAAATCTGAAAACAAAAATAAAAAATCCATTTTGGATAAAAAATCCGTAATATAAAATTTCGTTGTTGTTGAATTGAGTAAGGGATTTGACATCTCTCAAAGTAGTTAGATGCTTCTATATTTTTAAAAAAAAAGTAACAGTAGTTGTTAAATATACATTATGTTTTATAATATCATGTACTATTGTGAGGGAAAATAATATTAATATGTGTGAAAATAAAATAAAATATACAAAATGTATATACAAAAATAATGTGTTCTTTTCTATATATACTAAAAAAACATGGGCATAGTGTTCTTGTCTTTGTATGTTTTAAAGCTTTAAAAAATAATTTGATCAGTTATTACATATTATAATTAAAATATAAAAAAAAACCAAATTTCTTAACGTATATTTATTTAGTGTATGGATATGGAGAAATAAATGTTACAATTATGTGTCTTATATCTTAAGAAAATTAATGTTTTACTTTAAGAAACAAATGAAAAGTTATTGCATTATGCATTTTTCATCGACCTGTTGCAAATTTGTTTTTTTTTATCATTTTTCGATCAATTATTCCTGTTTTCTTAAGTCGATTATGATTCAAATGGATCAAACACACAAAATTATTGGTTTTTTTTTTTTTTTTTTCAAAACTCAGGTTTCTTTTTCAAATTTACTTGTTTAAGAAACAATGTAAAGGAGGAAATCTTGTACCATGCATATTCTATACGTTACGTTTGCACACAATCACTCAAAATTTGACAACTCAATGAAATTTAAAAACTTGTGTATGGTTTTACTAAGATAACACTATTAAATTATAATTAAGATAACACTATTTTTTAATAAAAGTTTTCAAAGAGGTGAAAGACCTAGGATTTAACCTAACCTAAATTTTGGTTAAATATTAGCAGCAGACCAATGACATAAACACACCTTAGTGTGTCCCTCTACTATAATTTATTAAAATCATTTTTCACATCCTAAAAAATATTTAATATTTTAGTTAAACTTAGTATGAGAGGGTTTAATTGAGTTTTTAAATCTGCAAGTGTTTTAATAATGTAAAGTGACTTCTGGTCTCGAGATATAATAGTTTATTGAGTTAATACAAAATTTATTCTGATATCGAGATATTCTTAATTGTTAATATTATTTAAAAACATAATATAATATTACAACAATAATAATAATTATTATTATTATTTGACACTAAAATTATTTTTTTAATATTTCCTTAAACTTATTTTCACTATTTTTTTAAGATTTCATTTTTATATTATTAATTGCGTTAAAAACACATATATAAAAGTATAATTAATCAAGTATATTAAGATATAATGATTAATTTTAATTATATGATAATAATTAGTGACGGAAGACGACAAGAGTAATAAAAGTGTAGTATAATATAAACTTTTTTATATAGAAAAATATAAAACATTATTGTATTTTAATTTCATATTATAAATCTTTATTAAATATGCAATTTGTACAAAAATTTCATAATTTAGACTTTAGTTTCACCAATTAGTTTTAAATGATTTAATCTCCATAAGAAAAAGCTAACGAACTTTATGCAGTTATGATGTCACTTATTATCTTCTCCAATTTTCTTCCTCTGAAATATCATGATACACACTTAAAAAATATATATTTTTAGTGAAGGTTTTTTTTAATGGAGATTTTAATAACTTTCGGTAAGACATGCTATACTGGAAGTTTTATAAGTAGATACTGTGTTTTAAAAAGTTACACCTAATTTCTTAGTAACTTTGATGTTTTTCCGCGTTTCCTCTTTTCTACACACGTTGCCTTCACACAATTCCCTTTCAGAACTGTACTGGTGCCACCGGACGACTCACTGAGTCGCCCAACACTCGAACCAAGCCATTGCCTAAGCAATGTCGACGCGGCCACTCGACGACACGTGGCCGATCGACCCTTAATGTTTAGTCAAGGGTTGACCAAGTCAGCAGGGTTAATCCGTGATTAAGGGTTGTTTAGCACAACCCTAAACACGAACCAAATCCCTAATCCAACCCACCAATAAAGAACCATTAAGGTAATATAAATAGCATGCATTTCAAGGAGAAAGGTACTCTGACACCCGAGTGCTAACACTCCGGCTGACTTGAGCGTTGGAGTACCTTATGCACGTACCATTCCCGCCAGTGGAGCCAGACAACCCCGAGAGAAGAAAGGCGTAACAGAGCTTGAAGCATCGTAGACCGAGGATGGAAGCTGAAACAATCGTTCTCTAGGTCCCAAACTCGTTCGAGAACAATTGGTGTCCATCATAGGGCCGAGAGAACAGTGTGAAGAAACAGCAGTAAATGGTATCAACCCCAAGCATGACCAAATAGCAATGATGTTATTTAGCGAGAGGATGTCCGAAGCAGACCAAACAGCAATGATGTTGGCTCTTCAGAAAGAAATGGCAGAGATGAAGAAGGCCCATGAAAAGGCAACCAGGAAGAATGAAGAAGAAATCAGGAACCTCCGAGAGGAGAACAGAGAGATGAAGAAGTTGGTGGACGGGGGACGTCCCTTGTCCCGACCAACCAAGTTGGCAGGTCCTTCGTCACAGCTACCGACCCCCAGACCGAGAGGGAGCCGAGGAACAAGAACTTCACCCTGGAGATGGATGGTGAGTCCTACCCCAATAAACACTACTACGTATATAATAATTAGTAACATCAAAAAAATGTTACTAAATCAAAGAAAATGTTACTAATAAGATTTACTAACATTTTATCAAATGTAGCGGATATTCTATGTAACTAAAGACTTTTGGTAACATTTTTACATTTTAATAGATACATTTACAAATATGTCACTAAATATTTTTAGTAACATTTATTTGATAAAAAGGTAACATTTTAAAAATATTACTAAATCTTTTTAGTAATATTTATTTAATAAAAAGTAACACTATAAAAATGTTACTACAAGTTTTTTTTTAACCTTTTTTGTTAAAAAGGTGACATTTTAAAAATGTTACTAAATCTTTTTAGTAATGTTTTTTAATACAACAGTAACATTATAAAAATATTACTAAAATAACTTTTTTTAATAAATAAGTAACATTATAAAAATATTACTAAAAGTTTTTAGTAACTTTTTTTAATAAATAAGTAACATTTTAAAAATGTTACTAAATCTTTTTAGTTATATTTTTTTTTAAAAGTAACATTATAAAATATTACTAAAAATCTTTAGTAACTTTTTTTAATAAAGAAGTGACATTTAAAAAATGTTACTAAATTTTTTTAGTAAAATTTTTTTAACAAAAAAGTAACATTATAAAAATGTTACCAAAAATCTTTAGTAAATTTTTTTATTAGAAAATTATACAAATTATTTAAATTTAGATTTAGATTGTAAGATGTCAATTATGTTTACATGTTTTTATTTTATAAACAAGCTAGTAATAAAAATCTATCAACACAAACGTCAATAATTTCAATGGATTTTCAATAGTTGAAAATGAATTTAGAAATATCTTGTGAATACATTGTCACTTGTGTTTACCATCTAGCACACATAAAATTTCTAGTATGTACTATGATTAGAGTTTCACAATCACATAATCAGTTTATGGGAATGATAATGACAGTCATTCACCAATGGGATCAAATTTGGTGACACTGAATTTGTGACATTAGTCAGCAGATATCCAATCTGAAAGAAAAACAGAGGTAAATTAAAATATCAACTGAATTCAATGCAATACAGGATAAATACCAAGAATAGTTCTGAACCAACTCAACTCATAACATACATGTGCAGACATTTACTATAAGTTATTTAGATATTCAAGAAAGAAACAATGACAAAAATTCTAAAATTACACACTTCAAATATAGCTTGCGACTAGTCAACAATTTATCTCATCTCAAATCCTAAGAAAGACAAATGAAGTGTTGATAGTCAGAACAACTAATAGGGGGAGTATAGGTGGACGGTAGTTTTTTTTACAGAATAAAGGGGTAATTTGTTTTTACTGTGTTGCTTGTTTTAAGCATTAGGAGAATCCTCACTTCCTATTCTTGACAAGTACATTGTCTTTCTTAATGTCATACTAACTAAAAAACTAAGAAAAAAGAGCAACAAAGAATGCCTCATTGGCCTTTACTGGTCATAGATTGAGAAATGCACACAGTATTAAAGACATGGCAGGAATCAATCAAATAGTTGCACAACACAGAAGTGAGAGATGTACCCTTCTTACAAAAATATAAGAAACATTATAGTACCAAATATTAACTACTACATTCAACTTATGACCAAAACTTGTACATTATTTTTTTCCTGTTATTTTCAAATCAGAATCCCAATTTCATTTTAATAATTTCTGCGATCCTTTAATGCACACATTTGGTATACAATTTAGTGAATGTATCTTTGTTTTTTCTCTACTTATTTAACTATGGTGTGAATGATGATCATAACCAAATCTTGAATTAAAGAAAATTTTGTGAATAGGAGTGAGTAGGCAGGCATGGCACCACAAAAAGGTTCTAACAAGAAAAAAGGAAGTTTTGTCATCCATTTTAGGGTGTGTAGGTGAATGAAAGAAGATAGCAGTGGAGCAAAACTTATTGCAACAATATCAGCAATTGGGTTTAGAAAAAGAAAAATAAATGCTTGAACTGACTATTAAATGAATGGGGATTTTTTCAACCTGTTTATAACTTAATGTTACATTTATGAGGCAAGCAAACAGTGGTTGCAGTAACTTCCTCCACATGGAAGGGCAATGTGACTCCAGGAGGCTATAGGTGGCCACATGTTTATTCATATTTTCAAAATCATATGAAATACAATGATGTCACACTCAATCAAATGCTAAAACTATTTGTTCGAGGTGTTTGATTCCAATAAAGCAATTGTAAAGAAGAAATCAAATTGAAAGAAGAAACTATGAGAACAAATAGATGGAACCATCATCAACTATAATAAAGAATATAAAAAAAATCTGATTACCTAATCATGAACTTTAATTCGTCCCATCAAAATGAAGCTTTGGTTTTCGTTCTCTTTTTCCAATCTGTTTCTTTTGAACACCACTGATTTCAATACTTGTGTTAGATGGAGTTCATTAACAAAACAATAATGAAACAAAATAAACATATACAACTATGATCTTATAATAAATTACACTAATAACCTTTCTTCTACTATACTGAAATGTAGTTTTCCTCTTAGTCTGGCTGCTCTATTGAAATAAATTTCTTTTTCCTGATTCAAATATCATAATTAAGTCAATCAATATTAAATTACTTAAAATAAAACAAAAAGACTTAGACTTACTTCATTTGTAATACACTTCCATGCTTTAAAAGCCTTTTTATGAACCTATTTTTTAGACTTAGACTTAGACTTAGGCTTACTTCATTTGTCTTGAAGCTAAAAATGAAATACCTGATAAAAAATGAAAAATTATCTATTAATAACAAAATTATCTATGAACTTGAGAAATTAAAGGAGAGTAACTATTCAACAATTTAAATTCTAAGAATAAAAAAAGATCAAAACTAGAATACAAGATACAATCAACATGATGTGAAATAACAATGAAGCATTGAAGGTAGGCAAAATGGTAGCCTCGGTAGAGGATAAGGAAGATAAAAATTAGCCTCTGTTTTACTCAATCCAATTAAACATTCAATCTATTTTTGAGAATTAAGTAAAGTTTTGAGATTCATGAAAGGCGTTTTACATTAGATATGTTAATAGGCCATGTCTTGTAACTGTGGCTTTCAATTTGTTTTGTTGGATAATAATAATAATTGCAGGTTTTCCTCTGGTAATACGTAGAGATATAGAAAGGTGGTTAAGGAAAGGAAAAATAAAGAATTTGAATATGGTTGGAGCGTTGTTATTTATACGTATTAGGTAGCTAATATGCATTAGTTTAGTGGGTTGATTAGTGTGAGTGACTTCTAAGGATAAGATTAATAAAAGGAAGGGTTGTTGATGATATGTGAGGAAAAACATTGGAATCTTTTGAAAATTGATTAGTTGGTCATTATAGTCTGGCAAAAGGCACAAGGTTAGGACCCATGAGCTCCAGGGAGATTTTGGGTGGCAGGGTCCTACACTCTTCTTTATATCTTTTGTCTTGTGGCTTCTATTCTGAATTATATGTATCCAATATAGTGGTTTGGTTGAGCTCTCTGACAAAGTTAAAATTCAGTTCCATGTTATCAAAATTGTACACACAGCAATAAAGGTTCCCCTCTCTTGATTACACCATCCACCGAATCTAAATAAGCATGTTACTTAGAATTCCATGGAGTGGTTTTTGCCAATGTTTCAGAAACTATTTCTATAAGTACTGGACATGCCACTGGTTTCGGTACTAGCTATCTAGGGTAGACTTTAATTTGCTAAACACAACACTGATTATAGGCACTGCAACGAGAAATTAATTGAGTCCTGATGTATACCAGCTAGCTAGGCTCATTATTTCACATGCATAACTCTCTTATTTGCTATGCAATCCTTAAATCCAACATGTTACATATTCCCTTTCATTAACAACATTATTTCTAGTTTTCCCACAAAGACATCCTAATAGTGAAAATCATTGAAAAGGCAGGGAAAACATGGAAAAAGAGGTTATACATAGCAACTGGAACAGTGATGTTCCGAGACATACCTTCAGTTGTAGTCCTAAATAGAAATCCACAATTATCACTTGAGCACGAGCTGGAAATGGAGCAGAGTTAACTACATCGAGAAATAAATAAAAAGCAAATCAACAAAATCTCCAATTACCACTAGAAGAAAAGATCTATCAAATAAAAATAATTAATATTATCATAACACTGCCAAATCAGAATCAACACGTCTTGTACCAAATCAATGAGAGAATCACTAATTATTAGCGTTTTAATACTAAAATCAAACACAAATTAATCATTGAAAATGAAACCGCAATAATCACCTACTAAAGAAACACTAATCCAAGGTTGAAATATGAGAAATAAAAACTGTAATGAAACCAATAACAAATTGAAGCGTTTGAACAATCGAGAAAATCTTTACCTCCGAAAGAACGAGAAGGACATAGATGAAGCACGGAGAACATAGTGAAACCTGAGGAAGAGGAACGGCGAGACTGAGAGAGTGACGAAGAGGAACGGCGAGACTGAGAGAGTGACGAAGAGGAACGGCGAGACTGGGAGAGTGACGAAGAGGAACGACGAGACTGAGAGAGTGACGAAGAGGAACGGCGAGAGTGAAGAGGAACGGCGAGAGTGACGAAAGAGACTGCGAGAGTGACAAAGAGGAAAGTGAAAAATTGAAAGTATATTTTGTATAAATTTAATTAAGTGTAATATTTAAAAACTTTACTAAATTAAAAAATTTAAGAGAAAATAGTAGTTTAAATTTACAAATTATAATATTTATTTATAAAATGTTACTGTTTGTTTAGTGTATAATGACATTTATATCAAAATTGTTACTAAATAATTAAAATTTATATTTATTTTATTTATAGTAACATTTATGTAAAAAAGTGTTATTATAATAATTAAAATTAATATACGGTAACATTTTAAATAAATGTTACTAGAAAAATGTTACCATAGATAGAAAATGGTGTAGTGAAAACAGTGAATACAACTGGTCCTGTCGCGACCGACCGCCGTCACCCTTTCACTGATTTTATCATAGACACTCCCCTGTCGGACAAGTGGAAGGGATTCAACAGAAATTCGGTGATGGGACGACCAATCCTGATGAGCACATGGATGCGAATACCAGTTTGTATCTATGCTTTTCCGAATCACTTGTCGCTAAGCAGAGGAAATTGTGAAATTAATCGGATCTTGTTAGTGAGACGCTGAAACTTCTGAACTAAGAGAAGAAGAGTCGATTTGAAGGATTCTACTAGCTATAGACAATGCAATTGCTTTGAGAATCAATCACCATGTCCTGTTACTTAACTGTTTTTTTTTTTTATTTGATGCGTATGTGGTTTCGTGATTTAAATTTTTACTTTTGTTATTATTTTCTCTATAACTTTGTTCCTCTTACATGTTGTGATTGTTGTTTGGTTGTACGGTGCAGGTTTTTGACTTAGATGTGAAGCCTCATGAGTTTGTACAGTATGGATCGAGTTTTCTGGAGATGTTGGCGGGCTTTGGTGATTCATGTGCCAAAGAAACTCGTGAAAGAATAAGGGTATGGTATGTTGGTTCGAGAACTAGAACATGCATTACAATTCATTCTTATGATATAAATGATTGTGTGTGATTGCTTAAGTTGTGAAGGCTCCCGTATTTGGTTTCTTTACGTTGTGCATACTTGATTTAATAAAAAGGGGAAGTTATTATAATTAGAAGAGGATTTTTATTCTATTTTTCCCTCCTCCATAAAACTGAAATAGATGAGGTATGATTGCCAAGTGGTTGGTTATGCAGTTATTTCTTTAATTTCTAAGTTAAAAATGTGATTGATTGATCATAATTGGAATTATAGTACGTACTGCACACAAATATAAAACATACCCCAGCATAAAACAGATTGCGAGGATATGAGAGAAGAGACTCCCTCCCATCCCTTTACAACATGATGTATGAACTCTTAGAAATGTTGAGTTGAATTTGGGTTTTATACGGAGATATACTTTTATTGAGTTCTCTTTGCTGGCTCACATATATTAAATTGGTATAATATGTTTTTCAATGTAGTTGGCAAGTTTCACTTGCAATACCAGAAGGCACATATGTGAAGCTACCGCATTGTTTGAAGCCTGTAGAAAAGTTCACTCTTTATTAGGTTATTGTCTGGTTTTAGCTCTGTATATGAATTGGTTAGGGTTTTTTTCTTGAGCATAGAGTATGTGGCTTCCAAATGCGCACATCCTTCATATATAGAAGGAAGATTAGGCTAGCAGTAATCTTTGGTTCCCAAATGATCATCATTCATATATAGGTCTCAGAGGATTAGGTTAGTAATAATATTTTGTGATGTTTCAGGTTTTTCCAGAAATCACAGTTACTCACTCAAATAATGAATATCAATTTTTGTGCACACGATGACCCATTGGTGCATGATTATTCTATAAATTTTAATCAAAATATACTTCTCTATAACATGTGCCCCATTTTTGTTTACAATTGGCCTTGTCAAGGCCTTTTTAGAGTGTCACTCTGATTAAACTTAATTCTTTACATAAATGGTTGTTTCTTGTACACTCAACTTGCTATTAAGTGTAAATTTGGAAAAGACTACAAAGTATTTGATTCAGCATGCAACTTTTCACAAATTGTTTTCTCAATTCTTGTTGTCCAATTGTAATATGCAATCTTTTGTGTCTGCTCTTTGCAGGGCTTTGAAATTGAGGGAGAACTACCAGAGAAAGTTACAAGTTATGAAGGCGTGTACTATAATTACTTCATCACATATACTTGAATCTGTACATCAGTGGTGTTATATTGGTGCCTAAAATGAAAATTTCTGGAGATGGTATCATGTTTATTTTAGATTTTTATTGCCTTAGATGGTAGTTGAGATTAATCATTCAGAAAAAAGTTACTACTTTACATGTGATACTACATGTTAGTTGTATATTCCATATGTACGATGTAGAAACTTGAGATGCAACAACTTTCTTAGCATTTGGGTGTTTGATAGAATGGAAAAGATTTTGATTGCTCTAATCTGTATTTCTTAGCATTCATAGAATATCTTGTTATGCTCTCTACAGGAATGGATTCTCAAGTGGCTTATGGCTTCCATCATCTACGCGATGAAAAACCTTACCTTGCAAGTGGTCCAATTTCAAATTAGGTATTAAAGCTATGGAGTTGTGTAACGTGTTTTATAAATTTCCTTCTTTCTTGCTTTAGTTTACTTAATTTGATGTTACAGTTTTTAAATGGTAATATATTCTTTCTTCTTTTTTTCTTTTTCGCAGCATGATATTTGAGATTAACATATTAGCACATTAGCACAATATGTCTCCTATAATGGATTGTGATCATTGATAAATCCTTTTCTTTCTGGTTGTAGATTATATACTAAAGTTACAGTCACACATAAGGCTGGTTTTTCACACCTTGCGTAAGTGATCCAGGTTTAAGGTAAGATATGCCAGCTAAAGCTTTTTTATTCACGTGATAAAATAGAGATCATTGGGCTTTTTTTTTTAATTACCGTCTAAATTAAAAAATGAAGGTATAATTAAAACATTGTTTACGCATTTACATTCAAAATTATTAATTTTTATATGTTGATGATTAGGAAAATGCTCTAAAAATTAAAGAGAATAGGACAAAGCAAATCATTGCTCACCCGGGTGGATCTAAGAGCATTGCAAGAAAAATAGATGAAATGGTGATAATAATACATATGTTCATGTCAAATTTATGTTTTAATCTCTCTTAGTGTGTGTCATATAATTTTTCTTCATTTTAATAGGAAAAAAAGTATGGCCACAAGGTTAGTAGAGGAGATATATGGATAGCTACACATAAGCATGCTAATGGAACATTTGTGAGTGATGAAGCGAAGAAAATTTGTGTAAGTTAAATTTCTAATAAAGTCTATAATTGTCAATAACACTTAATGTAAGTTTAATTTATTTCTTCTTGCGTTCTTTGTAGGAAAAAATTCAAGCATATGAATTAACTTCATCACCATAAAAAATCATAGCCGAAGAATGTTATTTAGTAGGAACTGTTCACTATATGATATTTCATAGGTTTTAGTTATTTGTTGGCATTGTTTTGTTTGTATGGTACATGAAGAAGGTTAACAAGGAAGAGAAAAACTGGCACTTTACTTTCTCTTGCATTTTGCAGAGTCACCTGAGAGAAAAATGGGACAAAAGTCTCTTTAAGGTGGAAGCTAGTTATATAAAAAACTTCAAGATTTTTTTGGAATTGTTCTCATTTGTTTCTTTATTATTATATTTTTCAACTTGCGTTTTTCCTAATTTTAAAATAAACATGCCTTTTTTGGAACTATAGAGATTTTCGACTGGTTTATATGATTTAAAAACAATAGTAATTTGTTCTAAGATTAAAAATAACCAAACATAGTACCATTTTGTTTTCCATTTACAAATTTAGTTAATTTAACTATTTATACCATTTACATCTTATTTAATATCACGTCTATTTTTGAGTTCATTGTAAAATGTCTACATTTGAGGTTTAAATATATAAATAGGTATATTACCAGCATTTTTCACTACGATCTCGAAATATAAATTAGAATTTTGATAGATTAAGGTCAAAAATAAATGTTTAGTTATTAAAATTTAGAAAAAAAAGTCGATTTAGTAAGAATATTGTATGTTTTTTAACAAAATACTCATGCCATGCTTGTTGGAGCATTACATTTTTTTCCACTATATTATTGAGATATTATCTAAGCAATGGGATAAGGTTTCCTTCTTACATTGATATTACGTAAGTGTACATAAGAGGTTTATTAACAACATGAGAGGAAAACCGTTGAGCTATTTTGGTTAAACATTTTTATTATTTGTCACCTATTTTTTTATATATATGCACCTCTTAGAAGTAACGGAGGTTTTCAAATTTCAAGGAATAACAGGGGTTTTCAAACCTCCAATAATAACGAGGGTTATCAAAACCGTCAGGAATAACATGGGGTTTCAAAACCGCCGGGAATAATGGGGTTTTAAAATTGTCGGAAAGTGATTTTTTTTCTAGGGGTTCGTAGAAACTGTCACTAATCAGTTACCAACATTGGATCTACCGGGGAAAAAGCAAACTGCAGGTAACACACTTAATACGGGTTAAAACCGCCGAAAATGCCAAATATAACCCCGTTAAAATAATTTTTTTTAGTGATATTCAAGTAAATAATTATATAATGCAACAGAAAATATTATATCATAAAAAATATATATATTCTAGTACTTATTATAGTTAAATAACATTTACATAAATATTATTTTAATTTATTAAAAAAAAACTTGTGCATTATATTGGTTCACCAACTAGTTTATAGAATTCCATAAAAGGTTTAACAAAAAAAATTGTTCACAAATTTAGGCTAATATATAATAGTTTAGAATAAATATTGTTGTTTTACTCACTTTAAATTTTTATCCGCAAGTTTGATTCTTTTATTTTATTTGGAAATAAAATAATATCAAAATATCAAAAAATGTTTTACAACTTAATTTTATGACTTATATTTTGTCTATTTTATTTTAGTCCAATTGAACAGTAGACCTAACATATTCACCTCATAAGGCATTCACTTGGTTTCATTGTACTCTTACACCAAAAATCAAGATATTTCATGAAAAAAAAAACATTGGTATTCATTCCTTATAATTTTATATGCAACCTATTGAGATAATAACTTTGGTACAATTTTTTTTTCACAACAATTCTTGCATCTTTCTATCTACTATTAAGTATTTCGCTATTTTTATCTTCATTCCCCACTAAATATATACTAGTATAATTGGTAAAAATAATTACTTTTTAATAAAAGTTGTTATGTTATGCATCACTATGTAACTTCACATCTCAACTAGGTTGATACCTCAAGTAACAACAATCATTTGTCATCAGATGAAAAAGGTATTATTAAAAGAAAAAAAAATACAAAAAAAATATGGAGGACTAGACCAAAACCCATATGTTAACAAAAACGATACATAGGTAGACTGTACATATTCATAAAGAATTCTAAGAAGTGACTAGATGGAAACATACTATACCAATGAAATGATTCTCTATGAATAAATCCTAAATTAGCCAACTTGTGAACACACGCATTCCCTTCACGAAAAATATGAGTAACCATAAACCTGATTTCCCCACTGTAATTAAGACAAGTATTCCATCAATTACAACGCATCCACGAAACATTAGTCCTAACAGTAAATGCAACACAAACCAAGACAGAATCACATTCAAGCCATACATTAGTAAGCCCCATCTTTTGAGTTTCCTCCATAACATGTATAACTCCATAAAACTAAGCAACCATAGTAGTCTGAACTTCAAGAAATGCAGAGAAAGCACCAATAAACTCCCTCATAATCCCACATAAAATACCTCCACAAGTAGCAAGACTAGGATATCCCCTACAGCCCCATCAATGCTAATTTTAACCGAGCCTGATGAAGGGAACTCCCATCTAACAGGAAGAGGACGAAGAACTTTACTAATACGAGTATTAATACCAAAAAAATTAATCACGTTAAAATCCAACATATCATGCTTCATTGAAGCTTTAGACGAATTTCCCACTAGACAAGTTAAATCTTTAATTATTGAAATAGCCCTAAAAACAACAATCTTATCCTGAAATCTAGCATAATTCTTCATATGCCATATCATCCAAATACAAAAAGTTATCACAACAAGCTTAATCAATTTAACCAAAGGACTATCATCACTCTTAATAAAAGAAAGAAGATCATCCTTATTAGAGAAATGAGAAGAAAAATTTGTTGAACTCAACTCCAAATATGCATAGCATTAGAACATTCAAAAAATAAATGTTGAATAGATTCCTCATGCTTTTCACAAAGCGTACAGATAGAACATATATGCAAACCTTTATTTTGAATATGCTAATATGTAGGAAGTTGCCCATGAAAAACTTTCTAGAGTGCTAAAGTTTTGGAAGACGGAATATATGAAGACTTACCCCAACCACAGGGAACTCCTAGTTCCAAGAAAAAAGTCTTAGTTAATTTAAGAGTGAAACGACCAAACTCATCTAGAATCCAATTAGGAATATCTTGTCCTCCCTAACCATGATATGATTAAAAAAAAATGAGGTATCTATTGTAAAGACAAGGGAATATTCCAATCACAACCATCCAAAACTAAGAGATTGTATCCGGAATGCTAGCACCATCAGATAACCCTGCAATATTTGCAAAAGAAGTAGTAGAACACCATTTATCATTCCAGAAATTAATAAAAGTACTTGTACCAACAATCCAAGAAGTATTATAAAGTATAATAGAATAAAACTACTTAATTCCAAGCCAAAGAGATGAGGATCTATAAATCATTCTAAACTCATATTTTGATTTAAGAACCCTGGCTTTCAGGAGAAAAGACCAAGCTTTGTTACTATAAGCAAAAATCCAAGCAAGCTTAAGAAGACACTCATTATTTCATGATGAAGGTTAATAATCTTCAAACCTCTATTTTCAAGAGGAGAACAAATCTTAGTCCAATTAACTATAGTTATGTCTTTTTTCAGAATATCACCAGTCCAAATAAAATCACTACAAGAAAAACGCGAATTATATACGGATTATTACATACGGATCAAAATCCGTACGTAAAATTTTACATACGGATAACTTTTGGCACCATAAATTAATGGTATTCGAAACCAAGTTCCTTTAGTGACCAAAGAAAATTTAACCACTACCCCAAACAAATTCTTTAGTATTATTATGATTTTTATTATACTTATTATTATTAATAATATTCACAATATTAATAATATTAACAATATTAATAATAAGAACAATATTAAAAACATTAATAATATTAACAATATTAATAATATTAATATTAATATTAATAATATGAATATAATATTAATAATATGAATATAATATTAATAATATGAATATAAAATTAATAATATTAATAATAATATTAAACCCTAAATCCCAAACCCTAAATACTAATAATATGAATAATATTGCTGATAAAAAAGTGAATAATATTAATAAATATTAATAATATGAATAATATTAATAAATATAATAATATGAATAATATTAATAATATGAATAATATTAATAATATGAATATAATATTAATAAATATTAATAATATGAATATAATATTAATAATATGAATATGAATATAATATTAATAATATGAATATAATTTATATTATTTTATTATTAATATAACTATTATTAATAATAATATGTATAAATTATATTAATAATAATAAGTATAATAAAAATGATAATATGACCAAAGAACTTGTCTAGTCTAGTGGTTAATGCTTCTTTGGTCACTAAAAGGACTTGGGTTCGAGTCTGCCTGCTGCAGTTTACTTCCAATATTGATTGAGTACACTTGCCGAGAAAAATCAACATTAAACGAGTAAGGTACGCTATTTCTAAATACTAGACTGAAATCGAATACTTATCTTATTTCGTAAGCACAAAGCCACGTTCCAGTGCACAAGCCATGTTCCAGTGTGTCAAAACTAATAATAAATTTGAAATTTTTGAATCTTAGGAATAAGAGATACCACATTATTGTGCATTCTAGAAAAAACCCAGTTTTGTTTAAAAACACTATTGAAATGCAACAGAAACCAAGGTAGAATCACATTCAAGCCATACATTAGTAAGCCTCATTTTTGAGCTTCCTCCATAACATGTATAACTCCATAAAACTCAGCAACCATAGTAGTCTGAACTTCAAGAAATGCAGAGAAAGCACAAATAAACTCCTCATAATCCCACAGAAAATACTTCCACAAGTAACAAGACCAGGATATCCCCTAGCAGCCTCATCAGTGCTAATTTTAACCTAATTTGTTTTTAAAAAAACTATTTAATAGCTTTGCAAACATTGTCCCAATAATTTTCCAACAAGAATGATAGAAAACACCACCAAAACCATCAGGACCAGGAGCACTATTACCATTAAGATTTAAAACAACATTCTTGATTTCCAAATAATCAGGGCATTTAATCAATCAACATCATATTCTCCTCAGAGGAAACCAGCTCAGGAATATAAATACCAATAAAATCTTCCATATTACTTATATCATAATCATTAGAAACAGACTGAGCGTAAAGATTTTAATAAAATTCAAGATATGATCCTCGATGAGTTGAGGATCCTCAATAACTTCATTATCAATCTGTAGCGATGAATCCCACTAGAATTATTTCCCCTCTTAACCACAACATGGAAAAAAGAATTATTTCTATCTGCATCTTTAAACTAGAGCATCCTAGCTCTTTCTTGCCAAAACAAATATTGATAGTGAAAAGCATGATCAAGCTCCTTCTTAGCAATATTTCCTGACAAAGAAGCCGATCTATATCAGACAAACTAGTAGTCTCTAAAGTTTGTTGAATACTAAGGAGGAGACCCTACTTAAAAAGCACTACATTGTGAACATTACCAAAAGAATTTTTTTCCAGACTCGGAGCTCAATTTTCAACCTTTTAACTTATGTGCAAAATAAACATAGAACAACCAACAACCGTATAGCCCAAGAATCATTAATAAGCTTATACATGAACTATCCTGAAACCACATAAAAAAGAAACAAAATGTTAACCTTCCTTAAACAAGTGGTCAGAACAATTTTAACAAGAACTTGATAAGTACAAGAATCTCGTTCATCCAAGCACACTCCATTGCATAAAACCCTATCTATTTTTATGAATTTGTGTAATCCTCTCTTCCCATTACACAAGTATAACAAGTTCTGATAAAAGGCATACAAGTAAGATCATTAGTATCAATCCAATTAAGGAATTCATTACAAGAAACCTAAATATGAGCCACCCCCTTTGCAATCATCAGCCAAGAGTACAACATTAAAATCTCCCAAAATACACCAAAATTCTGTGAAGAAACTAAATCCTCCACAAATCGTCTAACCAAGTATTTGTTAGAACCATAAACACCTGCAAAGCTAAAACATTTATCATGCAGAAGTAGGATGGCAAAGCGGGGCCGGCCATGCGGCCGCCCGCGCCCAGGTAAAAAACGCGGGCGGGATGACCTTTTCAACCCGCATTAGCCCGCAACCGCGCGGGCCAGTTGCGGGGCGGGACGGGCTGGCCGCAAACCCGCAAGAAAAAATATTGACACTTAGTAGCAGCAGGCAACCTAAACTGGGTCATGCCAATTAAATCAATTTCAAACATGATAAAGAGCAAGACACCATTTAGAGAAGAGAAGTAAGCAGAGGGTATTTTAGAAGTTACCCATGACCAAACCATCAATTGAGTCAAAAGTTATCTTATTTTTATTGTATTATTTTTATGAAAAATTAATTAATTAATTGTCATTGTTTTAATATATGCAGATGACGGGAAGATTATAATATGAAAAAAATGGATGAAGGTTCTACTAAGGTGGCATCCAATGTTATTGAAATGGAAGAGTGTCAATAATGTTTATGTTAATGTTTTTGAATTAATGTTATGTTTAATGTTTTGGAATTAGGTATTTTTAATGTTTTGGAAGTGGAAGAATAGTGATATTTGATATTTATCTTAATGTTTTGATGTTTGACTATATTTGAAAAGGAAGGAAAAAAAATTAGGTTTGATAATAACAAATATATAGGTTTAATTTGACAATTTTTAATAACAAAATGTAAAAAAATAAATATTTAATTTAAAAAAAAAAAAAAGAACGCGGCTGGCCCGCAAACCTGCGGGCCAGCTCTTATGCGGGGCGGGTTGGGAATCTAGCCCGCAATAACTTGCGGGGCGGGCCAACCCGTCCCGCATTTTTGCGGGCCAAGTGCGGGCGGGCCAATGCGGGCGGGCTGGCCCGCTTTGCCATCCCTATGCAGAAGGCAAGTTACAGAAATAAACTGATCATTGACCAAGAAATTTTGGTCAAGATTTGGAACCGACAAACACCAAAGTTTAGCAGCTTTATTAATGATAGGAGACATAGCAAACAAATGCAGGTTAAATGATTTAAAAAAATATCTAAAGCATCAGTGTACGACATCATATGTTCAGCAAGAAAAACAAGGAGAGGTTTATGCAGTTTAAGTAAATTAAACAACATCTCCACAGTTTTGTGGTTTGCCAGTCCTCTAACATTCCAAAAAAAGAAGAAAAGAACTTCATTGCGACTTATTGGATAAAACTGCCCTAGAAATTTACCTGGATTTACTAGTCCCCTTAGGTGGTCTCCCTGGTTTTCTAGTAGTGCGAACAATTTCCGCCCTAGTATCACTGTCATTCTCCTTCATCTAACTAGGATCTGCCCAAAATTTGAGACAATCTGATTTTCAACAGTTATATGTTCAAAATTAGGCTTTGCATTTATAACTGCGTGGAATATGAATGGCTCCCTCCATTTTCTCTCACTAGAGGATTGGGCATGAACTTGCTCCATGTCGCATACTTTGATAAGTGCCAAATTCAGTAAAATTTCATATTAAAATATAGGTACTTATGAGTATAATGCTAAAATAAGTATAAAATAACCCCTAATTTATGAATTTATACATTTTTACATATTTTATGATTTTAATTTGAAAAAAATGATTTAATTCCAAATTTGTGTTAATTTCAAGATTCTAGGGAAGAATGGAGATAATTGGGCAAAAGGAAAAAATACAAAGCTAAAAAGAGAAAGTTGGAATGCATCAACACTCACCAAAGCTGCCCAAATTCGTAAAAAGCCAATATGCCACCAGTGGATCTCGCTCAAGTGAGTAGAATCTCGCTTGAGAGAGATAGAGCCAACAACGTTAGGCCTTTTTATGTTTTACTTGCCCAAACGAGCCCATTAGCACCCAAGCAAGAAGTCACTTAAGCCCAAGTAAATTAGGTTAAACAGGGGGTTTGAGGCACAACCCTAGTGTGCAATATTGAGGGGAAAACACCATTTATTGACTTGCACTAGTGAAAAATGAAGAAAAGAGCGCTCTTTATTTAGTGCGGCTTTGCGCTTAAACGCATTCGTAAAAAACGCGGTGGCATTTTTGAAATTAATTTGATTTACAAATGCGGTTGTTTGTATAGCCGCATTTGTAAATCAAGCGCTTTGATTTACAAATGCGGTTTTTACTTTTAACCGCATTTGTAAATGATTTTACCCTAAATTTTTTACACGCCTCACCACTTTCGTATTCTTTCTGTTCTTTGCCTTGGTTTGCGTTGTTCATCCTTTCGTTTGCCTCTCGTTTGCGTTGTTCATCTCTTTCGTAGTATTCATATAAGTTTGTAAGTATGATTCGCTTTCTTCCTTTCTTCCTTTCAATCTTCACAATGTCTATGTTTTTTAATGGCATTTGTTTCCTTGCATTGTTGTTCGAAGGTATTTTGTTCCATTGGCTCTCCATCGCTGCTCCGCCACTACTTCTGCTGCCGCCACAGCCGCGCTGTTGCATTCACCACCAACTTTGGTTCACGCACAAGGTTGGTGTATGCTGTTTTAAATTTTAATTTTTTTTTTTTGCATTTTTTTGTTTTTTTATGTATTATAATTTGTATATTTTAAATTTATATTATTTAGTATTTATTATATTTGAATTTATATGTTTTTATGTATTATAATTGTATTTTTCAAATTTATATATTTATATTAGACTTATTATATTTGAATTTGTTCTTTTTTATGATTATGTAATTTATATAAAATTTATATTATTTAGTTGTTAGTTGTTACTTTATATATGTTATTTAGTAATAATACGTTCTGGTATTGAGTCCGAGGATGTTCGACCCTCGACAAATGCGTGAGATAGAACACTAATATAAAAATTCTAACCATTCCAGAATATATAATGGATCGAAATTGGATGAATTTTGTTCGTATAAGTGAGGAGTACGAAAGAGGAGTAGAAGAATTTATACAATTTGCACAACGTAACGCGATTAATAGTGGTCATGATGGAGCAAAGATCAGGTGTCCGTGCGTTATTGTTTGAATGGAAGGATACTGGATGTTAATATAATGAGGGAGCACCTGCTATGTGATGGGTTTCTTCGATCTTACACAACTGCACATGGCATGGTGAATTATTAAATTTACCACGTGTTTCGTAACTGAAAAATATGTGGGTCCACCATGGATGAAGTAGTACACGATGATGTAGAGATGATCGATTGGAAGACATGATTCGGATGTAGGAGCTGAGTCTTTTGCAAAAGCCCATGAATATGGAAGTATATCAAGTGATACAAAGACTCCATGTATCCTAGATCAACTAACTTCACACGGTTGTCGCGGTGTTAAGATTGATGAATTTGAAGGAAATAAATGGATGGATTGATAAAAGCTTCACTGAATTGCTTCAGTTGTTGAAGAATACTCTACCTAATCGTAATTATGAGGCCAAAAAGATGTTGAACCTTGTGATGTTCAATGTTTGAAGAATCCAAATCCTTTGAAGGATGTTGAAGCCTCTGCTTTGCTTGATCTTGTTGTGCTGGTTTAAGCTTTGTTCTGGGGTATTTATATGTTGTAATCCACCCTTTGATTAAATCTCAAGCAATTAGCATCTCAATCCTTATGAAAGTAAAATGTTTTTCAAACTAAGTTGAAACAACCGATGTTTTGTCGAAACAACCGATTGTTTATACTTAGGTGTTTTGAGAAATATGAAAACTGTTTTTGGAATGGTTGAAACTGTTAAGTACCAAAACAACCGATTGATTCGAGGAAACAACCGATTGTTTGTTTTGGGACCATAACAGAAAAACTGTTTTCTTTAACTGGGCTTTAAATGCTTTAACTGAATACGCTCCATCATTAAATGCTTTGACCAATCTTTTAATGCAATTTAAGAGTTTGTTAAGATTTGATAACAAACTACATCTTTGAATATATTAAGAAAAAACAGATTTGAGAATAAAAGAATCTTTGACAAAGTTTTTCTAAAGAGTTTTTCAAAGTGCTAAGATTGCTTAAGAGTTTGTGATTGATCAAGGTTGGAATAGGATTCTACTTGTATTGATTTCAGATATTCATCTGTAACAAGTGTAATCTTTGTAATCTGTTGAACAATTCGTTTATGTGTTTTGCTGAGATTGGTTGTGTGTTCTTGAGTGTTCAAGATCAACAATCTTAGTGTTGGCCAAGGAGAATGTGTTTCTTGAGGTGTTCAAGGTCATTCTCTTGGTTGTTGTGTAAGTGATCAAGGTGTGGTTGCTTAGTGGATATCCTCAGGGTTTCTGAGAAGACTGGATGTAGCTCTGGTTTGGAGTGAACCAGTATAAACAACTGTGTACAATCTCTCTATCTCTAACTCTTTAAATTCAGTTTATTTGTTGTTTCCTGGTATAAACAACCGATTGTTTCTACGAAACAACCGATTGTTTTTCTGGTATTACAGCTTTTGCTTGCTGTTTTGGGCTAACTGAATTGGCTGAATCAATTGGTTTCTAAGATAAATTCATTCTAGCTTTAAAAAGTTTGCGAAAACTCTTTAAACAATTCACCCCCTTCTAGTTTAAAGCCATCTTTTCTAACAAAAGATTCTTTGTCCAATGGTATGGAGTATAAAAAGATACATGCATGTCCTAATGATTGTATATTATACCAGAAAGATTTTGAATTGTTGAAAAGTTGTCCGAGGTGTGGTTATCACGTTATAAGTTGAAACAAAAAGATGATGATACTATTGAAAGATATAGAAAAGCATGGACCCCCAATGAAGGTTATGTGGTATCTTCCCATCATTCCAAGGATGAAGCGTTTGATTCAGGACGTAACAAAACCAACTATCAAATATAAGAAAGATACTTGGGATTGAATTGCGTCTATCTCCAATCATTTGTATTTTGGAATAATATAATACATAATACTCAAAACTACTTATTATTGATGTTTAATTTAAAGTCATTCATCTTGATTCCTCACAGATGAAATTCATAAGATAATTTCTCAAACACTGATTCCTCAGATATTTAACAAATCATCCTGCTTTAGGAACAGAATTATAATGCAATCAATAACCTGGAATCTATTCCTAGCATTACAATTCGTTTATTTCAGATCCTTAAAGGTACTTTCCAGTTAAATTTAAGGATCAAAATCAAGACTCTATTGATCAGATAGAATCAAGCAATAAGCATAAAACGAAAATACCAAGAACAAGTAGAAAAGAAAATATTATATATATATATATATATATATATATATATATATATCACCAAGATACATTTGATCAAGGTAAATTACATTCAATCCCAAGTTAGAAAGAACTTAGCCACTCATGACAACTCCTTCAATCTTCATTCTTGATCTGGATTGCATAAGAAGGGCTGATCTGAGCAAGTTCTTCTCCTAAGAACAGAGGTTTCTTCTCTTTCTCTCACTAGTCTCTCTCTATAAAAACCCAATCTTTTTCCACCGCTGGTTTTGAGTTATGTTTCAGAATATATATAATCAACTTTAGCTCAAGCTAGCATGTTTTAGCTTAAGTTAGATCTTTCGGTGCATTTTTAGCTTGAGTTAGCGATTCTAGCCTGAGCTAGATCAGTACTGCACCTTTAATCAACTTTGGACAGTTTTAGCTTGAGCTAGCAATTCTAGCCAGGGCTGAATTGTACTGCACCTTTAATCAACTCTAGACAGTTTTAGCTTGAGCTAAATCTTCTTGTGATCCAATTAAGTTTTTACTTTTTTTTATTCAATGCCAGCTTGAATACATTCTTTCAAAGCTTCATATTCATCTGCAATTTACACAAAAATTGAGATTAAATTTCTTCATTTGTTTCTTGGCTCAAAAAATATATAATCAGATTCAATAATTCTCAGATTAGGGTAATTTTCTTACATTAAGCAACAATTAAGTTTCAAAGTGTTCGATTTTCTCAATCATAAAAACTACACATTGGCACTTATCAAATTCCCCCCAACCTAGAATCTTGCTTGTCCTCAAGCAAAGTAATTGAATCCCAAAAAATAGTTCATTCTTCCCCAAAATCCTTAGAAATAAAATATATAGTTTAATATCAGAACAACTTCATGGAAAGAGCACAAGATAATTCAACAAAAAATTATGGTGTTTCCTATCAATTCAAACCAAGACAGGATAAGAATGTATTCAATTTCCAAGGTAAACAGTTGTTACTCTTCACTGAGAATCAAACTAAGGAATTTCTCTCTTCATTCCTCACTGGTGAGTGTTTTCCCTCTTTTTTTCACTGAATTCCAAGTTCATTTAAGGTTGCCCTTCATTTCCAGTTGATTACAAACACTTTCACAAACATAGATCTTGAGGTCTTTTCAAGTTGTAATGAGGCTGGGTTACAAAGAAAATTTGGTTTCTACAGGATAAAAAATGCACACCTTAAAAAAAGATTAGCATATTTGCAATTCTTTCTAATTGTGTTATCCATTATCCCTTCCATAAGATTCATTCACATTGCTTTTTTTATATTCTTGTAATCCCCTTTGCTTTTCTTTTTTTTTTTTTTTTTATTTTTTTTTTTTAGAAAGAGAAATGAGAATTTGGATAATTTTGTCATTCCCTTTTTTTTTCATTTTCTCTTTTCTTTTTTCATTCTAAAAATCCCAACAGCCACACCAAACCCAATTCTTTTAATTATAGAAATTTGAATTGCACCTATGCTCTCCTTTTGTTAGCATACCACAAGTAGGACAATATATGTATATCAGAAGCTAGGGTGCAATAAAACAAATTTGGCTCAAAAAGGGTTATTTTTCTGCACATTTCATCATATATTGCAAAGGTTAGCTGTTTGGCTTGAGTTTTCTCACCTCCAACTTTATTAAACATGCCTCAATCATCTCCATATTTGATTTTGTGATGCAAATTGACTAGAAAATTAGGCAACCTCAATTAACTCTTCACTAGTGAAAGTCTCTCAAACTGTTTAAAGGTTTCACACTCTCACTTGGTTGGCTAATTTCAATTCCTCATTTTTCTCAGACATTGCTTTCAACTATTTCCTTGTTCCAACATTTACACATTAATATCCTTTCTCAATTTGAGTGATGGTTCCACCACAAATTCTTTTTCAAATCAATCCATTTAGTTGTTCTAATTTAAACTATGGTTTGCTTTCTTTTTTCCAAAAAAACATACCATCATCTATCTATATACAAGATTTCACTTCACAAAATATGCAAACATCAACCATTATACTAACTTAAGCTTGTCATCACAAAATCTAAAAGTAAGAAATATTAAACTAAACTGCTAAAGTCAACTTACTAAACTAAACTACTTGAACTAAATTAATATTGAAATTAAAGTTAAACAAAAAAGATAAAACCAGTTTTTATGTTCATTGTCATGAGAAGTATCAATCTCCTCTTATGACTTTGTTCCGCTCTGTGCTAACATCATCATTCTAAACTTGGTTTGAATGTTCATCATCTGTTGCTGCTCCAGTTAGTCCAGCTGCCTTTTCTGGTGTATCTTCAACTCTAGTCCCAACTCCAAATGCTCATGCCCCCTGAAAAATTGTGCCTGCCCCCAGGCCTAGATAGATAATCATGAAATTCATGGGTGTCAACGATGGATTATTTCATACCAGATGTGGATTTGTGTGACTCATTTTTCTGCACAAGTAAGAATAAACATTTCTCAAACCAAAGTGTTTTATTTGATTGGCATTTCAACAAACACTTGATATGCAATGTATAAAATGAAATTGAATGAGTACTTGTTGTTTTTGGTATTTTATCCATGGAAACCGTACTTATCCTATTCCACAATCCTATTTAACATCAAGACATTGAAATTTCAAAAAGATTGAATCTTTTAAAAACATCGAAATTGTGAAATGGAACCAACAGAAACACGCATGTCTGGACTGTGAAATCGAACCAACAGAAACCAGCAGAAATCCCAGCAACCAGATTGAATGAAAATGGCAATAAAAATGATTAGGAAAAGATAATTACTTACCTTGACAATGGCAATGTAGATGAAATGTTTGTTTGAGAATGATTATGTAGATGGAAGCTTTGAGATTTTTTTTAGAACAGAGGGTGCTTCTGAAACTGAGTTAGGTTGCAGGATTTTCAAAATGTGATTTTTATAAAATGCTGCAGTTTTTTTTTTTTAGAAATCTCACTAGCTTATGCTAGAGCTTCTTAGCTCAGGCTAAAATTGGGCAGAGAGCAACAAATTTGCTCTAGCTCAAGCTAGCTCGTTTTAGCTTAAGCTAAAGTTTGGCAGAGAACAACAAAGTTTTCTAGCTCAAGCTAGCTCTTTTTAGCTCAGGCTAAAATTTGGCAGAGAGCAACAGATTTGCTTTAGCTCAAGCTAGCTCATTTTAGCTTAGGCTAAAGTTTGGCAGAGAGCAACAAATTTACTCTAGCTCAAGCTAGCTCATTTTAGCTCAGGCTAAATTTGGCAGAGAGCAACAGAGTTTTCTAGCTCAAGCTAGCCCATTTTAGCTCAGGCTAAAATTTGGCAGAGAGCAACAGATTTGCTAGCTCAAGCTAGCTCTTTTAGCAAGCGAAAGTTGCAAACAAAATTTCTTTTTTTCTGCATCTAGCTTAGGCTAAAAGTTCTAGCTTAAGCTAAAATTACCATGCAATGAAATTTTTTTGAAAATTTTCATTTTGTCTTTGCCAAAAGTTTCAAACCTTTCTAAGCTTTCTTCCATCATTCATTTCACCAAACATTTCAAACCTACATGACCATTTCACATATCAAACTGGTTTTAAAGACATCAAATATTAAAAATACTACTAAATCAAAAAAAATTAAAGACACATTTCAAAACAAAACACTAGGTTGCCTCCCAGCAAGCGCTCGTTTAACGTCATATAGCTTGACGCCTGATTTACTTAAGGATCATGAAGTGGATCATAGTGGTGTGCCTTTCAACTTCACCACCAAAATAATGCTTCAATCTTTGTCCATTGACCACCCAATTTCTTTTTGAGACAGGATCTTCCAATTCCACTGCTCCATATGGTTTTACTTGTTTGACTTGGAATGGTCCTGACCATTTTGATTTGAGTTTTCCAGGGAAAAGCCTCAACCTGGAATTAAATAACAACACCAATTGACCTGGTTCAAAAGTTTTTTCAAAAATTTTCTGTCATGGTAAAATTTGATTCGGTCTTTATAAAGTTTTGAAGATTGGTAAGCATTGAATCTCATTTCTTCAAGTTCATGAAGTTGCACTTTTCTCTTCTCTCCAGCAACTTTAGGATCAAAGTTTAGAAACTTGATTGCCCAGTATGCTTTGTGTTCCAGTTCTACGGAAGATGACATGCTTTACCATAAATCAATTGGAATGGAGACAGAGATGTAGGTGTCTTAAATGCTGTTTATAAGCCCAGAGAGCTTCCTCAAGCTTGTTAGACCAATCCTTTCTGGAAGAAGATACTGTTTTTTCCAAAATCTTCTTAATTTCCCTGTTAGAAACCTCTGCCTGACCATTAGTTTGAGGATGGTAGGCTGTTGCTACTTTATGCCTAACTCCATAATGTTCTAAACCTTTTGAAGTTGAGCATTACAAAAATGTGAACCTCCATCACTTATCAAAACTCTAGGAGTACCAAACCTGGTGAAAATATTTCTTTGAGAAATTTGATTACAGTTTTGGCATCAGCTTTCTGAGTTGCAGCTGCTTCCACCCATCTAGAGACATACTCAACTGCTAGTAAGATATATTCATTTGAGAATGATGATGGCAGTGGTCCTATAAAATCAATTCCCCAACAATCAAATATTTCAATTTCTTGAATGTTCTGCAATGGCATTTCATGCCTTCTTGTAATAGCTCCAGTTCTTTGACAACTATCACACTTCTGAACATGTTCATGTGCATCTTTGAACAGAGTTGGCCAATAAAATCCAGATTGTAACACTTTAGCTGCTGTCCTTTGTCCATTGAAATGACCTCCATATGGTGAATTGTGACAATGCCATAAATATTTTTAGCTTCATTTCTTGTAACACATCGCCTTATCAAATTATCTGCACCAATTTTGAATAGATAAGGATCATCCCATACATAGTGATTAACATCTTTGAAAAACTTTTTCTTTTGATGCCATCCAAAATCTTCAGGAACTACCCTGCAGCTTTAAAATTTGCCAAATCTGCAAACCATGGCCTTTCTTGAATTGCAAGGAGTTTTTCATCAGGAAACTCATCTATCACTTCTGATTCAAGTGCAGTTACTTCCTCTTTGCAAGTCTTGATAGGTGATCTGCCACATTGTTTTCACTGCCCTTTTATCCTTTATTTCTAAATCAAATTCCTGTAGTAGAAGAATCCATCTTATTAATCTTGACTTGGAATCTGATTTTGTCAACAAGTACCTAATTGAGCATGGTCAGTAAAAACAATCACTTTAGAACCAATAAGGTAAGATCTAAATTTTTCAAGTGCATACACTATAGCAAGCAATTCTTTTTCAGTAGTTGTATAATTACTTTGAGCATCATTTAAGACTTTACTTGCATAGTGTATCACATGAAAAAAATTCTCTTTTCTTTGCCCCAATACTGCTCCTACTGCATAATCACTAGCATCACACATAAGTTCAAAATGATAAAGCCAATTAGGTGCAGTGATTATGGGTGCAGAAATGAGTTTTTCTTTTAAATTCTTAAAAGCAATAAAACAATTTTCATCAAAATTAAATGCAGTGTCCTTATTCAGTAAATTGCAGAGAGGTTTTGCAATCTTTGAAAAATCCTTGATGAATCTCCTGTAAAAACCACATGCCCAAAAAACTTCTGATTCCTTTGATGTTGACTGGTGGAGGTAGTTTTTCAATAACTTCAACTTTGGCTCTATCTACCTCAATCCCTTTGCTAGAGATTTTGTGTCCTAAAACTATACCTTCTCTCACCATAAAGTGACATTTTTCCCAATTGAGAACAAGATTGGTCTCCACACACCGTTTTAGTACGGTATCTAAATTCTTCAAACAAGAACTAAAAGTAGTTCCATAAACAGAAAAATCATCCATGAAAACTTCAATTCCCTTTTCTAAAAGATCTGCAAAAATAGCAAACATGCATCTTTGAAAAGTTGCTGGAGCATTACACATCCAAATGGCATTTTTCTATATGCAAAAATACCAAAAGGACAAGTGAAAGCAGTCTTTTCTTGATCTTCTGGATTTACAACAATTTAATTATAACCTGAATAACCACCCAAAAAGCAGTCATAAGCTTTGCCTGCCAATCTTTCCAGCATTTGATCCATGAAGGGTAATGGGAAATGATCTTTTCTTGTGGCTTGATTGAGTTTTCTATAATCAATACACATCCTCCAACCTGTGACTGTTCTTGTTGAAATTAACTCATTTTTATCATTATGAATTACTGTCATGCACCTTTCTTTGGAAACTACTTGCCAGGACTGACTAGACTATCTGATATAGGATAAATCATCCCTGCTTCCAACAGCTTCTGAACTTCTTTCTTTACTACTTCCTTCATAGTAGGATTTAGCGTCTTTGAGGTTGAGCTATAGTTTGAAGTCTTGTTCCATGTGAATTTTGTGCATACAATAAGAAGGACTTATGCCTTTCAAATCAGATAGAGTCCATCCTATTGCTCCTTTATTTGACTTTAACACTTTCACTACTTCCTCTTCTTCTTCTGCTGTTAGAGAGTTGCTGATAATGACTAGTTTCTCCCCATTTTTGCCAGAAAAACATATTGAGTTGGTTTCAATTCTATCTTCTGAGGTTGAGAAATTTCTTCTTTGATTAGATCTTGCTTTTGACTAGCATCAGAATCTCTTTAGCCTTATCTAACTCTTCAACATAGTCTGTATTTCTTTTCTTTCCCCTTCATCTATGTCTTCAATACTACCATGATAACTTTCATTAAAGGTTCAACTGTTAAACATTTTTTTGAGTTTCAAAACAAATATCATCAATCACATCCACTCTGAAACACTCTTTTTGATCATTTGAATACTTCATTGCTTCAAAAACATTGAAGCTTACTTCTTCATCTTGAACACAAACCTTTAATTTTCCTTTGTCTACATCAATTATAACTTTGGCAGTTTTCATAAATGGTCTTCCCAATATCAAAGGTACTTCAGCATCTTCTTCAATATCCATAACAACAAAATCTACTAAAAGAAATTTATCCACCTTTACCAACAAATCTTCAACTATTCCATGTGGATATTTGATTGATCTATCAGCCAACTGCAAAGTCATTCTTGTTGGTCTCACTTCTACATCTCCAATTTTCTTCAACATTGATAAAGGCATCAAATTAATACTAGCTCCAAGATCCAATAATGCCTTTCCAACAGTGAGATTTCCTATGGTAGTGGCAAAGTGAAACTCCCAGGATCTCTAGATTTCTGTGGTAATGATTTTTGAATTATAGCACTGCATTCAGCTTCCAATTCAACTATCTCCTGGTCATTGAATTTTCTTTTCTTTGTCAATAATTCCTTATGAATTTAGCATATGTAGGCATCTGCTCTAAAGCTTCAGTAAAAGGAATGTTAATTTGCAGTCTTTTGAGAATATCCATAAATCTTGCAAATTGTTTTCTTTGAAGGAGCATGTGGATAAGGTACATCTTTTATAGGAACACTCCTCTCTTGTTTTTCATTTTTTTTCTTTTTTTCTTTTTTCTCTCCAAGATCTACATATCTTCCTTATTCTTCCTTCTTCTCCCTCACATTCAATTTGTTCTTTTTCATTCTCTCTCTCACTTAAAACCCCTCCTCAACAACTAAATTATCTCCAATTCCTTTTCTTATAACTTTCCCACTTCTGGTGGTGATAGACTTGCAATGTTCCTTGGGATTCGTTTGTGTATTCGCTGAAAATTGACTTCCTTGAGGCTAAGGCATCAATGATTCTTGTAGCTTGTTCTGCATCAACAGTCATCATTGTACCTCCTGGTGCAGCATCCAAGATCATTTTAGTATAACGCCTCAAGCCATTGTGAAATATGTTCAACTGAGCAATATCCCGAAAGCCATGATTAGGACACCTTCTTAACATCACTTTAAAACGTTCCCAAGCTTCACAAAAAGGTTCATCTGGCCCTTTTCTGAATGTGGAGATATTAGACTTAGCCTTGATATATCGAGAGAATGGGAAGAATCAATGTAGGACTTTCTCTTCTACATCATTCCAGCTACTTAGACTCTGGTTTGGATGCGACTTTAACCATTCTTTTGCTTTTCCTGCAAGTGAGAAAGGAAATAGACGCAAATAAACAGATTCAATATCATTTTCCTCGAAGCCCATGGTCCCAACCAACTCATAGAATGTGGATAAATGAGTATAAGGGTCTTCATGATCCATTCCAGTGAATTGATGAGTGTTAATTAAGCTAAGAAAAGTTGGCTTCATTTCTAATGATTTGGTGGCAGGAGGTATGGCTATGCTGGAGAAATGCCTTGGTCCTTGTTGCATAGCATAGTCTCCCAATGTTCTTCTAGGTGGATTTTGTCTATTATCAGTCATTTGGAACTCTGTTTGATTGTGTGAGTTGAGAGTGTTGGAAGATTCTCCTTTTTCTTGTCCTTGCTTCTTCTTTTCTTCTATCTTCTTGCTTTGATTTTTTCTAGTTGTCTTCTCAATTTCTGAATCAATTTCCAATTGATCTTCAGGAACCTATCCTCTTAATAGCATGTATCTAAGACAACTCAAGTAAGGATTAACACAGGATAAAAGAATAATATCTAAACAAGTGTTTATTCACAAAGAAAACAAACTATTCACAATACTCAAGAAGTTATACTTCAGAAATTCTTAAAAGAAATTGTTCCCCGGAACGGTGCCAAAAACTTGTTGATATTTTTCTCTCGGCAAGTGTACCGAATCAACTGTAATATAGTACTCTTTAAAGTACGAATGTCGAACCCACAGGGAACAATTCTAATTAAGATATTCTGTTATAAAACTCATTAAGTATAGAAAATAATTTTGAGAGCATGTTCATAACCAAATTAAAGATTTCACAAGTAACTCAGAGATTTAGGGTTTGATTCAACCAAAACCAAAACTAACTTATCAAATTTAGATAAAGATACTTGGATTGAATTGTGTCTATCTCAGTCATCTGTATTTTGAATAATACAATATATAATACTCAAAACTACTTATTCTGATGCTTAATTTAAAGTCATTCACCTTGATTCCTCACGAATGAAATTCATAAGATAATTTCTCAAACACTAAATCCTCAGATATTTAACAAATCATCCAGCTTTAGGAACAGAATTATGATGCAATCAATAACCTGAAATCTATTCCTAACATTACAAGTTATCAAGTATTTTCATCTATTTCAGATCCTTAAAAGTACTTCCCAGTTAAATTTAAGGATCAAAATCAAGACTCCATTGATCAGATAGAATCAAGCAATAAGCATGAAACGAAAATACCAAGAACGAATAGAAAAAAGAATATATATATATATATAATATAATATATATATCACCAAGAATACATTTGATCAAAGTAGATTACATTCAATCCCAAGTTAGAAAGCACTTAGCCACTCATAACAACTCCTCCAATCTTCATTCTTGATCTGGATTGCATAAGAATGGCTGATCTGAGCACGTTCTTCTCCTCAGAAAGAGGTTTTCTTCTTTTCTCTCACTAGCTTCTCTTTAAAAATCACTTCTTGTTTCCACCGTTTTTGTTTTACTTTCAAAATTTATATATTGAACTTTAGCTCAAGCTAGCCAATTTAGCTTAAGTTAGATCTTTCGGTGCATTTTTAGCTTGAACTAGCAATTTTAGCCTGGGCTAAATTAGTATTTCACCTTCAATCAACTTTGGACAGTTTTAGCTTGAGCTAGCAATTCTAGCCTGGGCTAGATTATTACTGCACCTTTAATCAACTTTAGACAGATTTAGCTTGAGCTAGCAATTCTAGTTTGGGCTAGATTAGTACTGCACCTTTAATCACTCTGGACAAAATTTAGCTTGAACTAAATCCTCTAGCTTGAGCTAAATCTTCTAGCTTGAGCTAAATCCTCTTGTGATCCAATTAAGTTTTTGCTTTCTTTCTTTCAATGCCAACTTGAATACATTCTTTCAATGCTTTATATTCATCTGCAATTTACACAAAAATTGAGATTAAATTTTTTCATTTGTTTCTTGGTTCAAAATATATAATCATATTCAATAATTCTTAGATTAAGATACTTTTCTTACATTAAGCAACAATTAAATTACAAAGTGTTCAATTTCTCAATCATAAAAATTACACATTGGCACTTATCAGTACTACTATAACTAATCCACACATTTAATAAAATTTCAATATGTAGTTCTGTTTCTATCGTGATGAAATCAGAACTATATTCTTGTAAAATACATGCAATTAAGTCTATATAGTATGTCATGTTCGTTATAATTATTCATTCATAAAGCATTTCATTTGCATAGACAACATCATACGACCTTTTCAAAAGTGTATAAATTCGATTTCCCTTTGAAAAAATCGGTGGTTCTTGGAATATATTTACCCAAACATGTAAAGTTAAAATTATTCTTTTCTTGGAGATATTTCATGCAAAATGCACAAAAAACTTGAACCAAAATAGCATGGGAATATGCTCCACCCTTGCCGCTGATCATCATTGAAAATATGCTAGATGTCATTAAAGCATGCGTGATTAGTACCAAATTGTTATTAATCATTTCTTTTAATGTGTCCTCACATGCTTTGTGACTCATAGTGTGTTAGTTATTGGCAGTTCCAACGTAATCAGAGTAATTAAAAATAAAGCATAAAACACTACGGTTAAAGTATGTTGACTCATGATGCATCAGCATAAGCCTATACATGATTGTGAATCTGTGAGCTCGTTTTCTCTGTTTTGTGTTAAATGTAAAATTTAAAAAACAGGTCAAAGCAAAAGTGAAATAGTATAATTTTTTAATAATATTTTTATATATAATAATTGAATAGTTAAATATATTTTTTTCCTGTATCATGATGTAAAATTGAATTTTGTTTTCTAATTTTAAACTTTAAATTTTATAAATATTTATAATAAAAAAATTATTGAAATAATTTTATATTAATATTTTTTTTTACATAACAAACGAATGATTTATATTATAATATTAATATTTACGTTAACATAATATATTTTAACATTCTAATTTTTATAAAAATATGTTTATCACTTAAAAAAAAATTATTTTAATAATTTTTTTACAAAGGTCCAAATCTTAAATTAGAGATAAAAATCAATTTCTCTTAAACATACATGATTAAAAAAACATTTAATCTATAATTTAATAAATTATTTTTGTTTAAATGTTTTTTTTTTCACAAACAATACCAAATAATAAATGTTTTCATTCACTTTCCTCATGGAAGTGAAATGGGAACAAAGGCGAAAGGCGAAATTGAAGTGTAAATAGTCATCAAAAGTGATTATGAACCGTGAAATAAAATAATGCAATTAGCGTCAGAAAAACATCTCCACTTTTGATTGTTGAAAGGATATATGTGGTGGAATGATGTATTGGTCTTCTATTTTAAAGTTCTTTTCCTATTGAAAGTCAATTTTGTAATCATGCACAAAAGATTTGAAATTCTATTAAAATTATATAATTAACACTTATCTTTATAAAAAAAAAACAATCCACACTTTAGCTTTTTTAAAAAATAAAATAACATTCATCTAAAAATATTGCATTTTTAATATATATTTTAATAAAATGATATTCATCTTATTTTCTTTCAAAATATAATTCTCTAAATTTTCAATAAATCAATAAAATTTAAAAAATATTACAATTAATAAAAAAAATTTATGAACAAATTTTAAATAATTTAATTATATTTTCAAATGGTATTTTCACATTATTAGAACAACCCATCTTACAGGAAATTCTTATTGGATTCTCAATATGTGTGAAAATTCGTAAAACCAAAATGTATAAGGAGGACAAAAACGTTACATCACACCCTAACTAAAAAATAGACATCTATAGGTTATTTAAGAGTGGCAATCATATACTTTATTTATTTATATTATACGTGTATTAAAACCCTTTGAAATATAATAATTTCATAAACTTAATTGTATGTTTTATTTTATATTAAAATAATATTTTCTAAAAGATATAATTTTTAATTTGTATAAGAAAAATATAATTAATGATAGTATAAATTTTATGACATTTTCAATATATAATAATAAACCATTTTATATAAAAATCTTTATTTCTATGTTTAAAAGCTTTTTTTTTCAAATTTTAGTCAATATGATATTTTTAAATAAAATAAAGAAGTAATGGTTACTTTATTAAAATATAAGAAACTAATATCTATTTTCAAAACCAAAAGTGTGGGGATATCATTTTATTAAAAAAATGTGAAAGTTTATTTTAAAACTAGAGAATATAAATATTATTTACATTTGCCCTAAAATTAATAGTTTAATATTAAAAAAAATCTTTAATGTAATTTATAAAGTAATATCAATAATAACTAAAAATTTATTATATACAAATAACACTTTCCTATTATATTAGTATATCTATACATTATTTATGACAAAAGTAAATAAAATAAGAGCTTCCATTTATGGTAATTTAGTTTTTCTTGGAGTATGGGGTAGTGGTATAAATCCAAATATTTATTTTAAAATATTAACAATGGACAATTCATTATATATGCCAAAACACATAGGTTGAAAGGTTTGTGAAAATATGTTTACATGAAAAATTTGAAGATTTTTAATGGCATTAAGTGGATAGATTAATATAATTGTCTATATTGTAATGAGAGGTAGACATTTTGTTTTCTTCACCAACAGTCTAAAGTTGAATCATGTTAAACAAGTCTATATCTTGAAAAAAATCATTGAAGGAGACAAAGTTAATTTCAATTATTGTTAGATGTCTAAAGATCTTTCTTCAAAGAATATCTTAGTTTAATTTATTTGTTTCTTTAAAATAAGGAAAAGGTGAAGATTCGATGTGGTCCCTATTCAACCTAGTTAGCATTTGAGACAGAAAAAAGTTTACCCAACACAAAAAAAACTGCTAACTGTACAGATGGAGAGAATCTTAGAAAACTAAAGCATATTCCATCTTCTGCAGTAATAATGAGGTTCGATTAAAACAATAAAAGGAAGAAAAAAATATTTTTTAGGCACGTAAAAATGACTCTATTTTTCTATATAAAGCCACTACTATGTGCACCCTTTATGATAAACCCTGTATATCTCACTTTTTGATCCATTTTTCATTGCTGTGATCTTCCTCTTCATCGTACACAGGTACCATATTGGATTCCAACCACTTGTTGATTTCATGGGTCATGCCAAAGTCATATGTTTCATGCTTTCTTGTTTCCCCACGTGTTGTGTTGCAATTGGCATTTTTTTCAGTTTGGTTGTAATAATATTTGTATCACCCTGCACGTGTCATCCATTCGTCGTATCATAGAAGTCAATTTTCATCATTAATTGCGGGCCGTGGAAAGAATTTATGGATGTTGTGTTGATTCGGCCCTTGGTTTTAGTTCATAGTTTCCATTGTTGTTGTTTGTTTTTTATTTGTTCTTGTGGGGGCTATGGTTGTCTTTTTAGATCACAGGCGAAGGGACTGAGTGAACAATGGCGAACCGGAACCTGGAAAAGATGGCATCCATTGATGCACAGCTTCGGCAATTGGCTCCTTCCAAAGTGAGTGAGGATGACAAACTCATTGAGTATGATGCTCTTCTGCTGGATCGGTTCCTTGATATTCTGCAGAATTTACAACGGGGAGGATCTGAAAGAAACAGTGAGTTTTTTTGTCTCTCCTACTTTGATGTCTTTGTTGTTAGATTTGGTTTGATTTGGTTACACATTGTTTGGTCTCTCGTGTTCCTCTTTGTTGTGAAAGTCTGATACTGGTTTGGTGAGAAAAAAAAACATGGGACTTGTCTGATACTGGTTTTAAGGGAAAATAACTCTCGATATGTTCTTGTAGCCAAGAAGAAAAGGCCTTTGAATAATGGATTCTAGAGGTGGATATTCCTTGATCGAAATCACGTGAACAATATTTTTTATTTTTTATTTAAAAATCACTTTTTGTATTTGGAATCGAATCTAACTCAATCACAAAAGCTAATTCTTAAAATTAGTAGAGTGAGCATTGTGTCCCACTTACATAAACCTTTTCGATCATATATCACTGTTCAATGTAGGATTTTTCAACATACATTTTCAACTTACCCTCACAATAAAGACTGCAATATCTTGAGTTAGAATTTAAAGGATTAAACATCTATTGGTGGTTCAATAATGGCCTAATACCTGGTGATCAGAACACCCAATAACAGCACTAAGATACACTTTTGTATACATTGTTTAGCTTTCTCAATGAGTACATACCTGTTTTAGCCATATCATTGTTCAATATGGGGAGTTCAACAAATTTGAATATGTATTTGACTTACCTCTAAGGATACAAAAGTACAAAACTTGACCAAAAGATTTTGAGTGGGGTGCACTTTATGTCTTAGTGATTGAAATGTCAAGTACTACTCAGAAGGTAGATATGTAATCAGTAAAATAAAGGGAACAATGTGGGGGATATTGTCAAAATCTTTAGTTTGGCTGATTTAAATTTACCATGAGTTAATAATATACTGGATTTTTTATGTGTTCTTTCATTTCTCTTTGACATTTATGAGCTGGAAAACTGTTTCACGTAAATGTTCTTATGCAGGTTCAAGAAGTGTACGAACTTTCGGCTGAATATGAAGGAAAGCATGACCCTAAGAAACTGGAAGAACTTGGAAATGTGATAACTAGTTTAGATGCAGGGGACTCTATTGTTGTTGGCCAAGTCCTTTTCCCACATGCTTAACTTGGCCAACTTGGCTGAGGAGGTCCAGATTTCTCGCCGCCGTAGGAACAAGTTGAAGAAGGGGGATTTGCAGATGAGAACAATGCAACTACAGAATCAGACATTGAAGAAACTCTCAAGAAACTTGTATTTGAATTGAAGAAGTCTCCTCAGGAAGTTTTGATGCACTGAAAAACCAGACTGTTGATCTGGTTCTTACTGCTCATCCTACTCAATCAGTTCGGAGATCTTTGCTTCAAAAGCATGCAAGGTTTACTACAAAATATAGTATTTTTCAGCTCCAGTATTCGATTTTGTATTTTTGTTTAAGTTGATTCCAGATACCAAAATTGAGCTTTCTGGTTTTCATCTGCATTGGCAGGATAAGGAATTGTTTATCTAAATTGTATGCCAAAGACATAACTCCTGATGATAAGCAGGAGCTTGATGAGGCCCTGCAGAGGGAGGTAAGTATCAAACCATTAGGATTTTGTTCGTTGGTTTAGCAAACTGCCGTTAACCTTTACTTTTTTATCGCATCAATGCCTTTGTTTGGAGTTAATTCTGCAGAAGAAGAAACAAAGGCTCTATTGAGTTGACATTGTTGACAATTTTCTTTTGTTACTTTTGTCGATGTTGTGTAGATTCAAGCTGCCTTCCGTACAGATGAAATCAGGAGGACTCCTCCAACACCACAAGATGAGATGAGAGCAGGGATGAGCTACTTCCATGAAAACAATTTGGAACGGTGTTCCACGTTTTCTGCGCCGTGTTGATACAGCTTTGAACAATATAGGAATTAAGGAGCGTGTTCCTATAATGCTCCCCTTATTCAATTTTCTTCTTGATGGGGGGTGATCGTGATGGTATAGTCTTATATGAGATGAAAATCAGTACTACATATTATCTTAGAATACTGGACAAATGGAAGTAAATGCAAATTTATGTTTCAAATATGATACAGGTAATCCAAGAGTGACTCCTGAGGTGACAAGGGATGTTTGCTTATTGGCTAGAATGATGGCTGCTAAATATGTACTTATTCCCAGATAGAAGATCTCATTTTGAAGTAATCCATAACTCTTTCATACTTTAAAAGTTATAATTGTGGATGATTTGTTACTCTTGAATCATTTTGCTGATTTTCCTTCTTGTTTCTGTAAGCTCTCTAATGTGGCGTTGCAACGATGAACTACGCGTTCATGCAGATGAGGTCCACAGGTCCTAATAAAAGATGAAGTTGCAAAACACTATATAGGTGTTCCCATACTCTTTCTTTAAACTCGGTGAATATGTTTATATACTTTATTTGTACAATGGAACGAACTGTTGTCTACTTGTGTCTTTATCTAAATGGTGAAAATATATTGGTTAGTTTACTTGTGTGATAATCTTTTCTTTCTTCATTATACAGGAATTTGGGAAGAAGGTTCCCACAAATGAAACCATATCGTGTGGTACTTGGTGAAGTGAAGGGATAGGCTCTATCAGACTCGTGAGCGTTCGCGCCATTTACTATCAAATGGGTACTCTGACATTCCAGAGGAAAACACTTTCACCAGTGTTGAGGAGGTACATCCATTGTTTTTGGTTTCCTGTATTATTACTATCATATGTTTTCTTGTTAACATTTAGTTATTTAACAAGTTGGTTTTTGGTTGAAAGAATTTTTTTTCCTTGGATAATTTGACAGACACTAACTAAAGTTAATTTGTGCAGTTCCTGCAACCTCTTGAACTTTGTTACAGATCATGTTGTGCTTGTGGTGATCGAGCAATTGCTGATGGAAGCCTTCTTGATTTCTTGAGACAAGTCTCCACTTTTGGACTGTCAATAGTAAGGCTTGATATCAGGCAAGAGTCAGATCGTCACACTGATGTGTTGGATGCCATTACCAAACACTTGGAAATTGGCTCTTACCAGGAATGGTCTGAACAGGAGTGGTTGTTGTCCGAATTAAGTGGGAAAAGGCCACTATTTGGACCTGACCTTCCTCAAACTGAAGAAATCAGGGATGTTTTTGGACACATTTCATGTGATAGCTGAACTGCCAACCAGATAACTTTGGAGCCTATATCATATCAATGGCAACAGCACCATCTGATGTGCTGGCAGTTGAGCTTCTACAACGTGAATGTCATGTCAAGCATCCATTAAGAGTTGTGCCATTGTTTGAAAAGCTAGCTGATCTAGAGGCTGCTCCTGCTGCTTTGGCACGGTTGTTCTCCGTAGACTGGTACAAAAATAGGATCGATGGAAGCAAGAAGTGAATTGGATACTCAGATTCAGGAAAAGATGCTGGGAGGTTCCTCTGCAGCATGGCAGCTATATAAGGTCAAGAGGAACTTGTAAAGGTTCTAAAAATTGGTATTAAGCTAACCATGTTCCATGGTCGTGGTGGAACTGTTGAAGAGGAGGTGGACCTACTCATCTTGCTATTCTGTCTCAACCTCCTGACACAATCCATGGATCACTTCGTGTGACAGTCCAAGGTGAAGTTATTGAGCATGCTTTGGAGAACAACACTTGGTTTTAGAACACTACAACGTTTCACTGCTGCCACACTAGAACATGGCAGAACCCCCCGATTTCTCCAAAACCAGAATGCGCGCTATGATGGATCAGATGGCTGTCATGCTACTGAGGAATACCGATCTATTGTTCAGGAACCGCGCTTGTTGAGTATTTCCGCCTGGTAAGGACCACATTTAGTAAACACTTTAAGTACTTGTCATCAAGTCTTATCAGATGACATCAGAGCTTATTCATAAACTTGATTGTGAAACTTCTGAAATAAGTTAAAGAAATAGTTCATCACTCAATGCTGTCATTCAATCAGAAATTTGTATGTATGTTAAGTTTGTTGACTTAAAGTCATATTTATCATGATTCTGATCTGATTGATTGAAAGTGTAATTTTTTTTACATTAAAAGGTCAAATGTAAAAGTGGGATGTAATTGTTTAAAATGATGACAATCACAATCAACTATTTTGATGTATCATGTAGGCTACACCCAGAGTTGGAGTACGGCAGATGAATATTGGAAGTCGACCAGCAAAGAGAAGGCCCAGTGAGGCATTGAAACACTGCGAGCAATACCTTGGATCTTTGCATGGACCAAACAAGGTTTCATCTTCCAGTGTGCTAGGCTTTGGAGCAGCATTTAAACAAGTTCTAGATAAAAATGCTAAAAAAAAATCTCAGCATGCTGCAAGAGATGTACAACCAATGGCCCTTCTTTAGGGTCACACTTGATTTAGTGGAAATGGTGTTTGCCAAAGGAATCCAAAATCGGAGCTCTGAATGATAGGCTCCTTGTTTCAAAGGATCTCTGGCCGTTTGGGGATCAACTGAGGAACAAATATGAAGAAACCAAAAACTCCTACTTCAGGTAATGCTAAAAAGCCTTCAACATTTTATAGTTTTGAACTCATTCCAAAAAGAACAAACACAGTTCTTTCACATGATGATATATTTGTGGTGTGCTAAACTGTAGGTGGCTGGACACAAGGAGATTCTTGAAGGGGACCCCTACTTGAAGCAAAGACTCAGACTTCGTCATCTCCCATTACTACACTCAATGTTTTCCAAGCTTACACATTGAAACGTATCCGTGATCCTAACTACAAGGTGAAGGCACGACCCCGCATATCAAGGAGTCTGCAGAGGCAAGCAAATCAGCTGATGAACTTATAAAACTGAACCCAACAAGTGAGTATGCCCCTGGTTGGAAGACACCCTCATTCTCACTATGAAGGTATTGCTGCTGGCATGCAGAACACTGGTTAGCTTTCACCCATCTTCCCTTTCGTTATATATGTATCAAGATATAGCATAAAGCACTGAAAGTGAGTGCTGTCTTTTTGTTTCCCAGATACACTTTTGTTTCTTATATGTTACCCTACCTCTGTACAATTTGGTATGCTGCTCTACAATTCTACAAGAGCCAGCTACCACACAAATGAGTCAATGTCTTGATCGTCTCATGTTTCAACGTATACTCATACCACCTTGTCCTAGGATGTCTTGTTTGTTTGATATCACTAAATCAGGAGAATATGTCTGGTTTGTTTATAGTACACTATTTAAGTTGAATTGTAGCAATTTCAAGTATTTTACAATAAAAAAACTTATATTTGTGTAAATTAATCATTAATCACATCAATATAAAATTAACTTCAACTAAACTTATTTGTGTAGAATTAATTTTATTCAAATTCATTTTTTGTAAGACTTTTCTAAATATATTGAATGCTTAGTTTATAGGATGTCAATGAATGACTGAATTCAATGTTTCCATGGAAAAAAAAAAACTTTTTTTATAGCTTTTATCTTTTTATACTTAAAAAAGGTATTAAACAGCGTTTTAATATATTACTAAAAGAGCGTCGATGGATCTTAATTAATAAAAAACTTGGTTTAATATCACTTTATACAATAACATGTAAAGATAACTTTTCCCTTTAAATATCTCAGCTCTTATAAATCATTTTAATAAAGCTTATGATTATATATTTAATAAAAGTAGAATATGTAATGATATAGAGTGTAAGAAGTGGACTTTAGTCTAACTCAACCCATAAAATCAGCTTATAAGGTAAGATTGCATTCACTATAAGGAATGAAAATCTTAATCTCTAGTCGATGTGAGACTCCAATTGACCCCCTCATACCGAGCTACCAACTCCTGCGTGAAAATATAAAGTGAAAGGTCGCACTAGGCTCAGCTTAAAGCGAATCCCAACCAAATCCTTAAACATCTGAATCCAAGGAAGCCCAAAAGTTTCTTTAGCAAAGAAAACCAATCTGCTGAGCAGATTGACATGTGCTGAGTGAAAGGCAAGCATGTTAGAGCCCATTCTATAATCTATAAATAGGATATTGGGGTCTCATTCTAAAGCATCGAGGGATCAAAGGATTAAGAAGCTCAAGACAAAGAGTTCTGAATAGTAAGCCCAAGCATCTAGGCCAAGAGAGGCTGAGTTTCAGAGTCATATCAAGTTATCAGACCAAGCTCAAGGCTGAAGTAAGACAAACTTTGAAGAAAGGGTCAAAAGCCTAACTGTCCAACAACATCCATTTTTGTGTTCTTAACTTCTCATATTGTGCCTCTGTGTAAGTTACCATGAGTTGTTAGACTTATCTTATTCAGATGAAAATGAATGTGATATTTCTTAAGTTATTGTTGTTTATGAATACATGTTTTATTTATATTCAAGTTCTATAGATTTTGATAATATGCTAATGCTTAATGGTGAGGAATGACCATTAATGCCTTTGGAGCATGAATGATGTTGGAAAGTGATTTCATGTATTTGAACCCTATCAAACCAAACAATATCTCAATGGCCAAAATGTTGGAGCTGAGAGTATGGTTGAAATGTTCCATCTTGATATATAGTTATGTTCTAGATAACCCGTGAGAGAATCAACTTGTTTGATATAAGGAGTAGGACTTGAACAAATATAGTACTTATAAACAAAAATAATGAAAGAGATACAACAAATTTCTTTCAATCCCAACACTCTTTTACTTGATATGTTTGTCAAAGCTTCATCACTTGTAAATATTATAGAATATTTAAAATTTACAAAATATATAAAACCAATTTTATTCATATCTCACTTCATCTTGAAATTTATTTTTACTTTGGTAAACTTGAATTTCCTGGATAGACAGTTGACTATTTACAGCAAGTGTACTGAGTTAAAAGTAATAATCCCAAAGACATATATCAAACCCAAAGGAACAATTATTTAAAATCATCATAGTAGCATCACTAAGTATAAGAATATGTACAATAAATTATTTAAAGATATTGACATAAGTTTGCATGAAAATTAAATAAAAGCAAAGTAAACTATTTGGATGATCAATTGGAAAATTTGGGAATAAGGGTTAATCTCTTCCTCGTCTGTATTTCAATGAATAAAAACATATAACATTTTCATTTGATTAACATTGATGCACATATAAAAATCATTATATTGATCCTCACATACAAGATTATTAAGAGAGTCTCCTAAATATTATTCCTCATATATTTTTAAAACTCCTTATCATTACGAAACAAATGTTATGATACAATCCAACCAACAAAAGATGACCAAGGAATCAAATTACCATTCACACTATGAGAAGTCATCTCAACTTTCAGTGAAGACTCCACCAAGGATCTAGCAGATCTCACCAGAAGGAAAATGGGAAAATGTTCTTCCTTCTGGTCTTCTTAAGAATAAAAACAAGTTGTAAATAAATTGGGCTCACTTTAGGGTTCAAATAGCAAGATAGGCAGAATAGGTGCCTTTAGCATAATAAGGGGTGTAACTATCATTTTAGCTGTTTTTTACCTAGTTTATAGAAGAAGTGGCCTAAGTGTGGTTTGACTTAGTCAAACCCTAAAGCAACCCCCTCACAACATTACCATCATATCCTTGCTCATCTTGTTTACCAAGGCACTCCATTCCTATAAATAGGGTGCCTACTCCATGTATTTCAAGTTGAATTTTATAGAAAGGAAAACTCTACACATTTTGTGTGAGGATTGTTGCTCTAGCAATAGATCTTATCTGAGTGAGTTTGAGAGCTCTCAAGCGGGCCTTCTACACTCAATCTTGGAGGAAAACCATACCCCAAGTGGCATGTCCCTTCTCAATTTCACACCATAAGCTTTCTTCTTCCATCATTTTCCTTCATTTCCATTAACGCCACTTTATCTTGTGTTCTATACTTGTTTATATTCGATTTTCCTTGTGTTCTTGTGTGTTCTTCCATTTAGCATTCGATCATGGCCATTAATTGTTTCCTTCATGTCTTTCAATTTCCGCAATGCATCCACTACATCACCTTATCTTGGATTTCCTCTTTGCCTTGGAAGTGAACCTTCACACTTACTTAACCACTTGGTAAGTTGTGTCTAGTGGGATCTTTCCTAGTCTCACCATATACTGTTAAAATCTCAATCATAAGTAAAGTGTCCACCTCTAAATGGAACAATCTAAAATCAACTCACATCATGTATAAATCAATTAATATTCAAAATCTATTCCTACATCAAATATTAAGCATATCATTAGGTCAGATACTCAGAAGTACTTTCCAATCAAATCTAAGATCAAAATCATGAATAGTTCAAGCTTTGAGAATAAAAGATAAATCAATAATCCATTAAGAACTGAATTATAAATAATATCACTTCAATAATAAGATTTGAACAAATTACTTCAATCTCAAATAAAAGAATTATCCACTCATATTTCCATTACAACATGAAAACAGAAAAGAATATCTGACGCATAACAATTAGACACAGACTTTAGTAATGAATTATGATTATTAGATTATTATATGTATATTATTGTATATTCCTATATTATATTTTATTATTATTATCCTAATATATTATTATTAATAAAAATATTAAAAGTACATTAATAATATTATTATAAAATTAAAATCAATATTATTTATTATAATATTAATATATTTAATTATTAATATTAATTTAACATTTGTTATTATATATTAATGTTGAAATATTAATATTTTATTATTGTAATTATATAATATATTAATAATATAAAATAGTTTGGGGAGGAAATGATATAGTCACTAATTTTTTACTTTTATGTGATGAATTTTGACAGATTTACTGATTAAGTGATCGATTGTAACTGATTATCATGACCGATTATTATGTACTGAAATAGTGATCAATTAGTGATGAAATAGGATATTAGGATTGATTTTAAATCTTGCACAACAAAAAATGGTTTTATTATTAATAAATTTGAAAAAAAAATATATTAATAATATATTATTATATATTATACCAATATATATTATATATATATGTACCATCAGAACAATAATTTGGATTAAGTTATTTATTTATAAATAATAAAAATTATTATTAATAGTACAAATAATTATTATAAATAAAATGATACTATTTAATAATTAAAATATTATAATTATTATGATTATATTATAATTATTTTTATATTATTATAAAATATTTAATATAATTATAATTATAATATTAATATTATTAATATATTAATTAATAATATAGTAATAATATTATCTCTTAATAATAATAAATTAAATATTATTATTAATATTAATTACTAATATATTATATTGATATTTTATTACTAACATTTTAATATTATACTATTAACATTATTATATTATTACTTTTATTATAGTTTTTATTAATTTATTATTGTTCTCACGGGCTGACTGGATCGGATCTTGGTGGGAACTTTGCACCGACTTTTCTTATCTGTTGCTGTGCTTTGGATGCTAATATTCATGGGAGAGCTCCACATATTGAGAGACTCCACGATCAATCATGAAAACATATATGTGAATAATGTAGATAGGTGTATATCTCAAAATTGCACTTACCGTGTTTAGGGTCTTGGTCCTTTTTATAGCATCGTATTGTTCCTCAGAGTTAATAAACATAAAAATATTATGTGAATAATCCTTTTTTAGGGTGCAGTAAAATATTCTAACGTTTTTCATTGTTCAAGTAAATAATTCCTAACGGATTCATATTCATCTCAGTTGTTTTTACTTTAGCTTCCTTTTTAAATTCTTGTTAGCTGTTTGGGCCGACTACTTACGTATCACTTGGCATATATTATTTGGGCCGAGTAAGTATACTACCTTTATAGACTAGGTGAGTCCAGGATAGTGCTCTTAAGTGTTCAAGTTGGGTCCGAGCACAATCCGACCAGTACACAGCCCCCTAGCCTCGGACCGAGCATGGCGAGACGAAAAGGCTACCTGTCCCGCTTTGAAAAGACATTTGGCTCAGATGGTAGTTGGCACACAATTTCCAAAGCATCACCGACGAGATAGCTTCATCACACTGATTATGGTGCGTACACGTGTTATACTGAACTGTGGGAAACCCTTTCATTTTAACTTCCTCTTTGAAAAAAAACCCTTCCCTCTTCAATACCCGCCTTTTATGCTTACGTAGAGTTATCAAGCAAACTTTTCTCCCTTTCATACGCCATCTTGCCCGTTGTGAATCACCGAAAAACAGGTATTTTCAACCACAAACCCTCTTTGAGCGGTGGTTTTATTGTTTTATTGATTCGATTGGACCATGCACTTTACAATGCTTGACTATTTTATGTATTTATATTTTCTAACGTGCCTTCGTATTTCCATGTTGTTCATGTCTTAGTTGCTTCAAAGATGATTATAGCTCTACTTACCCTTGGGCAAAAAAAGAACTGCTAAAGAAGCCTCTATTTTACTAGTCTTGAAATTAGGGAGTTGAGGGAATCGGGGTCCTAAGCAAAAAACATAGAGCTTAGTAAAAGTTGTAGAATGTACAAGGGCGAACCGATATGTAGTGATGAGTCGTCGGACTCCGATGGGTCATCTGTTTCTTCTATGCTACCTTCTTTACCAAAGCTGTTGCGTCTCCACTCTCATTTTGAAAAAGAGTTGTTGACTGAGAAAATATGGCCCTACTTAGCGCATCCGAACAATGGCATTCATCCAAGTTCATCATTTTGTGTTCCCAGCTCGGCATTTGCCGACTGTGGAAGTATTTTTTTACTTTTTCGAAATTCAAACAAACCGGTCGACAATTATGGGCCTCCTTAATGGTGTTCCTGAGAGGGTTGTTACCTTTTTCAATCCTACAAAAATTTAAAGGATTCATAAAGGTTATGCCTCGGCCGAAGATCATTTCCTAAATGTTTTTCATTGTATTGTCGCCCACCCTCGATCCAGAGTGCTCGTGTCTTGAAGACCTATCCCCGAGGAACTAGTATTTCTAAGAACCAAGCTTGTCTTCGACACACCCACACTTTTGAAAAAAGAATACCTTTCGAGCTCTCCAAGCCTAATGGTATAACCCCTCATTAGCCTTACCCTTCTAAAAGATCCTTTGATTCATGAATTATGAAACTACCTCTTGTTTGTTTGGCAGAGAACATGCTTCTTCAATCACCAAGGTCGAGCTAACCGAGCGTGCATAAGGACGAGGGCGGCCAAGATTCTTTGGTACCCAAGAAGAAACCCTCAAATGGTGTTGTTCGCATTCAATCTGAACAGGACGAGCACACAGCCTTTGGCTTCTTTAAGAGAAAGAGATAAAAGCTGCCTACCCCGCGAACACTCACATCGGACGATCGAGCTCCTCACCAAGATGTTTAACCATCCAAGAGTGTGAAGTTGTGGAAAGTTCAAAAGGCAAAATTTTATGGGATCCAAACTTTGACATCTCGCTCACGGCGAATCATGCTTCCTAGTGGGCGAGGATAGGGCTAGGCTGGCTATTTATGATGAAGATCAACTCTGCCATGATCTAAGAAACTTCTTGGCCTAGCGATTTCCCTGGCTGTTGGCAAATGTCAAGGCAGGATTGAAAAAAAAAATCGAAGACAAGAAGGCTAAACAAATTGCCTCCATGCCGAGGTCACCGAGGTAACTGTTTACGCTTGGGATTGGCTAGCAAGACCAAGAAGGCTTTTCTTGTATAAGGAGAAGATCGATGTATCCATTAAGATTGGAATCACTTCTGCCTTTAGATATTATCTTTCTTGTTCTGCTCATCGTCTTTAACATCTTTCGTGTTTTTTAGTTGTATTTGAATTTCAATTACTTTCTCCATTTATATGAACTTTTTCCATTGAGCTTTGACCAACTTGTCTTGAATATTATATTCTGCATTATTCATATTCTCGTCAAACTGAAATAGAAAACTTCATATGTGTCTTAATGTGATTTCTTCTCTGTAAGATCTTAGAGTACTTTGTGTGTTGTTTCCTTTGCTTGAATACTCTTAATGTTGCTTGACACTTGATTGCACAAATCTTTCTCGCCAGCTCCATCATTCCCCTATTAGACGCTAAGAATGAAAACTTTTGTTATTAGCTCTGTGAGTGTCTTAAGTCCATTAATAGTTTTTGGGAACAAAATAAGTAACAATGAACAATATCATTATAGTTAATCCATAAATGTTATTTGAAACTAATATTTTCTATAACTTAGCAATGCCAAATAATATTTGGAAAACATAAACGTAGTGTCATAAAATATTCTAAGAATGTAAAGATCAAGCATGGACATTCCCTAACACAGTGTTTTGTCTGGCGCTTTGATGATGCTTGTATCGTCCTATATGAGTATATATCAGTGTGCGTTTGATGCTTGTAACCATTTGCTTTTGTCTTGTGTTGCCCAAATGGGTTTCATTTGTATTATCTTTAAAAGTTCATCAACAGTAGGATCGTCTAATAGCTATATCGTATGATTCTTCATCTAATGTGTTCTTTTCCAAAGCTTTGGTCTAATACGTTATTCTCTGACGAGAGCTTCATCGTATGATTCTTTTCATCTGGCTGACTTATAGGACAACATTCTTTATTTTCATGTTCTCTAATATATTTATCATTTAAATAATAACATGAAGCGAGATAATCTTATGAGTGTGTGTATCAATATTTTATCTAACAATTTTTTTTTTTTTTGTATCGTCTAGTGATTCTTGCTCATTTACTCTTTTGTTTTTGTTTGGTCTTGTATTGCACATGATGAGATTTTTCATATCATAACACACCTTATAGTGTTTGTTATCATCAAAAACATAAATACTCATATGATATCGTTTATAGGTATGTTCATCTACAACTTAACAATACATTTCATAAGGATTATAATTATACATCATGAAAGTGTTAAAACATTGATTATATTAAGTGTAGGTACAAAAGCTTCCCCCAAAACTAAAGAGGAAGAAAATGCCATCAAGAAGGACATGAGACGATGTTTTTGCGCTAAAAACCATTTTGTTCCATGAGTATGAGTGCATGTAAAATGATGGTGGTATCATTAGTATTAAGGTATATATTTAAGGATGGAAACTCTTTTGCATTATCAGTTTGTATGTATTTCATTTTTTTTGTCTGCTTGATTTCTAAATAACTTCAAAAACGCATGAAAATGTAGAAGCTGAGATATATCTAGAATGGAGCAGATAAAGGCATATATTTGGAGAATGTATCTAGAAAGAAATATAATATCATGAAACCATTTGAAGCAAGACAAGGGAGTTCCCCATATATCAATAAACATAAGTTCTAAGTGTGGTATACACATAGTAGGAGTTAAAAACGATAATTGATGTGATTAGTTACGACACATATTCACAAACAGTTTTCTTTAGGGTTTAAGGTTAGATTTATGGTTTAGGGTTATGGTTTAGGGTTTAGGGTTAGGTTTTAGTTGGGTACATGTACAATATATTCATTCCAAAGTTTTATGATTTTTCCAAAGCAATAAAGATGAAGCATTCCAAGAATTCTATTTGTATTCTTTGTCCAAATGATCTAAATTCTATGAGTTATTGGTTCAAAGTGTTCACGACCTCCTCTATTTTGGGATGTATAATCTAGTACAATTTGTTTGTGATTGTTTGAAGACCATGTTAAGAAGCAAGATTAGTTTAAAGGAGGTTTTGTTCAAAAAAATCTTCTTAAACTTTCTTCTTGAGCAACAATAATGCCTCAATTTGTTGCACAACGTAAGGATAAAGAGCAAAAAAACATATGTGATGAAGTTATCATAGTCTTAGATAAACCATCAAGATTGCTTCAATGTGATCATCAGGTGTAATTGGCAAGCAACAATAGTAAGAGTGTTCACAATCGTCTGATATCAAGAAGGTATATAGAGATGAAGAAATCTTTCTTAGGCATATGAAGTTGCAGTTTAGTTTCTGACTTTAACTCTTGTATGAGAAACATAATATGCATGCAACATTGTCCATATCTAAAAGAATATTCAAGACTCACCATCTTAGTGAGTGATGAGTACATTTTTATTAACTTTTAGAGTGTCTAACATAGTTTTCTTCAACTATAATTGATATTAAAATCCAATGTTTTAGATCAGATTCACATAATTGGATGAAATTGGACCATAATTAGAAACATTGCTTACTCGAAGAACCTATGATTGATCCCTTTTACAACAAAACTCACCATCTTCGAAATACCACAATATCCATTATGGTTCACTTATCACTTTGAAACACACAAACCATCACAAGCCTACTAATGATTCACTATCCAATAGTATTTTTTTTAAGACCTTGCCTCACTACTCACCAGAAACGACCTGACAGCGATGTTTTTCACAACCTGGATTTGAGTTTGGCAAAAGGTTTAGTATAACCAAGGGTTATATGTGCACTTCAAAGTTTTGAGACTTCTTCTAAGAAGTAAAAGTTGCCCTTGAGAAAAGTGTTGAGGATTTAAGGATAGTCAAAGAGGACAATTCTGAGGAGCCACCGGAACAAAATATATACTCTTATTGGAAAATACAATCACTTTCGCTATATGAACAAGCGTCTAAGTGGAATCTGAATGGACGATCAAAGTACAAGAGATTATCAATAAGTCCATAGTAGAAGAATGAATTAAAATGTTACATCGTCTGAAGGAAAGGGAAGAAAAAAAAGAGACGATATATAAGGAATCTCTACTTCCTTATCATCACATATCCAAACAGCCTTTGATGAAATTTAGAAAAACTTAAGAACCAGCCTGGACCTTTATCAACACAGATTAAAACTATTTCCTTTTTATTTGTTTTGTCTCATGTTTGACTTTATAAATGTAAATATTCGTGTTTTTTTTTACACATATTTTTTCTTACTCTGTTGAAATGTCAATGTATTTGCTGGAATTCATATCCACACTTGCACTAATCTATGACGAATACAATTGTTTATATTTGAGTATTTTGGTTGCTCATAATATTCTCGTGATATCTGGATATAATAAAGAATCTTGTGAATTGGTTTTTTATTTATCAAAACCAAGCTTAATTGAACATCTTTTTGGGTTATGGGGTAGATTATTCCAGAGATGATCTCTATCTCAAATGTCACCCTTTCTTAGAGAAAATCTCAGAACATGATGATCTAATTTCTGGTCTAAGTGATTCAACATTACAAAACCTTTCGTACACCTTACAAAATTGTTGTCCCCATCCAACACCCCTGTCCAGAAACACTTGGTTAACCTTCTTCAAGAAACTCTTTTTGACAATGACAAAAAAGGGAAAAAGTAAAAAGATGAAAATAACTTAACCTAGAAAAATAAAATATCAAGGAAGACACAACCTAGGGAAGAAACTCATTAAAAGAACCTTGAAAAGAAAAAAAGATTGTGCTAAGATAATTTATCTAAATGAAATAATATTAAAAGAACAATAATAAAAGAAAGTAGTTTGATTTAATGACTGCTCAAAATTTCAAACTTCAATATCTACTTGCTTTATTTCATGTGTGCTTACATTGCAAACTATTATGAGTTGTTACGGTTATATATGATTTATTTTACTTGTATAGTTTTTGTCATAATAAAAAAGGGGGAGAATATAAATATACCAGACAATCTATCATCCATCAGACTAAGAGTCTAAGAGTTTTGATGATAACAAACACTCTAAGATGTGTTGTGGTTTATAACTATGTTCATTCATGTACAAAACTATTACAAAGATTATATTAGACGATCATGAGAGATCAGCAGATGTTATGACCAAATAGTCGCTAAATGGAACACATCACACAATGCAATGTGATAAATGAACATGTCAGTTGCTGCAGAAAATACATGCTAGATTGTCTCAACAAAGGAGAAAGATGATATAACACAAAATGTAAAATACCATGTCAATTATCCATCACAAACGATGACATTGAGCAAACAAAAATGCGTTAAACGAAGTCTTAATTGAAAGAATTAGACGATGTCTCAAAGGAACTTTCTAGATGATGTTCAAACTTGTAAGAGCTATACAAAGGTCTCACAATCATGGTAGACGATGTCTGCAAAAGAACTCAATGGATCAAGCATCTTATATAATGTTAGAGAGAGTTAAGACAATTGACAAACGATGAAAGATTAGGAATGCCTAGGATGAAAAGTCATTCGTGAGAGACAATGATGTGCGTTGGACGATCTTCAAAGGGAAGTTCATAAACTTAACATTTTCATTCTATATATATTCAAAATGATAATCAAATTTTTTCTATACTTGTTTTGATATTAAGAATTCATTTCAATAATTAAATCAAAATAAACCGTTGAAATCGAGAATAGAACGTGTTTGCAAATTAATTTGAAATACATGAAACAACTGATTTTGTGAAAATACATGTGCTTTAATGTTTCGAGAAAGAAATATATTTTTCTAAGTGATTATAAACTGATTTTGAATACAACTATGCTTTATTGATCTCATTCAAGTCTATATAAGAAAAGATTTTGAAAAACATAGTATATGTTTTATTATGTATTAAAGAGTTTTTCGAATTATATGTAAACCAGATTAAATCTATTTGTGCTTAAATGTTTAATTTAAGTTAATCTGAAAAGTCGTGATAATACAATTTCTGAATTAATATCTAAGAATAGAAAGTATTGATAATTCAAAGATATTCAGAAAAATTATTTTCAGCAATACTCATGCTTTAATATAAAGATTATATTGATTGTTGAGATTCACAAAGGGTTTCTAAATTTGTTTTAGGAATTCAAAGACACGTATAAAGTCAATATTCAAAGTTTCCCTACTCAGCGTGTGATTGAAGAAACCATGAAGCTAATGAGTGAGATCTATGAAATCAAGCATTAAAGCTTCATTCAGTCATTGCTCAGAGGAAAAACATGCAATGGATTTACTCTAAAAGCAATCATGTGGCAAATACGTATTCAGAACTCATATAAGAACATTCCTAATTCAACTTCTTATACAAGAATGAAAGGTATTCAATATGAAGAAGTGGAGAATGTGATTCAAGATTTTCTATATCAAATTTTAGATAAATCACAAGAAGGGAAATAATTCAAAGAACTTCAATGAAATATCAAATGAAGATGACGTGAAGATTACTTCAAAGAAAACATTTCCTAACTCATGTGACAAAGATAATTGAAGATTCTGTCACAAAGCGTTGAAGGGTTAATGTTCAAATCAAAAGATTAAAAGGAAACAATTCAAATTATTTCACACGCTCAAGGACGCACATGATTCAATCAAAGCATAAGTTATCATATTCAGCATCTGATGAGAATAGATGATGAACAATGCACACCAATAAAGGAAATAATAAAGATACTCATGATTACAATATTGAAGTATCAACGGTGACATTTGTACTAAAGAAGAAAATTCAAAATACATTAAAAGTCCAAAGCGTATAGTTTAAAGCATCGATATCATCTGAAAGCTATATAAATACCTTGAAGATGAAGAAGATACATACATAACACCACAAATATATAACACGAACAAAATCTATAGTGTGCATCATCTTACTATGTTCGTATTTCATACTTGTTGTTTAGAGCACTTATACTTTAGGGAGTGAGTCATACATTGTAAATCCTTCCCTATGTGTTTATTTTTGCTCTTTATTGTTGCTCTTAAATTGAGAGTGTTTCTCACTTGTTGAGAGGTATTGGTCTAAAGGAGAGATTAAGACTCGTTACCTAGAGAGGGATAAAATACTTGTACCTGGAGAGGTGTAGAATATTGTACCTAAAGAGGTGTAGAATACTTGTACCTGAAGAGGTATAAAATACTAGTGATAGTAAAGACTCTTAAGCGGGTTGCGTAAGGGGACTGGACGTAGCCCTAGTGTTTGGGTGAACTAGTATAAAACTTTATGCATATTTCTCTATATCGCTTGTTTATTATAATTGTATTTGATTGTGTTTTAAATAAGCGATTTGAGTTCAAAATCCATTCAACTCTCCCTTATGGAACCAATTGTACCTACATTCACATAAAAGTACCAAAAGGAAACTGTAGAAAATGAAGCTTTGATGCCTCCAAATCTATGAAGAAAGCTTGATCCCTGTGCTGCTGTGTTTGAGTTAAGTTCTAGGTTGTTTAGAATTTGTAAAGTTCATTCTTAAACCAATGCACAAAGAAAAGTGTTTTTCTAAGCCAAGTGAAAAACAACCGGTTGATTTCTCGGTTTAGTCGGTTGTTTTACACCCAGCTTGTTTGAGGGTCTTCAAAACTGATTTTGACTTGGTTGACTAACTGTCAAAACCAATTCAACCGGTTAAAGAAATTTCAACCGGTTGATTGTCAAATTTCTTAATAGCTTTTCAAAAACCTGTTAAATCTGTTTTTAGTTTATTTGAATCTGTTTTGGCTCATGTTTAACTACCTAAAACGGCTAGATTGAAGAGCTATAAAAACTGGTTACCTCCATATTTGAAAACACACAGAAAGTGAGATTAAGAAAGATTTTTTAGGGAGATTTGATTCAAGCTTTACTAAGATTGCCTAAGGCTGTGCAAGTGGTTCAAAAAGTGAATTATGAGCTCTGTGATTTCCTGTACTCCAGGTGTAATCTGTTCCTTATATTCTTGTAATCATTTTCATTTTGTATTCTTGTAAAACACTGAATCTGTAAGGTCAAAGGTTGTTCTGACTGTGATTGTGTGAAAAGGCAAAGAGGGTGTCTGTTCTTGTGGGATCAAGATCACCTATTTGTAGTGTTGTGTGATTGTAATCTGTTGTTGATTACTTAGTGAATACCCAGTGGCTTTTCTTGGGACTGGATGTAGCTCTAGTAAGGAGTGAACCAGTATAAATTGATTGTGTAATCTCTTCTCTCTCTCTCTCACTCATTACAAACTGTTTGATGTGGTTTTTGTCTCTGCTGCTATAAACAACCGATTAAAACAAAATTTCAACCGAGTGTTTTTCTACAAACAATTTTAACAGCTTTGGTTTCTGGCTCCCCTGATTTCTCTTTCTGTAATTGATTCATAAATCTTCATTCTTAGCTCATATTTGAGAAAATCTTTTGTTAAACAATTCACCCCCCTCTTGTTTAGGCCATTAATTCTAACAGAAACAATTCAAATTGTTTCACACGCTCAAGACGCTTAGAATACAATCAAAGCAGAAGTTGCCAAAGCATATAACTTGAAGAAGATGATGAACAATAAAGATGTAATTGGACATACTAAAATACAAGCATTAAAGTATGAGCGTTCACATTTGATATGAAAGAAGAAACAATTCAAATGTTGATACGAATATTAAAGAGAAAAGAATATACATTGAAGACGTTGTGCCATAGTTTCCATACTTAGCGTCTAATGGCTACAAGACAATTCAAAGCTTCAACGATCAGATTGAAATGTTATATAAAGACCACGAAGATGAAAAATAGAACAAGTAGTAATACACAAAATGCATTCATGTACAAAAATGATCAATACTTGTAGTGTGAAGAATCTAGTCGAGTGATTACATTGCTTTATTTGCTACTTAGAGCATCCATACTTGGGGAGTGAGCCATATATTACGAATCTTTCACTATGTGAAGATAACCCTATGTGCCTTCACTATTTCTCTCTGATTGAGAGTGTTTCTCACTTGTGTAGAGGTTTTGATCTTAGGGGGAGGTTAACACTAGTTATCTAGAGAGGTGTAGAATATTTGTACATAGAGAGTTGTAGAATACTTGCACTTGGAGAGGTGTAGAATAATTGTACCTAAAAAGGTGTAGAATACTTGTACCTGAAGAGGTGAAGAATACTTGTATACATGGAGAGGTTTAGAATACTTGTGATAGTAAAGGCTTTTAAGTAGGTTGCTTGAGAGGACTGGACGTAGCCAAACTCTTGGGTGAACTAGTATAAATTTTGTGCTAATTTCTCTCTCTGTCTTTTATCTTTTAGATGCTTCAATAATTTTTCAGGTACTCAAATTGAGTTTGGGCTTTATCATTGGTAGTTTCATTATATCTACCATCTTGTGTTGCATTGTTTTGTAATTCTATATTTTTCTTGGAAGAGCAAACATTAAGCATGAAAAACACACATCTTTAACAAAACAACTTCAACATTTGTATCGGAATGAAAAATAAGTGGAAAAAAGGTGAAAAAAAGTTTAAAAAGAAAGTTTAATAACAAAAAGGAAATGTCTTTGAGAGGAAGTCTAGACCCTAAGTAGCCACAAAAAAAAAAATTCTCCATTAACGATTAAAACAACAAAAACCAAGAATGAAAACAACCATGTGGACAGGAGAAGGAAAAAACACACATCTTTAACAAAACAATTTCAACTACCGGTTGTTGCACAGACAAAAGAAAGCCCAAATAAAATAAATTAGGGCGAAATGTGAGAAAAACATAGAGCAAACCCAGAGAAGAAGAAATCCAAAAAAGGGCGAAATGTGAGAAAAAGCAAAGAGCAAGCTCAAAGAAGAAGAAACCCAAGAAATGAAAATGAATGAGAGAAACCAAAAGGCAACGAAATAAAAGAAAGAGAAAGGTGGAATAGAAGAGAGAGAAAAATGTTGA